>NC_138102.1:82357270-82957270 GCF_964146895.1 Miniopterus schreibersii
CTACTGATGGGTACTTGGGCTGTTTCCAGATCTTAGCTGTTATAAATAATGCTGCTATGAACATAGGATGTGTATATATTCTTTCTGATTGGTGTTTCAGGATTCTTAGGATCTATTCCTAGAAGTGAGGTGACTAGGTCAAATGGCAGTTCCATTTTTAATTTAAAGTACTCAACTCAACAAAAGAAAGACAAACAAATCAATTAAAAAATGGGCAAAAGACCTAAATAGACACCTCTCCAAAAAAGACAGCCAAAAGGCCAAGAGATATGAAAAACTGCTCAATGTTAATAATCATCAGAGAGATGTAAATTAAAATGGCAATCAGGCATGACCTCACACCTGCCAGAATGGTTACCACCAATAAGTTGACAAACAAGTCCTGGCAAAGATGTAAAGAAAAGGAACCTTAGTACACTGGTGGTAGGAATGCAGACTGGTACAACCACTGTGGAAAACAGTGTGGAGTTTCCTCAAAAAATTAAAAATAGAACTGCCAGTGTTTTTAAGTGAAAGCGCACACAAATATGTTCTGTCAGTTGCAAGAAAAAGGTAAATAATGAAGTAAATAGAAAAAAATGTATTGTCAGCTAATTATTCTCTGCCATTGTTTTATGTTCCCTTGGGTGTCTACTACAAATGAAGATTTTAGTAAGTGTAGTTTTCAACGTAGCCTGAAATCTTACCTAGGGACTTGGCAGTCCTGTATAATGAGCTGCCAGGGAATGAGATGGCAGGCAATGAAGAACTGAGTGCTCTAAACTTCCCTTCCTCCTCTTCAACTTCATGTTCTTATTATGCAGAAGTGTATCATGTTCATGACCCACAACTTTGTTCAAGTGAAGTGACAGATCAGTTGAAAAAGTGTATTTCTGGCTTGAAGAAGACAGAAAATCACAAGGTCATGACAATGGATGAATCATAGAGGGCACATCAAGGTCACAAAAAATTACTGGATTGGCAGCCACAATTTCTGCCTCTGAAAAGTTTGGCTTTCCCAGAGAATCAAGGAATTGGGACACTGGCCACACTAGACAAAGAACATGGGTTTGAGGGGGTTAAGTGGTGTCCTGTCAGATGGAGATCAGTAGAGTTCCCAACTCTGAAATTTACGGATCTGACTCTTCTTCAAGACAAAGATGTAGGGGATAATTTAATGAAAAATAAATAACTGCTGGCAGTTTTCCATAAGTTAGGGTGGCTGTGGGACATGTTCTCACCCACGTAGTTATCCTAGAGACTTCCAACTGGGTTACCATAGAGATAGCCTAGAAATGAGAAGCCTGACTTAAATTATTAAAACTTACTAATTCAAGAGGGAGAAAGTCTGATAATTTGAATAGTTTTCCATTGAGATTGGTCATAGTTATTTTAGGGCAAAAAGGAATAAAAATATTTTCTATATTGTTTATGAGCTGTGACACCAGGTTTATCTCAGTATATTAATTATAAGTTTAAATCCAGAATTTTTATTCTACCATAACTTCCATAGCTTTATGCTATCAACTTATCAATGTATATATGTATGATTTATAATGTGTATGAGACATATAACAAACATGTTAACCACCTGCTAAGTAATCTATGTTCTATTTCAGCACAGTTTTGAAAAATGGCATAAGAATAGTTCACTGGCAGGAAAATCTGCCATTTGACTAATAGTGCTGTCAGTAGCTTGTTAATCAAATATGGTTGAAAACATAGAACCGAAAGCTTTTGCACAATAGGCCACCCTGTTTGAAGGCTATTCTCCTGTTTGAAGGCATTGGCATGTGGCCTGTGTAGTCAGTGTCATTAAAATAAATTAAAGGACAATGTCCAAAACCATACACCCTTGCTTAGGCCAAGTAAAACATTTCCTATATGGTGTGACCTGATATTTTCCCAAGTCCCACCTACCTAAAAGTTTCTGCCTCACTGGTCTAATAATCTCTGCCTTTCCAAACAACTCAGCTTGAAACCAACATCCAATAGTCACTTTTTTGCTTTAGACAGCAAGTGTAGAGCTAATGTCTCCATAAGAATGGGGAAATGGAAGTCCAAACCCAAAGAAGCCACTTTGGTTGTTGACAGAGAAGACTCAGGAACAAGAAAGCCTTTTGCAACTAAGACAGTATAGTATGTCTGTTTTATACTCCTAAATGCGGTCTTGCCTGATATGTCATAGCTGTTACTTGACAGTGTGACAATTTCCATGAAAGGAGACAAAAAAATAAAATATGAGGAAATGTTGTGAGTATAATATGAGAAAAACTCAAAGGTACATTTCTATACCAATACATGAGCTGTGGTTAATGATTTGGCAGGATGGTTAGGGCTGTGGAAGAAACAAAATTATAAAATTGGTGGCTATGTTTAGAAAATAGGTTACGTGGCCAGACATTTTGAATGGGAACAAAGTACAAAGATATTATGTCTCATGTGAATAATCTTGGGGAGGGGAGGGCTGTTAACATTCATGTGGTTTGGATGGCCCTTTCTTGGTCAGTAGTCAGCCTCTTTCCCAACCACCTCTATTTTTGCCAAGTGGGCTCATGAACAAAATGGCTGTGGCACTAAGAACGAAAGTTGTGTGTCGGCTCAGGAACATTAACTTCACCAAGGCCAACCTGACTATGCCCAGTGCTGAGTGCCCAATCTGCCAGTAGCCAGTAACTATGTGAATGAACTTGGAAGTAGATCCTCCCACAGTCAACCCTTGAAATGACTATAGCCTCATCCAAAAACTTCAATGCAATTTCATGATAGACCCTGAGATATAATTATCAAGCTAAGACACTTCTAGTTTATGATTCCTAGAAACTCTGATATAATAAATGCTTATTATTTTGAACTGCTAATTTTTGAGTAATCTGTTTCATAAAAATAGATAACATACACCTAGCATGAAAAAAACCTCATCAGGGAGTCCCAGATAACCTAGATGTGACAGTGTTAGGTATTTCCAAGAGATACACTCCCTACTTTCTTTATACTCTTTTTCTATCTTGGGACTTTTTAAAAAGTTCTACATTATGTGGCAAATACATCCATGCCTTACATTTATAATTAAGTAGCTGGTTTCCAAACAATACACTCTTTTTTATCTCTTTCCCAGGAAAATTGCATCTGAACATTAGCAATTTGGGGAAAGGGACAGTTACCCTCTATGCTTCATTTCTTTCACTTGTCAGCCAAAGTGCTATAATGATGATAAGAACTTGTAGAAATAAAGGAGAGAGAGGAGGACCAAAGCCATAGGAACAGCTGTGTAATGCCTCTGACTCAGCCATATCCATGAAAAAAATTTATGATGGATATTACTGTTAAAATTGAGAATTTATAAAATTGTGGTGGATTGAGTGGAAGCTACACTGACACTTTCCCAGGACCAAACTGGAATTACAACTAAAATATAGAAAAACCATCCTGAATAATCAACTG
Organism: Miniopterus schreibersii; assembly: GCF_964146895.1. Classification (NCBI taxonomy): domain Eukaryota; kingdom Metazoa; phylum Chordata; class Mammalia; order Chiroptera; family Miniopteridae; genus Miniopterus; species Miniopterus schreibersii. The sequence goes on from NC_138102.1 coordinate 82,360,694, forward strand.
AAAACAAGCTGGGAATCACCCTCATAAACAAGGACATAGAGACCAAATAGAGACTGGTAGGAAATGCTGAGGCACGAGGAGGCTGACTGGGCTCCCACAGGCAGCAGCTGAAGGTCTGAAGGGATATCTCAGCTGTGGGGCATTCCCACTGAGAACTCTGGGGCCTAAACTCCAAGTTGGGCTCCTCAGCCCAGAGCACCAGAACTGAGAAAGAAGCCCACATAACATCTGGCTGCTAAAAGCAATAGGGTTTCTGTCTGCCAGGGAGAGGTGGCTGGAAATGCAGGCACCCTCTTAAAGGGCTAACACATAAAGTTTTGTGTGCAGCCACTCACCTTGGGCTCTGGCAGAGGGAGGGGAGAGTGGACTGGAGCTGTGTGGGGAGAATTCCAGCGTGCTGGCTTGGATGAAAGAGCTCAGAGGGCAACCATCTGAATACCTGTGCCAAGTCATTCCCCCATTTGCAGAGGACATCTTTCTTAGGCAGACATTTACTATCCAAGCAGCTTTTTTCTGGGGGGTTGAGGAGAAAGCAATTGCTCTGACCTGTTGAAAAACCTCTTACCCCACCATGTGGAGTTTCTACAACCTGAGGCTCATTAAGAGACTAAATAACAATAACTGGGGGCTTGGAGTCTTTGCCTCATTTGCTTCTGGATCCAGAGCTTAGAAAAGCAGATCTTGGTGGACAACTTGGTCCTGTTGAAACACACTCAGCCCTAGCAGAAGGAACCACAAGTGATAAAGTGCAGAAAGCTTCAAACAGGGTAATCAAGGCCAGTCACAAACAGCATCTGACATTGGCCTACACCAGAGACCATACAAAATACTGGAAGTCCTAGCAGGTATACGTAATATTTAGAAACAAATCCAAACAGGCAGCCAAAATGGGGAGACAAAAAAAGACCCAAATTTAAAAAAAAATAATAATTCTCCAGAAGAAGAGCTAAATTAAATGGAGATAAGCAGTCTATCAGATATAGAGTTCAGAGTACTGATCATAAGGATGTTCAACATTATGAGATAATATATGGAAACTATGAAGGAAACTAAGAATGAGATAATAGAAACTTAAAAAAAAAATTAAAGGGTAAAAACAGTAGATTAAGGGAAGCTGAGTATCAGGTCAGTGAATTAGAAGACAGGGTAGAAAAAAATCACTCAATCAGAGAAAATGTAAAAACAATTTAAAAAAACCAGCAGGACAGTTTAAGGGAGCTGTGTGACAACATGAAATGTAACAATATTCACATCATAGAAGTACGAGAAGATGTAGAAAGTAAGCAAGGCTTAGAGAACCTGTTTGAAGAAATAATGGCAGAAAACTTTCCTAATCTGGTCAAGAAAAAAGTCACACAAGTTTAGGAGGCACAGAGAGTGCCAAGCGAGAAGAACCCAAAGAGGCCTATGCCCAGATACATCAAAATTAAAATGCCAAAAATTCAGGACAAAGAGAGAATCTTAAAGGAAGCTAAAGAAAAGAAATATGTTATCTACAAAGGAGCTCCCATAAGGCTGTCAGCTGATTTCTCACCAGAAACTCTACAGGCAAGAAGGGAATGACAGGAAATGTTCAAGGTAATGCAAAACAAGGATCTGAAAACAAGACTACTCTATCCAGCAGGCTACCATTCAAAATAGATGGTGAAATAAAGAGCTTCCCAGACAAAAAATTAAAAAAATAAAAAAATGCTAAAGGAGTTTATCACCACCAAATCAACATTGCAAGAAATGTTAAAGGAACTGCTATAATAACTAGAAGTGGAGAGAATGAGAAACATAGTCATATTAAAATGGCAGTTGATAACAACCTATCAATAATAACCTTAAATGTAAATAGATTAAATGCTCCAATCAAAAGACATAGGGTAGCTGAATGGATAGGAAAACATGACCCAAATATATGCTGTCTACAAGAGACACATCTCAGAACAAAAATCTCATACAGGCTGAAAAAACAAACAAACAAACAAAAAAACCACTTCTGGAAGACTTTAAGGGAGAGAGCATCAGCAATACTGTCATAGTAGGGGACTTTAACACCCCACTGACTTTACTGCCTAGATCTTACAAACAAAAAGTCAACAAGGAAACAGTGACTCTAAGTGACACACTGGATCAGATGGATTCAACTGACATTTAGAGAACATTTAACCCCAAAGCTACAGAAGACAGTCTCCTCAAGTGCACACGGGACATTCTCAAAGGTAGACCACATGTTAGGACACAAAACAAGTCTCTACAAGTTCAAGAAGACTGAAATCTTATCGATCATCTTCTCAGACACTCACACCATGGAATACTATGCATTGGTGAAAAAGAAGGATTCCTTACCCTATGAGACAGCATGGTGGGACCTGGAGAATATTATACTAAGTGAAATAAGCCAGTCAGAGAAAGAGAAGTATCACATGATCTTACTCATATGTGAAATCGAATGAAGAAAATAAACCAATGAACAAAACAGATCCAAGACATAAAAGCATGGAACAGACTGATGAATCTCAGAGGGAAGGCAAGGGTGGGTGTATGGGTGGGGAGAGATTAACCTAAGAATTTATGTGCATATATGCATAACCCATGGACACAGACAATAGTGGGGTGAAGGCCTGGGGAGAGAGGTGCAGGGTGGAGGGTATCAATGTTGATTAAAAAAAAGGACATTTCTAATACTTTCAACAATAAAGATAATTTTTTTTTAAAAAAATGAGAATTTATAAAATTGTGACAAAATGGGGATGAACAGGAACATCTCAGCTTCTATTTTTTGCTCATTCTGATTGATTTGCCCCTCCCATGGAACAGAGCTCTGCTACCTCTGACTGACTGATGAACTCTGCCCTGAAATCAAACCCAACTTCAACAGCTCTTTAATCAAGATCATTTTTTCATTCATGTGTCGGTCCCCTGCTTGTTTACACTCAAATAGGAACCACAGTCTCTTTCAACATATTTATTTTCAGTATAAATCTATGTCATTCTAATTGCATTTTTTTGTTGTTGTTCAGAGAAAGATCAATTCTGTGACCTTGCAATGTAATTTTCTTCTTTAATTTCCTAACAAAGAAAATAGGCTCTTGGAAAAATATCACTGTGGACAAGTTTCTTTTATCAGAAAGCTATTCTCCTTTGTTTTCTATCTAGTAAGATACAGATCTTGTACCACATTAGCTCCAAAACTGAAGCCCTTATCTCAAGTCTTTAAGATGTAATCTATTTCATTTTCTACCTTAGATCTGCAACTATTCACTACAGATCACTTGCAAATAACCCTTGGTCACTTTATTCACTTCTAGATGTCAAGAGATCTTTCTAATTTTTACCTTAATATTATCTTTCAGGAATTGGCTTTAATTTAAAATGATGCACATTCTTCACTTTGGCAGTTGTCACATCTCTGCAAAGAATGTATTAAATTACCCATTGGGATGATTTTTAGATTTAGTGGCACCAAGTTGCTGGCGAGCTAAAATCAATTTGCCAGGTAATGAGATAATCTTCTTTGCCCATTTACCTAATTAGTATTTTTTATATTTAGTGGAAATTCTGACCTCACCTTTCTGTCTTCCTCTAAGCAAATGATTAAAGGGAGAACACTGACCTTGGGTATCCAAGACCCAGTTTTCTAAATTCTCTGAACTTCAATCAAGGTCATCTGACCCTGCTCTATTTATAATTGACTAGTAGAGGCCCTACGGCTACAATACCAATTGAGGCAGCTACAGCATTAATAGTTAAGATCGGAAACTAAGCTAGCATTATTGCTTCAATATTTGGAATAATTTCTGAGATAAGAATCATAGGAGAGGGAAGGCGTGCAAGAAATGTAATTTCTTACCATCTCATTTAGCACATGTATATATGGTGTATTAGTTTCCTGAGATGGCAGTAACAAATTACCACCAACTTGGTGACTTCAAACAATAGAAATTTATTCTTTTACAATTTGGAGGCCAGAAGTCTGAAATTAGGTGTCAATAGGTATGTGCTCTCTTAGAAAGTTGTACAGGAGTATCCTTTCTTGCTTCTTTCCACTTTTTTTGGCTCCAAGCCTTCCTTGACTTGATGCCTCATTATTCCAATATCTGCCTCCATGGTCACATTGTCTCCTCCTCTTCTCTGCCCTCTCCTCTTCTATCTGCCTTAAATCTCTCTCTGCCTTTCTTTTATAAAGTCATTTATAAAGTCATTGGGTTCAAGGCCCATCTAGGTAATCAAGATGATCTCCTCCTCTCAAGATCCTTAACTATGCAAAGGACCTTTCTTCAATTAGGGTAACATTCATAGGTTCCAGGAATTTGACATGGATATAATTTAGGGGATCATTTTTCAGCTGCCTGTACATGAGTATATGGATGATAGTGCAGACATTACAAACAGGAAAAACCCATTTCTGTTATTGGCTGAAGAATGGGATAGTGGATCAGTAAAGTATAACTGCAGCAATTTAGCATTTGTTGATGTCTGCTTTGTGCTCTGTGCTCATCATGTGTGATTCAGTGATAATACAAAACTGTAAAAACCTGGTGCACTTGTCAAAATGCTATAACACAATAAAATACACAATGCTAGAGTCCTCCTAATGCAACAGCAAGAAAAAGAAAAGTAGAAAGGGCATGTGAGCATATAAGTCAGAAAGAACTAAGTTTATTTTATTTTATTTTGTTTAAAATATATCTTTATTGATTTCAGAGAGAGGAAAGAAGATGGAGAAAGAGATATAGAAACATCAATGATGAGAGAGTCATTGATTGGCTGCAGCCCGCAACCTGGGCATGTGCTCTGACTGGGAATTGAACCCCGATTGATCGCCTGGATCCTAGGTCGATGCTTAACCACTGAGCCACGTCCAGCCCGGCAGAAAGAACTAAGTTTAAATCCTGGTTATACAGAACTCTAGTCCTATGACCATGGGTAAGGTCATTTAAATTCTATTTTTTTTACCATGAATTAACTCTTGTGGTTATGACAATAGTTTGAAGAGCTGCATGGAGAGGCCAACTCACCACTGAAGCAGAGCTTAAAATGGTCCAGGGGAGTAAGGAGATTTAATAAAGATTCAGCACCTACTCATTAGAACCCTTAGACATGTTATACTTTCTATTTGCATCCTTACAACAATGCTAAGACATAGTTGGGTTATTTGCATTTTACAGGTGAGCAAAAGAGACTCAGAAAAGGTAAGTAACTGGCCCAAAGTCTCACAGCTACTAACTAACGCAGCTAGAATCCAAATGTACATTATTCTGACAATAAAATCTATTGAAATGAGAAAATAAATAAGGACATGTTAACTAACCTTATTGTAGTAACTATTTCACAATATATACATATATATAAGCATTACATTGTATGCCTTAAACTTACACAATGTATGTCAATTATATCTCAACAAAGATGGGAAAAAAAGAATTGTTAAGATGCTATTTTGTGTAATCATTGGGCGGTTCACACCCAGGTTATAGGTAGAATAAAATGCTCATTGTGGGGGAAGAGGAGGGTAAGGAAAAGCACAAGGACATTTAAAGCAGTGCAAGTATTTTAAAATCTAAATTAGTATGGAAAACCAGTGGTGTCTAGCTCAAATAAGGAATTAAATGTGAGAGCTTAAAAATAAATAAATACATGATAAAACTGATAAATTAAAGCTTACTTCCGAACTATTTATTTAAATGTCATCTGTGAGATGTTGACTGTGTTTCATGCACAGTGAGAGGTCCTGAGACATGTAGAGGATGAATAAGGCACAGATCTCATCTTAAGAAGCAACTAAAAATATACTAAGATTAGTCATCTGGAGGCTTAGCTATGGTCCAGCCTAGCATCAAGTTAGGAACCTCCTAGTTATCATTGAATATCTAGGAGTAAAGGATCTTAATAAAGAATATGACTGAAGCTTTTTTTTCATTCTCACCCAAGGATATGTTTATTGATTTTAGAAAGAGGGGAAGAGAGAGAAAGAGAGAGAGAGAGAAACATCAATGGGCTGCTTCCTGTATGAGCCCCAACTAAGGATCAAACATGAAACCTAGATATGTGCTCTGACCAGGAATCAAACCTGCAGCCTTTCTCTGTATGGCACAATGACGCTCAAACCCACTGAGCCACACCTGCCAGGGCTATGGCTGCAGCTTTCATACTTTGTTTCCATTACCCAGGACTCCCACCTTGACCAGAGCCTACTACCCAATTTTTTGCTAACTACACATTTTCCCCAACCACCTGCCACCATTCTGAAGAGAAGAACTCAAGCAGGGGTACTCAGTTGCAACTGGTGAGCTAGGCAACCTCACATACTTGCTTGTTTTTTGTCAACCCACTTGGAAGTTATAGCCAGATGCTGGTTTTTCTCACAGGGAGGTCAGTCGAGATTGAGGTGCCCTTGTTCTTGTGTAGTTCAGGCCAGTTCCTTAGGTAGTGACACCACCTGAATTTGATTGAGGTTTTTCCACATTTGTTCAGACTTTGTTGTAAGGGGCAGGCACCTACCAGTTCTTCTGTCCTGATGCTTCCTTATTCCCACTGATCCAGCCATTTCTCAGCATGCTCCTAGTGGGGATGGGTGGAGGTGCATAACAAACGAGAAAGATGAATAGGGAGAATATAATGAATAAAATGAACAGGGATGTATATACAAATAATAAAATCAACAGGGGTGTGTATAATAAATAGATGAATGAACAAAGGAGTGTAAAACAAGTAAATGAAAATCAACAAGAAGTGCAGCGAATGAACTAAATAAACAGGGAAGACTATAACGAATGAAATGAGCAGAGTAGTGCACAATGTGTGAGTGAAATGAACAGGGAGCATTAAATGTTTGAAGATCTCGGTAAGGGTAGCAGGTAGAGTTACACCGGCTGAAGCAGATCCATGGGCTGTGGCAGAATAACAAGAATAGCTGTATTTAAAGGGCTTATCTTTCCTCAAATGTTTGCTTCGCATTTGTGAGTCAACTTCCATCATGTCTTTGAAGAGAGTTTCTTGTCTAATTACTGTCTCAGGTCAACTTAAATAAAGGTAGGGTCAACACTCAAAAGAGAAAATATTCCTGTGACTTAAATAAACTATTTCTCCAAAAAGATAGATATATTAAATTGTTGTGTAGATGTTCTGCTTGACCATATTGATTTCTTGTGTAGGCATTTTTTAACAATAGTAGAGAAAGTGACCCTAAGATTCCCAGAATCAATCAATAGCAAATCTCAAGTGTGCTATTCCAGGAAATGCTCTGATCTAACATAGGTTTGTTTCTAATGCAGTTTAAGTTGCCTGAAATTTATACCTTACCCATGGCACTTGTGCCTTTTGTGATCTGTGTCAGCAGTAATTTTCTTGACTTTTATAAGCTTCATTATTAAGAGCCAACTCCAAAAAGGAAGAAAAACAGATCCAGGGTACATCTTTCCTGTCACACTTTACAGACTGTCAGTATAAATCACTCAGATGTTGACACAATTACAAAACAGTATTTATAGCTAATGCCAAAGTTCTAATCTAGTTTATAGATTAGACTATCCTGGCCCATTACTTTAACTACTTTCTTTTAATTTCAGTGCTTTGTTATCATTCCCAAATATTACATTAGCAAGAAGAAAAAAGTGAAACCCAAACTGGTCTACTAAGATTTAGGGTTTCAGAGAAGATGTTTGGTAAGGATTAAAGCAATTGACTAAGAGGGCATTTTTGATTATGCATGAAGTACAACCAGCCATGCTATCCCTGTGTTTGTCTGTGCTCCCTAGCACAGTCATGCCATCCAGGTTCCCCACAAAGTGAGTGCTTGTACAAAGCTCTTTTTCACTTCTAGCCAGAATGAAATGACATTACTTAGGTTGGCAAAAAGACATAGTTATGCTAATTTCACACCAAAGCAAGAAGAATAAGAATAAATTCATGCTCTGCTATTCCTATGACCCAAAGATTGTATGAAAACACACCTAGGATGTACCCCAGTCTCAATCTACTAAAGTGCTCTAAAAGTTTCATCAAGCAAGAGACCTTTCTAGAGATCGCACCTAGAAAATGCCACTCAAAATGGGTCACAACTTCCCCCTTTTGTGGGAAGGACAGCACATTTATTCAACACAAATTTAAGAGCTTTTATCTTTCCCATTTCTTTCATTGGCATTTTCCAAGCAAGTGGGTCTGAGTGTGGCCTTTAAAGTGTGATTTGATTACTGATATTTTCTTGGATTTTTTCATTTGTTGTCAGGCATTGACAACTCTGTTACCCTATGTCTACTGAGTCTGCAGAGTGGTAATTTGGACATGACTCACTTGCAATGCAAAGGAAAATAAAAATAATGGTCATAAACACTGCCTTTTAGCATTTACCAAGAATTTTCCTTTTATAAAGCACTGTGCTAAATTCTTTGGTTTATTATGGGAGTTGATCACATTAAGGCACAATCAGAAAGCAGCTCTATTTTTCTTCCATTACTGGCATGCTACATCGAAGCTTCCTGTCCCACCCCTGGACAACATCTCAAGCATCTCCCTCTACCTACATTCACTTTAAAACTCACTCTCAGGAATTAAAAAGATCCAGCAGAGACATATCAAAACATCAATAGCACATATAATTTACAATTTTTTCTCCCTGATTCAATTCAGGTCGAAGGGTTAAACATCTGCCATACACAGAAGGGTCCATAGTCTGGTCTCTCATACCTTTTCCATGTTACACCCTTTATCTTAACCCTCTTCCAACCTCAGAGAGATAGAAAGGAAGAGGCCCAAGTACAGAAATTCTGCCTGAGACCACCTTAGAGGAACCCTGACCCTTCAGGTAATTTAGATGTCCATCCTTCACAACCTCCCCTACTGTGTTGAACTCTTCACTGCCCAATTCTTTGACATGGACACTTAGCTCTGTGGATAGCCTCTTTCAATCTCCCCCACCTTCTGCCATCAGCAGTCTAATCATTGACCTCTAAATGCTGGTGTCTCCTTTCCCCTACAGGCGTTTTTTTGAGGAAGGTACCCTCAAGATGGCTGGGGCCCTGTTACTTTCTACAGAATCAGCATGGTTTTGGGAGCTCGAGTATAATTATAGATTGGTCAAGCTGCAGTCCTCCCTCCTTTTCTGCTGTTGTGGAATGCTCCAGAAAGTTTCCCAACTTCAGAACTCTCCAGACAACATACAGGCATCAGACTTAATATTCACTCCAAGGGACACATGAGATTTCCCAAACCCCTCTCTCCATGCCCCATCCCAATGGTAACACTTCCCAACAGGCCCCTACCAGGACTAAGAGCTTAGTCACCCTTTCTGTAGATATTGTCAGTCTCTATAGTGGCTCTCACATGCTGGGGGAGAAAACATTGGAAACACCCTGAAAAAAAGCCAAAGAGTTCTATATTTATACAGATTTCTTCCAATAAAACCCATTCAAATTCCTTTTCTTTAATAAACTAAAGGTGGGTGATGGTGTTCATTACTTACTAGATCGGATTTTTCATCTCTTACTAAGACTGGTTTGGATGTGTCTTTTACTTGTCTTTAGAATGTAAGGATATGTGTCCTCTATGCTAAGATTTGGGTTTCAGCCAATTTCTAAGAATTTGACATTCTGTTAAACATATACAACTCAAATGCCTACTTCCTTTTCTTGTTCATATTTTAGGTCTTGCTAATATGTGGACAAGCATAATACTTTATACAGCTCTTAGGAACAATCTATAGTATTAAGGATTCATCCCCCCCCCCCCAGTACCTCACTGAGAAAATGCTCACAGTCCCAATGGCCACATGTGGAAATCCCAACTGCATTGACTCAGAAGAATGGAGCTTCCTCTCCAAGACACAAAGGAGGGAAAGGGGGACAAGACTCCCTTCCCCTTTACTTCCCTGTCTTCCATCTCCCCAGGCTGACACCACAGGAATAGTATATATGAATTTCTTCACTAAAAGGTTAGGACAAGTTTCTAAAGGACATTACAACATGGGAGAGGAAGAAGCTAAGTTCTCACTAAGTGCCCAGAGTCCAGAGAGAAAGTGCCCAAGGAACTCAGCCCTTCACAAGAGGATCACTTATGGATGCCTCCACATCCTAACCCAGAAGCTCTGCCTTGAGGTTCCTATTTTTCACTCTCCCAATCACTTCTTCTGTATAAGTTTCCATTAGTGAATTTTATTCACTTCTTACTAAAGTCACTGCTATCCACAGGGAGGAGTCAAATTTCCTGGATCTTAATAAATATATTTGTTTAGTAAGTTTTATTATTACTTACTAAAAAAGGGACACATTACAAATATGGTTGAATCTCCACAACTTCACCACCTCGAATTCCAAGCCCTTCCCATAAGCTACTCATTAGAGGAAACTGCTCTGCAAGATATTGTGTTGTACCTCACATATTTTTCCTTTAGCCTCAATCATTCAGGCTGGAGTAGCTTGGGGTTTGCTTTCCCAAGATACTAGCAGGATTTCCATGCTTCTTGAAACAGACTGGGGGAAGGGGCAGAATCTGGCCATCCAGATGTCACTGTATGAAGTGGACAAAGGGTCTTCCAGACTGGGTTTCCCTAATGATCATCCATTCAATAATGCATTTATTTATCAATAAGTATATGTGCCAGGCACAGTTCTAAAGTCTGAAAACACAGTAATGAACAAGACTGATAGAGCTCCCTTCTTTTGAGGAGCTTGCATTCCATTTGGGGGAAACAGACAGTAAAAACATAAACAAATATATCAGATAACATCAGATAATAGGGTAAGCACTGAATAGAAAAGGGGAGAAAAGCCAGAAGTGTAGAATAGAGAATGATGAGAAGGAAAAGGGATGATTTAGCTGTGTGGGGAAGTCAGACTATCTCTCTGAGGAAGCAACAATAGAGCTAGGACTTAGCTACTGAGAAGGAACCACCCTAGGGAAGATATGGGAGAAGACTGTTCCAAGAAGAGGGGACCAGAAATGTAAGGCACAGAGCCAGGAGTAAACTCAGAGGGTTCATGAAATGGAAGTAGAACCTGTGTGCCGGAACCTGGAAGGAAGGGAAGAGAAGTAATAAACAGAAGCAGGGACAGAGCCTGTGGGCCTTGTGAGATCAAACACATACAGTGTGTGCAGGTGAGGTCAGGGTTGGAACCTGCTCAGAGTCGACATTGGTTTTTACTGCCTCGTGATTAACAATACTCCTCCTTTGACCCTAAGACCAGTAAGGCATTGATGTGCAGGGCACAGTTGGATTTTTTACTGCTTGTCCTGGAGCTTACCGTATCAATAACTGGACCTTGTATACCTTAATGATACAATTCTATGGTTTTCACAACAGACATTAAATAGCACATTCTGGAAGCTCTATTAAATTATTTCCATGATGCTGTTCCAGTTATTCTCCATCTGAGAGGACATAAAGTTACCTCGTCCATACATTGCTTTCTTTAATCTTCCAACAACACAGGAGGTGGGTACCGCTGATCAAGAGACTCAGAAAGTTTCAACCTCCCAGTGGGGTACATAGCCACACTCAAAGTCAAACACATTACTATTTCAATGAAATATAAATATTTACATGACTGGAATAAAGTTCATAAATACCACCACGTAAAATCTGGTCAGGTTTCACTACCAAATGAATAACTTTAAAAAAATCAAACAATGTTGGTTCCAAGATGGCTGCAGAGTGGGTGAAAGCTACACTCATCTACTCCCAGCCCCAAACCAATTTATAGCTATATCATAGAACAATCAACCTGAAAAAACAACTGAAGGATAGCTGACCTAAAACATTATAACCAAGGATTTACAGAAGTCACATAGAGACTGGTAAAAAGGGCAGATGTGGAAAAGGCTAGCTCTCACACCAAGATGTGGTTGCTGAGAAGCTGGAGGGGTATAGTGGCTGCAAAACTCCCTCCCCCTAGGAAAGTGGGGTCATAATCCTATGCAGGGATCCCCAACACAAAACAACAGAGACAGGAAGAAGACCCTGCATAGCATCTGATGGGGAAAACCAGTGGGGATTCAGTCTGCCTGGGAGACCCAGATGCCACCTTCCCAGGGATAAGCACTCCTATTATTACAGCACCACCCTGGGGAGTGCATTGGAAATTCCTGGTCCCTGATTGCTGGTGAGACTACTCTGCCATTCCTGGGTCTTGCAGGGGGGTCTACTGACTGAACTCAGCAGTAACCTTTGGGGCCCTCTTTCTGGGGAGGCTCTTGCTGAAAAAAGACAGCAACTAAACTGCATGGCTTTGGAAAAGGCACCAGTCTCCCCTACCTTGAGCACACAGCCAGAGCTCTATCCCCAATATGTTGAATCACTTTGCCTAAACCATCCCATTGAGTTCAGCTGTGTAGAGGACCAGAGTGCCATGCAGAGCTGAAACTTTGAAAGCATGTCTCCTGGAGAAGCTTTTGTCTAAGAATCAGACAGGAGCAGGGTTGTATGGCTACATTGCAGTTGGGCCACTCTTATCTCCTCTGCAAGCTCAAACCCTGCTACCCTGGGAAGAGGAAAAAGTGCCTGCCCTCCTCTTACAGGCTTGTAGGCACCACCCCAACCAGAGACTGTTTGGGTCAGCCCTTCCAAGTCCCAGATACCCACCTTCCTGTGCTCAGTTTCATGGGAGGGAGAGAGAACAGCTCAGAGCTGGAAAGGTGAATCCCTTGGAGGCTATGGTCTGGGACCAGGATAAAGTACTTAGCTCCCACCTTCGGGCTGGGCCAGCATCACTCCCAATGGGAGACTGTTTTGGTCTATTCCCCTGAGCCCCTTGGCTCCACCTGGATGAGCTTGCTCCCGCAGAGGGGAAGGATGGCTGCACCCAACCTAAATCTGTGGTTGGGAGAATTAGAGTTGGAGACTCTAGCAGAGACTGTGTGGTTTGGCTCTGGAGAACAGGACACTTTCTGCTCATTGAGTGCCTGACCATGTGACCCCCAAGTAGGAGATCCACTAGCCCCATCCTTCAGACCTACCACAGTTGCCCTGCCCTACTGAGCTCACAAGCTGTGGAAGGTCTGTGGTCATGGCATGTCTGGACTTACTCTACAGTCTTTCTGCATAAGGTTCTGGAGAAACACCAGGCAACCTCATGGGGAGGTGGAGTAGTTGACAGGTGAAGGCAGTCCTCAGGGAGCCTCAGTTCTTTTACAGATATGCCCCCAGCTCTAAGCTGGAGAAAGATGGAAGATACATATTGGCCCCTCCTGTGCACACCCAGCCCTAGTAGATGCAGCCAGAAACAGTAAACAGAGTGGTAGCTCCAAGCAGGTAGCCCAAGGCTGGTTACACAAAATGTCAGACATCAACTTGTACCTGAATCCCACCAAGTGGAACCAGAACCAATAAAACCAGTGGTAGGCTTCAGACTACACCAGAGCTTGACCGAACTAGCCACACAAGCAGCACACCCAAAGGGGAATGCCAGAAGGCATCAAATCCTGCTGAAAACAACTCCACTTAGGGGGACGGTCCCTGCACAGTGTCTCATACGTGGTAATAGAGGTTTACCCTTATACTCAGCCAAGCTGAAGGGTTAACTCCTCCCAGGAAAGGACCAACAGCATTCAAGACTCAATTACAACAGTAGGGTACACATAAGTCACAGGAGACATTCCTAGAACATGGAGCTCAGGTGATCTGGAAGATTGTGCCAATGAACCCAACAAGACACCAGCATCATAAAGCCATCATAACAAGTGTGGGGGTCATAGAAGATCTACGTAATACAGGAAGACAAAATGAAAAGACAAAGAAATATGTTCTAAATAAAAGAACAGGATAAATCTCCAGAAAAAGAATTAAATGAAATGAAAGCAAACAAAATACCAGATGCAGAGTTTAAAACAATGGTTATAAGGATGCTCAAGGATCTTAGGGAAAGAATGAATGATATAAGAAGTAACTTAAACAGAAAGATAACAAGCATTAAAATGGCATAGAGCCCTAGCTGGTGTAGCTCACTTGTTTGGGTGTTGTCCTATGCACCAAAGAGTTGCCAGTTTGATTCTAGATCAGGGCATATGCCCAGGTGGCTGGCTTGATCCCCTCTGGGGGGCATGCAGGAAGCAGCCAATAAATGTTCCACTCTTGCATCAATGTCTCTTCCTCTCTCCCTCTCTCTCTCTCTAAAATTCAATAGAAATATTTTAATGACATAGAAACCATAAAAAATAGCCAGTCAGAAATGAAGAATACAATATCTGAAATGAAGAATACACTAGAAGGAATCAACATCAAGTTAAATAAAGCAAAGGATCACATCAGCAATTTAGAGGAGAAGATAAAAATAAGCACCCAGGCAGAGCATCAAGAAGAAAAGAGAATAAAAAAGAAATGTTGGGGGAGTCTAAAAGACCTCAGGAACAACATCAAGTGTAACAACATCTGCACCATAGGGGTACCAGAAGGAGAAGAGAGTGATTAAGGGATAGAAAACCTGTTTGAAAAAATAATGGCTGAAAACTTTGCCAACCTGGTGAAGGAAAAAGTCACACAAGTTCAGGAAGCACAATCAAGATGAACCCAATGAGATCCATACCAAGTTACATCATAATTAAAATGGCAAAGGTTAAAGACAAAGGAGAATCTTAAAAACAGCAAGAGAAAAGCAGCTAGTTACCTATAAATGAGCTCTCATAATTAGCTGTCAGCTAATTTCTCAACAGAAATTCTTCAGACCAGAAGGAATTGGCATAAGATATCCAAAGTGATGAAAAGCAAGGACCTACAACCAAGACAACTTTATCCAGCAAAGCTATCATTTAAAATTGAATGTGAAATAAAGAACTTCCCATAAAAAAGAAAAAGGTAAAGGCATTCAGTATCACCAATCTAGTATTGAAAGTAATGTTAAAGGGTCTGCTTTAAGAAGAAGAAAGAAAAATGGAAATCAAGAGAGAGGAATATGGTATAAAAAATAAACTAGCAATAAATAAGAACTTATTGACAACCTGAAATGTAAACAAATTTTAAAAATGCTTCAATTAAAAGACATAGAATAGATGAATGGATAAGAAAACATGACTCATATATATGCTGTCTATAAGAAACCCACCTCAGAACAAAAGATACACACAGATTAAAAGTGAAGGGATGGCCTGGCCTAGCGTGGCTCAGAGGTTGAGCTTCAACCTAGGACCCAGGCAATCGGGGTTCGATTCCCAGTCAGGGCACATGCCTGGGTTGTGGGTTTGATCAATGACTCTCTCATCATTGATGTTTCTGTCTCTCTCTCTCCCTCTCCATTCCTCTCTCTGAAATCAATAAAGATATATTTAAAAAAAATAAAAATAAAAATAAAAGTGAAGGAATGGGAAAAATATTCCATGTAAATAAAAACAAATAAACAAACAAAAAGTCAGCATAGCAATACTTATAGCTGACAAAATAGACTTCAAAGCAAAGGCCATAATAAGAGACAAAGGTTACTACATAATGCTAAAGGAACAATCCAACAAGAGGATTTAACAATTGTAAACACATGTACACTCAATCTAGGAACACTGAAATATATAAAGATAATCTTGGTGGGCAGTAAGGGAGAGATTGACAGCAATGCAGTCATAGTAGAGGATTATAACACCCCAATGTCATCAGTGGATAGATCTAGACAAAAAATAAATAAGATAACAACAATCTGAAATGGATCTCATTAATTTAATTGGTATTTAAAGAACATTTCATCCCAAAGCACAATATACATTTTTCTCAAGTGCACAAGGAACATTCTCAAATGTAGACCATATGCTAGGACACCAAATAAGTCTTAAAGTCAAAAAGATTAAGATTGTGGCAGGATAGTAAGAAGCTAGAAAAATTCCTGGGCAAGTGGAATGAGGTAACTGAGACAAAAAAAATCAAAGAAGGACAAACAATTTAAACAACTTACAGCCAGGTGGGCTGTTTCACAAGACTTATCTTACCTAACCCAGGACACTTGAGAGTAAATGGTTTAAACCTCCCCTCCTTAACCAGAGAATACATATCTTAAATCACCCTGGTAGGGGAGATAAGAGAACAGAGACCCAATTAATGCCATTTGTGCCAGCCAAATCCAAGGACAGATGAAGTCAGGGAAACAAATATCAAAAATCCCATTAGAACCAGACAGACCCAAGATAAATTTAAAACAGTAGAGCAGACTAAAGAATAATCCAAAACTCTTGTATACGTTCATTTAAATGCATCATCATATTAAAAACACACCTGATTGTCATTTTAATTTGCATCTTTCTAATAATTAGTGACATTGAGCATTATTTCATATGTGTCTTGGCCATTTGTATGTCCTCTTTGGAAAAGTGTCTATTTAGGTCCTTTGTCCATTTTTTAATTGGGTTGATTGTCTTCCTTTTGTTGAATTGTATGAGTGCTTTATATATTTTGGAAATTAACTTCTTATCCAATGTATTAAACAACAATGAGGTATCACCTCACACCTGTCAGAACGGTTACCATCAGTAAATCAACAAATAACAAGTGTTTGTGAGGATGTGAAGAAAAAGGAACCCTAGTACACTGCTGGTGGGAATGCAGACTGATAAAACCACAATGAAAAACAGTGTGGAGTTTTCTAAAAAAATTAAAAATGAAACTGCTATTTTACTCAGTGAGCCCACTTTTAGGAATATATACTAAGAAGCCTGAAATACCATACAGAAAGAATATATGCAGCCTTATGTTAATAGCAGCATTATTTACAATAGCTACTAAGATCTGGAAACAGCCCAACTTCCCACCAGTAGATGAATGGTTTTAAAAATCCATAGTTACACAGTGGAATATTATTCAGCTGTAAAAAATAAGGATCTCTTACCCTTTGAGACAGCATGGAAGGACCTGGAGAGTATTATGCTAAGTGACATAAGCCTATCAGAGAAAGACAAGTATCACATGATTTTGCTTATATGTGGAATCTAATGAACAAAATAAACTGATGAACAAAACAGATCCGGAGACATTGAAAAAAAACACACAGAAAAACCCTGAAAAGCTGAGGAATATTTTGCTGAAATCCTCCCCTATGATTCTCACCCACAGGGAAAAAAAAAAAGAGATTAAGAGCCCTCAGGGCAAAGACTCAGTGAAAGCTCACTCCAGAACACACCCATGCCCCCTCTCAGGCATGAACATTTTACTTTCTTCCTGTTAAACTCCAAGGGTTCCCAAGAGACTTGCAACCTGGGAACAATAGGTAGTGGCAGCTTGTGCAGGGATTACCTTCTGATCCTCTCTTCAAGGCCTCCTTTTTCTCTGATATCCCAGTGAGCTAAAAGCAACACACCTTGGTTCACTTCTGTCATTGTGACATGCACTTCTCACTGAGCTAACAGCAGCTCTGCCTTGCCTCATTTCTTTCCTATAACATTTCTACAGAACCAAAGCAGGGCACCACCTAAGCTCTGACTGTTGCTTCTCTTACCCTAAGCCCTTTCTTTGTTTCACTGTCACCGGCTCTAATAAACATACTCTCAAAATCACCTGGACATATGTTGTAAAATCTTTCCTACATGAAGTCAAGAACTTCACACTAAAGGTGGGCCAGGGGCAGACCCACACCAGGACAATCCATGTCTGGCAACAAAATCATATCAAGCATCTTCTCTGGTGACAATGGTATGAAAATAGAAATAAACTACAATAAAAAAATCAAAAACATTCAAACACATCAAAGCCAAATACCATGTTATTAAAAAATGAATAGGTTAACAAGATCAAAGAAGAAATAAAAAATTACCTGGAAACAAATGAAAATGAACACACAACACTCCAAAATTTGCGGCACACAGGGGAGGGAACATGGCAGCACTGTGAGAAGCAGAGCGCCCCTGCTCCCAGCCACAGACGCAATTTACTCCTAAAATACTATGTAAGCAGCTTGGAAAAAAACAGAGAAACATACCTGAGTGGACATATTTTGAGTAAAGAGCATTGAAGAAACATCATAGAGTCTGGTAAGAGGGGGGGGGCAGAGAAAGGGGAGTCCCCTCTGAAGTCTGTGCTGGTCTCTGAACCCCGAGGCTTAGACGCTGCAAAGCTCCCTCCCCTTGGGTGTGCAGACTGGCATCCAAAAGTGGGGATCTCAAACCCCGAGTGAAGGAGAAGAGGAGTGCACCGTGCAGAGGGCAGAGGGACCCAGGGGAACAGTGTGCCTGCGAGGAGGGGACGGCACCTTCCTAGCAAAACAAAGCTTCTAATGGCAACCCGGACAGGAGTCTTATGCTCAGGGCGCTGACCATAGAAAAGGCTGTCCCAAAGTGTGAGGCACCCGAGTACTAAGGGACCAGAGGTCTGCACTGAGCAGCCACATACAGGGACATTCTACCATCTTGTAAGGCATTGTGTTGAGCCCCAGAAAGCATTTAATCTATGTGGTGCAAGGAAGGGGAAGAAAGCCCTCCTGCCCTGAGCTCCCAGTGTGGAGAATCTGGGATTTTTGACCAGCCCTGAGGGGTGCAGTGGTGGTGCACATGGAGCCACTGTGGGTTTACTGAGATCAGCGGTGCAGGGGAGCTGTGTGAAGCTGACTTTTGGTCCCCTCCTGCTGGGTGCCTCAGCACACAAGCTGCGGGATCTTGAAGGGCAGATTCTCTGCATGTGTGTTGCTTTGTGTGTTTTTGAGTTTTTGATCTATGAACTGGCTTCCACCTTCTTGGCTTGCATTGGGTGGACAGACCAGTGGAAGCTGAGATTTGTGTATGCATAGTAGAGTGTTTGAGGTACCTGCCTGGTGCGACCAGCCAACCAGATCTGGGAAGGGAGGGGCAGAGCACACCTAACTCTCCTGTAGCAGAGGAGCACCACTCCCAATAGGAAAGGGGCTGGTTCAGCTCACTGAAGCCCCAAATATCCCCACAGGGCACAGACCTGAGGGAGAAAGGAGAACAGTTCACAGAAGGACATTACAAGAATAAGACTCTAAGAGACTATTGTTTGGGAACCAGGGGAAAAGCTGAAAACTCCTGCTGGGGACTGGGCAGGCAAAGGGCTCACTGGAATGTTTTTTAATCAAACCCACAGAGCTCAGGCTGCTGAAACTGCCCATACAGAAAAAGCAACAGACTGAAATCAATCTGAAACTTCAGCAGGCCAGTACATAGGGAACTAGAATCAGAGGAAAGGGTAGAGACAGAGGAGCTGGCTTTGGAGTAGAGCCTAACTCCCTCAAAGTAAAACCTCTAAGTAAGGGGAGTGATACCCTGAGCTACACTAGCCATCCTAAACCCTAAAGACTCTACAGAAGACTCTGGAGTAAGACCAGGCAACTACAAGGTTGAAAAATAGCTGACAAGAGGAGGTGGTCCACAGAGATCTTCAGATCTACCAACTATCTAAGGACACCAGAGCCAAACCTAGACAGCTCCTCACATTGGCTGATACACAAGTACCTCCCAGGAAAATGAAAATCAGCACACAAAACAGTGAGCCCCATTCACAGACAACATAAGCTGCCCAGAAGAAATTCACCTGGTTGACTTTTTTTTCCCCTCTTTTTCCCTTAGGAAAAAAAGAACGGGGGGGGGGGGGGGGAGAGAACTTTCTTCTTTTTAAATTTTATAATTTTTAAAAAATATTTTATTAATTTTTTTTAAAGAATTTTGTTTTGCTTGGCTCATTTTTTTTTTTGTTTCTTTGTTTTGTTTCATTTATTTGCTTTGTTTTGTTTTATCCTTGCTTCTACTATCAAAATTTTGTTGATATTCCCTGCAGAATTGCTGGGACTTTATCATTATAACCAACAAGTTTACTGCTTTTCTCTATAGTTTCCCCCTGTCTGTTATTGTACTCCCCCCCCCCACCCTGGCTTTTTCTCTCTCTCTCCTCTCGATCTATTGGCATAACTTTTTTTCCTTCTTTTTCTTCTTTCCTTTCTTTCTTTTGTTTTTCTGCCTTCTGTTTTTCTGTTGTTTTGTTTGATTGTTAGTTTCTGTTATTCTCTTTATTGTATTTTTATTTTTTCATTTTCAACTATTATCCTATTCCTATTCTTTCCCTTAATTTTTTTCTTGCCCTTCTTTCAGAATCTTTTCTCTGCCTCTTTTGTCTCCCAGTAGCTTCTCTATTTTTTATATTTTAGTTTAGATTATTATTATTATTTTCTATATTTTAATCATTATTAATAACAATATACTTTTCTCTCTCTAAGCTTTACTTTTCTTTCTCTCTTTCTTTTTCTTTTTTACACCCCCCCCCTTTTTTTTTGGTCTCAAATTTGTGTTCTCCCTTCACTCTCCCAGTTCTATTTTCAAGGGGGTTGTTTTCATTGTGATAGTCAAGATATTTTGTAAGATACTCTTTGTTCCCTGGAAGTTTAGTTGTGTATTGTCCTGCCTTGCCAGCACCCATACAACAGCTTACACAATGAAGTTGGGGCTGAGAAACACAGTTAGCCAACCTGAGAAGAGTCTTTCTAAGGGCTGGTCAACAACAATCTAGACCCAACCACAACAGGAGCCCAAAGAACTCACAGAAGGGTCCCACCTAAAGCAAAGAGATCAGAAGTATAAGGACCCTCTGGGCTCCACTGGACACACAATACAAAATTCCTCCCCATAAGACTGGGAGAGAGCAAATATATCTAATACATAGATAACAAACACTAAGAGCCACCAAAATGGGGAGACAAAGAAACAACCTCCAAATTAAAGAAAAGGAAAAATTGCCAGAAAAAGTCTTCAATGAGATGAACCTAAGCAAGTTATCAGAAATAGGGTTCAGAGTAATAATTATAAAGATGTACAAGGAAATTAATGAGAAGAAAAAGGGGCTAGATGGTAAGGTAGAGAAACATAGTGAAAACATGAAAAAAGACATACATAACATAAACAAAAATCAGAGAGAAATAAAGAATGCTGTATCTGATATCAAGAGTACACTGGAAGGAATTAAAAGCAGGCTTGATGAAGCAGAGGATAGAATAAATGACTTTGAAGACAAGGTAGAAAAAAAAAACAATCAGAGCAGCAAAAAGAAAAAGCACTTAAAAAGCATGAGGACAGTCTAAGGGAGCTTTGGGACAACAGAAAGCACCACAACATTGGAATCATAGGGTGTCAGGGGGGAAAGAAAGAGTACAAAGGATAGAAAACTTGGTGGAGAAAATAATGACAAAATACTTTCCTATGCTGGCAAGGGAGAAAGTCACACAAGTTCAGAAAGCACAGAGGATCCCAAGCAAGAGGGACCCAAAGAAACTCACTCCAAAACACATCATAATTAAAATGACAAATGTCAAGGACAAAGAGAGAAAATTAAGGGTTGCAACACAGAGACAAGCAATGACCTACAAGGGAACTCCATAAGGCTGACAGCTGATTTCTCAAGAGAAACTCTTAAGGCCAGAAGGGAGTGGCATGAAGTTCTCAAAGAAGTGAAAAACAAGAACATGCAATCAACATTGCTTTATCCAGCAAGGCTATCATTTAAATTTTAAGGTGAAATAAAGAGCTTCCCAGACAAAAGAAGGCTAACGGAGTTCAGTACCACCAAACCAGCATTGCAAAAATGTTAAAAGGACTGCTCTATGAAAAAGAAGGAACAGTGAGAGAAAGGTACATTGGTATAAAGGGGAAAACTGGCATTAAATAAATATATATCAATATTAACCTTAGCCCAGCCAGGCATGGCTCAGTGGTTGAGCGTCGACCTAGGATCCAGGCAATCAGGGTTTGATTCCCAGTCAGGGCACATGACCAGGTTGTGAGCTAGATCCCCAATGACTCTCTCATCATTGATGTTTCTGTCTGTCTGTCTCTCTCTCTTTTTTCCTCTCTCTGAAA
Organism: Miniopterus schreibersii; assembly: GCF_964146895.1. Taxonomy (NCBI): domain Eukaryota; kingdom Metazoa; phylum Chordata; class Mammalia; order Chiroptera; family Miniopteridae; genus Miniopterus; species Miniopterus schreibersii. The sequence continues at coordinate 82,382,435 of NC_138102.1, forward strand.
TCAATAAAGATATATTTAAAAAAATAAAAATAAAAAATAATAATAATCTTAAATATAAACAAAATAAATAGTCCAATCAAAAGACATAGGGGCAGCTGAACAGATAAGAAAGCAAGACCCAAATATATGTTGTCTACAAGAGACCCACCTGAGAGCAAAAGACTCACACAGGCTAAAAGTGAAGGGATGGAATAAAATATTCCATGCAAATGGAAACAAAAACAAAAAAAAGCTAGAGTAGCAATACTTATTTCTGACAAAATAGAATTCAAAATAAAGACCATAACAAGACAAAGTTGGTCACTACATAATACTAAAGGGATCAATCCAACAGGAGGAAATAACCCTTATAAACATTTATGCAACCAATATAGGAGCACCTGAATATATAAAAAACTTTTTTGTGGACTTTAAGGGGGAGATTGACAGCAACACAAGGACAGTGGGGGACTTTAACACCCCACTGTCAGCATTGGACAGATCATCAAGACAAAAAATCAACAGGGAAACATAGACCTTAAATGACACACTAGACCTAATGGACTTAATTGACATTTACAGAACATTTCATCCCAAAACAGCAGAATGCACATTCTTCTCAAGTGCACATGGAACATTATAAAAAATAAACCACATGTTAGGGCACAGGACAAGTCTCTACAAATTCAAAAAGATTAAAATCATATCAAGCATCTTCTCTGATCACAATGGCATGAAACTAGAAATCAACCACTATAAAAAAACTCAAAAATATTCAAACACATGGAGGCTAAAAAGTATGTTATTAAACAATGAATGGGTTACCAATAAGATCAAGGAAGAAATCAAACACTTCAAGGAAAAAAAATGAAAATGAAGAGACAACAACCTAAAATCTGTGGGATACAGTGAAAGCAGTCCTAAGAGGAAAGTTCATAGCATTACAAGCCTATGTCAAGAAACAAGAAAAAGCTCTAATGAACCATCTAACGCAATAACTAAAAGTACTAGAATGAGAGCAGCAAGAAAAGCCCCAAGGAAGTAGAAGGAAGAAAATAATAAACATCAGGGCAGAAATTAATGACATGGAGACTAAAAATAAAATACAAAAAAATCAATGAAATCAAGAGATAGTTCTTTGAAAAGAAAAAAAGATTGAAGAACCATTATACAGACTCACTAAGAAACAGAGAGGACCCAAATAAATAAAATCAGAAATGAAAGAGGCAATATAACAACTGCCCCCAACAGAAATACAAAGGATAGTAAGAAAATACTATGAGCAACTATATGCAAACAAACTGGACATCATGGGTGAAATGGACAAATTCCTAGAAGCATACAGTCTTCCAAAGCTGAATCAAGAAGAGGCAGAAAACCTGAATAGGCCAATAACAACTATTAAAATTGAAGCAGTAATCAAAAAATTACCAGCAAACAAAGTCCTGGATTTATAGTTGAGTTTCACCAAACATTCAAAGAAGAATTAATTCTATTCCATTCAAACTATTTCAGAAAATTCAAGAGGGAAAACTCCCAAATTCATTTTATGAGGCCAGCATCATCTTAATCCCAAAACCAGATAAAGACACTACAAAGAAAGAAAATTACAAGCCAATATCCTTGATGAACATAGATGCTAAAATCCGCAACAAAATACTAGCAAACCAGATCCAGCAATACATTAAAAAGATCATTCACCATGATCAAGTGGGACTTATTCCAAGGGGTAAGGCTGGTATAACATCCACAAATCAATAAATGTGATACATCACATAAACAAAATGAAGGACAAAAATCATATGATCATATCAATAGATACAGAAAAAGCATTCAACAGAATCCAGTGCCCATTTCTGATAAAAACTCAGCAAAGTGGGAATACAGGGATCATATCTGAACATAATAAAGGACATATATGACAAACCTACAGCCAACATCATACTCAATGGTGAAAAACTAAATCCATTTCCCTTAAAAACAGGAACAAGACAGGGATGCCCACTTTCACCACTCTTATTCAACATACTACTGGAAGTCCTTGCCACAGCTATCAGACAGGAAGAAAACATAAAAGGTATCCAAACTGGAAGGAGGAAGTAAACCTGTCATTATTTGCAGATGACATAATATTGTACATAGAAAACCCTAAATACTACATCAAAGTGTTACTACATTTGATAAATGAATTTGGCAAGGTAGGTGGATATAAAATCAACATCCGGAAATCAATGGCATTCTTATGCACCAATAAACTCTCAGAAAGAGAAACTAAAAAGAAATATCATTTATCATTGCAACTAAAAGAATAAGATACCTAGAAATAGACTTAACCAAGGATGTAAAAGACCTATACTCCAAAAACTATGGAACACTGAGAAAAGAAATGGAGGAAGATATAAACAAGTTGAAGATATACCATGCTCATGGATTGGAAGAATTAATATCATTATAATGTCCATACTACCTAAAGCAATTTATAAATTCAGTGCAATTCCTATTAAAATACCAACAGCATACTTCACAGATCTAGAAAAAACATTTCAAAACTTTATATGGAACCAAAAAAGACTTCAAATGACCACAGACATCTTGAGAAAAAAGAACAGAGTGGGAAAGATCACTTTATCAGATATCAAACTGTACTCCAAAGCTACTGTAATCAAAACAGTCTGGTATTGTTAAAACAGCAGACATACAGATCAATGGAACAGAACAGAGACCCCAGAAATAGACCCACACCATTATGATCAGCTAATTTTTGACAATGGAAGCAAGAGTATACAATGGAGTAAAGACACTCTCTTCAATAAGTGGTGCTGGGAAAATTGGACAGGTACATACAAAAAAAATGAAACTAGACCACCAACTTTCACCATACACAAAAATAAACTCATAATGGATAAAAGACTTAAATGTACATCACAAAACTGTAATAATCCTGGAAGAAAACATTGGCAGTAAAGTCACAGACATCCCAAGTAGTGGAATTTTCACTGATACATCTCCTAGGTCAAGAGAAGCAAAAGCAAAAATAAACATATGGGACTACATCAAACTAAAAGGCTTTTGCATAGCAAAGAAAACAGCCTCAAAATACAAAGGAACCTCAGGGTATTGGAAAACATATTTACCAAGGGTGTATCTGATAAGGGGCTAATTTCCAAAGTGTACAAAGAACTCATACTACTTATCAAGAGGAAGACAAACAACCCAATTAAAAAATGTGTGAAGGACCTGAATAGACACTTCTCCAAAGAGGACATACAGATGGCCAAGAGACATATGAGAAAATGCTTAACACTGCTAATTATCAGAGAGATGCAAATTAAAACCACAATGTGGTATCACTTCACACCTGTCAGAATGGCTGCCATGAACAAAACAAATCACACATGCTGGTGAGGGTGTGGAAAAAGGGGAACCCTAGTACACTGCTAGTGGGAATGCAGACTGGTGCAACCACTATGGAAAACAATATAGAGGTTTCTCAAAAAATTAAAAATGGAGCTGCCTTTTGATCCAGTGATCCCTCTTCTAAAAATACATCCTAAGAAACCTGAAACACTAATCAGAAAGAATATATGTACCCCTATATTCACTGCAGTGCAATTTACCATAGCTAAGGTCTAGAAACAGCCCAAATGCCCATCAGTAGATGAGTGGATAAAAAAACTGTGGGACATTTACACCATGAACTACTATGCAGCTGTAAAGAAGAGGATCTTGTACCATTTAGGACAGTATGGGAGGACCTGGAGAATATTATGCTAAGCAAAATAAGTCAAGCAGAGAAAGACAAGCATCCCATGACCTCACTTATATGTGAAATCTAAAGAACTTAATAAACTGATAATCAGATTAGATTCAATGACATGGAAGCATGGATCAGACTGACGAATCTCAGAGGGATGGAGGTGGGCAGGTGGGTAGATGGGGAGAGATTAACCAAATAATTTATACACATATATGTACAACCCAAGGACATGGACAATGGTGTGCAGAGGGACTGGAAAGGGGCTGGGATGGGGTGGAATGGGTCATTGAGGAGAAAAAGGGACATCTTTAATATTTTAAACAAAAATTTAAAAAAATTAAAAAGACATTTAAAAAAATTAGGGCACACAGAGGAAGTAGTACTGAGATGGAATTTCATAGCAAAACAGGCTTATCTCAAGAAGTAAGAAAAATCTCAAGTAAACAATATAACCCTAATCCTAAAAGAACTAGGAAAAGAACAACAAATAAATCCTAGAGTAAGTAGAAGAAAGAAATAATAAAGATCAGAGTGGAAATACATGACACAGAGACTGAAAAATCGATAAAGCCAGGCGTGTGTGGCTCAGTGGTTGAGCATCGATCTAGGATCCAGGAGATTAAGGTTTTATTCCTGGTCAGGGCACATACCCGAGTTGCAGGCTTGATCCCGGTTTGGAGGCATGCAGGAAGCAGCCAATCAATGACTCTCTCATCACTGATGTTTCTCTCTTTCTTCATCTCTGAAATTAATAAAGATATTTAAATAAATAAATATAAATAAATCAAAAATAAAAGTAAAAAATCAATATAAAAGATCAATAAAGTGAAAAACTGGTTCTTTGAAAATATAAACAAGATTGATGAACCTTTAACCAGACTGACCAAGAAAAAAATAAAAAGGACTCAAATAAATAAATCAGAAATGAAAGAAGTGAAGTAATAACTGACATCACAGAAATACGAAGGATTGTAAGAAAATACTATGAACAACTATATGCCAACCAACTGGGAAATCTGGGCAAACTGGATAAATTCCTACAAACATAACATCTTCTAATTCTGAATCAGGAAGAATCAGAAAACCTAAATAGATTGATTACAACTAATGAAATAGAAATAGTAATCAAAAACCTCACAGCATACAAAAGTCCCGGACCAGAGGGCTTCACAGTCAAATTTTAGCAAACATTCAACGAAGAACTAATACCTACTTTTCTCAAACTACTCCAAAAAATTCAAGAGGAGGGAAGATTTCCACACTTTTTTTATGGGCCAGCATTATCCTAATTCCAAAAACAGATAAAGACACTATAAAAGAAGAAAATTATAGGCCAATATCCCTCATGAACATATAGATGGTAAAATCCTCAACAAAACACTAGCAAACCATATCAAGCAATACATTAGAAAGATCACACAGCATGATCAAATGAGATTTATTCCAAGGATACAAGGTTGGTACAATATTCACAAATCAATAAATGTGATACATCAGAAAAACAAAATGAAGGATTAAAAATCACATGATTATATCAATAGATACAGAAAAAGCATTTAGTAATATCTAGCACCATTTATGCTAAAAACTCTCAACAAAGTGGGACTAGAAGGATCATACCTCAACAAAATAAATGCCATAGAAGACAAACAGACAGTAAACATCATACTCAGTTGGGCAAAAAACAAGTGTTTCCCTTAAAATCAGGAATAAGACAGAGATGTCCACTTTCACCACTATTACTCAACATAGCACTGGAAGTCCTAGCCACAGCAGTCACACAAGAAAAAGAAATAAAAGGCCTCCAAATTGCAAAGGACTTAAATTTTCATTATTTGCAGATGGCATGTATTGTACATAGAAAATCCTGAAGACTCCACCAAAAAACTACCAGATCTAATAAATGAATTTGACAAAGTAGTGGGATACAAAATTAATACCCAGAAATCAATGGCATTTTTATACAGCAATAATTAACTATCAGAAAGAGAAACTAAGAAAACATCCCACTTACTACCACAACAGCAACAAAAAATGAAGTACCTAGGAATAAATTTAACCAAGGAGGTAAAAGACCTGCACTCATAAAATTATAAGACATTGAAGAAAGAAACTGAGAATGATACAAATAAGTGGAAGCACATACCGTGTTCATGGATTAGAAGTATTAGCATCATTAAAATGTCCATACTACCAAAAGCTATCTATAAATTAAACACAATTCTCTTAAAATACCAATCGCATATTTGACAGATCTAGAACAAATATTCAAAAAATGTATATGAAACTGAAAAAGACCCTCTGTAGCCTCAGCAATATTGAGAAAGAAGAACAAAATCAGAGGGATCAGAAGATCTGACATCAAAATATACTGTAAGTATGCCAGTACCAAGCAATAAAAACAGCCTGGAACTGACATAAGAACAGGCTTACAGATCAATGGAAGAGAACAGGGACCCCTGAAATACACCCATGCCTTTATGGTCAATTAATATTTGACAAAGGAGGCAAGAGCACACATGGGAGTAAAGACAGCCTCTTCAATAAATGGTGTTGGGAAAATTGGACAGGTACATGCAAAAAAAATGAAACTAGACCACCAATTTACACCATAGACAAGAATAATCTCATAATGGATAAAAGACTTAAATTTAAGTCACAAAACCATAAAAATCCTAGGAGAAACCATAGGCAGTAAAATCCAGACATCTTTCATGGCAATATTTTTGCTGACATATCTCCTCGGGCAAGGAAAACCAGAAAAAAATAAACAAATGGGACTACATCAAACTAAAAAGGTTTTTCACAGCAAAAGAAACCATGAACAAAATGAAAAGGGGACCTGCTGTATGGGAGGACATATTTGCTAAGAATACATTTGATAAGGGGTTAATTTCCAAAATACATAAAGAACTTATGCAACCAACAACACCAGGAAGAGAAACAATCCCGTGAAAAAATGGGCAAAGGACCTGAATAAATACTCCTCCAAAGAGGACATACAGATGGCCAATGGACATGAAAAATGCTCAACATCACTAATCATGAGAGGTATGCAAATTAATATCACCTTACACCTGCCAGCATGGCTATCATCAATAAATCAACAAACAAGTGTGGGCAAGGATGTGGAGAAAAGGGAACCCTGGTACACTGCTGGTGAGAATGCGGACTGGTACAGCCACTATGGAAAACAGTATGGAGGTTCCTCAAAAAAGTAAAAATGGAGCCCTAGCTGATGTGGTTCAGTGGTTATAGCATCATCCCATGCACCAAACGGTCTTAGGTTTGATTCTCTGTCAGAGCACATACTCAGGTTGCAGGTTTGATCTCTGGTTGGGGTGTGGGTGTGAGGCAACAGATCAATGTTTCTCTCTCACATCTAGGTTTTCCTCTCCCTTTCTCCCTCTAAAGTCACTAAAAACATATCCTCAGGTGAGGATTTTTTTAAAAATAAATATGGAACTGCCTTTTGACCCAGAAATCTCACTTCTAAGAATATATCCAAAGAAACCCGAAACACTAATTTGAAAGAATATATGCACCCCTATATTCATTGCAGCATTATTTACAATAGCTAAGATCTGGAAACAGCCCAAGTTCTCACCAGTAGATAAGTGAATAAAAAGCTGTGGTACATTTACACAATGGAACACTATTGGAGAATATTATGCTAAGCGAAATAAGCCAGGCAATGAAAGACAAATATCACATGATCTCGCTTATATGTGGAATCTAAAGAACTTAATAAACTGATGAACAGAATAGATTCAATGACATGGAAGCACAGATGAGACTGACAAATGTCAGAGGATGGAGGAGGGTGGGTGGGTGGAGGGGGAGAGAGTAACCAAAGGATTTATATGCGTATATGTACAATCCCAGAACACAGACAATGGTGTGGAGAGGGACTGGGGAGGGGCATGGGATGGGGTGGAATGGGTCATTGGGGAGAAAAAAGGACATCTGTAATATTTTAAACAAAAATAAAATTTAAAACAAGAAAAAAGAACATCTTCCTTTTTGTGATAACATGGAAGGACCTGGAGATTATTATGCTAAATGAAATAAGCCAGTCAGAAAAAGACAAATGCCATATGATCTCACTTATATGTGGAATCTAATGAACAAAATAAACTGACAGACAAAATAGGAACGTGGGCATGTGTACATGGAGCAGACTGACAGCTTTCAGAGGGAAGGGGTTTGGGGGCTGAAGGTAAAGGGATTCACTAAAAAACATATATACATAACACATAGACAACAGTGTGCTGATAGCCAGAGAGAAAGGCGGATGGGAAGTAGGTGGAGGTGGGCAAAGGGCGGTAAAATGGGGGTGGAAAGAGACTTGGCTTGGAGCAATGGGCACACAATGCAGTATGCAGATGATATTTTCTTGAGTTTTACATTTGAAATCTGTATGGGTTTGCAAATCAATATCACCCCAATAAATTAAATTTAAAAGCTAAAAAATAAAGTTAGATCAGTTAATACATTAGACAAAAATCAAACAAACTCTTTTGCTTCAGTTCTTTTTGTTACAAGGGATAATGAATCTATAGTTGGGTGGCTCAAGTGTCTTCATTTGTTAAATGGTCAATGAATTCGGGTCACAGATTTCCTGGAAAGAACAAACAAGATTCGTTACTAAGTACTTACTATATAGGTACTTTTACTATTCTCTTTTTTTAAATTTATGTTTCAATTACAGCTGATATGCAATCTTAGAGTAGTTTCAGGTGTACAATATAGTGATTAGATAACTATATAACTATTCCCTTTTAACAAAGGAAATGAGCACAAAAAGGTTAAGTAACCTGCAAAGCCAGGATTTCAATGTAGGCAGTTTCAACCAGAGAATGGGGTACCTTAGCCCTAGTCCTGCATTGTGTCATGTAAAAAAAAAAAAAAAAAAAAAAAGGAAGCCCTGGACAGCACTCAACGAAAGGAGAATAACACTGGTCACTCCCAGGAAAAGATGCTCCCTGCTACAATCCAAGAGCAGATGCAAATAGGCATACACAGGAGGATGAGGGGCCAGCAGCCCATCAGCAGGAGGTCAGACCCACATCTGTGTCACCAGTGAGGTGCCAAATGGCCAGATCCCTGAATGTCAAGCCCACGTGTTAGCTCTAGATGTGAACTATCTTGGTGAGACCCAGGATATCTTCTCTGCTGACATAGGAATACAGGAAAGAGAACAAGGAGAAGTAAAGAGACATGTATTATATATTTCAGGCTGGCTATATCTTTCTTTTAAATGAAAAAGTGACATTCACTCACTCAAGCTGAGACAATTTTAGAATCACTTCTATAGCAGGGAGCTATTGATAGAAAATACAGAAATTGGTATGTCTTATGGTTCAGCTTGTTCTTTATTTAGCAAACAATTTTGCGAGAAGCCTGAGGCTTCTGAGAAGATAAAAAAATTTTTCCTGCTTACCTCACTTCCAGGTTTCTTGCTACGGGAATGTGGTGTGTGTGTGTGTGTGTGTGTGTGTGTGTATTTTACCACAGAAAGGATCATTGTGCTTCCAAACAATCTCATAAGCTCCTAATGATGCCCATGCTGCTGGTATGAGGACCCTGTTTTGAGGAGCAAAGATTTACTGGGTTCTTGTTTTAAGGCTTAAATGAGATAATGCACATAAAGTTGTCAGCATAGTACCTGGCACATAGTAATGTGGAATTAGTATTATCATCATCTCTAAATTATTGGGTAGCTCAAAGGTAGTGATTGGATAGGCTGTAAGATTTTTTATAATATCCTGAGAAGTTCTTGAAAGAGCATGGTAAAGGTCAGTGCAGCAAGACATAATGAAAGGAGCATTAGTATTAAGGTGAAAAGATCTGGACTTAGATATTGGTGCTACCCTTTGGACAAGCCTTGAAACCTCTGTAAGATCTCTTAGGATAATAATAACTGACTACTTGAGTTGATGGAACTGTTGTGAGAATGGAAAGTAACAATACATAGGAAAGTTCTTAAAAACCCTGAAGCACTGTGTGTGTGAGGTAATAGGTAGAATGATACTATCTGTGTAGAGGTAACCATTTCTCAGCTACTCTCCCCTCACCAACCTCCCCACCAAAGAGTGTCAGAACTGCTGGTACTATTTATATCAGAAGGCATAAGGTAATGAGGCCCAACCTTCGACATCAAGCCTTTTTAAATACCCCATTTGCATAAGGTCATAGAAGAAAAGTAGAGCCTTTAGGAGAGAAAATAGTAGAGCTGACCCTAAGCCCACACTATTAACCCCTGCACTATGCTGTCATACTGAAATATTTGGTTCATGTACAATAGTAACAAATACTAAAGGCAATATTCGGTGGTCCCAGATCTCAGTTCTCACTCTCAGAGGAATAACACTTTGAGAACCAAATTCAGGTTGAAGCTTGGGAAGGAAGACACCCAGGAGGACCTCTGCCCAGAAGGTCCTAAGCAAGAGAGAACCAAGGACAATCACTCACATGCAATCTGAAGTCAACACTGCAGCTAGCAACAAAATGTGACTTGGCACCTTCAGGGTTGCCCTGTGGCCTGTATGGGGCCCTGAGGAATTAGCAATCATGGTCAGATGGATGGATTTCTTAAGGCTAATGGGATGGTTCCCAAGGCTATTCTGTGAAGGTCTTTCCATCAAACTAACAGGCAACCTAGCAGAAAAAACAAAACAGGCCACATTTACAATAAACTGGTTCACAGTTTTCTAGAATAAAAGGTGCCACCTGCAAATGAATAGACATCTAATATGAAATTATACATTTTCATACTGCAACTAAATGGCTACCAGCTTGAGTGAAGGAATCAATGCTAGAGTTGAAAATGTGAAATTGGGTTCAGATTTGAGCTTATATTGCTAGTTAATTACAGTGAAACCTAATTATTAGCAACATGTCCTGGTAGTGTAGAAGGCTTTAGAGGTAGGGAGCCTCCATAAGTCAGACTACAGGAATTCAAATCCTGACTCAACTGCTTCCTAGCTGTGTGATCTTGATAAGTTAATTAAACTTTCTGGGCCTTAGTTCCCTTACAAGTAAAAATAAGGCTAGTAAAAGAAACTGCCTCATAGGGTTCTTGTCAGGATTACATGAGTTCATAGTGTAGAGTGCTTAGAATAGTATGTAGACACAGTAAGCACCCAAAACCCAACCTGTTATTACTTTATAACATTAACAAGTCAATTGAGCTCTGAGTCACTTTTTCTCAACTGTGAGGAAATAAGTACATTGTAAAAGTGCAAAGAAACAATGTATGTGGAGTTATTCTGAAAAGTTAAAAGAGCTAGATAAATTTTGAAATGATACAATCTTTATTACTACAAAGGGAATTTTATTTTGCACCTCACTTCAGTTTGGTCAATGGGAGCCTCTATATTCATTGTCTCTGGAATGAATATTCTATGATTTCTCTAAATGTCTGACATCTCCTTGAGTACCTCAGCCTGCCAAGAGTTTTCATTCAAACACATCCAGAGGTCATTGGGAGGAGGAATTAATTAATAAAAATTTGAAAAGAATATGAACTCTAAGTTCATCCACTGCTTCGAGCAGGAACAAATCTGTGACAAAATAAATCCCTCCCAAAGGTGTAACCCGTATTTTTAACAAATTCTCCTTAACCTCTACACAGTCCAAATCCCTGACAGGCACCAAATATTGGAGTGATAGACCTTTGAACTCAGGCCTTGGACCTTCACTACCCCTGAAGTCGTGGATTTATAAAGGAGTGCTCCTGAGTGGGCTGAGAGTCCTAGGTACACAATGTCTTTGATATAGAAACATGATTCTGCTGACCCACCATGAGCTAGAGAGCTTATCCTTCCCGCAGTGGGGATGGATTAATACTTCTTATGCACTGGGGATACCCCAAATGATCAAACAATACACATCCACAACAAACCAAGAGGAAATCTGGGTGGAGTTCTCATTCCCCATCAAGAAGGAACTCAGACTTTCTTAGTCTAATCTCAGAAATGAGATGCCATCCCCTGTGCCCTATACTGTGGTCACACAAGCCAACCCTGGTACAATGTGAGGAGCAAGGACACAAGGTTTGAACACCAGGAGATGGGGACCATTAGGGGCCACCTTGGAAACCTGATAAGGTTATCAATGGAATTGGTAAATTAATATGTGTAATGTCTTAAAACAGTATTTGTGCCCAGCATAAGCACACAATAAAATGCTAGCTGTTGTGATTATGATTGCAGTCCTGCTGCTGCTGTTGTTGAAAGCATTAAGGGCTCAGTTGGTGACCATGAAACAGAAACATTGGCTGAATTGTCCAGAAATTCACCCCCAGCCCTGACCTCATTAATAACTTGCTCTAACCAAACAGTCTATAAAAATGATTTTTTCTGCAACTTGCCCCCCAGTTTGTTTCTTTGCTTTTCAAAGGGGTGTTTACTATGGCTCAAACCCAGCATACAACCTTAAAAGAAGTTCCTCCTCCCCTGATCAGTTGAGAAGTTTACAGGTACAAATATCAGAATATCCAGAATAACCCCTGAGGAGTTCTAATTATCTCACATAACAAGGAGTCTGAAGAAAGGCGGTGCCAAGGCTGGGTCAGGGGCTGAACATGTCATCAAGGATCTGGTACTTTCCCATCTCTTGCACCTGCCATCTTTAGTGCATAAGTGATGTGTTCCTTCATGACAGCAAGAGGGCAAAAGCAGATTTAATCACAACCCAGGGCAAAGGCAGAGGTGGGGAGGGGCATTGGTGGTGAGAGAACTTTCTTGACATGTCTCTAATTTGCTCATTTTTTTTTTAATCCAAGAGAAAAGATTTTCTCAGAAGCTTCCTAGCTGATGTTCTCTTGCATCTCATTTGCCATATGTCAGTCATTTGCCCATCCCTAGCTTCAAGAGAGGCCAAAAAATTATCTGATATATTCTGAGTTGGTGGCTCTGGCAGAACCACCCTGGAAGAATGCATTGGGAGGGACCTGGCTATTGGGGAGCTAACCAAGAGACTCTGCCATGTTCCTTCATGCAGGTTATCTTATTTGAAAAACTTTGTTTTTATTCTTTCTATCTAGAATATTAATATGCATGAACTGAGAAGGCTATGAGCAAGCAATTCATCTGAAATTGATTTTCCTGTTTACCTGATATCATACAAAAATAAGTTGCACAGACTGAAATTTGCAGATAAGTTTTCTCCGTAAATGCTAAAGCTTACTGTATTTTAACCATTTGTATGCCAACCTTTAATGAAACGCTTTCCTTCTATGTCTTATTTGGTAATGTGTCTGGACATAATTTAAAACTTACTGAATGGCAGGGCTGCCATTATGGGCATCAGTTATTATACTATGCATAAACACTGTGATGCTCCTGGAGGCTACGTCTGCTACAACACTGACTGCTCCTATCTTGCTCCAGGTAGCATGCACTGTCCTTCAAATATCCGCCTCTCCTTGTGGAAGTACCTCCTCCCTTGAAGTTATCCTTGGTTTTTGCTGTCACTTCTATCACCCAGAATTTCTAATGTTAGTTCCTGCTGCTATTTGTACTTTCATCATAACTTAGGGCAGCATGGGAGAAGGCCAGGAGAAAGCCAGAGCTTTCCCGCACGGACATATTGGTAATGAGAATGCCTGGCAGAGGCAGCTCTGAAGCAAGGGCCCCAAGAGAAAGCCAGAGCAGTTTGGAGGCAGCTTGGTTTATTATTCCAAAAAGCTGAGATGATGTTAAAACAGATTATATATGTGATCCTGAGGAAGCTGATGTTTTATTCTTTCTCTGCTGTGAAGGATCAGGAGGTCTGTGCTCTCTCCTTGGCTGGGAAGTTTTTCACCTACTAGGATGGGGGTGGGGGTGGCGGGACAGGTGTTCCCCTAAAGTAGAGCACAAGGTGCAGCTTTCCTCCTGCAGTAACCCAGGAGTAACACCAGTTACAACGTTAAAGGCTTTGTGCTAGTTGCTGTGGAAAATAAAAATACCCAAGAAGCCCAGCCTGGCATGGCTCAGCAGTTGAGCGTCAACCTAGGATCCAGGCGATCGGGGTTTGATTCCCGATCAGGGCACATGCCCGGGTTGTGGGCTCCATCCCCAGTCAGGGGTGTGCAGGAAGGAGCCGATCAATGACTCTCTCATCATTGATGTTTCTATCTCTCTATACCTCTCCTTTCCTCTCTCTGAAATCAATAAAGATATATTTAACAAAAAACAAACAAAAAAAATACCCAAGAAGATAATATCCCTGCCTTCAAGAAGTTTATGGTTGATAGACAACCATACATAAGAAAGACTACAATAAATACTTTAAAGGATAAACGGTTCAGAATGACCACTTTAACTCACTAAGCCTGTCTCACAGAAGTAGGCAAGAGCTCTAAAAAGAAGGTAGAACATGGGGAAGACATTAATCAAGACAGTACTCCAGACAATGAAAACTCTGGAGGCTCTAAGGATATCTGCCTTGCCTCTATGGCAGAAGCATTGCTCCTGGAATTAACAGATAAGAAGAGTTGCACATCTTTCTGGAATGACTGCATCAAAATAGCACCCTCCTTTTTAAGTTGTTTAATTGATGATCTTGTCTTGGGAGACACAAAAGGTTAGCTTTGATAAGTTCCTTTTGTTCTTGACTCTACTAGGGTGGAGGTCTTGTCCCAAATTAAAACCCTTTGTGCTCCACATGCCCTAAGTGTTACCAATGATGTAGCAAAGGCAAAAAGAATAGTCTATTATGGGTTCTCATAAGTAGGGTGGTGGGTATATGGGACAATTATCACTCAGACTGGAGTTTTTCACACCTTACCTGATGAAAGAGCCTTTGCTGTCATGTGAGGTTTTAGATTTGGAAGGCAAGCACTTGGTCCAGCTGTTGCTTTTTCCCTACACTTTCTCCCTACAAATCAAGGCAGAACTGTGTGATCAAAGACTTCCTGAGACAGGGGTTAACTAAGCATAGGTTAGCACATAGTTAACTCAATTAAACTTTTCTTATAAAAATAATATCATCATTGATTATGTACAGCCAATTCTTATTAGTCATGGATTGCATATTTAAGAATTTGCCTACTTGTTAAAATTTATTTGTAACTCCAAAATCACTGCCCATGGAGGTTTTGTGGACATTTGTGGAAATGTGCAGAGTGGCAAAAACTTTTAGTTACCCAAAGCACACATCCCTAGTTGAGGTCAAATAAGCTGGTACCCTGCCTTCTTGTTTCAGCTCTTATATAGGCATCCTTTCTGTGGTCTTTTTAGTGCCACACTTTTTATATTTTTTGGTGATGTTGCTATTTAAAATGCCCCCAAAGTTAGTGCTAAAGTGTTGTCAAATGTTTCTAAGTGCAAGAAGGCTGTGATGTGCCTTACAGACAAAACGTGTGTTAGATAAGCTTCAAATGAGTTGTAATGCTATACTCCTTAAACTTATACAGTGCTCTATGTCAATTATATCTCAATAAAACAAAAAAAATTTTGAAAGCATAGAGTTCCACTTTCACATTTTTACCTCACAACCTTGAAATATTGTTCTTCTGATATCATCCATTCTCCTTCTTCCAAGCTCTCAAAGTTTACCTATCTTCACAGCCTTGACCAATGGGCTAAATCTTACAGCTTGAGGATGAGGCTGAGGCGGAAGAAAAAGGAAGAGTGACAGGGAGAGAACAACTTGCCAGGTTCCTTAGGGAAAGTGGAAATAGAAGCTCTATTGTTCTAGAGCAAGGTTGGCAATTTTTTCTGTAAAAAGTCATATAGTAAGTGTTTTAGGCTTTGTGGGCCATTCAGCTTCTATCACAAGTACTCAACTCTGGTGTTGTAGCAGTATTCTAGCCATGAAAGATATGTAAATGACAGATATGGCTGTGTTCCAATAAAACTTTATTTACAAAGACAGAGAGCAGCAATGAAACAATAAAAAAATAAACAACTGATTCTAAAATGACCAAAGGTCTGTTTTCCGAAGAGGCTGCTCAGTTAGTTTCATCCAGGGTAGTGGTCCATCCTTGAATGTGGAAATGCCTGTTAAAAGATCACTGAAAATGGATGATCCGTTAGAGGCAAATGAAAGACGAAAAAAATGGATCATTGCAGTGTAACCAAAAGAAAGGCATCTGCAGCAAAAGATGATGAATTACTGGTGTTGCTATCTAAAGTTGAGAAATCATCAGAGAAGATCGTGAAAATAATGCAAAGTTTAGGTATTACACAAGTTTTGGAGAACAGTTAGGAAGCTTGAAAATCTAATTGGTATCTCCTATGGACCATGTTTCTTAACAGGGGAAATGAAGAAAACAAAAGAACTATTGACAAAAGTAATAAAACAAAAACTGTTTGAAGAGTTCAGAACTTTCTAACAAAGAGTTACATCATCTTGACAGCTACGAATTCCTTCAAGCCATTTTAAATTGAGGCATTCAGAAGAAATGAACTATGACTGCCAACCTCTGCATCTGCCTGTTCATATATAAAGGAACAGAGGAAATGTTTGTAATTAATCTGCCCAGTAAATACCAGATCACAGCACTAGGCAGGTGCATGTCTAGATAAAATTTCTTGCTGCTAATTTAAACTTTCCACACATCAGTAGATAATCTCAATGTAAATAATACATTTCTTCTTGACCCTTTAATGAATAAGTCAACATGCAGACAAGGATCTTGACTTATAGTCTATATCATGTACACTTCTCTATATATGTAGCATTTGTGGGTAGACTTAATAAAGCATTTATGAAAATGAGGGGGAAAAAATGGCCAAAGGACTTGAATAGACATTTCTCAAAAAGAAGAAAAAAAAAAATAAAAAAAAAATACACACACACACACACATATATACACACACACACACACACACAATAAGTACAGGAAAAAGTACAGAACATATCTAATTGTTAGGGTAATGTAAATCAAAACCACAGTGAGAAGCCACTTCACACCCATTAGAATGACTACTATTAAATAAAAATTAATTTAAAGTAAGAAAAAACAGAATGTTTGTGAAGATGTAGAGAAACTGAAACTTTCATTCATTGTTGGAAAGGATGTAGAATGGGGAGGATTCCAAGATGGTGGTGGATTAAGTGGAAGCTACACTGACACTCTCCCAGGACCAAACTGGAATTACAACTAAAATATAGAAGAACCATCCTGAACAATCAACTGACGATTAGCTGGAGAGCACCCTGATAACCAAGGATGTAAAGTAGAGACTGCATAGAGAATGGTAGGAAGTGCAGGGGTGCGAGAGGGCTGGCTGGCAGCAGCAGCTGCAGGTCTAGAGGGATATCTCAGCTGTGGGAGATTCCCACTGAGAACTCTGGGGTCTAAACCTCAAGGTGGGCTCCCCAGCCCAGAGCACCAGAACTGAGAAGGGTGCCCCCATAACATCTGGCTGTGAAAAGTAGCAGGGTTTCTGTCTGCCATGGAGAGATGGCTAGAAATGCAGGCACCCTCTTAAAGGGTTAGCACACAAAGTTTTGTGTGCAGCCACTGAACTTGGGCTCTGATAGAGAGAGTGGAAGGTGGACTGGAGCTGCATGGGGAGAATTCGGAGATGTTGGCTCAGGGGATAGAACTCAGAGGAAAGTCATCTGGATTCCTGTGCTGAGTCATTCCCCCATACTGGAGAGCACATCTTTCTCAGTTAGACATTTACCTTCCAAGCAGCTTTTGCCAGGGAGGAAAGCAATTGTCCCACCTTCTTGAAAAACCTCTCACCCAACCCTGTGGAGTTTCTACAGCCTGAGGGTCATTAAGAGGCTGAATAACAATCAGCCTCTGGGTACTAGGAGTCTTTGCCTTATTTGCTTCTGGAGCCAGGGCTTGGAAAAACAGGTCATGGTGGACATCTTGGTGCTATCCAAACATACCCAGCCCAAGCAGAGAAAATCACAAGCTGTGGAGTGCAGAAAACTTCAAATAAGATACTCAAGGCCAGTCATAAACAGCATCTGACAATGGCCTTCACTAGAGACAATCCAAAAGACTGTGAGCCCTAGCAGATCTACCTAATACATAAAAGCAAATCCAAACAGGCAGACAAAATGGGGAAACAAGAAAACAAGCCCCAAGTGAAAGAACAAAAGAATTCTCAAGAAGAAGAGCTAAATGAAATGGAGATAAGCAACCTATTTAATATAGAGTTCAGAATACTGATCATAAGGATGCTCAACAACATGAAAAAAGATATAGAAATTATGAAGGAAATTAAGAATGACATAGAAATTTAGAAAAAATAAAATAAAAACGTTGGAAGGAATAAATAGCAGATGAGGGGAAGCCAAGGATAGGATCAGTAAATTAGAAGATGGTAGAAAAAAATCACTCAATCAGAGAACCAAGAAGAAAAAACAATTAAAAAACAGGACAGTTTAAGGGAGCTGTGGGACAACATGAAATGTAATAATAATCACATCATACGAGTGCCAGAAGATGTATAAAGTAAGGGTTAGACAACCTGTTTGAAGAAAGAATGGCAGAAAACTGCCCTAACCTGGTCAAGGAAAAGTCACACAAGTTTAGGAGGCAGAGAGAGTCCCAAGCAAGAAGAACCCAAAGAGGCCCATGCCCAGACACATCATAATTAAGATGCCAAAAAGTCAAGGCAAGGAGAGAATCTTAAAGGCAGCTAGAGAAAAGCAATCTGTTACCTACAAAGAAGCCTCCAGAAGGCTGTCAGCTGATTTCTCATCAGAAAATACAGGCCAGAAGAGAATAGCATGAACTATTCCAGGTAATGAAAAGCAAATATCTGAAACCAAGACTACTCTCTCCAGCAAGGCTATCATTCAAAATAGATGGTGAAATAAAGAGTTTCCCACACACAAAAAAATGGTTAGAGTTTAACACCAGCAAACCAGCATTGCAAGAAATGTTAAAGGGGCTGCTGTAATAAGAAGCTGAAATAGAGAGAAAGAGAAACATCAGCATAAAGAAATAAAATTGCCATAGATAAGTACCTATCAATAATAACCTTAAATATAAATGAATTAATTGCTCCAATCAAGAGACATAGGGTAGCTGAATGGATAAGAAAACAAGATCCAAATATATACTGTGTATGAGAGACCCACCTCTGAACAAAAGACTGACACAGGCTGGAAAAAACAAAACAAAACAGCAACAAAAAACTTCTGAAGGACTTTAAAGGCGAGAGTAACAGCAATCGTCATAGTAGGGGACTTTAACACCCCACTTACTTTACTCGGTAGATCTCCCAGATAAAAAAATCAACAAGGAAACAGTGACAAGGAAACACTCTAAATGATACACTAGATAGGAAGGACTTAGTTGAAATTTACAGAACATTTCACCCCCAAAGTTGTAGAATATACTTTCTCCTCAAGTGCACATGAGACATTCTCAAAAATAGACAAGTTAGGACACAAAAGAAGTCTCTACTAGTTCAAGAAGATTGAAACCATATCAAGCATTTTCTTGGACATTTACATGATGGAATACTATTCAGCTGTAAAAAAAAAAGATCCCTTACCCTTTGGGACAGTAACGGTGGGACCTGGAGAATATTATGCTAAACAAAATAAGCCAGTCAGAGAAAGAGAAGTATCACATGATCTCACACATATGTGGACTCTAATGAACAAATTAAACTGATGAATAAAATAGATCCAGAAACATGGAACAGACTGACAAATCTCAGAGGTAAGGCAGGGGTGGGTAGGTGGATGGGGAGAAATTAACCTAAGAACTTGTATGCATATATGCATAACGCATGGACACAGACAATAAAAAATTAAACACAGGATTACCATATGAACAATTCCAACTCCAGGTATATACCCCAAAGAAATGAAACCAGGGACCTGAACAAGTATCTGTATGCCAATGTTCATAGCAGCATTATTTACAATAGCCAAAATGTGGTAATAAGCCAAGTTTCCATTGACAGATGAATGAATAAATAAGTGTAGTATATACATTTGATGGGAATATAAATTGGTGCAGCCACTATAGAAAACAGTATAGAGGTCACTCAAAAATTTAAAAATACTACTACTTTATCATGAAGCAATTTCACTTCTGGATATTTATCTAAAGAAAACAAAAACACTAACTTAAATGGATACATGTACCCCCATGTTTACCACAGCATTATTAGCAAGAGCCAAGATATGGAAACAATCTAAGTGTTCACAGATGGACGAATGAATAAAAAATTATAGTATTTACATTACTATAATTTTCAATTGGTCATAAATAAGAATGAAATCTTGCCATTTGTAACAACATGGAGAATTTAAATACAAATAAGGTCATAGATACACCGAACAGACTGATGGTTGTCAGAGGTGGGGAATGGATGAAGGGAGTCAAAATGTAAGAAGAAAAAATAATATGAAATATTTACATTTAAAAATATATATATAGTACAAAAAAAATTCTGGCATGCTTAACATACAGATGCTATCATATTTTTAAGAATCTTATTATAGTAATTATATGCATGTAAATTGCTGCTTTTGATAACAAATGAGTGCCCCATGTTGAATGAGGCATGTTCAACAGACCCTAATTTAGACAAAATTTTTTACAGCAGAGTCATGGTATGTTTCTGAAAATAACAAATTTAGTTTAAAAAAAAAAAATTGA
This sequence comes from Miniopterus schreibersii, assembly GCF_964146895.1. NCBI lineage: Eukaryota > Metazoa > Chordata > Mammalia > Chiroptera > Miniopteridae > Miniopterus > Miniopterus schreibersii. The sequence goes on from NC_138102.1 coordinate 82,402,750, forward strand.
AAGAAAAAAGAAAAAGACATGCATGAACTATTAATTTTCAGAAAAAAAAGCCCCAAATGCCAACTAACATATGAAGAGATGCTCAAACATGTTAGTGTTTAGAGGAGTACAGATTAAAAGAATAATAAGTAATCACTCATTCTTATTTACAGGCAAACTTAGAAAGCTGGCTCACATGGGATGTGGGCATGAGGCACTTCCATGCACTGCCAGTGGCAGGATGATGGTCCTACCCTCTGTATCACTTACTGACATTTCTCCCATGGGCCAGCAATTTCCTTCCTGGGTACACATACCAGAGAAATCTCCACACAGGGCCAGAAAGTGAGATATTTGAAGCAATTCATTCTAAATTATTTGCAGTGGTGTAGAGTTAGAGGCAGGCTGGATGTCTACTCCAGGAGGGTGGCTGGCTAAAATGGAGTGCTCTGCAGCAAGAAGGAGAAACAGACCAGTGGCCACATGGGGGCAGAAATGGATATTAAAATACAGTGATGTGTGAAAAAAGCAAAATACAGCACAAGACTGTAAATGTCACACAAAATAAATGTATGTGCACAAAACAACAATTCATATTTTGTGAGAATACATACTAAATAAAGGTACATATTAGACTGTTTGCTTTGGGGACTATGAAGTGAGATATATCAACAAATATTTACCAAAAATTTAGCATATACATACAATGGAATATTATTTTGTTTGTAAAAAAAAAGAAGGAAATTCTAACATGTTACAATATAGATGAGCCTTAAAGACATTATGCTAAGTGAAATAGCCAGATATAAAAGGACAAACATTATTTTATACACTTATATGAGGTATCTAAATAGAAAAATTCATAGAGACAGAAAGTAGGATTGTAGTTATCAGGGGCTGGGGGTAGTGTTTAATTGGTACAGAGTTTCTGATTGGAAGGATGAAAGAGTTCTGGAAATGGATGTAGTTGCACAATATTGTAAAATGTACTTAATGGCAATGACCTGTCCACTTAAAATGGTTAATATGATAAATTTTATATTATGTATTTAAAAATTACAAAAAATAAAAGTTAAAAAAAATAAAACAGGCAGCAGGCCAGATTTGTCCACAGGTCATAGCTGTCCACAGGCCATAGTCTGTGAATATTTGTGAAGAAGAAGCATATGATAGTTAGAATAAGTTAGGTTACACTGCATTAACAAAGAATCCCAGAAATTTCAGTGGCCTAAAACTGCAAAAGTTTATTTTTCACTCACATCATATTCCCAGTATATCGGCAGGTCAGTTTTGTTCCATGTAGTCACTGCCTCTGGAGATGTCACCAGTTCTCCATGATGCTTTAGGGCTCACCATTTCAAGGAAAGGGCAGAGCTAGAGGGTCACACAGCAATTAAATGCTCTAGCACAAAAGTGACACTGGTTTCTTCTGCTCACAACTCATTGGCAATAACTTCTTTCTCGACTTCAAGGCAGCAGCAAAGTACAATCCTCCTAAGTGCCTGGAAAGAGAGAACTGGATTTGTGAGAACATTAGAAGTCTCTATCATAGTATATATATCCTACAAGATACTCAAAACCCAAGATAATAAGTTCAGGATTATGTATATCTGTTCACCAGGGTTATTGTATGTTGTTCAATGGCTATGATCATGAATGTTCTATTTTAATAAAAATGATAAATTATTTCTAAAATCATTAATTATAGTGCATATGAAAAAATTCCAGAAATAGAATCCCAATAAAAATAGAACCATTATTAAAAACCAAATCTTATTGACCTGGATATAAGATAAAGTTTTTGAAATATAAAGTCTTAATTTTCAAAATGATTTTTTAAAATTTTAATTAGACAAATACATTCAGGCACATGGAAAGCTCAGTTTCATACACCCCAGGAAAGAATGACAAGCCTTCTTCCTTCTAACTCTATTTTTTTTAATTGAAACTTGTATTACTGCTATCATAATTTATTTATTTAGTTTTAAATATCTTTATTGATTTCAGAGGGAGGAAAGGAGAGGGATAGAGAGATAGAAATATCAATGATAAGAAAGTCATTGATCGGCTGCCTCCTGCACGCCCCAAACTGGAGATAGAGCCCAAAACCCGGGCATGTGCCCTGACCGGGAATCCAACCCCGATCGCCTGGATCTTAGGTGAACACTCAACCACTGAGCCACTCCCAGCAGGGCACTGCTATCATAATTTAAATTTCAGTGTTTCTCTAGCAGCCCCCAGACACCAGTGTTGGACATCTCTCCTGCCTATCCAAACTCCATGGAAACGGTGTCTCAAAAGCCCAATGTCTCTTTGGGAGCAAAGCATTTTTAAACATAACATTAACAATATTTACAATAGAGACTGAAACTATTTGACATCCCCAATTTTTTAAGTCATTCCTAGTATACTCAAGACCTTCCCCTGGGGTCAGGTTTGTGAGGTCTTTTGGAACGGAAGCTGCTGAGGTCTCATCAACACACAGGGAGTGTGGTCCTGCCTTGAGAGGATACTCCTGACCAACAATCAAAGGCTGTTTTATTTCTTTTTTTGTTTACTTAAAGAAAACTTGCTTTATTTTCATGCTAACTTGGACATATAATCAGACTCTTTCTCACTTGTATGCCCAGCATGGAGGACAAGGAGGAAGCCAGGACGAAGGATGGAATTGTTCAAGGTCACAGTCAAGAGAAGATTCGGTAATGTTGGGGTGCAGAGTGGTGAGAGAAGTTGCTTCACAACCTCTGCCCATTGCTCAGGCCTTGAAAATATTTACCCAGAAATGTGTCCCCTCATAGCTCTTCTTTTAACCCCAAATTTGCAATTCCAAATCCCTCATTCTGCCTTTCTCTCCTTGCTTCTTTTTCCTCTTCCATGTACACTGTCCCCTCCCTCCTTGTTCCCATCCATGTATTTCAGTAAACTAAAAATAACTGTCTGTGTGACCTTCCAACAAAAGCCCTATAATCTAAAGAAAGAACTACATCACATAAGGTAGTGTCAAGATTTCTCTGTAACAAAGAGTTGGGAAAAGTAAAATCTGTTACCTCCTGACACCTTAGTTCACATAGAAGATTGAGCTCCACAGTAACTAGAGGATGCATCTTTGCTTCACCTCTAGCTGCATGGAATGCAAGTGTTGCTTAAAGAAACCATGGTTGGCTTGTTCAGTAGCAAACAAATCATAGTTTCAGAATTCCAATGTTGACTCCACAGAGGAATTACTTTCAAGCATGCCTACTACACTTCTCTGGGACATATAACCAGCTTACCAGCCATTAGTCACTTTATCTGTCCCGTGCTCAAATGTTGGATAATGTATTGCTCTGTAAATATCATCAAGGCTTTTTAAGATTTGAGTTCTTTGCTGAATTGCACTTTGAAGTGACATGCACAGAGAAATGAAAGAATAAAAGAGATTCCTTTATTCCCTGCAGCGAGGGACTATTGCAATTATCTCAGCAGGCATACTTCTTCCTTCTACTTTTTCCCTTTCCTTTGTCACCTCATATGGGTAACAATAAAGAGAATCAACCCAGCTGTTGTGGCTCAGTGGTTGAGTGTCAACCCATGAACCAAGAGGTCACAGTTCGATTCCTGGTCAGGGCACATGCTCATGTTGCAGGCTTGATCCCCAGTTGGGGGCATGCAGGAGGCAGCTAATCAATGACTCTCTCATCATTGATGTTTCTGTATCTCTCTCCCTCTCCCTTCCTCTCTCTGAAATCAATAAAGCATATTTTTTTTAAATAAACAAATAAAAAATAAAGAGAATCAATTTGCAAAATAAAGCTAAGAGCTGAATTGACAGTAGCATCTTCAATGGAATGCTGATATAGAAAGTGCTTTTACTTTGATTCACAATATCTGTTCTCATGGAATGCTAGCTGCATCATGCAAATGTAAGCATCAACACACTTAAAAATATTAAGAACTTTATAACAAGAGGAAAATAGTTATTTTTGAAAGAAAGAATTAAGGACCTGTTCAACTGCCTCTTGGGGCCTGTGGTTGACTTCTATTAAAATGAATACACAATCATAATGTTATCTGCAGCTGAATGTTTAATGACAACGATGGTGATGATGATGACTATAGCAATGTGATGGCTTTACTAAGAAAATACTTTTTTTTCTTTTACACTAATTGCTAGGTGCCAGATATTCTACTGCAAATTTGATGTGGAATCCACAAGTTTGCTCTTAAATACACAAGGCAGTGCTGTATTTATAGGAGATTCCCTGGGACAGTTATGCTCATGAGAGATAAACCCCATGAAAATAAATAATAGTGCCCACCCAAATGAAGCCAGTGATTCTTCTTAAAATATTGATCATTCACTACGTTTTCCAAATGTCAAAGCATATTAGTTATCTATTGCTATATAACAAATTACCTTAAAACTAGATAGCCCACAAATGGAACTTCTTGTGTTCAGTAAAATGCATTCACTTTTTTTTAAAATTTGCATTTTTACTTCTGGTCAAGATGGTGGAATAAGTAAATGCTGAGCTTGCCTTCTCCCATTACCACATAAAATTACAACTAAGTTATAGAAAAAACACCCATGAGTATGACCTGAAGACTAGCTGACCATAAGTCCTATAACTAAAGATATAATAAGAAGTCAAATCAAGACTGGTAGGAGTGGTGAAGATGTAGAATGGGCTGGTCATATACCCATGTTGTATCAATGAACACAGACAATGGTATGGGGAAGCCTGGGGGTGAGGCTGATGTGGGGTATAGGGGAATCAATGGGGAGGGGAATGGGAAATCTGTAATATTTTCAACAATAAAGATAAATTTTTAAAAAGAATGAGGAGGAATATCTTGGCTGTTGAGATTCCTCTAAGGAGCAAGGTGTCCAAGCCCCACGCTGGGCTTCCCAGCCCAGAGAACCAGTGCCGATAAGAGGAGACTCCTACAACATCTGGTTGTGATAATCAGCAGAAACTCAGTCTGAGTGAGATAGAGGGCTGCTGTAGACCCAGGAGTCCTCTTAAAGAACCTGCACACAGACTCACTTGCTTGCATAACTTGCTCCAAGCTCCAACAAAGGGACAGCTGCTCAAAAAGCACCAAGGGTCATATAGGGAGGAACTGAATTGTCTGGCTTCAGGGCAAGAGCTTTAGGACAACTCTCTCTAGGAGGCTCCATTGTTTCTTTGTTAGGCCTCCCCAGACACTGATAGGTGCAGGTGGGCGCCATATCTGAATCTCCATCAACTTGGCTAACACCACTCACCCTACTCTGGTGTTTCCCTGTAATCTGCCCTACTCAACCTGAGCACCAGATCAATCCTTTTTCAGGGGCTGATCCTCACAAGTGGCCGGCTGACCTCAGCTAACACTACTGACTTTTCTAAAATCTCTTAAAGATTCACAAACCCAAAACAAGCTGCACCTGACCTCAGGTGCTTGCTAAGCAGCCTCCAAGCCTGGCACTAGTAGTACCTGGCCTTGGTTCACAGTATAACAAATCCCAGGTACCTCCAAGTCCATCAGAGGCAGCAACCACCTGCAGATAACTCCGTAGCTCCTACCAAGTGGTCCCAAGACAGACATAGGCAGTGGCTGACCTTGGCCTGAACCAGAGCCCTTCCTGAGAGGCCACAGTGACAATCTTTGACCAAACCATAATAATGTCTAATTAGCTCCACAAATGACACATCCAAAAGGTGAACTCAGTAAGCACCAAAGCCCCGCTACAGTGAATCCCACTCCATAGGGTCAGTCCTTACACAACAGCTTGTCTGCTGAAGTAATTGCCAGTCCTCACAGTCAGTCAGCCTGAGAATTAATTTCACCCACTGATGTGTCAACAGCAATCAAGGTTCAAATACCAGAGGAGGTCACACACAACCCATAGAAGGGACATCCGTAAAGTACCCGACCCACATGACCAGTGAAACTGCACCACCGGACCCCACAGGACACCTACTACATAAGGCCACTCTGCCAGGACTGGGAGATATAGCTGATCTACTTAATATGTAGAACACAAGGAAGCACCCAAAATGAGGAAACAAAGAAACATGTCCCAAATGAAAGAACAGAACAAAACTCCAGAAAAAGAAATAAATGAAAGGGAGGCAAGGAATCTAACAGATATTGAGTTCAAAATGCTAGTTTAAAGAATGCTCAATGAACTTAGGGGAGGAATAGATGAACTCAGTGTGAACTTCAACAAAGATATAGTGAACAAAACAAAAAAGGACACAAAATATAAAGCAGAACCAGTGAGAAATGAAGAATATGATAACTGAAAGGAAGAATACATTAGATGGAATCAAAAGCAGGTTAGATAAATCAGAGAATCAAGGCAGCAACTTGGAAGACAGGGTAGCAGAAAAGACTCAATCAGATCAGTAAAAAAAACAACAACACAAGAATCCAAAAAAATGAAGGTTGTTTAAGGGATGTCTGGAATAATATCGAACATAACAATATTAGCATCATAGAGGTACCAGAAAGAGAAAAAAGAGAGCAAGAGATTGAAAACCAGTTTGAAAAAATGCTGACAGAAAACTTTTCCATTCTGGCAAAGGAAATAGGCGTGCAAGTCCAGGAAGTGCAGAGAGGTCCAGGACTGGCACAAAATATTCAAAGTGGTGAAAAGTAAGGACCTACAACCAAGATTACTCTATTAACCAATTTAGAATTAAAGGAGAGATAAAGAGCTTCACAGATAATAAAAAGTTAAGCAGTATATCACCACCAAAACAATATTACAAGAAATGTTAAAAGGATTTCTTTTTTTATTTTTATTTTATTTTACATTTATCTTTATTGTTGAAAGTATTACTAATGCCTCCTTTTTCCCCATTGATCCCCTCCCCCCTGTACCCATTCCCCCAGGCCTTCACCCCCTTATTGTCTGTGTCCATGGGTTATGCATATATGCATATAAATTTAAAGGGACTTCTTGAAGAAGAAGAAAAAAGTTAGAAACAATATAAAGACAAAAATTCTTACTGACAAAGGTAAACACATAATAAAAGCAGTGGATCAACACTAAAGCTAGTACAAAGGTTAAATGGCAAAATCAGGAAGATCATGTGTAATTACAACAGTAAATTAAGGCATACACACACAAAAAAAAAGAAGTAAAAAATAATGACAAAAGAAGTAAAAAATAGTGACAAAAACATAAGTGTGGGGGAGTTGAACAAAAATGGTAGTGATTTTCAAATCTGTTCAAACAACTTGAAATGGACTGCTATAAACACAGCTTGGTATATATGAAACACATGGTAATCACAAACCTAAAATCTATAAGAGATATACAAGAAATAAAGAAAATGGAATCCAAACACCCACTGCCCAGTGCCCATACCTTAGCAATCAGGAGCCTCCTCTGAGCTCAACACCAGTCCCAGCTAAGCAGTGGCTCCTTCTCAGAATTCTGAGTTTTAACTGTATGGGATATCTCTTCTATAGTTCCAGTTTTTAATAATTCCAACCTCTTCTCTTTATTCCATGATACCTCCATGACAATTTAGTTTATTTTGCTTTCATTTAGCTAAACATTCTTTATATTAAATTCTCCCTGTTAAAATAAAACAAGAGTTAAGGATTCTAGTTCCTGACTGATATGCATTTTACGTAATTGCAAAAAAGAACCAGGAATATGGTGTAATGGACACCGTTGTTTGAAACATGAAATTGAGGTAAAGTAAAAGGGAATATAAGCATGCTTTCATCAATGCTTAGGATCATTTAAGGTCAGACAGCAAAATAATAAGCCATAAAATGGGGGAAAATTATAAGACCATTGCTTTAAACATGAAAAGATAAACCTATTACTATTAAGACTTTTGAGTTTTTAAAGCCACTTTTTTTTTTTTAATATATCTTTATTGATTTCAGCGAGAGGAAAGGAGAGGGATAGAGAGATAGAAACATCAATAATGAGAGAGTCATTGATCAAGCCCGCAACCCGGCATGTGCCCTGACCAGGAATCGAACCCCAATCACCTGAATCCTAGCTCGATGCTCAACCGCTGAGCCACACCCGGCCGGGCAAGATTTTTTGAGTTTCTAAAAATAAAGTCAGATACACAGGGAAACAAGAGTACACCCAGAACTCCTCGGGAGGGCTAAAGGGAGACAAGTGGTCCTCCTTATGGGGAAAGACTAGAGAACAGGCTGTCCTGTTACAACGTTTAACTGCATACAAAGTTTGCTAAGGTTTCACTCTAATGTGAAAATTAGGAATCTTCCATCTAGTAATCAAAAGTGAAACCTTGTGTTCAGCCACCCCATGTATGACATTAAAAGCAACTTTGTGTCACCATGCTGAATATTGAAAAACATTAACTGCATCCTCAACCAACAGCAAAGATTTTTATCAAACTAAGGCTATATTGTCCTGAATTAGCAGGTATAGATTAAAGAATAAAATAAGTTCAGAAGTATGGTTTAGAAGAAAACTGTTTTCTGATTTTTTTTTTTTTTTAAGTGATAGGGTGCATATAAAACAGGCTGGTTTCATGGTTAAACTAAAGATGGCCCAAACCAACTGGTTGTGATCCTGTAGAAGCACCAATAAAAAACTTTCTAGCTTCTCTCTCACACTGGCTGGTTATCTCACCAGCTGCTTTATTCTTTTTATTGCTTTATTCCTTAGTCTGGCTATGATTTACATGTTCATTTTTCTAAATATATTCTGGAGGGTTGAAAGACATCATTACCACAGCTACAAATTGTGCTGAAGGCTACTTCTTTCACCCAATATGTAAAGGAAAGAGTATGAAACATGAGCAAAGAGTCATTGACACTTATGAATCCAGAAGTCAAAGAGATGGAATTTAATGTGAGTCGAAAAAAGAATATTAAATCAACCATATTATGAAGCTATAAATATATACACAGTAACTTCTAGAAAACTATAATTTAAATTTTATTACACAAGTGCTTATTTTAAAATTGCTGGATGAAACTAAATTAGCTCTTCAATATGATTAATTGTTGCCCTTAGTTTGGGGTGACATTTTGTTGGAAGACTTTAAGAAAATGTTATCATATGTTATGAGTTTGGTGAAAGTCTTTAGAACTTTGGGATGTCGTCAGAAGACCTAATTTATTTTATTGTTGAGAATATTACAGATGTTCCTCATTTTCTCCCCTTTACCCCCTCCCTCCATCTCTGATCCCTACCCATTCTTTACCTGTCTATTGTTTGTGTCCATGGGTTGTACACATATGCTTATAAATTTTTTGGTCAATCTCCTCCCTACCCCTCCTCCTCACCTTCTCTCTGAGGTCTGTCAGTCTGTTTCATGCTTCCATGTCTGTGGTCCTATCTTGTTATCAATTTCTTTTGTTCCTTAGGTTCCTCATATAAGTGATATCATGCGATATTTGCCTTTCTGACTTGCTTATTTCGCTTAGCATAATATTCTCCAGGTCCATCCATGCTGTCCCAAAGGGTAAGAGATCCTTCTTTATTACAGCTCCATAGTACTCAACAGTGTAAACATCCCACAGCTTTTTCATCCACGCATCTACTGATGGACACTTGGGCTGTTTCCAGATCTTAGCTATTGTACATTGCGCTGCTATGAACATAAGGGTGCATATATTTCTTCTGACTGGTGTTTCAGGTTTCTTAGAATATATCCCAAGAAATGGAATCACTAGGTCAAATGGCAGTTCCATTTTTAATTTCTTATGGAGCCTCCATACTGTTTTCCACAGTGGCTGTGCCAGTCTGCATTCCCACCAGCAGTGTACTACTGTTCCCTTTTCTTCACATCCTCTCTAGTGCTTATTGTTTGCTGATTTGTTGATGGTAGCCATCCTGACAGGTGTGAAGTGATACCTCATTGTGGTTTTAATTTGCATCTCTCTGATTATTAGTAGTGTTGAGCATTTTTACATATGTCTCTTGGCCATCTGTATGTCCTCTTTGGAGAAGTGTCCTTTGCCCATTTTCCATTGGATTGTTAGTCTTCCTCTTGTTGCATTGTATGAGTTCTTTGTATATTTTGGAAATTAGCTTCTTATCACATGTACTGTTGGCAAATATGTTCTCCCAAACCATCAGTTCCCTTTGCATTTTGAGAATAGTTGTTTTTGCTTTTTAGTTTGATGTAGTCCCATTTGTTTATTTCTTCCTTTGTTTCTCTTGTCCTAGGAGATGTATCGGTGAAAATTTCACTACATGAGATGTCTGTAAGTTTACTGCCTATGTTTTCTTCTAGGATTTTAATGGTTTCATAACTTACATTTAAGTCTTTTATCCATTTCGAATTTATTATTGTGTAAGGTGTAAATTGGTGTGTCTAGTTTTGCTTTTTTGCATGTACCTGTCCAACTTTCCCAACACCATTTTTTGAAGAGACTGTCTGTACTCCATTGTATGCTCTTGCCTCCTTTGTCTAATATTAATTGACCATAATGGTGTGGCTCAATCTCTGTTCTGTTCCATTGATCTATATGCCTGTTCTTGTGCCAGTAACAGGCTATTTTGAATACAGTGGCTTTGTAGTATAGTTTGATATCAGCAGACTCAAGGTATCAGCCAGGGCTGCAGTCTTATCACAGACTCAAGCTCTTCTTCAAAGTTCACTGGTTACTGACAGAATTCCAGCCCCTGTGTTTATAAGACAGAGGCCCTCAGCTTTTAGAGACTGCCCACCACTTCTTGCTATGTAGCCCTCTTTACAACATGGAAACTTATTTCTTTTAGGCCAACAAGAAAATGTCTCCACCAACTTTTTCTGTCTCTGACCTCTAGACCCCATTATAAAGGTCTCAACTGATAAGGTGAGGCCCACCAAATTAATCTCCCATTTAGTAAAATTAAAGTTCACTACTTAGGGGACTTAATTACATATGTAATATCTCTCTATCTTTGCTATATAGTGTAGCATAATTAAGGAATTGATATGCCATCATCTTTGCCATGGTGTACTGGTTAGAAGTAAATTACAGAGCCCTCCAACAATCAAGGGAGGGAGTCATCTTAGAATTCTGCCTACCATTCTATGTAATTCTGCTAATGGATCATTGGGAGTCATCTTAGAATTTTACCTACCATACTATTTAAGCCAAAAATAACATTAAAATTGTGAATATAACAACTATGGAATGTTTTTTTCAAGTTTAGAATATAAAATTAAAAGAACACTTACTTTTAGTGATCCTTAGAAAAATCACCAGGGAAATTAGTTTAAAACATAGATATCCCAAGCCCCACATCCAGATATTCTTATTGGTATGCAAAGAGTTGACCAGGAATCTGCATTTTAAATAAGTTCTCCTTGAAGATCTGATGCAAATGGTGACCATGTATTGAAAACCATTAATATAGTGCTTCCATAATTAAAATTCTCCCTCTGCAATTTGGACCAGAGAATACCTCCAAGTGGGTTTAGCCCTTGGTTTTATAAAAACTATATTTCACAGGCTCCAATTCCCTGCTTAGCACCTAACATATTAAGAAACCTCCATATGGTTACAGGAAATACCCTAAGCTATCAGCCTATATCCACTCTAAACCAAATATTTTTTTAAAAATTAAATAGCATAGAGTGGATAGAAACCTGGTTTCCTCTCCAACAACAATTAATTCCTGCCGTTCTTAAAGAAAGAATAGGAGTAGTGAAAAGACTAATTCTAAAGTCAGCCAGTAATTTCCCTCAAGCAGCATTCCCATTAGCTGCTGAGACCCTTGCTGATTTTTGAAGGTAGGGATTCCTTAGAAGCCCTATGGTAGAAATAGGGTGAAAAAGTAGTAACATCCCCAGCAATGTGACTCCCTATTTTCCACATAGACTCTATCTGACTAACTTATGAAACAACAGCAAAAGATGCAAGGCAGTATGCAACTGGGTTGGGTTAGGTTGGGTTGTGAAACCTTCAAATGCCAGAATTTTTCAGAAGAGAGAAACAGTGAGCAGAGTTGCAGAATTTATTGAGGGCATAGAGAACATCCTCTTACCTAGAGGGCAATAAGGGGTTATTAAGACAAGTAAGAGAGAAGAAACCCACAGCACTTGATTCACTCTAGTAATAGTTATTGAGTGCTTATAATGCATGGCATAGTTACTCTAGGCATTTTTACAAACCCTCCATATTTTGCACCAGAGAAAAAAGGTCAGCTTTCTCACTGCCTGACATTTTCCCTTCTTGTACAGGCTATCAAGCACATAATACGCCTCTCACTATAGGATCACTTGTGATAAATAAAAAGAAAGGCGTTTTTAACAATTATTCTTAGTTCTTCTTCCACCCAAGGATTCCCAGTCGTGCCACCTAGAGGTCTCCCTTACAACTTAACTGGGCTTCTGAGAAAAATTCTCAAAGACTGAGAAAAAGAGGCACATCAGTACTGTCTGTAAGTATAGCTCTTAGGGAGTAGGAAATAATGCATGTAGCTTAGTGACCATATGGGTGACCCAGAGAAAAGAGGTGGAATAAAGCAACCAGATTTGCAGCCTCATAAGAGTATCAGGGCAGAAAGGTACACTGTTATGATTTCCCCACAAGTTAATCTGAAAGTTCACAGCAGCTGACCCGAGGGAAGTGAAGTATTTAATAGGTAAAATCTGTTTGTGCCTTCCCTACCTCCCAGGTCACATGTATACTCTTTCTTTGCCATCACTATATCACTGAGGGTTTTTTTTTTTCCCTATCAAAACAAGTTCTCAGGAAAAAATCAGAAGGTCATATATCTGAACTTAGACAACAGGTTAAATTATTATTGTTTTCATTTTTGAAATGATTAAATATTTTTAAATGATTCTTTTGTGGTGAAGATTACAGCATTAGTGGACAAAAGAGATTTGTTATTATTGAACTTATTTAATGAAAAACAGAAAAATTTCCAAAACATTTCTACATAATCAGTCCTTTGGACTTAAACTTTACAAATACTTAAAAAGAAAGGTGGAAGAAAATATAGTATTTACTCCAGTCTCTATAGTTCATTGAAACATAATGTCCAAATTTCCTGTTTCAGCTCCAACATGTAAAGTACTTAGAATTTGTCATTCCTGTCCTTTTGAGAAAAAAGGGAGATAAACTGAAATCAATGAGTTTTCTAGTACCCACCAAAGAATCAAAGTTGCAGGGAAATATACCACCCTAAAATCAAGAAAAACAGGTACATACAGAGAGTCACCTCTGGAGCAGAAGTCACTAGACTGGTGAAATAGTAGGAATATTTGAGTGGTAATTTTACTGAAGTTCTGGGGGATGCATTTAAACTAGCATAAGAGTGAAAATACCCTTGGGTGTCTGCAAACTTCTGTGACTTTACTTTTGTAAATCCCACTGGTTCTTATGATAAAAACCTTAGAAAAATCCCCTCATTGCCTCTCAGGGAAAGAAGAGTACTAATTTTGAAATATACCCAGAACATTGTTTATAACAAAGACTACTGTAGAAGACAATATTATGTGAAGTTTTTCTCAGCTTGGTAAAGGGCATTCCTCTCACTCCAAACCTCTAGCCATCTTGTCTTACCTAAGATAAGAAGAAGGAGTGGAGAACATAGTCAACAGGGATAAGAAGTTCAGAGAAATAGATTGAAAATATTGGAGCCAGGCAAAGAAATAGATAAAAGGAGATAAATGAAAGGGATATAGCCTCACTAAAATACTGAGATTTAACCATAAGCTTAAGGTACACTCACCTTTTTTCATATTTTATGGCCATGCTAACAGGGCTCTTGTATAAAAACAGCAGATTATAGCTGAAAGAGGTAAAAGGCAGAGACTTGATATGATTTTGCAAAATATATCTGATGAAAGTCTAGTATCCAAGATAAAAAAAGAACTCTTAAAATCCAACAACAAAATAGTAAATAATGGTTTAAAAGACACTTGGATTATAATGGGAAGAAAATCCATTTACCAACCTTAGAGCGTCTGCCAAATTGTGGAAACTCTTTCTGATATGGGTGGCAATGAAAAGCCTTATGTGTTGCCCTCCTCCTACCCATTGATTACATGTGTAGTAACATCATCCAGGTGCTCTAGCCAGCTGGCCAAGGTTATCAGATTGTACACCAAAATCCAGGCCCACATCAGCTCTACAGTTTGCCTTTGGGACACCCCAAAGCCTGCTCCAGCTTCAGCTTCCAGCTGGCCTGCTAAAGAGGCTCTGACATAGGAACTTGCTCCCAGGATTTCTCACAGCTTATGTCCACTCCAGTTACAACTCTGGACCTCAGTGTGACTTGCCACTGGAGCTTCTTAAGGCTCAGGCCTGTCTTAACTATGCTCCTAGCTAGCTTGTTAAGACATCCCAAGTGAAGTTTGATTACAAGATTCCCCACAGACAAAGAGAGCTCCAGCTTCAAGCCCAGACAGCCTGCAAGGCAGCTCCAGCAAGGCTTTCCCCTGGGACATCCCACAGCCCATGCCTACTGTAGCTTCATCTCCACCTGGCCTGCCAAAGGCACCTGACACAGGCAGTCTACAAAAAGGAAGTTCCTACACAAAGCTATTCCCTCAAGACCATGAGACGTTGCTCTGTCAACTAATTCATAGAAACAAACACAAAGAGAAAGCCAAAATGATGAGACAGAGAAATATTTTCCAAAAGAAGGATGGGGGGGGGGGATAAACAGAATGGAGTCTAGCAATCTACCAGAAAAAGAGTTCAAAATATTGCTTATAAGAATGCTCAATTAACTTGGAAGAAGGAAGAGGAATAGATAAACTCTGAGAATTTAAATAAGAGGTAGAAAATAGAAAACAAAACCAATCAGAACTGAAGAATACAATAACTGTAATGAAAAATAAAGAAAATCAACAGCAGAATAGTTGATGCAGAAGAACAAGTCAATGAGCTGGAAGACAAGCTAGAAATTACCCAATCAGAACAACAACAAAAAAAGGAATAAAAAAATTATGATAGATCAAATGTCATGATAGATCAAAAACTGAGGATAGGTTAAGGAGCCTCTGGGACAACGTCAAGCATACCAACATTCTAATCATAGCAATCCCAGAAGAAGAAAAGAGAGAAAAGAGTACAAAAACCTATTTGAAGAAATAATGGTTGAAAACTTCCCAACCTGGGGAAGAAAACAGATATACAAGTCCCAAACAAGATGAATCCAAAGAGGCCCACACTGAGACACACCATAATTAAAATGCCAAAAGTTAAAGATAAAGAATCTTAAAAGCAGTAAGAGAAAAACAGCTAGTTACCTACAAGGGATTTTCCTCATAAAACTGTTAGCTCATTATTTCAGCAGAAATCTTGCAGGCCAGAAGAGAATGGCATGAAATATTCAAAATGATAAAAGAGAAAAACCTACAGCCAAGAATATTTCACCCAGCAATATTATTATTCAGAATTGAAAAAGAGATAAAGTGTTTCCCAGACAAACAAAAGCTTAGAAAGTTTATCATCACCATACCAGCATAAAAAGAAATGTTAAGTAAACTTCTTTAAGTGTAAAAGAAATGGCCAAAAATAAAAATAAAAACTATATAAAGGCAAACATTTAGTAAATGTAGTGGATCAACCAATTATAAAGCTAGTATGAATGTTAAAAGACAAAAGTAATAAGAGTATATGTAACTACAGTAATAAATTAAGGGATACACACAAACATATGCACAAGAGATGTAAAATATCATGTCAGAAACATAAACATGGGGTGGCAAGGGGAAAAAAAATGTAGTTAATTATAATGCATTCCAACTTAAGTAACCATCAAATTAGAATGCTAGAAATATGTCTTGTTATATATGAATTTTATGATAACCACAAACCAAAAACCTATGAGATACACAAAATATAAGAAAAAGCAATGCAAACAAATCACTAAAAAATGTCATCAATGTACAAGATAAGAGAGAAAGAGAAGAAGAAAGGAACAGAGAACTATAAAAACAACCAGAACACAATTAATAAAACATGAAAAAACACATATATATTCATAATTACTTTAAATGTAGATGGACTAAATGTTTCAATTAAAAGACATAAGGTGAATGAATGGTTTGAGAAAAAAAGAAAAAGGCCCGTCTATGTGCTCTCTTCAAGAGACACAGTTTAGATCAAAAGACACACATAGGCTGAAAATGAAGCAGTGGAAAGATATTTCATGTAAATAGAAATTAAAACTGTACTTATATCAGACGAAGTAGATGTTAAAACAAAGACTGTAACAAGGGACAAAAAAAGACATTACAAATAATAAAGGAATCAATCCAACAGGAGGATATAACACTTGTGAACATTTATGCACCCAACGTAGGAGCATATAAATAAAGCAAATTTAACAGATATAAAGGCAGAGATCAACAGTAATATAATCATAGTAGGGGACTTTAACATCACACTCACATTGAGAGATCATCCAGATAGAAAATCAACAAGGAAACAGTGGGATTAAATGACACACTATATCAGATGGACTTAACAGATATTTACAGAATATTAGATTCAAAATCAACAGAATGCACATTCTTTCCAGTGCACATGGAACATATTCCAGTATAGACCACATGTTAGGCATTAAACAAGTTTCAGTAAATTTAAAAAGCTTGAAATTATATCAAGCATCTTCTCTGATCAAAGCAGTATAAAACTAGAAATCAATTATAAGAAGAAAAGTGGAGAAAACAGACACATGTAAACTAAACAACATTTTAGTAGACAATCAATGGAGGAAATAAAAAATATATTGTTACAATGAAAATGGAAACACAATGATCCAAAATCACTGGGACACAGCAAAAGAAGTCTTAAGAGAGAAATTCATAGCAACACATGCCTACCTCAAGAAACAAGAAAAGTCTCAAATAAACAATGTAACGTTACACCTAAAGGAACTATAAAAGGAAAAACAAACAAAGCTAAAGTAAGTAGAAGGTAGGAAATAATAAAGATCTGAGTGGAAATAAATGAAATAGAGACAAAAAAAGATGACATAAATGAAATTAAGTGCTGGTTCTTTGAAAAGATAAGCAAAATAGGTATATTTTCATTCAAACTCATAAAGAAAGAAAAAGAGAGGGGCCAAATAAATAAAATCAGAAATAAAAGAAAATTGACAACCAACACCACAGAAATACAAAAGATTGTAAGAGAATACTATGAACATATGTCAACAAGTTGGACAACCTAGAAAAAATGGAAAAATCTCTAGATATTTCAAGACTGAATAAAAAGAAACAGGAAAACTGAACAGACCAATTACTACAAACAGAATTGAATCAGTAATCGACAAACTCCCAAAAAACAAAAGTCCAAGACCAGATGGCTTCACAGGTAAATTCTACCAAGCATGAAAAGAATTCATACCTATCTTTCTCAAACTATTCCAAAAGAATTGAAGAGAAAGGAAAGCTTGCAAACTCATTCTACATTCAATACGGTATCAGCACCCAGGTCTTTAGGACCATCCTTGTTTTCTCCTCTGCTTTTTAGCTCACCAATTTTATCAGTTCCACCTCAGAATATCTTTGGAATTCATCACTCCTCTTTAGCCTCACTAGTTCCACATCGGTCCAAACCCTCAACGTTTCTTGCCTAAACTATGACAACAGTCCATTGACTAGGATAGCTTCCCTACCACTGATCTCTTCCTATAATAGTTCATCTTCCATACAAACTCTAGCAGTAGCTTTCTCAAAACAATTATAATCCTGTTTCTCTGATGCTTAAAGTTCTCTTCTGACTTTCAATTGCTCACAGAACAAAATATGCATACTATGACATACAAGATACTTACTACAATACAAAAGATCTTTCACAATCTTGGCTCCCCAAAAATTTCTAGCGTTCATTCTGGCATATTCTTTTCTCCTTTTGTTGTACTTATAAAAATGTAAAATAAGTATTAGATTATATATTTTTCTTTGACCAGACATTAACTTCTCAAAGTGACTGTGATCATTTGAAGAGTGATCTGCTAAAGACTAAAACTTGAAAGGGTGGAGGAAGAAGAAGGTTAAGGAGTCATTCTCATCTCTAGCAAGGGTTTTCAGAATGACACCTTGATTGTGCATGAGAGGAAAATCACTATAGAAAGCAAGACTTGGAGTGAAGATGTTGGAGTCCTTAAAGGCCATCAGGGGAGCCATTAAGTGGGGGAAGGGTAAATAATCCTATACTCCAATGAAGTAAATGTAATAAGGCCTTTTGTGGTTCAGGAGCTGAAAGGGTGTAAAGCTGCCTAACCCTTAATAATATTGATTGTCAGCAAAATATAGGAAATTATTTCAGAAGGAACAGATCCCAGAGTTAGTCAGTAGTGTTCATGGGGCTTCTGGTGCTTTAGAAGATGACTAGATGGGTCTGAAAATGTGAGTATGAAAAGTGTGCCCTTGGAAATTTGGGTGTGGGACACTCTTACCTAAGCATGACACAGAGATAGTGGATTATCTACCATTCAGACGGTCTTTCAAAAATTCTCAGTGGCTTTCACAGACATAAGGCAGAAACCGACATTCAGAATATGTCAAAGGATCATTTGCCCACAGCGACATCATGTGGCTGCAGGAAATAATGACCCATCTCCTGTTCCCTTTACTAACCTCAACTTTGAAATCATGTAAATTCCTAGAGTTCAAAAACTATCAGGAGGTACCCTAAAAGGAAGATGTTAAACTTCTTCCTAATTTGGCATTTGAGAGTTCCAGTTGATTTTGCTGTTGTTAAAATGGAAAAATAAAGGCTTTATAGTCATAATTGTCCTCTAGTAAATATAGAGATTCAAAAAGGGGGGAAAGTATTTACACCTAATACTACTGAAAACTGGGCTTTTTTTAAAAGCCCTGGAATCATTTTTATAAATGAAATGTACAGGAAACTTTGGAACTCTAGAACAAAAACCATCAGAACTGTTCTGGCTGATGTGGAAGTTGGGGGCTTGGAGCCCCTGTAATTCAGAGTCCCCATGTGCTTGCCCAGCCCTAAATAGCAGACTCTGACCCCCTCCACAAAACCCAAGCGCCCTCCATTTTTTGCTGATGGAAAGCTCATGAAGAATTTAAAAGAGAGGGTATCACCAGATCATGTGTGTAAAAAAAAAGATATTTTTAAGGGTTTGGGGAGGACAAGGCAATATCGGGAATAAGACAGTTGAATGGTAAACATTTCATCAAAGGACAAACAAGCCTTTTGACCTATATAATGTCATGAATAATGTTAGATATCAATACACATAACCTATTTGTAAATCAATATAAAAAACATGTGTTGGAAAAAGAATAATCCTTCAGTTCTAATAAGAGAGAATCGTTGACTACCTTGAAAATATGATTATTAAATAGTTCTTAAATAGAACACTTTTGTGTTGGAAAGGTTGTTTCATATTGTTGGGGGCAGAGATATTGATCTTATTCTATGAAAGGGGGGAGAGCACATAATAAGAATAGTGCCATAGTTGTTTAATGATTATTCACCTTACTAATTATAGATAGGAAGTTTTTCTATTGTGGAACCTGGGACATTCACCTTATGGAAAGACCAAGTAGCACTCAAAGGCTTGGGGTTCAGGAGGTTTATTTTACACCAGTGGGCCCAGAGGAGTCCAACTCCAAAGTCTGAGCCCAGAGCACAATTGGGCAAGGAGTTATATACCATACATGCTTCTGCCTACGTGGCAGCTCTACCTTTTTAGGGTGCAGAAAAGCCCTTTCTGGTTTGGTGCACAGGAACATAGCAGGATGGCAATAGGGAAAGCCAGGGGGGGGGGACTGTTTGCCATTTTAGACCAAGTTTTCCCTAATCATTCCCCCCTTTGATGCCCTGGAGGTGGCGAGCCTCAGAGGGCATCATTAAAGTCATCTAGCGGCCAATACCCTTGTAAAGCTAGGACCTTGGCTGTGGTTAGGCAGGAGACTGAATTATAGGTTGAGGAGGCAAGGACCTATTATGACAAGGAGGGCAATGGTAATGAGTGGCCCCACGAAGGGGAGTAACCAGGAGGACCATTGCCCTTGTCCCCACCATCCCCCAGCAGTTTCTTGCTCCCTCCATTGTTTGATTCTCTCCCTGAGTTCCTTTACTTTGGTAACTACTATTCCTGACTGATTTGAGAAGAAGCAGCATTCCTCTCCTAAGAAAATGCATGATGCCAGGGTACAGTAAATAGTAAACGATACAACTCTGGCAAGTAAAGTCCAGTCAGTAGGGGGTGTTGCAGCAAGCCCAAGTCCAAAGATCAGGGTGATGAATACGGCTGTAACTAGGAACCAGAGGTCTTCTGTGCTCATCAGGTAGCTGTCCACCTTAGCCAGATCTTGAGGGAGTCACCTGGGTCCGGGTTGGCTCTCCAATCGTCCAAGCGCTCTTCCTCAGGAATGTCATGGGTTTTCTTGACTCTGGAATGGTGGACCCATGGGGTGATACCTATGACTTTAAGAGCAGTGGGGGTGGTTAAAACTAGTGTGGGGTCCTGTATAAAGTGGTCTGAGGGGTTCCTTTTTCCAGTCCTTGACTCATACTAGGTCTCCAGCCTAAAATGGATAGACCAGGGTCCCTAGAGGGGTGGGGGCCCTTTCAACTGTGTATTGCTGTAGTTCTGACAGGGTAGTTCCCAGGGCCTGGAGTTGTTTTGTCAGGCTCCAGTCCCCTACTTGATGTAAGTCTCCCAGGATGTTTCCTAAACTTGGAGGAGGCCTTCCATATACTAACTCAAAAGGGGAAAAGCCTAACTTTCCAGGGGTGCAACGGGTACGTAGCAAAGCTAAGGACAGTAGATCTACCCAGGAGAAACTGGTTCTTAGCTGTATTTGGCTAATGTTTCCTTAAGGGTATGATTCATGTGCTCTACTTTCCCTGAGCTCTGAGGCCGATATGCTGTGAGAAGTTTCCATGATATGCCAAGAGCCTGCGACAGGGTCTGGATGATTTCAGCTATGAAGGTCGGACCATTGTCACTGTGGATGCTCATCAGTAGGCCAAACCTAGGGATGACCTCCCGTAGGAGGGCGTTCGCAACTTCTCTGCTTCTTTCAGTCCTGATGGGAAATGCTTCGGCCCATCCTGAGTATGTGCAAACTAAAACCAGGAGATACTTGTACCCACAACTGGGGAGGACCTCTGTGAAATCTATCTCTGGGTCCTCAAAAGGAGCATATCCTGTTCTCTGGAGTCCAGGAGAGGGCTGAGGCATGGGATGCGCATTGTTCCTGGCATAGGTAGTGCATCGTTCCCCTACTGCTTGGCACAGTGCTGGCTGGTGGCTGATGTAATACTGTTTTATCAGAAGGGCTTCCAGGGCAGTTTTTCCAAGATGAGTGAGCTGATGGTACTCGGATATCAGGTGAGGCCCAAGGGTTACCAGGCCTATGATATGGCTATCTGGTAGTCACCACCAGCCCTGTGCTGTGAGGGTAGCCCCTTCTTCCTTGGACCATTTAGTTTCCTCAGGGGTGTACTTAGGCTGGCAGGAATATTTTACTGGGGTGAAGACCAGAGTTGGGTTTGGATAGGATGGTTCCTGGTGGTCAGCTGCTTTTGCTGCCTCATCCTCTAAGTGGTTTCCCTTTGCAATGAGGTCAGTTCCTTTCTGGTGTCCTTTCCAATAAAGAATGGCTACTTCCATTGGAAGCCAAACAGCTTCTAGTAGTTTTAAGATTTCTGCTTCATTCTTAATAGTTTTTCCTGCTGTTGTGAGGAAGCCTCTTTCCTTGTAGATGGCCCCATGTATGTGGACTGTGGCAAATGCGTAGCAGGAGTCAGTGTAGATGTTAACCCACCAGCCCTTGCCAAGGGTTAGGGCCTGGATCAGAGCTTGCAGTTCAGTTCTCTGTGCTGAGCCTCCCATTGGGCCATCCCCCCATCCCAGAGGAGAGCCTATGGCCCCCTCCAGTGCCAGATGTTAATACTCCACCACCATTGGTATCACCTCCGCCTCAAGGAGGAGAAGGCCCTCCCATACCCGGATGGGCTGGGAGACTTCACCCACACCAAGGAGCCCTCCAGATCCCAATCAGAGAGTCTTGAGAACCCAAGAGGCTGAATGACGATGGTACAGTTCAACCTGGCTGCTCCATGATGTACTACTAGCAAGGCTTTTGCTTCTAAGATCTCCTCAGATGTGGTTACTGCATACTAGACCTTGTGGATGCCTTCCTGGAGATAGCTGCTGCCATCACAAAACAGTGTTAGCTCTGGATTTTAGATGGCCTTGTCCCGCAGGTCCAGGCGACTCGCATAGACCTCATCAGTTACCTTCGTGCAGTCATGATCCAATTCGCCTTCCTCTGTGGGGAGAAAGGTGGCTGGGTTTAACATGTGCATAGTCTCCTGGGTGGTGTGGGGGTTCTCACAGAGTAATACCTGATACTGAGTTAGGTGAGAGTTTGAGAGGAACCAGTGCCCTTGGCTGTTCATGAGCAACACAACTGAGTGTGGTACCTTGATATGCAATTCCTGTCCCAAGGTGAGTTTTTCAGCTTCCTTTATGAGGATGGTAGCCACTAGGGTGCGGAGACAGGGGAGGCATCCAGTAGCTACTGAGTCCATTTTCTTAGACAGGTATGCAATGGGCCTTTGCCACATACCAACAGGCTACATGAGTACCCCTAGAGCTACCTTGTCCTTTTTGTGGATTAACAGGTTGAATGGTTTCTCAATGTCTGGCAATCCTAATGCAGGGGCTTGTCCGAGGGCTGATTTGATGCTCCAGAATGCCTCCTCTGACTCCTCTATCCAACACAGAGGACTCCGATTGGGACTGGCTAAGGCAGCATAAAGGGGTCTTGCTATTGCCAAGAAATTCGGGATCCAAATTTGGCAAAACCCCACAGCCCCCTAAGAACTCTCTAAAGCTTCTCTTCATCTGAGATCACAGCAGCGAGGTGATCACCTTCTTCCTCTCAAGTCCTAGAGGCCAGTGGCCTTGTGAAAGGAGGAACTCGAGGTACTGAACTTGCCATTGGCAGATCTGGGCCTTCTTCCATGAGACGCGATACCCAGCTTCTGACAGTAATTTGAGGAGGGCTTGTGTTCCTGCCATGCAATTTTCCTTGGTTTCACTGGCGAGGAGTAGGTCATCCACATACTCTCGCAGGTAAGCAGCCTCTCGCAGGTAAGCAGCTAAGTCAGCAGCTAGAGCTTCCCCAAACAGGGTGGGTGAGTTCTTAAAACCCTGTGGTAACAGGGTGTTATAGAAACAGATTTGTGTGTGTACTAGAGTCAGGAATATAAGTTTGATGTGTGTATTAGATTTGAAATAAGTAACTTCATCTTGTGTGACCGAGTGTAACTGTGAGGCCTGCGTGCCACGATAAGATTAACACTTTGTAGCCCTGGTTTCCAAGCAGGCCCACACTCTGTAGGACCCTGATAAGACACACTGAAGACACACCACACCTTCAACTGAACTGTTAAAAGCAGAGGCTTTTCGGCCACATCTTTGGATGCTTGTCTGCCCTCCACAGACTTCATCCCCAGTCCCGGGAAAGCTGACCCTGCCTTGCTCTGCCCTGCACCTCTCTAGGAGAACTTCCAGAGGGCTTCAGTGACCGACGCCGTCGCAGCCGCATCCCCAGACCTTGTGTGTGTCTTTCAGCGGATCCTCCGGGTGGCCTGCTGGTGCCGAGAACCATTGGGAACTGGTAAATAAACCCTGTGTGATTTGCTTTATGTTTGTCTCTGTCTCCCTTCTTGAAACTTGAATTATTGGCTCGGTCTCATTGAACTAAAGTGTCTCTCGACCCTCACGGTGGTATAGCCACGTATTGGGAGTTAGACCACCTGCGTTTATGTCTCCAGAGAAACTGGGACACAGGGTCCAGGTCAGTTGCACCTGTTTTTCTGTGTCTGGGTCTATCCATTCAAAGGCAGATAAGGGCTGGCTCTGGGGTGTGAACCAAAGGCAGAAGAAGGCATCCTTTAGGTCTAAGCAAGTGAACCATGCGGTGGTGCCAGGGACCTGGCCAAAGAGGGTATATGAGGTCCTGCACTGGCCGGTATCCACCCCTGGGTTTCTTGACAGGCAGCAGGGGAGTGTTCCAAGCCGACTGGCATTCAACCAGGATACCAGAGTCCCTGAGCTCGACTAGGTGGTCTCGGGTACCCAGGTGTGCCTCTCGGGGGAGGGATACTGCCTTTGCCTCTGTGGGTGAGCTCCGGGTGTTAGCTCAGCTATCACTGGGGCCTGGTTGAGGGCGAGTCCAGGAGAGTTACCTTCAACCCAGATGAGAGGAAATTCTGCCCAGAACCCGGGGGGAGGGAGGGTACACTCCATTCTGGACTGCTGAGCAGCCTCCGTTCTTCCTCTCTAAGGGTGACGACCACCATAATGAGGGGTATGCAGTCTTCGCTACTGGCATGTAGCTGCAGGGTGGTAGCCCCTCCTGGTCCAAAGGTGATCTGGGCCCCTAGCTTAGAGAGGAGGTCTCGGCCAAGTAGAGGGATGGGGCATTCAGGCATGTACAGGAACTCATGTAGTACCTGATAGCCCCCGAGTTCACATAAGCAAGCTTGGCAGAAGGGTTTCTGGATGGTTGGGTCCCCGGTCACTCCAAGTATTGTGGCTGTCCTCTTCCCCAGGGGGGCCACAGGTGTAGTGGCTACCAAGTGTTCTGCTCCAGTGTCTACCATAAAAGTCACATTTTGGCCCCTAACATTTATCCTGACCATGGGCTCGTGGGGGCTGAGGAGTATCGAGCCTGGTCCCCTTCAGTCAGAGTCTATGCTGGCTAACCCAACAAGGTTGCCTTCTTGTGGCTCCCCTTGATATTTGCTAGGTTTCTGAGGTTTTCCTTTATTGGGACACTCATTTTTCCAGTGCCCAGTCCCCTTGCAATAGGCACACTGGTCTGCTGCCAGTGGGGTCCGTCGATTTCCCCCCTTTGGTGGGCAAGTCTTCTTTTGCCCTCTTAATTTCTCCTTCCTGAGGGCCACTTCTAGGAGGCTAACTTTCTTCTTCATCTTCTTGTCAGCTTCCCCCTTGCTGGCGGCTTCTCTGTTCATGTAGACTTTGTTGTCTATTTCTATCAATTGAGTGATATCATGCTGGCAAAACCTTCCTGTTTTCTATGCATATCAGGGGCGGCCTGTGGTACAAAGGCAGTATTGACCATTTACTCGTTCTCTGGTGCCTTGGGATCAAAGGGTGTGTAGATCCGGTGTGCCTGGCAGAGCTCTCATAATAGTCCCCAGGGGTTTCACCTGGATGCTGTGTTACTGAGGAGGTTTTGCCATGTTCATTGGCTTTTTCCATCACCACCCCCCGAATTCCACAGAGGATTGCCTCCTGGTAATGCCAGATGTGGCCCTGGCCTTCCTCAGGAAGCTCATCTTCTTGGTCTCTGTCAAAAACTTGAGGAGTCTGTTTTCCTTCGGGCTGAGCAATGAAGACCTTAGCCTCTCCCTGCCTATTGGTGCAGAACTGTACCCAAGGGGGAGACTCTGTGTTATTTCTAACCAGGAATCTATATAAGAAAACTGGTCTGGATGGCCAGGGTTTCCGGTGACAACTTGCCAGACCTGGTGAATTGTGGGGACGTCCAAGGCTCTTCTACCTGGGAGAAAGCTACCCCTCCATCTCTCGCTCCAATTTCAGGTAGGTTAGTTCCCCTGCAAGGTTCCCAGGTTCCTTTCAAGCTGCTGCCTGGCACTGGGGCTCAGAAGGAGCATGTCTGAATGAGTCTGTGCCCGGGCCCTTTAAGAGGAACTGCCTGGAGCTTCCACAGCCTCTGAGTCCCTCAGTGAGAGTCCCTGCTGGTTTACAGCCTGAAGTTGTGGGGACTTCTCTTCCCAGCCCTGGAGCCCTGGGCTGGGGGCCTGATGTGGGGCTGGGACCCCTCACTTTTTCAGGAAACCTCTACCACTGAGATATGGGTTTAAACCACAGCACTGGGTGTGGGCCTGTGGCTGTGTCTCCACAATTCAGCCCCAATCCACCCATGTCTCTGCCCCTCCTACGGGTCTCGAGGCTTTTGCAGTTCCCTGGTTGTAGGGCTTCTGTTCAGCTGGATTTCAGGAGGCTCCGAGTGATGGTGGTTCTGTGTTTTAGTTGTGATTTTGATGTGGTTGCGGGAGGTGGTGGGAGCAGCTGCTACCTATGCTGCCGTCTTGTATCTCGCTCTCTTTTTAAACATTTTCAAACGTGCTTTTCTTGATGCCAGTTTGAAAATTTGAATCTTTATTAAGACATCTGTTCTTGAGTTGGTAAGATGTTAAGCTCTGATGTACTTAAGTTTTCAATTAAGTTGATACCACATCTCCTAAATTTCCTAAATTTATTGCTGACGCTTCTTGTCAATGGTTTTGCCAAGCACTTGCCCAGATTCCCCAAATAGGATCCACATATTCATTTCCAAGCCTGCCTACAGCTCACAGCTCAAGCCATTCCAGTGAATAGCCCCAACTATAGGAACAGCCTCACCCTCGGGGCATCCAGCATTCTGTGACTGATTACTAGGAGAGGCAAAGGGGGAGGTGGAGAAGGTGTGGCCTCTTCACTTTGGGACAATTTCCTGTTTCAGAGTTCCTTCCTTGGGTCTGTGTCCTTTGTTCCAATCATAAGGCTTAAATTATGCACATTTTTTTCTGACAAAAATGTGTTTTATTCTAAAAATTCTCTCAAAACTAGCTTGGAAAACACAACAGGATTAAATTCCAAATATTTCTGTTTCAAATATTGAGTTTTCTAAGATATTTCCTCAAAAGTAGTTGAAAATGCATATTTATCACAACATGCTTAAATTCCATGTTTTCTGTTAAAAACATTCTTTTTCATCTTATTTTTTACTCAAAAGTTGCTTGAAAACTTTATTTCATTTTTATCACAGCAGGCATTCTGCACTTTCATGTTAAAATTATTTTTTATAGATTTTTCCTAAATATTAGCTTGGAAATATGGCTTTTCATCATAACAGGCTTAAGTCTCCTAGCTTTCTATCTCCATGTTAAGTAAATCAAGGAGCTAGCCAGGAGAATCATTCTACTTGATCATCAAGGGGATATTAGAATTTCATCCCCTTGTTGGTCAATGGTCTTACTGATCTCTCTTCTGTATATTATTTGAGAAAAATACAAGAACATGGGGATAAAGTTGTCAGACAAAATATGAAATACATGGGACATATTTATGTTAAAAAATTATTTATTGTTGTCTGGCCAGCATGACTCAAGTGTTGATCATAGACCTATGATCTAGGAGATCACGGCTTGACTCCTGGTCAGGCACATGCCTGGGCTGAGGGCTCAATCCACGGAAGGGGGCATGCAGGAAGTAGCCAATCAATGACTCTCATCATTGATGTTTTTATCTCTCTCTCCATCTCTTTTCCTCTCTTTGAAATGAATAAACATATATATATATACACACACATATATATAAATATTCATTGTTTATCTGAAGTTAAAATTTAACTGAGTGTTCTGTGTTTTTATTTACTAAATCTTGCAATCCTATTTAAAAGAAACAGGGAAGAGGGACAGTGGACAATGGGCACAAGTGAAGGTAGCATGACTTGAGCCACCTTGTTGAATGTACTCCAACATCTCACTGACAGTGAGGAGATTTCAACAATCACCACCTATATAGTGGACTATGGGAAGGGAGGAGGGCTGTACAGAGGGTATCAAAAAAGACCAAAAAACTTGAGAAGCCATAAAGGGTTCTACAAAGTACTCACCCACACATATGTCCCTGAGGAGAGCTACTATATAAATACTTGTCTGACATTTAGTCAAAGCCAAAGAAGCAGTAATGACAGAGAGGAAAAAGGCACTAGTCAAGTAGAGCTGCTGGTGTCTTTCCATGTTTCTCCACCCCACCCCAACCCCCAAGGGAGATAAAAATTTGAAATGATAGGGGTGGAGTAAGGAATGAAGGAACAAGTCCTGCAAGTCTTCTGAGCCACATCATAAAGGGGAAAGAAAGAGGAAATAACATTAGATATCAGATTGACATTTTAAACTGGGTTAAACTATGTTAGTGATATATTACTGCAATACAAATTTTGTGGATTCAAAAAGAAACTTTTATTATCTCATGGTCTCTGTGAGGCAGGAATCTGGGTACAGCTTAAGAGGGCCCTCTTTTTCAGGCTACAATCAAGGTGATTGTTGGGCCTACAGTTATCTTAAAGCTAGAAGTTTGACCAGAAGGGTCTAATTACAAGCTCACTCACATGGTTGTTGGAAGGATTTACTCCCTTGAGTACTCTTAGACTGAAGGCCTCATCTTGTCCCTGGCTGTTCACCAGTTCCTTGCCACATGGGCCTCTCTAATTTGAGAGCCATCTTAAGAGCTGCCTACCACAGGCTACATTAGCTTAATAACTTAAAGAAATCAGAAAGCTATATTACTGCCCAAAATCTCATTTATGAATGGGTAAGAGATTGAACAGAGTATAAGTAAAAGAAGTATTGAAGAAAAATCAAATTTTACATTTGTACCCACCAACTTCAAACAGTTCTATAAACTGAATACAAGTGTTTACCTTCTAAAGTTGGCAATGGTTATGTAGTAAGGAAGGGAGACAGCGTGGTACAGTGGCAAGAACTCATTCTTTGGAGAGTATCAGAACCAGGTCTGAAGCCCAGTCTTACTACTATTGACAACTCTTGGTTAATTATAACATCTTTTAAATAAAATCTTCTCAGGTATCAGAGTTGTAATAAGTATAAAATATAATACATATGCTGATGTACATTCTCTGACCTATACATAGTAGTAATCATTACCATTACCCTTATCCTTACATAATCCTCCACATCTCATCTATCCAACGTTAGTGACAAGCAGAACCCAAGTTGTTCTCGTCTCTATTTTAAAACATGATGATAGCACTCATTTATGTATAATCAAGCTCATATTTCTAGGTTGTACCTGAATTTTGTCCTAAATGTGTAATTTCAGTAAGACCAAACCACTGCTCAGTGGCTTGTAATTTCACTAAGAGTGAAAAATCCTGTCTGTTGACACCTGGGCAGAGCTCTGTGTGAAGTAAAACATCACTGGTGTTCATCCTCTCATAAAGTGTCACAGGGCCAAGGTGTTAGGGGAGAATCCAGCACAGCCATCAACACATAGATCTTCACTCACCAGCAAGAGCTTCACCCCTAAAGCAACATCGCAACACTTTTTCTCATAGTTCAGACAAAAGCTTGCCAAAGAAAAAGAAAAAAATATGAAAGTGTTTACAAAAAGATTTTTATCCTCTGCCAAACATATTTTCAGGCTAATACCACTAATTTCCTCCTACTCTTTCATCATCATCATCTTTATCATCACAATCACTGCCAACACAACCATTTATTGAGGTTTAACAGTATATATTATTATGTATCTATTGTTATATTAAAATCACCCTAAATTTTTATCATATTAACAGTTTAAAACAACAAATACTTATTATCTCTCAGTTTCAGAGGGTCAGTAATCTAGAAGTAGTATAGTTTGGTTCTGGCTCAAGAGCTACCACAAAGTTGCAGTCAGTGTGCTTGGGGGGGAGGGGTGTTCAACATCTATTAGCTATCAGAAAAATACAAATCTAAATCACATTGAGATACTGTTCCATACCCACTAAGATGGCTAAAATTAAAAAAGCAGATAATAGAGTTGTGAGAATGTGGAGAAACTTAAACTCTCATACACTGCCACTAGTGTTGTAAATGATGCAATCACTTTGAAAACACCTAGCATTTTCTCAAAAAGTCAAACATAGAGTTCCCATGTGACCCTACAATTTCACTCTTAGATATATACCCTAGCGAAATAAAAAATATGTTCACATAAAACTTGTACACAGGAAGATTCCAAGATGGCAGCAGATTGAGTGGAAGCTACACTGACACTCTCCACTGACCAAGCTGGAATTACAACTAAAATATAGAAAAACTATCCTGAATAACCAACTGAAGACTAACTGGGGAGCACCTTCATAATGAAGGATATAAAGTAGAGACTGCATAAAGACTGGTAGAAAGTGAAGAGGCACAAGAGGCCTCACTGGGCTCCCACAGGCATCAGCTGAAGGTCTGGAGGATTATCTCAGCTTGGGGGAGGAGGAGGGTTCCCACTAAAAACTCTGAGTCTAAACACCAAGCTGTGCTTCCCAGCCCAGAGCACCAGAACTGAGAAAGGTGCCCACATGACATCTGGCTATGAAAGCAATAGGGTTTCTGCTGGTCAGGCAGAGGCAGCTGGAAATGCAGGCACCCTATTAAAGGGCTAATACACAAAATTTCATGTGCAGCCACTCAACTTGGGCTCCAACAGAGGGAGGGCAGAGGGGACCAGAGCTGTCTGAAGAGAATCTGGTGATGCTGACTCAGGGAAAAGAGTTCAGAAGGCAGCCATCTGGATGCCTGTGCTGAATCATTTCCTTATACAGCAGAGGGCATCTTTCTCAAGCAGACATTACCTTTCAAGCAGCTTTTGCCTAGGGTGGAAGAAATTGCCCCATCCTGCTGGAAAACCTCTCATCTCAACCTGTGGAGTTTCTACAGCCTGAGGCTGAATAACAGTCTTTGAGTGCTTTGAGTCTTTGCCTGACTTGCTTCTGGACCCAGGGCTTGGAAAAACAAACCATGGTGAGCATCTTGACCCTGTCTAAACACACCCAACACCAGCAGAGGAAACCAGTAGCTGTGGAGTGCAGAAAACTTCAAAAAGAGTACTCAAGGCAGTCACAAAGAGTGTCTGACACTGGCCTGCACCAGAGACCATCCAAAATACTGGGAGTCCTAGCATATCTACCTAACACATAGAAACAAATCCAAACAGGCAGCCAAAATGGGGAGACAAAAAAAACAAGCCCCAAAAGAATTCTCCAGAAAAGAGCTACATGAAATGGAGATAAGCAATCTAGCAGATACAGTTCAGAATACTGATCATAAGGATGCTCAACAGGATGAGAAAAGAACTGGAAACAATGAAGAAATTATATCAGGTGATCTCACTTATATGTGGAATCTAAACAACAAAATAAACTGATGAATAAAATAGATCCAGTGACATAGAAGCATGGAACAGATTGAAGAATCTCAGAGGGAAGGCCAGGGTGGGTAGGGAGAGATTAACCAAAGA
Source organism: Miniopterus schreibersii (assembly GCF_964146895.1). Classification (NCBI taxonomy): domain Eukaryota; kingdom Metazoa; phylum Chordata; class Mammalia; order Chiroptera; family Miniopteridae; genus Miniopterus; species Miniopterus schreibersii. The sequence goes on from NC_138102.1 coordinate 82,433,708, forward strand.
ATTTATATGCATATATCCACTATCCAGGGATGCAGACAATAGTGTGGTGAAGGCCTGGAATGTGTGGGGTGTGCATGGTAGAGGTGTCAGTGGGGAGAAAAGTGGGACATCTTTAATTATTTCAAGAATAAAGATAAATTTCTTTAAAAAAGAATGATAGTAGAAATTTAAAAAAAAACATTGGAAGAAATAAACAGCAGATTAGGGGAAGCTGAAGATCAGATCAGTGAATTAGAAGACAGGGTAGAAAAAATTATTCAATCAGAAAACAAAAATGAAAAAACAATTTAAAAACAGGAGGACAGTGTCAGGGAGCTGTGGGATAACATAAAATGTAATAATATTCACATCATAGGAGTGCCAGAGCAGGTCTAATGTAAGCAAGGGTTAGAAAACTTGTTTGAAGAAATAATGGCAGAAAACTGCCCTAACCTGGTAAAGAAAAAAGTCACACAATTCAGGAGGTACAGAGAGTCCCAAGCAAAAAGAACCCAAAGAATCCCAAGCCCAGAAACAGCATAATTAAAATGCCAAAAATTCAGGACAAAGAGAGATTCTTAAAGGCAGCAAGAGAAAAGCAATCTGTTACCTACAAAGGAGCTCCCATAAGGCTGTCAGCTGATATCTCATCAGAAAATCTACAGGCCAGAAGGGAATGGCATGAAGTAGTCAAAGTAATGCAAAACAAACATCTGAAACCAAGACTACTCTATCCAGCAAGGCTATCATTCAAAATAGATGGTGAAATAAAGAGCTTCCCAGACAAAAAAAGTAAAAGCTAAAGGAGCTTATCACCACCAAACCAGCATTGAAAGAAATGTTAAAGGGACTGCTGTAATAAGAAGTTGAAACAGAGTTGAGAAACATCGGCATAAAGAAATAAAATGGCAATAGATAAATACCTATCAATAATAACTTTAAGTATAAATTAATTAAATGCCCCAATCAAAGGACATAGGGTAGATGAATGGATTAGAAAAGAAGACCCAAATATATACTGTATATGAGAGACCCACCTCCGAACAAAAGACTCACACAGGCTGAAAACAAACAAACAACAACAAAAAACTTCTGGAGGACTTTAAAGGAGAGATCTACAGCAATACAGTCATAGTAGGGTGCTTTAATACCCCACTGACTTTACTTGGATATATCTTCCAAACAAAAAAATCAACAAGGAAACAGTGACTGTGACACTAGATCAGATGGATTTAATTGAAATTTACAGAACATTTCACCCCAAACCTGCAGAATATGTACTCTCCTCAAATGCTCATGGGACAATTTCAAAAATAGACCACATGTTAGGACACAAAACAAGTCTCTACAACTTCAAGAAGATTAAAATAATATCATGTATCTTCTTGGATATTTACACCATGAAATACTATGCAGTTGTAGAAATGAAGGATCCCTTACCTTATGAGACAGTATGGTGGTACCTGGAGAGTATTATTCTAAGTGAAATAAAGCAGTCAGAGAAAGACAAGTATCACATGGTCTTACTCATATGTGGAATTAATGAACAAAATAGATCCAGAGATATAGAAGCATAAAACAGACTGAGGAATCTCAGAGGGAAGGCAGGGGTTGTGGGTGGGTGGGGAGAGACTAACCTAAGAACTTACATGCATAACCCATGGACACAGACAATAGTGTAGTGAAAGCCTGGGGAGAAGGGTGCAGTGGGGAGGGGATCAATGGGGGATAAGGGAGAACATTTGTAATACTTTCAACAATAAAGATTTTAAAAATTAAAAACAAAAGAAAAAGAAAAAAAACTTGTACACACATGTTATAACAGCATTACAGTAAAACCTTGATATAACAAACTAATTTGGGCAAGGGTGTATCTGTTAGAGCAAAAAGTCCTTTATATAATAACATACGTTTTCCAAATGCATATGTCAAAAAATTGACAAATTAGCTTACCTGTTTTTACTTATGTAGACATGTGTGTGTAAATAAAATTAAGTATGTATGAAAAGTTTAATTTCACAGAAAAGTTTTCTATATGTATTGCTATAAATTTATACTGAATAGGTCTAGTAAATGCATGCAATCACGTCACTTCGAGTAAACAAATGCACACAGCTGGAGCGTGGCTTAGCACACATTTGAACCTTGGCTGGCTGGCTGGCAGGCCTTAAGACTGCTGCAGAGCCTGGTGGATGTGGCTCAGCGGTTGAGCATTGACCCATGAGCCACTAGGTCATGATTTGATTCCCTGTCAGGGCATATGCCTGGGTTGTGGGCTCAATCCCCAGTAGAAGGTATTGGATGTTTCTATCTCTCTCTTTCCCTTTCCCTCTCTCTCTCTGAAATTAATTTAAAAAACAAACAAAAAAAAAAAACTGCTACAGAAAGTCACACCATGGGACAACAGAACCAATTATCAGGTGCAATGGGGTATGATAACATGCTCATCATTCACTGCGCATTGTTTATGAGCGGTGACTCCTGTATTTAAATATGCAGAGTATAGTTGTAGATATGTAATATTTATTTATGTCAGCAAAATTACTACAGTTTCCCCCCCCACATATGGCATATTTGCTAAAATTTGTTTAAAATAACAGTGAATTGCCCAGCCGGGCGTGGCTCAGTGGTTGAGCATCAGCTTAGGATCCAGGCGATTAGGGTTCGATTCCCGGTCAGGGCACATGCCCCGGCTGAGGGCTGCAGCAGAACAATGACTCTCTCATCATTGATGTTTCTATCTCTCTCTCTCCCTCTCCCTTCCTCTCTCTGAAATCAATAAAGATATATTTAAAAACAAACAAACAAAAAACAACAGTGAATTAATAACAAAAATAACTTTTAGTTATAAGCAAATCTCAGTTAAAAACATTTTAAAATTAACAGGGTGTTAATTTTCACATATGACATACCGACTGGAAATTTTGTCCATTAAATTTGAAATCCACTAAGTTGAGGTCTGCAAAATCGAGGGTTTGCTGTATTTAAAATACCCAAAATACAAAAGCAAATTAAATGTTCATCAACTAATAAATGGATCAACAGAATGTGGTATATGAGTAAAATAAAACATTATTGGAAATAAAAAGAAGTGAAGTACTAATAATACTTGCTACAATATGGATTAACCTTGAAAACATAATACTAAGTGAAAGAAACCAATCAAACCAACCACGTATTATATGTCTCCATTTATATAAAAGGTTCAGAAAAAGGCAAATCTAAAGAGACAGAAAGTAGTTTAGTGGTTATATTAAAGTAGGCAGTTAGTTAGATATTAACAAAAGAGAAGGGAGCCAGACATCTGATTAAGCTGGATTAACTAGGAAAGGACAATTTCACATTTACTCTAGACATCCAAGTAGGCATGAAAGATGCTTTCCAGTCACCTCAGGAGGGAAGTGGCACTGTTCCACCAGATTAAGGGCGAGGGAGAAAATTTGAAGAGAAATTATTTTCATGGAGTGCATGCAGTAGAAGACAAATGACAATGCAGAACTATAAGGCATGCACAGTAGGAGCCCAAATGGCAACCATAAAGGGGAAATCTGGGAAGATCAGATAGGATAAGGGCCTGAAACCCTGAAAGATCCAGGAAAAGGATTGGATAGGGGGAGGGCACCAGCACAGACCTAGGAAAATACAGGAAAGAGATTGGGTAGTTGGAAAGAAAGCCTGCTTTTCCCCAAAACCCAAGAAAATATGTAGACGTTGAAGTGAGACGGAGCTGACCTGGTCATGGATGAGGCATTAGGCAAGGTGTACCTGGGGTAGTGAACGCACTCTACCAGCTGGGTGCTGGGGAAATGCCTCATTGAGTAAGGCAGCTTCTTCAAGGTTAATAACACCTGTGCCCTGTGTACCTCCTAGGAGCATGCCCATGCCCTTCTCTTGGGCATATACTTTTTGCCTTCTTTTCTCCTAAATTCTAAGGGTCCCCATGAGACTTGCAACAAGGGGAGCAGTGAGCAACAGCAGAGGACTCTCCTTTTTCCTCTGTCCAGGCAGCTGCTACCCTCTAGCCTGCCCACTCTCTGCCTCTCTGAGGGAGTACTGTCTCTTTCACTCTAATAAATATTGCTACTGTCCCTTAAAATCCTCTTATGTATGTGTCCTTGAAATTTCTTTTCAACAACACCACAAGGACCTATTTCTCCCTGTACAAGTTTCCTAGAGCTTGACTAGGTTAGAGGAAAATGAGGAGTGACTGCTAATGAATACAGGATTTCATTTCAGAGTAATAAAAATGTCCTAAAATTAGCTAATGTTAGTGGTTGCACAACTGTGAATATACTAAAAACCATTGACTTGTACATTTTAAATGGGTAAATTGTATGTGAGTTATATTTCAGTAAAACTGGTATAAAATTTTTTAGTGAAAGATCAGTGTGAAGCTGAAATAAAATAAAAAAGGCAATAAATATTGGTATGTACTATAATTAGTCTGAAAGAAATATGGAGCACCTGCTATCTGCAAACCACTATCCATAAAATTATGGAAATTCACAGTGCATAGCAGTAAAATAAGTCAACCTATAACATTACATAGGTATTTTGATGTGTGCTATGAATGCCTGATAAAGAAAAGGTTAACATTTTCCATCAATGTATACATTTATTCAATTTTATAAGTGAAGGAGAGCAATCTAGTTGCATAAAATTAAAATCTTAATTATTTAGCTCTAGGCTGTATTTTATAAAGGAGGTTCATAAACACAGCCTGTGATCAGGATCTATAGAAACCCTGAGAGAATATCAAACACAAATGAGTTGCCTGAGGGTGTTTCCATACAGAATTAAAGACTACCACTTTAAGGTTAATAAAAGATTTATTTATAATCACAGACTCTTTGTTAGAGAAAGGCTAAAGCATATTTCAGCTCTAAAAAGTTTCTTAAAATTTTAGCTTTTGTGTACTATCTCAAAAAAAAATCATTAGTTGAGAGACTGTACTTTATGAGACTCTAAGATGAATTCATTCTTATTCTAATAATTATGTGAAAACATACCAGGTATCTCTAATCAGTGAGCATCTGGAAAATATCCAACCCTGAAGAAACTGAAAATTCTGCTCAGTGACAACACATTATTTATCAGGGTGATTTAAGATGACACAATGTGACAAATCTATGCAAATTTGTCAGGTGAATGCATTTCTTTCTTAAGAAATTGTGCCAGCAATCAAGATAGAAAAAAACGCATGTCAAATTGTGAGCATGTTAAAAAATCACCCTGACGGGTTTTGTAACTATGTGCAAATTAGTTCCCTTCTAGAGCTTATTGAGGCAATTTCCAGATGCTTCAAACATATATATGGTTTGATGGGAGAAGGTGGCAGTTTTTCATCATATTGGGTATAATATTATATATAAAATAAAATCTAAAACTTATGTATAATGTAACATACTCTAGTTAAATATTAAGCAAGGAAGAATCCATAATATAAACAGCTCACTATGCCTTTCCACCAGCTGATTTTCCACTTACATTTCCCCTGAAAGTCTCTCATGTTAGTACTTCATTTCACACATCCTCCATGGTAGGCAGGAAGCAAAAGACCCAGCGTCCTGTTTTTATCATAATATGCTGTTCATTACCTGAAATGCAAAATGAATGGAAGAGAAAAAAAATCAAACCAAGTGCCAGGCCATCTCTATATAATTCCATATTTGCAATTTTACCTAAGCCATGATTTTACTAAAAAGGGAAGTTTGAAGGTCTTAATATGGCTTTATCATAGTTCTTTCTTCCTAAGTGGGAACTGCTCCCACACCTTGTTCAACTGTTATGAAGGTCCATACTACTCAATCATTTAACATCTTTAATTAGCTTCCCTCTGAGACTCAACCACAAAACTGAGTTCATGCTTGGAAAATACACATAAAAGATTTTACTGGAGTCTAAACTAATAATTGGTTTCTGCCTCCCCTGGAGGGCTCATAGACCCCTGCAACCCCCAATGTCTTTCATTAGCAAGTGTGAGCAGTGCCCCACTTCAAGGGTGTTTGAGGCCTGTGTGACTGTGCTCAGCATCTTCCCTGCATTGGCCATATTTAGTAATGCTCTCCAGGACAGACTCCCTGCTGCATGTACTTCTCTATGACTTTTTGTTGCAGAAAAGGGTTAAATTTATAATTATTGGTAAAATAGTGGTTACCAGGGACTGAGGGGTGGGGCAATGAGAGATATTATTCAAGGGTACAAATTTACATCCAGTAGTACAAAGGTCCTAAAGATCTACTGCAAAATACAGTGAATGTAGACAACCATATTGTACTATAATATTCAAACCTGCTAAGAGACTAAATCTTAATTACGCCAACCACAAAAAAGAAATGATAATTATATGATGTGATAGAGGTACCATTGCTACAATGGCAATCATATTACAATATATAAATGTATCAAATCAACATGCCATGTGCCTTAAATTAACACAATGTTATATGTCAAATATATTTTAACTAAAAAATTATTGGAGATTCTTCTTCCTATAACTTCGAAACTGCTTGGCGTAAACATTCCTTGGGATAAGCTTGGAGAAAAACCCACTGTTTTGTAGTTCTCCAGAGAAGCTCTGCTCCAACAAGTTTGAGAAAGAAGGAAAAAAGACAGGATATAAGTAATTATTAAGCCTTTAAATAACAGAACACTTTATGTTCTTATCTTACTTAATCTTTATAGCAAATCTGTGAGATGTACATTACTATCTATTCAAAGACATGCTCAGATGAGGAAGCAGTTCCCAAGGTCAAGCATTTTATCCAAGGGTACACAGTGAGTATCTGGGCAGCAGAGCAGGATGGACAGTCTCTAAAACAGTGGTTCTCAGCTCAGTCAGGGCCACAGACTTTTCTGAGAATCTGGTGACAGATAGAAACTGCTCCATGCACACATTTTACAGACAAATTCAGGAGGCCAGGCACCTCTTGAAGCCAAAATCCAACCCTATAGAAATCCAGACCCCACAGCTTCTCTCTTTCTACACATCACTGCCCCCGACTGGACATGGCTGGGGAGGAGGGAAAGGGAATCACCTAATATTTAAAACATCTAATTTTTCTCACTCCAAATTATTTTTCATCTATCATCCATGTTACTTCATAAACTCTTTATGAATCCTTTTCTACTCAGCAGCAGGAATTTGATCAGAAATCACTTGTAGGGGCAAAAATTAAAATGATTTCAGAAGCTATTCATCAGCCTCCTGTGTTGTTTTCCAGTTTCTCTTCAGCAATGCCACTTCAGAATATTTATCAAAGAGATATGTGCACTCCCTGTCTATGGCAGCATTATTCACAATGCCAAGTGGTAACAACAACCTAAATGTCCATTGACAGATGAGTGGGCAAAGAAAACATGATATATACATAGAGTAAAATATTATTCATCCTTTAAAAAGAAGGATAACCGGTCTTATGCTACAGCATGAATGAACCTTGAAGATGTTATGCTAATACACTGTTACAATACACTCTTTTTTTAAAAAATATATCTTTATTGATTTCAGAGAGAGGAAGGGAGAGGGAGAGAGAGAGATAGAAACATCAGTGATGAGAGAGTCATTGGCTGCCTCCTGCACACCCCTGACTGGGGATTGAGTCCCCAACCCAAGCATGTGCCCCGACTAGGAACTGAACCACGATCTCCTGGATTCTAAGTTGATGGTCAACTGCTGAGCCACACCCAGCTGGGCACCATACACTCTTATAAAGCAAGAGTTATTAACAAACACACACTGTATGCCTCTGAGTAGCTTCCTGAAGTCAGTCATAGCCAGTAGCAGTGACGAGATAACTAGTCTCCTGAGCTTGATTAGCCCAAAACATGAAACACTAAAGGAACATTTTGTTTTCTGTCAGTTCCTCTACATCTAAAATAATTATCCCCTTTGCTGACAAATGACTTAGCATCTTGTTTCAAGCTCAAAAATTAATTTTCACAACAAAACAAATTACTCCACTAAAAGACACTGTCAGTAGCAGGGCTCGTGTACTCTGAAAGTCCATTATGGGCTGAACTATCCCTTCTTTTAAAAGAGATACAAATGAGTTTCACCTTTATAAATTGATGCAAATGCACTTTAAAATGAATTAACTACCTTCTTGCATTCTTACATTCTTCTTGGCACATGGGAGATCATGGTCAGAGTCCCTGCTGACTAGTTCCTGAGGAAATCTCTTCCTTCCCACCTACCACCAGGGTCTTGGTCTGCTTGCCAATGCTTTCAACTAACCCAGATGGCACTAAGATTTCCCTCAGGCTGAGTAAACATTGCACAGGTTTCTTTCTGACTATGGGAACCTGACCTATTTTCTTTGAAAATTTACTTTAGAAAACTTGGAGTTGTGAATACTTTCTATGCATCTTTGAAATGTAAATTTTTTCCCAGCCTCTTGCCAGTTTTATAACCCAGGGATATCTTTCTCAAGGATCAGGTGGTGGAGGAGAGTATAGGAGGGATATATGGTGATGGACAGAGACTTGACTGGGGTGTGAACACACAATGCAGTGTTCAGATGATGTGTTTTAGAATTGTGTACCTGAAGCCTGTGTAATTTTGTTAACCAATGTCACCCCAATTAATTCAATAAAAAGAAAAAAAATGAACCACAGGAAAAAAAAATTGCTTAAGTCTGAAATAAATTTCAAGTAGCAGGTAGATGCTTAATAAAAATTAAAGCTGTGTTTCTGCTGATGTGTAGAAAAAAAAAGGATCAGGGCACCATCCGTTTGAAATGCATTCATCAAGGAAGATAGTTCCTGTTCTTGTCTCTGTGAGAGGGTAAGAGTCTAAGATTGATAATTGCCAATTAGCAAACACTGATTGCCTGCAATCACAGATCAACCTCCTCTCTAATGTCCTTCAGATCTTTCAACTAGCTCACACCAGCCCTTAAAAACCCTCCCATCTTTTGTTTGAGTGGATATGGGTTCAATCTCTCTCCCCTACTGCAATAGTCTTAAAGTTTGCCTTATCTAACTCTGTCTGGTGTGATTTTTTATTTGACACCACCCCATCTATAGAACTGACACCAACTACTTCATTTTTTAAGGCTCTTCTCCTTTAATGGTAGAATCAGAATGAAGGGATAGGCTAGGATTAAATTTATTGAAACATAAAGAGATACATTTGATATAATTTTTAAATTTAAAAGCCTTTACAAAATTGTAGGTAGACCCTCATGCTTCATGCATAGGCACACTGTAAGTACACACAGCATGAAAATATATCAATCAATTAAAGTTCAAAGGTAGGCTTATAAAATAGTCAATAAAGAAGTACACCAGAATGGTAGAAATCACTTTTATGCCACAAGATAACAAAGAACTTTTATTTTATTTTCTAAGTGAGCTTTATTTTCTAAATTTTCTATAAAGAATTGCATTTGTGGGTAAATTATTTAAATGTAGCAGAGGGAAGAGGACTTTAAATAGTAAAAGGAACCCTCACTTGCTCTCCCTAAAAAATTTCACGCTAGCTTTTAAAAGAAAAATTTATTTTAATCCTCACATGAGGATATATTTTTAATAATTCTAGAAAGGAAGGGAGGGAGGGAGGGCCAGGAAGATGGCAACACTGTGGCAAGAAGCAGAGAGCCCTTACGTCCAGCTATGGATTTGATTTACTGCTAAAACATTGCATAAACAGCTTGGAAAAAGTAGAGAATATACCTGAGTGGACATATTTTGAGTATGGAGCACTGAAGAAACATCATGGAATCTGGTAAGAGGGGGGAGCATAGAGAGGGGAAGTTCCCCCTGAAGCCTGTGCTGGGCTTCGAGCCCCAAGGCTTAGAGGCTACAAAGCTCACTCTCCTTGGGAGTGTGGACCGGCATCCAAAACATGGCATCTCAAATCCTGAGCGGAGGAGACGGGAAGGAGAGCCGGTGCATGGAAGGCAGAGGGATCTAGGAAGACAGCATTCCTGTGAGAAGGAGACTGCACCTCCCAGTGAAACAATGCACCTAATGGAGGCAGACTAGACAGGTCTCTTTTACCCCAGGTGCTGGCCATGGGAGAGGATATCCCATAGTGTGTGGCTCCCAAATAGAAAGGGGCTGGAGGGCTGCACTGAGCAGCCATGTACAGGGACCCTCTGCCATCCTGTAAGGCATAGAACCCCAGAAAGCATTTGATATGTGTGGCATGGGGAAGGGAATGAGAGCCCTCCTGCCACCAGAGAGGATCCAGAGCCACCAGAAGGGTGGTTCAAGACTCCAGCTGCCAGAGCTTCTGGTGTGGCAAATCAAGGTCTTTTGACCCACTCTGTGGGGAGCTGGGATAGAGTGCAAAGAGCTGCCTCAGCTTTACTGAGATCAGCTGTGCAAGGGAGCGGCATGGAGCTGACTGTGTGACCCCTCTTGCTTGGTACCAACGTGCAGGGGAGATGGGACCTCACAGGGCAGGTTCTCTGCTTGTGTTGTTTTGTATGCTTTTAAGTTTTTGGTTGCTAAGTGGGCGTCCAGCTTCCTGGCTTGCATTGGGGAGACAGACCAGAAAAGGCTGGGATTTGAGTCTGCTTAGTGGAGAGTTTGAAATGAGCACCCTGCATGATAGGCCAACCAGATCTGGGAAAGGAGGGGCAGAGCAAGCCTACCTCTCCTGCAGGCTAGGAACACCACCCTGAACAGGAAAGAGTCTGGGTTAGCTCACTGAAGCCCCAGATATCCCTCACTGGGCACAGTTCTGAGGGGGAAGGGAGAACAGATCACAGGATGACAATACAAAATAAGACTCTCAGGGACTATTGTTTGGGAACTGGAAGAAAAGCTTAAAACCCCTTCTGGGGGCTGGGCAGGCATTGTGCTCACTGGAATTTTTTTTTTTTAATCAAACCCACTGAGCCCACACCTCTAAAACTGCATGCAGAAGAGGCAACAGACTGGATTCCGTCTGAAACTGCAAAAGGCCATTGTATGGGGAACTAGAATTGGAAGATAGTGTAGAGGCTGAGGAGTTGGATTTGAAGCAGAGACTAACTTTCCTACAGTGATTGCCTGACAGTGAAACTTTTAAGTAAGGGGAGCAACATCCCAAGCTGCAATAGCCATCCTGCACCCTAAAGACTATTCAGAACACTCTGGAGTAAGACCAAGCAACCAGAAGGGGGAGGCAAAATAACTAACAAGAATAGGTGGTCTATAAAAAGCTTTGGGCTTGCCAACTCCCTAAGAACACCAGAGCCAAACATAGACAGCTCCTCACATTGGCTGATACACAAGTATCTCCCAGGAGAACTGAAATCAGCATACAAAACAGTGAGTTTCAGACAACATAAGCTGCCCAGAAAAAACTCATCTGATTGACTTTTTTTCTTTATTTTCCTTATTTAAAAAAAAGAGAGAAAAAGAATTTTTTTTTTGAATTTTTAAATTTTTAAAATTAAAAAATTTTTTTTAACATATCTTTATTGATTTCAGAGAGAGGAAAGGAAGGGGAAGAGAGAGAGACAGAAACATCACTGATGAGAGAGTCATTGATCAGCTGCCTAGCCTGCAACCCAGGCATGTGCCCTGACCGGGAATCAAACCCCTATCTCCTGGATCCAAGGTCAATGCTCAACTGCTGAGTCATGCCCAGCCAGGCTAAATTTTTTAATTTTTTAAATAATTTTTAAAAAAATATTGTTTTCCTTAGCTTTTTTTTTTTTTTTTTGCTTTCTTGTGTTTTCTTTTTGTTTTATTATCAAGATTTTCTTGATATTCTCTGATTAATTGCTGGGATATTATCATTATAACCAATCAGTTTACTGCTTTTCTCCATTGTTGATCCCAAATCTTTTATTAGACTCCCTCCCTTGCCTTAGCTTTATCTCTCTCTCTCTCTCTCTTTTCTTGTTTCATTGGCATATTTTTTTTCTTTTTCTCTTTCCTTTTTTCTTTCTTTCTTTTCTTTTCTTTTTATCCCTTCAGTCTTGATGTCTTTGTTTGTTTGTTCTTTTTTGTCTCTTTATTGTATTTTTTTCAACTACTTTCTTATTTCTATACTCTATGCTTATTTTTTTGCTCACCCTTCTTTCAGAATCATTTCTCTGCCCCTTTTATCTCCCAGTATCGCCTCTATTTTTACTTTTTATTTTATTTTTTAAAATTTTTTGTTACTATTAGCAATAATATCCATTTATTTATTTATTTATTTATTTTGGATTTAGCACTTGTGTCCTCACTTCACTCTCCCAATTCTACTTTCACTTGGGATATTTTCATTGTGATTGTCAGGATATTTTGTAAGATACTGTTTGTTTCCTGGCAGTTTGGCTGAGTGTTGTCTTGCCTTGCCAGTACCCATACAACAGCTCACACAACATGGTTGGGCTGAGACACAGAGTTAGCCAACATGAGAGGAGAGTCCTCCCAAGAATGGGTCAACAACAATCTAGACCCAATCACAACAGGAGAGCCAAAGAACCCACAGAAGGGACACCCACAAATGTGACACACCTAGAGCAAACAGCTCAGAAGTATAGAGAAAACTAATGTCTGGGCTACACAGGGCATGCACTACAAAGTCCCACCCCAGAAGACAGGGAAACAGCAAATATATATAATATAGAGATATAAACACTAAGAGCCACCAAAATGGGGAGACAAAGAAACCACCTCCAAACTAAAGAAAAGGAAAAATCACCTGAAAAAGACCTTGATGAGATGGAGTTAAGCAAGTTCTCAGAAGTATTGTTCAGAGTAATAGTTATAAAGATGCTCAAGAAAATTAATGAGAACAACAAGACACTTAATGGAAAGGTCCAGGAACTTAGTGAAAACATGAAAAAAAAAAAAAGCTATATATGATAAATAAGAACCAGGCAGAAATGAAGAATACCTTATCTGAGATCAAGAATATGTGGGAAGGAATTAAAAGTGGGCTCACTGAAGCAGAAGACAGAATAAGTGACTTAGAAGATAAGGGAGAAAAAAACAATCAGAGCAGAAAGAAAGAAAAAAGAAAAGAAAGAGAAAGAAAGAAAGAAAGAAAGAAAGAAAGAAAGAAAGAAGAAAGAGAGGGAGGGAGGGAGGGAGGAAGGGAGGGAGGGAGGAAGGAAGGAAGGAAGGAAGGAAGGAAGGAAGGAAGGAAGGAAGGAAGGAAGGAAGGAGAAAAAAGAAAGGAAAGGAAAGGAAAGGAAAGGAAAGGAAAGGAAAGGAAAGGAAAGGAAAGGAAAGGAAAGGAAAGGAAAGGAAAGGAAAGGAAAGGAAAGGAAAGGAAAAAGAAAAGAAGAGAAAAGCAGGACAGTCTAAGGTACAACATGAAGCAAAACAGCATTCACATAATAAGGGTGCCAGAGGGGGAGAAAATAAGTAAGGAAAAGAGAACATGGTAGAGGAAATAATGACAGAAAACTTCCCTTTGTTTCTAAGGGAGAAAGCCACACAAGTTTAGGAAGCGCAGAGGGTTCCATGCAAGCTTAACCCAAAAAGACACACTCCAAGACACATCATAATTAAAATGGCAAGTGTCAAGAACAAAGACTATTAAGGGCTACAAGAGAGATATAAGCAGTGACCTACAAGGGAACCCCCATAAGGCTGACAGCAGGTTTCTCAACAGAAACATTCAAGCCAGGAAAGGGTGGCATGAAATTCTCCAAGTAATAAAAAGCAAGACCCTGCAAACAACATTGCTTTATCCAGCAAGGCAGTCTTTTAAAATTTAAGGTAAAATAAAGAGCTTCCCAGACAAAAGAAGGCTAAAGGGGTTCAGTACCACCAGACCAGCATTGCAAGAAATGCTAAAAGGACTGCTTCAAGAAAAAGAAGAAATACTGAGAGAAAGGTACATCAGCATAATGGGGGAAATGGCATTAAATAAGTATATATCAGTAGTAACCTTAAATGTAAACAGAATAAATGCCCCAGTCACAAGACACAAGGAAGCTGAATGGATAAGAAAACAGGACCCATATATATGCTGTCTACAAGAGACCCACCCGAGAGCAAAAGATTCACCAGGCTAAAAGTGAAGGAATGGGAAAAAAATGTTCCATGCAAATGGAAACCAAAAAAAAAGCTGGAGTAGCAATAGTTATTTCTGACAAAAAAGACTTCAAAATAAAGACCATAACAAGAGACAAAGATGGTCACTACATAATACTAAAGTGATCAATCCAACAGGAGGAAATAACCCTTATAAATACATATGCTCCCAATATAGGAACACCTAAATATATAAAAAATTTCTTGGTTGACTTTAAGGGGGAGATTGACAGCAACACAATCATGGTGGGGGATTTTAACACCCCACTATCATCATTGGACAGATCATCAAAACAAAAAATCAACAAGGAAACAAAGAACTTAAGTGACACACTGGATTTAATGGACATTTACAGAACACTTCACCCCAAAGCAGCAGAACACATTCTTCTCAAGTGCACATGGAACATTCTCAAAAATAGACCACATGTTAGAACACAGGGCAAGGTCTGCAAATTCAAGAAAATTGAAATCATATCAAGCATATTCTCGGAACATGATGCCATGAAACTAGAAATCAACCACTATAAACGAACTCAAAATATTTAACACATGGAAGCTAAATAGCATGTTATTAAATAATGAATGGGTTACCAATGAGATCAAGGAAGAAATTAAACACTTTCTGGAAAAAAACAAAAATGAACAAACAACCCAAAATCTATGGGACACAGTGATAAGCAGTCCTGAGAGGAAAGTTCATAGAAGCACAGGCCTACCTCAAGACACAAGAAAGACCTCTACTGAACTCTCTAACACAACAACTAAAAGAAGTAGAACAAGAGCAGCAAGAAAAGCCCCGAGGAAGTAGAAGGAAGGAAATACTAAAGATCAGAGCAGAAATTAATGACATAAAGACTAAAAAAGCAATACAAAAAATCAATGAAACCAAGGACTGGTTCTTTGAAAAGATAAATAAAATTGATGAACCTTTAGACAGACTCACCAACAAAGAGAGAAGACCCAAATAAATAAAATCAGAAATAAGAGAGCCAGTATAACAATTCACACAACAGAAATACGAAGAATCGTAAGAAAATACTATTAGTAAGTATGTGCCAACAAACTGGACAACATGGGTGAAATAGACAAATTCCTAGAAAAATACAATGTTCCAAACCTGTTTCAGGATGAATAAGAAAACCTGAATAGGCTGATAACAACTAATGAAATTGAAGCAGTAATCAAAAAACTACCAGCAAACAAAAGTCCTGGACCAAATGGATTTACATGCGAGTTTTACCAAACATTCAAAGAAAATTTAAAACCAACCCTCCTCAAACTATTCCAAAAAATTCAAGAGGTGGGAAAACTCCCAAACTCTTTTTATGAGGCCAACATCATCCTAATTCCAAAACCAGATAAAGAAACTACAAAGAAAGAAAATTACAGGCCAATACTCCTGATGAACAAAAATGCTAAAATCCTCAAAAAAATACTAGCAAATCGGAAGCAGCAAGACATTAAAAAGATCATACACCATGCCTAAGTGGGATTTATTCCAGGGATGCAAGGCGAGTATAATATCAGCATCAATAAGTTTGATACATCCCATAAATAAAGGACAAAAATCATGTGACCATATTAATAGTTGCAGAAAAAGCATTTGACAAAATCCAGCACCCATTTTTGATCAAAACTCTCAGCAACGTGGTAATACAAGGAACATATCTCAACATAATAAAGGTCATATACAACAAACCTACAGCCAACATCATACTCAATGGGCAAAAACTGAAACCATTTCCCTTAAAAACAGGAACAGACAGGGATGTCCAATTTTACTACTCTTATTCAACATAATACTGGAAGTCCTTGCCACAGCCATCAAACAGAATGAAAACAAAAAAAGTACCCAAATTGGAAAGGAGGAAACAAAATTGTCATTATTTGCAGATGACATGATATTGTACATAGGAAACCCTAAAGACTCCACAAAAGTACTATTAGATTTGATAAATGAATTCAACAAGGTAGCTGGATACAAAATTAACATCTGAAAATCCATGGCATTTATATACAACAACAATGAACTCCGAGAGAGAGAAACTAAAAAACACCATTTACCATTGCAAGTAGAAAATAAGATACCTAGGAATAAACTTAACCAAGGATGTAAAAGACCTGTACTTAGAAAACTACAGGACACTGAAAGAAGAAATAGAGGAAGATATAAACAAGTGGAAGAATATACCATGCTCATGGATTGGAAGAATTAATATCATTAAAATGTCCATATTACCCAAAGCAATTTATAAATTCAATGCAATTCCTATTAAAATACCAATAGCATATTTCACAGGGCTAGAACAAGTATTCCAAAAAATTATATGGAACAAAAAATGCCCCTAACTAGCTTCAGCCATCTAGAGAAAGAAGAACAGAGTGATAGGGATCACTTTACTGGATATCAAACTGCACTACAAAGCCATTGTAATCAGAACAGCCTCGTATTAGTACAACAACAGGCATATAGATCAATGGAACAGAACAGAGACGCCAGAAAAAGACCCACACAATTATGGTCAGTTAACTTTTGACAAAGGAGGCAAGAGCATACAGTGGAGTAAAGACAGTCTCTTCAATATGGTGCTGGGATAATCGAACAGCTACATGCAAGAAAATGAAGCTAGACCACCAACTTACTCCATACACAAGAATAAGTTCAAAATGGATAAAAGACTTAACTGTAAGTCACAATACCATAAAAATCCCGGAAGAAAGAGTAGGCAGTAAAGTCACAGACATCTCTCGCAGTGGAATTTTCACTGATACATTTCTTAGGGCAAGAGAACCAAATGAAAAAATAAACAAACGGGATTACAGCAAACTAAAAAGTTTCTGCACTGCAAAAGAAAACACCCTCAAAATACAAGGGAACCTCAGGGGATGGGAAAACATATTTGCCAAGGATGTATCTGATAAGGGGCTAATTTCCAAAGTGTACAAAGAACTGATACAACTCAACAAGAGGAAGACAAACAACCCAATTAAAAAATGGGCAAAGGACCTGAATAGACACTTCTCCAAAGAGGACATACAGATAGCCAAGAGACATATGAAAAACTGCTCAACATTGCTAATCATCAGAGAGATGCAAATTCAAACTACAATGAGGTATCACTTCACACATGTCAGAATGGCTACCATCAACAAATCAACAAATGACACTTGCTAGTGAGGATGTGGAGAAAGGGGAACCCTGGTACACTGCTGGTGGAAATGCAGACTGGTGCAACCACTATGGAAAACAGTATGGAGTTTCTTCAGAAAATTAAATATGGAACTGCCATTTGACCCAGTGATCTCACTTCTGGGATTATAGCCTAAGAATCCTGAAACACTAATCAGAAAGAATATATGCACCCCTATGATCATAGAAACACAATTTATAATAGCTAAGATCTGGAAACAGCCCAAGTGCCCATCAGTAGATGAGTGGATAAATAAGCTTTGAGACATTTACACCTTGGACTACTATGCAGCTGTAAAGACGAAGGATCTCCTACTGTTTGCGACAGTATAGGTGAACCTGGAAAATATTCTACTAAGTAAAATAAGCCAGTCTGGGAAATACAAACATCACATGATCTCGCTTATATGTGGAATCTAAAGAACTTAATAAACTGATGAACAGAATAGTTTCAGTGACATGGAAGCATAGATCAGATGGACGAATCTCAATCTCAGAGGGAAGAAGGTTGAGGGTAGGGGAGAAATATTAACCAAAGTATTTATATGCATATATTCATAACCCAAGGACACAGACAATGGTGTGGTGAGGAACTGGGGAGGGGATGGGTGCGGGGTGGAAGGTGTGAATGGGAAGAAAAGGAGACATCTGTAATATTTTGAATAATGAAAAACAAAAAGAGGAAGGGAGGGAGGAATGGAGGGAGGGAAAGAAGGAGGGAGGAAGGAGGAGGAGAGAGAGAGAGATGGATGAGAGAAACATTCATTTGCCACCTCCCACATATAGCCCAACTAGGAACCTGCAACCTATATATGTGCCCTGAGTTGGAATTGGACCCGCAACACCCTGGTGCATGGGATTATGCTCCGACCAATTGAACAGCACTCCAACCAACTGAGCTATCTGACCAGGGCATGCTTTTTTCTTTTATTTTTACCAGCTTTCCTCCTAAGAACTGTGGGTAGGAAAGAGATATTTTTAAAATATTACAAATGTATTTGCTGTTTTGAATATTGATTTTCTTTCCAGGATGTTTCTTAGAAACCTATAGCTTCCCTGTTTTTCTCTGATTCCTCTGGGTTGAGTCCATCCAGGTCCTACTCCCTGGGCCCTGTGTTCTCCTCAGGACCAAGCAGCTGTCCCCCACACACAAAAATTATCTGAATTTAGTGCTGTAGATTAAAAGAACAACAACAAAAAACTATCTTCCTCAAGCCCCTTGAAGAGTTCTTGACCCCTCCGATAAGTGATTAATCTCAGATGTCAGAGAGGCACTAATGGGGGTCTCCCCCATTTCATCCTCAAAGTTCACAGGTACAATGGCCACTTGAGTCATTCTGTCCCACTCATATGAGAGAGTTGGATGTCTAAGGACCTTCTGATGTTAACTTATATCTCCAAAGAAAAAGAACTTGGAGCCTATTAAGTTTAAATGTTAAATAAGTCAATATTCATCTACAGGAAAAAATGGGGAGAGAATGAGAAGAAAGGGAATGAACACTATTTAGAAACACTATATTAAGAGTTGGACTATGTTAAGACTATTTTGTCTTAAGATGAGAATCTTCCTATTTTGGAACAGACTCTTGGATGCTACTATACCTAGTATTTCAAATGGAGTTTCCTGCAGCTTAACTAGGACACAGAATAATTAGAGCTCTGAGAGCTCAGTATTGCTTAATCCTGGTATAATCAAACTGTACCAGGATTAAGCAATACTTAAAAGGAGAAATTTTGGAGGAATTAATCTTTCTAATCACAGAAGGGAATAAGTCCTGGCAAGGCAACACGTTTGGTGAACAAAGACAATTATTCAAAAAGCCTAAATAAACTGTAGAATCCTATCTGGAAAAGTAGAAATGTGTGTAATGAAATGACAGTGTAGACTGAGCTCTTGTACCTGAAGATTCTAGATGCCCTAGTAGCAGGGTCTCCGGAGAAAGAGGCACTGAACATTTACAGGTCCATAGATTCTCAGCCCAACCGTGGTGACAGATGTGTTTTAGAATGCTGAATCTTTGGATTTTGGATATGACATCTAGTGCATAATCATCAACACCATATATCATCCACCATGGGGTCTGGGGCAATATCCCGTTAATCTTTCTTAAGAAGAACATATAAAGATTCATACTAAGGGAGATAAATAAAGAATACATATATAAATAGACTCACATCAGTTTGAGTTTTGCTGCCAAGTGAGTTATGAAAACATAATTCAATTTTGTAAGGTTTTGGTGCTTTAGAAATGTGATTATGCACCTGTATTTCTTTTTATGTTTCTTTCCCACCAGAAACTATGCCTTATTTAGTTATGTCTTCTCCAGCACCTGGCCTGTAACTGATGCTCAGCAGGTATGTTGAATTTAATGAATTCCCACACTCTAGGCCTCTCACATTTACCAGTGGTACCACCTCCAAACCTCTGGACACCCTGGGAAGCCCAAACTGCAAGAGCAGGGGTAATCTGTACTGTGACCCTCTTTGAATTGAAAGTGTTAAAAACAAAGTAAATTTTTGCCTAACTTTAACTTTTCCAGTTCTAAGTGCTGTCATAATATAAACTGTCTGAAGATTATGAAGGCAAAGAACTAGATTTTTACAATACTGTCTTGTTTAGAGATTTGGTAACGATGTTCTGGAAACCCCTGATAAGATGACAAGATGTCCCATTTGGGAAAACTAATCTTCATAATTATTAATGCTTGTCTCTTTGAATTACTGTCCTGGAGACAGAGATAATACTGAGACATAGTAGGAACAGCAGATCTCAGCACACACCCTCAGCAGATGTGATTTCACCCACATTTCCCACATTTCTTCTCTTAGCCAGGCTTCCTCTCATCCAGGTGGTCACATCTACCTGAGCTTTCAGCACAGACCCACTTTGTCTTTGTCTGCATGAAGGCCTGGAAATACATGTGTCCAGTTGTTCTCCAGGTCCAAGATCCTTTAATGTATGGTCATCCTACTTTCTCAATAATACTGGCAGTATAATTAGTCTTACCTTTCACTCTGTGAGGAATAGAGCATAACTGTAAGTTTTAAATCAACTAGGAAACATGGATTTCTTTCTTTAATGTGAAATTCAATTAAGGGTAATTACTAGAAAGTTTACTATAACAAAATGGTGAATTAAATGGTAATGTGTAAGGGAGCTCATAAAAACCAAGTGATGTAAATTACCAGAAATGTGTTTCTCTGAAAATAAGACAGTAACTCATTTTTTAATAATCTGCAGAAAAAGGAATTTAAAATAATGATGAAAAGATAACATTAATGGACCTCTAAGGGGAAATTGATTTAGAAAGTCTGAGAAAGTAGCCAGCCAACTTATTGACATTATTGGAATAAGAGAGCTGAGAGGACATTTATCAGTAAACCAATACTAATAGCCATATGATTTGCCTAGTTATGAACTTCATTCTCAACTAAATTATTTTAAGAATAGTGTATACCTTAGAATAAAACAATTTTAGTTATATAGGATCTTGAAATGCAATATCATCTCATCTCTTACCCCATATAGAATCCCCTCCACTTGCTATCAAACATTTGCCTGAACACAGCTGACAGGAAACTCTACTTTAAAGGGTACCTAGTCCATTGCTGGATCAGGGGGAAAAAATTAGATTCCACATTAGGCTTGTCAACCAAAGATCTTTGGCAACAATTTAAAACCAACAGGAATCCCCAAATTTGGGTGTGGTGAAGAAGGAAACTTTGCACAGTGCAAGCAGCTTAATTGTGATACTGCACAGCTGTAAGAACAGCACAGCTGTGGAACACCTCAGTTGCAATACAGCATGACTATGAAAACAGCACTGCTGTTAAGCAACTTTGGGGCTAGGCCCCTCTCCAGCAAGAAAGCTCTGTTCTGCTCTGCCATGCACTGGTTTGCCTCACTTCAGATATTTTCATCTTTGGTGTTTTAGCTCCATCTGAGGAAACAGTCTTTAGTCTTCAGTGGAAAGGGAAATTATGCTATAAGAATGACAGGGGAGCTGACTTATATTTGCAGAAGTCCCCACTCCTGGTCCTTAATTGGTCCACCTTCATGCAAATGAGGACTCCAATTCTTCAAAGTTTGATTGGTCAAAAGGGCACTGTCCTGATTGGTCAGAATAAAACCTCCCTGATTGGTCAATAAAGAAGCTGATGAGGATATAGCTGTGCAGCTTAGATTGGATGGGGAAAGCCTCAGTCCTACTGGTTAAAATAAAATTCCAGAAACTCTATAAGGGCTGGCTCAAATAGGAACACAGTTCATGCAGGCAGTTCAAAGCTGAAGGCAGACAGCTTAGTGCAGGCATCTACCTGAAGTGAAGTTTGCATGAGAGGTCGTGTGTAGAAATGGCTGCTAGGCTGTTTTTTAAATTTGATTCCAATTAGCCACCAGAAGCCCTTCTTAGTAGGTATATTTTTTCTCAGGGTCTACAGGCCCCTGGAATGTGTTACAGTTGGTTCAGCCTGAAGAAGAATTCCCACAGAGAGGATTTCAACTCCATCTCCTTACCCTTTGATTTAAGCCTCAATAGGAAGATTTCACAGCATAAAAAGTGTAAATGGTGATTATCTGAGCTGATTTCACAAATCAGGTTAGCTCTGTCTTTGCAGGAACTCCTCCTAAGTCCTCAGAATCACTTCTCTGACAACACACCTTATTATTTCCTACTATATGAGGTAACCTCAAAGCATCACCAGTGGGATCAGATACCCCTGAATACAAGGATTTGGTCACAGCACTCAGCAACAACAGATTTCACTCACACAAAGGCTTTGGGGGTGGAACAGATAGTTTTGGAATCCTAGGACTTAAACTTAATGAATTTGAGGAAGAGTACTGTTGAGCCATTCCAGAGGCATTCAGATATTTAAGGAGTGAAGTAATTTGCATTTTTTACCTTAAAATGAGGCCTGAAGTAAGGTGGGTCATTAAAAACAGGATAACAGGGGCCTTCAATTAGTTTCCAATGCTGCATAACAAATTACCACAAATTTAGCAGCACAAAACAACAGTAATTATCTCTCTATTTACTCAGGTAAGGAATCCAGTATGGCTTAGGTGGGGCCTTGTGGGAAAAGTGAAAACACTTAGGCTCTCTCACCTTCTCTCACCTTCACCTTCTCACCCATGTCTGTAAACATGATATAGCACAGTCATAACAGACTTCATGTTAGCTAACTAATGTCTGACCCATCCTTGACTGGAAGCTACTATTGTTCTAGTTCCTATAAAACCAGCCTGAGACCTTCTGGAGTGCAGCTTGTTTCTTGTATACACTTAGCAGGCCACCACTGAGGAAATTGCGGTTTGGCTCTTATGTACTTTTAGTCCACTGCAGCTGGAATAAGGTTATGCCCCATTCTCCTTTGGCTCCACAGTTTTTCTTTGGACTGTCTGGATTCAGTGTGAACCTCCCTGGCCTTAATCGTTGGTCTTATAGGCCTCTACTAGACTGCTAGCAAGGTGTCATCCAGGGCTCAGTTCTCCTCTAGAGCTATACTGACAAAAAATCTCCTTCTAAACTTCTTTAAGTTGTTACCAGAACTGATATATTTATGACTGTAACACTGAGCCCCCTGGCTTCTTGCTGGCTATTGGCTGGAACCCACTCTCAGCTCCTGAATACCACTCACAGTTCTTTTCCAACTTGGCCCTTGTTATAGCCTTCTCACAACATGTCAGATTGCTTCTTCAAAGGTAGCAAGTGGGAAAGAACAAGTCTGCTAGCAAGGAGTTTATTTAACTTAATTTATCATTAGTCCTTCACCTTTGCCATATTCTATTCATTAGGAACAAGTCACAGGCCACACTCACCCTCAAAGAGAAGGGGTTTTACAAGGGCTTAAACATCAGAAGGAGAGGTCATTGGGGGATACCTTAGTCTCTGTCCACTAAACCCCAAAATATGTTTATTTTTCAAAGCTTCCAGAGATATGGATATTTAATCAGGCTTCAGAATTATTGTTATAAAATATAGTAGAGAAGGCAACACAGAGAAATTATTTTATTGTTATGGTTTTCAACCTTGACTGCAACTTAGAATACCTTGGGGTGTTTTTAAAAATCCCATTGCAGCATGCACCCGAACCACTTAGATCAGAATATCTGGCAGTGGGTTTGTTTTCTGAAGCACCACAGGTGATTCCAAAGTTCAGCGAAGGCTTCCACTGCTATACAGAATAGTCAGAAGTCAGAGTCAATCTAAATAAACTAAAAAAGCAACCTTTGGGGAAATTTTTGCAAAACATGTATATGTTTTCCAAGTGAGACAAAGGAGTGGCAAGGGATAGGGCAAGAACATTTGTAATAACTTAATGAAGCTAGTGGATTCAGAGAAGGGAATGAACTTAGAAAGTAATACTGATAAGACTTTGTGCCAAATGTGAGGTTAACAAAGATGGAGATCTCTCAGATGACTTTCAGATCTCAGGTTTAGGTGTCTTGGACAGCATAAAAGCCACTAATTAAGAAAGAGTCTAGAGTGGGACATCCAAGATGGCAGTGGACTGAGTGGAAACTACACTGACACTCTCCCAGAACCAAACTGGAATTACAACTAAAATACAGAAAAACTACCCTAAAGAGTCAACTCTAACTAAAGACTAGCTGGAGAGGACCCTCATAACCAAGGAGGAAAAGTGGAGACTGCATAGAGACTGGTAGCAAGTGCAGAGACATGAGAGGGCTGGCTGGACTCTCACAGGCAATAGCTGAAGGTCTGGAGGGATATCTCATTTGTTGGGGGTTCACACTGAGAACTATGGGGACTAAACTCCAAGCTGGGCTCCCCAGACCAGTACACCAGAACTGAGAAAGGTAACAACATAAAATCTGGCTGTGAAAAGCAGCAGGGTTTCTGTCTGCCAGGGAGAGATGGCTAGAACTGCAGGCACACTCCTAAAGGGCCAAGGCACAAAGTTTTGTGTGCAACCACTCACCTTGGGTTCCAGAAGGGGCAGAGTGGACTAAAGAAGTGTTAGGAGAATCCTAGAGAGCAGGCTTGCTGGGGGAATAGAGCTCACGGGCACCCATCTCGACTCTGTGCTAAGTCATTTCCCATACAACAGAGGATATCTTTCTCAGGCAGACAATTACTTTCCAAGCAGCTTTGGGGGAGGGGGGACAATTTTCCCACTCTGATGGAAACCTCTGGCCCCCACCCCATGGAGTTTCTACAGCCTAAGGCTCATCAAGAGAATGAATAATAGCCTCTGGGTGCTTTGAGCCTTTGCCTGATTTTCTTCTGAACCCAGGGCTTGAAAAATCAGACCTTTCTGGTGAGCATCTTGATCCTGTTCTAACACACTCAACACCAGCAGAGGAAACCAGAAGCTGTGGAGTGTGGAAAACTTCAAACAGGGTACTCAAGGCCAGTCACAAACAGCATTTGGCATTGGCCTGCACCAGAGAACATCCAAAAGACTGGGAGTCCTAGCATCTACCTAATACATAGAAACAAATTCAAACAGGCAGCCAAAATGGGGAGACAAAAAAGAAGTGCCAAAGGAAAGAGCAAGAGTTGTCTCCAGAAGAAGAGTTAAATGAAATGGAGATAAGTAATCTGTCAGATATAGCATTCAGAATACTGATCATAAAGATGCTCAACAGCATGAAAAAATATGTGGAAACTATGAAGAAAATTAAGAATGACATAGTAGAAAAAAAAAAACATTGGAAGGAATGAACAGCACATTAGGGAAGCTGAGATTTGGATCAGCAAATTAGAAGACAAGATAGAAAAAAATCACTCCATAAGAGAATCAAAACCAAAAAAATAATTAAAAAACTGAGGACAGTCTAAAGGAGCTGTGGGACAACATGAAATGTAACAATATTTGCATCATAAGAGTGCCAGAGGAGGTTGAAAGTAAGAAGGGTTAGACAACCTGTTGGAAGAAATAATGGCAGAAAACTGCCCTAACCTGGTGAAGAAAAAAGTCAGACAAGTTCAAGAGGCACAGAGTGTCCCAAGCAAGAAGAATCCAAAGAGGCCCAAGCCCAGACACATCATAATTTAAATGCCAAGAATTCAAGACAAAGAGAGAATCTTAAAGGCAGCAAGAGAAAAGCAATCTGTTACTTGCAGAGGAGCTCCCATAGGGCTGTCAGCTGATTTCTCATCAGAAACTCTGGTTTCTGAGGCCAGAAGGGAATGACATGAAGTATTCAAGGTAATAAAAAGCATGGATCTAAAACCAAGACTACTCTATCCAGCAAGGCTACCATTCAAAATAGATGGTGAAATAAAGAGCTTCCAGACAAAAATAGGCTAAAGGAATTTATCACCACCAAACCACTGTTGCAAGAAATGTTAAAGGGATTGCTGTAATAAGAAGTAGTAGTAGAGAGAATAAGAAACATAAGCATAAAGAAATAAAATGGCAATAGATAATACCTATCAATAATAATCTTAAACATAAATGAATTAAATATCCCAATCAAAAGACATAGAGTAGCTAAATGGATAAGAAAACATGACCCAAACATATGCTGTCTACAAAAGATCCACCTCAGAACAAAACTCACACAAGCTGGGGGAAAAAACAAAAAACAAACAAAAAAAACCCTCTGGAAGACTTTAAAGAGATTGACAGCAGTACAGTCATAGTATGGGACTTTAACACTCTACTGACTACTTGGATAGGTCTTCCAGACAAAAAAAATCAACAAAGAAACAGTGACTGTAAAGGATACACCAGATCAGATGGACTTAGCTAACATTTACAGAACATTTCATTCCAAAGCTTCAGAATAGGCATTCTCCTCAAGTGCACATGGGACATTCTCAAAGATAGACCACATGTTAGGACACAAAACAAATCTCTACAAGTTCAAGAAGATTAAATCATATCAAACATCTTATTGGACATTTACACAATGGAACACTATGCAGCTGTAAAACAAAGGATCCCTTACCCTTTGCAAGACAGCATGGTGGGACCTGGAGAGTATTATTCTAAGCAAAATAAACCAGTCAGAGAAAGACAAGTGTCACCTGATCTTACTCATACGTGGAATCTAATGAACAAAATAAACTGATGAACAAAATAGATCCAGAGACATAGAAGCATGGAACAGACCGATGAATCTTAGAGGGAATGTGGAGGTGGGTGGGTTGGGAGAGATTAACATAAGAATTTATATACATTTATGCATAACCCATGGACACAGACAATAGTGGGGTGAAGACCTGGGTGGAGGGGTAGAGGGTGGGCAGGATCAATGGAGGGAAAAGCAGGACATTTGTAATACTGTCAACAATAAAGATAATTTTTTTTAAAAAAAAAAGAGAGAATCAAGGGGAGAAGCTGGTTGGAGGATGGGAGATGATGTTGGGCTCAGTTCTAAATATTTCAACTTGCACACATTTTTAAAGGTGTTTTAATTTAACTCTAACTATTCCATTGGCTTGCTCGATCGATTTAATATAGATTGGGCATTGCTGACATTTTCCTAATCAATTGATTCTTCTGTTCTCTTCTATTTTCCATAGGATTCTGTTACCCAGGACAGGGCCATGTAAATTCCATATTTATCTCTAACCTTTCCCTGAAAGGTAATATTTATTATTTTGCTAGTGACAAAACCCCTTGGATAACCCTTCCCATCATTAAATGTCAAGTGTTTACTTTACAATGCTAAGTATTGAAATCCCAATATGTGTTGACTTAGCAATTATTAAGGTGTTAAGTGTTTTAAGAAATATAAAATTTAAATATTTTTTAAAAGTCCTTTTTAATGTGTTCAACTTGAGTTCCTCGATGCTGCCTTCTAAAGCCAAGTAGCCTCCCACTGAAATGAAGAAAAACTAAAGAGTTCTCTGAAGCCCTCAGAATTAATTACCAGTATTAAGTAAACAACCAGCTAAAATCTATTTAGCTCCAGGATAGAAAAGTTTCACCCTGAGGCTAAAAACACAATTTTATCTAGAGATATTCCAGCATTCTATAAGCTAGTTCCCTTCTCTTTAAAAAGGCAGTAATAACAACAACACAAACAACAAAACATCTGTGGAATACTTTACATTTTACAAATCATTTAAATAACTCCCATTTAACACTAATAACACTGTAAATTGGTATTTTTCTTGTCTTATAGAGAGATTATATAAATGATTTAAGAAATCATTCACTTAGAAAAAGGACCCCCCTGATTTTGCCAAGGACAGTCTTCTGGTTTCAAACCCCAAGCTCCTTTCTCTCTGCCACACTAGCAGGGGTGGCTGGCAAATATTTTGGTTTTATCATTTTGTACTTCCAGGCTTCTGTGTGATTAGAATTTTCCCAGTTCTCATTATCATCTTGCTGTCTGTTGCTGAAACTGCTGAAGATGCATATTAGTCATTTCAAAGATTTCAATTGAAGTCCAGCAAATGAGATTATTTCTTAAGCTTTCGGGAAAATTTTCAAAAGCTCACACCTTGAAACTCTGAGGAAGAAGACTTCCTGAGGTATTCAGGGATCAGGATTTCAACCTGGGCAGTTTACTTGACCTCTGATTCCCCTCTTACATTTGGAAAATGTAAATGTTGGTGGGACCAAAGGTAAATCCTAAGGCTGTTGGGGATTTGGGGAAGTTCTGCTTTATATGGTGACACTGCAACTGACCAAGGAACCTAAAATTCTTGGACTGCAGCAATAGCGTTAACAAAGTAACAGCTGCTGCTTCTATTATCCCAACTTTTACAAACTCTCTCTCCCAACAGAAATTTTAATTTCCAGCCTATGTGGGTCAATACCAACTTGCCCTGGACAAAAAGCAGGAGCAACTGAGCAATTTCACTTAGAACAACTACAGCAAAGCTGTGAACTGAGCTACTTTTTTTCTTTTTAAAGGTTTCAAAAATTCCATCAATAACTTGGGTGGACTCGAAATTGGGATCATGTTCTTTGATTTTAAAATGTTTAATTCAAGAATATTGAATTTTCCAAATTTTGAATTTTGGACTCCTTTCCAAAATTCAGCTCTCAGGATGATTTGGATGGCTGTCCTAATGAAAATAAACTCCAAACCAAGACATGCTTGGATGGGAGGGCAACTCTGGGTCCAGCACACTGGAGATATAAGGCAAAACTGTACAGGGGTGGGGCAACAGGCTGGCCAGAGGAAGCTCAGTTAGATGGTCCAAAATGGGCAAAGAATGTAGCCAGATCATATATGTCCTTTGGGACTCTCATCTGGTAGCCAGGTCAAGTCACTGGATAAGCCCAAAATGTAGAACTAGACAGAAATGCATCACCATCCTGGAAAAGAATTGGGAAACAACATGCCATAATGAAGAACTTTGCCATGGAGCCAGAAAAAGGTAATTTGAAATCCTGCTTTGCTTCCTTTTACCAGCAAAACTGGGGCTCCTCTTGAATCTCAACAAAACAGGCGTGTAATGAATGTCAGCAATTGTAATTATTGTTATCATCTGTCCTTTCCCTACAGGACCAGTTGCAGTTGCTGGGAACATGAAGAACACAGAAGGAGATTGGCCCAAACTAGCAGAAATAGGATCACAACTGGAATTTGATAACTTTAAGTCATTTATTCTATAACTACCCCAAGCACTGCATATTGCCCCAAAGGTTAAAGTTTTTACTTAAACACACAAAAAAGTACCAATACACATAAGCAGTTATAATTGCCATTAAAATCCCCTTAATAGAGCCTCTTGGACATAAACTCTAGCTGAAATTATTGAAGATAAATTCTAATAAAATGGAAGTATGTGTAAATGCAAAATGTAACCACCCACTGTAAATAATTTCTGACAAAAAGAGATGTCTAAAGTGAAATTGACCGTTACATTCTGATCACAAATGGCTTCCAAAGGCACATAAACTAATTAGAAATTAAAATAAGAAAGACTGCCTGTGGGAGAGAACGTAGGTTCTGAGTTGTTTCTCTCCAAAATTTTAATATGGATTTTTCTAATCAGCTCTTTATTCTTAATAGTAAACCATCAACACAAGCACTTATTATTTATTTCAAACATCTACATTTATCATTGAGACATGTTTCTTCAGCAGACACAGGCTGAGAATACAGGAAGATAAAATTCATATGTTTATTCTGCGTCTCTGCTCGAAGAAGCTGAGATAAATATTTGAAAAAGTTTAAGGACAGTGAATTTCATTTTTTCATGCAAGTCCTAGCTTCAACCAAGGATAATCAAATAAGATCTGTAAAAATTGCAAAAGCAGTCAACAAATAAGTAAGGTCAAAAGCATAGTAGGAGAAAGGATCTAAATTCAAAAAATTCAAAGAAAATTTGGGTATTTTTTTTTTGTTCTCTTTTCTAAAATTAATATTTATTAAGTTCTTTAGATTCCACGTATAAGCGAGATCATGCGATATTTTTCTTTCGCTGCCTGGCTTATTTCACAAGGAACGGGGGGGGAACGGGTCATTGGAGAGAAAAAGGGGCATCTGTAATACTTTAAACAAAAATAAAAATTTTAAAAAAAAAGTGGTTAAGATGAGAAAAAAAAAAAAAATCAATGGAAAAAATACCCTAGGGTGAGAATAAAAAAAAAAAAAAAAACAAAGTACCAAATAAACTTAATTATTTCTAAAAAAAATAAATAATAAAAATAAATAAATTTTTTTAAATGAACTAAAATATTCTGATGGCCTAGAACTGTAGTTATCATTTACAGAGACATAGACAATTTTTACTTATACACTGTTTCCATTTTACTTGGTATATTCACTTCCTATAAATGAGGGAGGTAAACAGCTGTAGAGCAAAGGGTGCAATGTGCCAAGAAAGTGGCTTTAGAGTGAAGCTAATAGACAGTTATTATCTTGGCAATACCTCATAAAATAATTACTCATAATGATAGTTTTCATTGCTCTCCAGGATAAAGAGGTGAACATATTTAAGTGCCCCCTAAACGATTCAAATAAATGGCTGCTACTTTTTTTTTTTTCTTATCTTCACCTGAGGATATTTTTTCCATTGCTTTTCATAGGGAATGGAGAGAGAGAAAGAAATATCGATGTTTCACATCATGCCTCTACCAGGGCAGGGGATCAAGCCTGCAACTGAGGTACGTGCCCTTAACTGGAATTGAACCCTAGACACTTCAGTGTGAGGGCCGATGCTCTGACCACTGAGTGAAACCAGCTAGGGCATGGCTGCTACTTCTTTATCAATTACAGCTTTATCCTCATTCCAATTTCCCTTCTCGATAGATAAGGTTCATTAAAACACCCTATCACGGAATAGCCCAGCTTTCTAACAGGACCCAATCCAGAGTGAATTTCTACTTCCTTAGACCTTCCCTCAAGACTCCCAGCCGAAACCCAAATCCTCTAAAGTTTCCTTCTAACCCCCTCTTACTGAGACATTCGTGTTTTCCCAAGGCCTGTGTTCTCCTTCCCTGAAATGAGTAACAAACCCAACTTGTTCAATTATAGGTATGTTCCAGGTGGTTTTCGCTAAAGGGCATTAGAAGGATATCACCAAAAGAAAAACAAACTAACTAAAAAAAACACCACGAGACAACAGTAAGAAGTTGGGATGTAGAATGGATATAATATACCAGCTACTGTTAGATATTTTGGTAATAATAAAATGATAATAGCTAGGATTACTTGGGCTACTACTGTGCCATGCCAGGCATTGTGCTATACCTCATTTAACTCCTACAACTACATGAGGTAGATTCTATTATCTTATCCACTTAAAGATGAGGAAACAGGCTTAATGAAGTAACTTGCTCAAGTTCGCACAGCTAGTAAGTGATGGAATCAGCAAATCCAGAGTCAGAGATGTTATACTGACCTCTGTCCCAGTGGCTTTACTGGGCATGCATCTATTCTCCCCTGTCCAGTCCCTTCCCCCAGGGATCTGTGGGGAATAGACCTGGGGTGTGTTCAACTTCAGCTTCCTGGCAAAGCTTCACAAATGGCACCCCTATACTATTTGGCCTTCCCTTTGCTCCTTTCCAGTTAATTAATAGCTGGGTTTATTACAGTCATATCAACAGAACTATCCGACATCAATGCAATTTCCTGCTCACACCTGATATGAGTGACCAAAGTAAGGTAAACTTACAAAACAAGAAGGTTGGAAAAATTCCTGAAGTAGCCAGACTAAAGAAGTCTCTAAGAGTGGGAGAATTACTGAGCAGAAGGACTTCTGGGTACAATTCCATTTCCCACACTAAGAACCATTCTTTCTACTTGCTTGCTCTTCTCTTGTATTTAAGTGACTGAAGCCCAGCCTATGAACTGGGGTCAAGTAATTATAACACAGAATTCATTAATCCCTATTGATATTTACTACAAAGTAGGTAAATAAAAACACTAATTTATGAGGGACTCTGTCACATCATTTACATCATCAACGGTCCCTCTCCTTGGCAAATGTTGGGACCCACTGGTGTCTGCCATATTTCCCTATTCTGTTATCAACAATTTCATGAACAATGAAACTCAAAAACTAAAGTCTGAGTTTGTTAAGCAGCAATTTAATTTCCCCAAACCTGCAACTCTAAGGAATTTCCAGTCACTGAAAGAGGAAAAAAATGTAATGAAACAATAACACATTTGTTTAGACAAGGACCACTAGACAACTTAAGTAAAAAATAATCTGCTGAGTGTTTCTTTAATGTGATTTCCACTATAGTCAAAAGGTATTTATATATTTAGTCATATTTATTTGTTTGTGGCTCTAGTTCATTAGTTCTCATTTGTTAATTCTCTTTACAGTGGGTCATTTCTTATAGCAGTGATGGGAAGCAGAGTGCTACCCCAAAATATGTCTTTTGGGATAGTATATTTTAAGCTGGTTATTTTTAATAAACAAAAGACTCAGGAAAAGCTTTACTTTCCTCCTTGCTGCCTGAAAAATTTAGATAGAGGACTTGCTCCAGGGAACTATCATTATAAATAACTACAGTTTAATATGAACTAGTGTGTGATAGAGAGGAACCTAGCAAGGCTCCTTTGATCAAAGACTTCTCTGTGTGTGTCACATTGTTCAAGATGACTCAGCAAACATTTGTTTACCAAACATTTGCTTTCCACCTCCATATGAATTGCCTTCCTATCCTTTGAAATTCCAAACTACAACCTCCATTTTCTCCTTAGGTCAAGGTGGTGTATTACCCTTAACTGCCTGATCTGCCCTCAGGTCTAACATTCTTATGGAACTCCCACATGTACATACATAATAAATTTGGTGATTTGCTCCTGTTAACCTGTCTTATGCTAAATTGATTATTAGTCCTGCCAGAGATCTTAGAAGGGCAGAAGAAAATTATTTTTCTCCCCAAATCAGTTTTAAAACAATAGAAAGTGAGGACTCTAAAGTCATTTGCATTCAACTTCTTATTATAATATAAATTAAAATGATAAAATATACCAAACCACTCCTTCGGATTTATTCCAATGTTTCTGAGATTCTGTAATTCAGCTTTAAGCATTTTATACATTACTTACTCTCTATCTCCTATTTTGTTTTCTTAAATGTTTCTTCTTAAATTCACAGAAATTCCCAGAAATTCCTGAGACTTCTTGGGATTTCCTTTAGAGAAATTGCAGAGGGAAACACACTAAAGCATACTGATTGTGCTGGATGATGAGATTAGACTTCTTTCTTTTCACAGTGAGTATATGTTACTTATAATCAGAAAAAAAATTAAAAGTGAAATGTGGAAATAACAATCCTAACTCTTCCCATGACAATTTGCAAGCATTACAGCTTTCAATAACCTTCCCCACTCATCAGATATTCAGATTTCAGAACTTCTGCTCAATGTTCATTTAAAAGCATTTGCACTAATATTTGATATCAATGGAAATATTCTGGCCCCGTTACTTGTTCAAATAGATCACAGAGAACTTGGTCCTTCCACATGTCTTTCTCATTTCTTTCTGCAATTAACAAGGGTGGGTTTGTATTTTACTTTTTCAGCTTCATATTTTTCCTTTACAATTAGGAAGCAGGATCCTCAGCCTTCAGAGGCAAAGAGTGAGCCTGGATGTGCATCCTTCAGGCTTGTTTCTTGATCTGCTAGATGAATCTAGGAAATTGTCTCTTCCACCTGCCTATTTTAAAAACTTCTGGTTATGTAGTAGGCAGATAGACAGGTATGAGCAGTACAAGGATGACAGGTCAGATATGGAAGGCCTCCAAGGCAGAAAGCCCTGGGTGCCTAGCTATGGGCAAAAGTGGGAAAATAAGGACCTTGCCCCCAGGATGACCTTTCCTCCCCTAGCATATGGCTGGTCATTTGGTTTAGAACCCCTGACATTTAATATCACTGGACATGCAGTTAAGACCTTCCCTTGACCTTTCCTCCCCTAACATGTCGCTAGTCATGCAGTAAACCCCTTTGGAGAAGGAACAAGGGGCCAAAGAGAAACCTCATGTGACTCCCATGTAGGTCCTTGCACAACCACTCCCTTAAGCATTAACCCCTAGGGATAACATTCAGGCCTCAGTTATGTTTCAGGTCCAGGCGCAGAAAAACAGTGAAACCAAGCAATCGATGCCATGGCTTACGTTAGGACCAGATGCAGTGACTAATGACCCTCCTTTAGCGCTGACCAATCAGTGGAAGCCATGACCCCGAGACCTGTAAAAGTGAGGAATATCCCATTGAGATTCTCCCCTGGGACCTTCCCTGAAATCCCTGTCTTTGGAGAGCAGATAAAAGTGTTCAAGACAAGAACCTAAGGGGGCTCTCTCGATGGAGCATACCAATGCCTTTCCCCACACCCTTCCCCAGGAGTGTTTTCCCTGCCTCTCTCTCTCTCCTAAACTCCAAGGGCCCCTTTTGCCTCTGTAACTTGTTTCTTGAGCCTATTTCTTCTACTGCTCATTCTTCTACCTTTGTGACTTTCTAAATAAACTTTCTCTTATACTTTGTGTCTTGACTCTGAATTATTTCTGAGACAGAAATCAAGTACTGAGGTTACAGAACCAAGGTCCAGTCTGATTCCACTGGTTTAACACCTGGTGCCATTTTGCAACCAACAGTTGAACTGGAGAGATGGAAGACTACAGGGGAACTTTGCTTAACAGAAATATTTAAATGCCTCCAATTATTATTTGCAAAATATTACCCCTGTTGTATATTTTTCCTCTATTTTGGTGATCAAATTTTGAGTATTTTTATATTGTTCACTGAGTTTCCAGGAATAGGGTCCTAATTTATAATATTGCTTTTAGAGGAAATAAGGATCTAATGCAACCCTCATAAAGGAAGAAATTAGGTAGCGAGTTTGTGGCATAAAATACAGGTTCTTTCTCCTGTTTCTACCTCTTATTTCCTTTTATTTTAACCCTTCTTAAAGCAATGACCTGCCATAATCATTTGGCCAATTTCCTTTCTGATAAAATAAAGAGGGAGTAATGAAGTTCTGGCTTTCTATAAAGAAGAATATAAAAAGGCTAATGTAGAGATAAAAGAAAACAACTGATAGAGTTTCCTGAACTCGGGGAAAGAGTTAACACACCCATGTGCAGTCAAGCCTCCCTTTCTTATATTTATAAGCAATTAGGTACTCAAATTAAACTCCAAAGCACTAGTGATCTGACAATATATAAAGTAACAGCACAGGTCAAAGATTTGAACAGCACCAGGAATCTCTAAAACTGTTGTTCCCTTTCTCTTTGTATAATGCCAAGGAGAATAATTCTGCCTCCACTGGCAATTGGCTCAGCCTGAGAGAGTCATATAGAATCTGATGACAACTATCATTCCTGATAACTCATAGTACCTCATTTCTTAAATATGCCACATCTTCTCTAAACAGATGGCCATTCTCCCAGGACACTGTTTTTAAACCTCAGGCTTTCAGGGCACTCAGCAATTCTTTGTTGCATACAGAGGATTGCAGTAATTTCTAAATTGCTCATCTGTGGTTCATGCTCCCAGTCTAGGCAGGGCTTCATAAAATAAGAATAAGAGACTAATCATCTCTATTCAACCTTC
The DNA here is from genome assembly GCF_964146895.1 of Miniopterus schreibersii. NCBI lineage: Eukaryota > Metazoa > Chordata > Mammalia > Chiroptera > Miniopteridae > Miniopterus > Miniopterus schreibersii. Next base: position 82,468,800 of record NC_138102.1, read on the forward strand.
TATTCTTTTTTGTTGTTGTTGTTCAAAATATTATAGATATCCCCTTTTTTCCCCATTGACCCCTTCCACCAGCACCCACTCCCCACCCCAGGCCTCCACCACACTTGTCTGTGTGCATGGGTTATGCACTTAAAAGCAATGAAATAATTGAGCCTGACTGCTGACCGTTCTGAGCCAGCCTTCCTTCTCACCCTCTCAGTCATATCAGAGCTTCCCCTTTGTGAATATCATTCGTCCCATTTACTTTTATCCACTCAGCTGTCTTTGGTGATTGAAAACATGCCACAAGCATTATTGTTTATTGTAAAAAATAGGCTTTCCTATCAGTCCAGTGTTCTATTTCCTATAATTCCTGCTATTGCTTTCTTTGAAAAGATGAATTTCTATAATCTTTCATGTTAGAATATTGACAAAATCAGAGGGAGACAAAAAGACTTAGAAATATCATTAAAGTTTCTTACTGGGATGGTGTGAGAGAAGTTAATGAATATTTGTAAAAAAAGAGAAAAACAAGAACACAACTCTAAGTACCATTAGAGTACTTGAGTGTAAGTTTAAAGCATTTTAAGATGCTAAGTAATATTTAAAGATGAAAGAAAACAAGGAAGTGTTTTGTATAAAGATAGAAAATGCCCTTACAGATACTGAGCATTTTATTCCTCAAGTTACTGAGGGAGAGCATAGCTCCATCAGTTAGAATATGTTGAACTGCAAGTAACAGAAACCTGGATTCAACTTCTTAAATAAATAAGGGAGTTTATTGGATAATTTAAGTGGAAGTCAGTTCATAGTCAATAGGACTGCTAACATGAAATGATCAGAGTTCCAGTTCTGTTAGCTCACAATTTGTTCATTCATTCAACTCTGTCTTTCTTCCATGTCCCCACATTAGCTTTTCTCATGGTTATAAGATGGCTACCAGCAGGAATAACCACTGTCTGCCTTTTTTTTTTCCTGTTGGAAAGAGAGACGATCTGACCCCCAATCATGGAGGTGGCATGCCTCTACCATTGCACTGTCAAATAAGGTAACCACTAGCCACATATATTAATTTGTATTCCAAGTATAAATAACTAAAATTAAATAAAATTCTAAAAATCACTTTCTCAGTTGTACTAGCCATATTTGAAGTCTGTGATGCATGCAGGAGAAGCAGAATGTTTTAAGTGCCCTGGTGAGAGAAGTCAGGGGTTCTAGAACAGACAGGCTTATTTCCTTTAGGCTTTTTGTACAGTGCATTAAATTTGTGACCCCAGGGAAACCAAATGTAAATTATTATATTGAGGTATGGTCCTTCAATTACCACTTTGCTGAGAGTTTTTATGATATATGAAGGCTGGATTCTATCAAATGCTTTTTTTGCATCTGTTGATATGATCCTTCACTTTGTTTATGTAGTGTATCATGTTCATTCATTAGCAGATATTGTACCAGCCTTGAATCTATGAAATAAATCTTACTTTATCACGGTGTATGACCTGTTTAATATGTTGCTGGACACAGTTTGCTAATATTTCATTAAGGGTTTCAGCATCTATGTTCATCAGGTATATTGGCCTATAATTTATTTTCTTTGTTGTGTCCTCATCTGCTTTTGGAAATAGGAGAATGCTGGATTCAGTTTTGAAAGACTGTATGTTTCTAGGAATTTATCCATTTCATCCAGATTGTCCAGTTTATCAGCATATAATTGTTCATAATATTTTCATACAATTCTTTGTATTCCTGTGGTGTCAGTTGTTACTTCTCTGCTTTCATTTCTGATTTTATTTATTTGGGTCCTCTCTCCGTTTTCTTGGTGAGTCTGGTTAAAGGTTTGTCCAATTTATTTACCTTTTCAAAGAACCAGCTCTTGGTTCATTGATCTTTTGTATTGTTTTTTTAAAACTCTATTTCATTTATTTCTGCTCTGATCTTTATTATTTCTTCTACTCACTTTGGGCTTTTTTGTTTCTAGTACCTTTAAGTTAGATTTTTTTAATTTTTTACCTTTTTCTTTTTTAAAATTTATCTTTATTATTGAAAGTATTATAGGGGTCCCATTTTTCCCCCATTGACCTCCTCCACCTCACTCCCAACCCCTCTCCAGGCCTTCACCGCATTATTTTCTGTGTCTATGCATTATGTATATATGCACATAACTTGTTTGGTTAATCTCTTCCCTTCCCCCACTCCCCTTCCCTCTCCCCTCTGAGATATGACCATCTGTTGCATGATTCAATGTCTCTGGATCTTTTTAGTTTGTTAGATTATTTTGTTCATTAGCTTCTTCTTAAAGAAGACCCTTCAACTTTTCATGTAATACTGATTTGGTGGTGATGAAATCCTTTAGCTTTTCCTTATCTGTGAAGCTCTTTATCTGACCTTCAGTTCTAAATGATAGCTTTGCTGGATAGGGTAATCTTGGTTGTAGGTTCTTGCTTTTCATTACTTTAAATATTTCTTGCCCCTGCCTTTTGGCCTGCAAAGTTTCTATTGAGAAGTCATCTAACAGTCATATGGAAACTCTCTTGTAGAGAACTAACTGCTTTTCTCTTGCTGCTTTTAAGATTCTCTCTTTGTGTTTCACCTTTGGCATTTTATTATAATGTGTCTTGATGTGGGCCTCTTTGGGTTCCTCTTGTTTGGGACTCTCTGTGCTTCCTGGACTTGTAAGTTTATTTCTTTCACCAGGTAGGGGAAGTTTTCTGTCATTATTTTTTCAAATACGTTTTCAGTTTCTTTCTCTCTTTCTTCTCCTTCTGGTACACCAATAATGTGAATGTTGGGCCACTTGAAGTGGTCCCAGAGACTCCTTAACACTATCTTCATGTTTCTGGATTCTTTTGTATTTTTGCTCTTCTGGTTGGGTGTTTATTGCTTCCTCATATTTCAAATTGCTGATTTGATTCTCAGCATCCTCTACTATACTGTTGATTCCCTGTAAATTATTCTTTTCAAGTCGTGTAGCCTTCGTTTCTGATTGGTACTATATTATGTCATTGATGACCTCACTAGTTTCCTTAATAATATTACCAAGATCCTAGAGCCTCATTATAACCATTGTTTTTAACTCTGTATCTAGTAGCTTGCTTGGCTCCATTTCATTTAGTTCTTTTTCTGGATATTTCTCCTGTTTTTTCCTTTGTGGTATGTTTCTGTACCTCCACATTTGGGCTGCTCCAGGTGTTTGTTTCTATTAGGAAGAGCTGCTATGTCTCCTGGAATTGGTAGAGTGGCTTTGTGTAGTAGGTGTCCTGTAGGGTCCAGTGACTCAGTCTCACCAGTTACCTGAGCTGGGCCTTCTAGGTGCTCCCCTGTGTGGGCTTTGTTAACTGTCCTGTTATAGTTGATCTTGGTTGCTATTCGCGTCACTGGGAGGAATTTACTCCCAGGACAATCGGCTGTGAGGACCAGCTGCAACTAATACAAAGAGCTGCTGTGCTGGAGACACCCCTATAGAGCCAGATTGACTTCAGTGGAGCTTTGCTGTTCACTGAGTGTGCCCCTTGAGTGTGTCACTCATGGATGTGGTAGGGTTGTAGTCCAGCATGGTCGAATCTGACCACCAGGTGCACTGTCTCTGGGGTCTCCCAGGAGGTTCAAAGTCAGCCTCTGCCTGTGCCTTGCCCAGGACCACCCAGCATGAGCTACACAGCAAGCCATATGTGGCTGCTACTTGTGCCAGGTTTGGAAGTGTCCAGGAGAGGCCAAGCCTTGAACCAATGCAGGCTGATGCTAGTGCCAGGCCTGGGGCCACTTATTGAGAGTTATGGGGAATGCTGAGGCCAGCTACTGCTTGTTTGAGAGATTTTAGGGAAGTCCTAAGCATGAGGCTCAAGAGGCCACTTGCATAGAAAAGCCACTGGAAATGGCTTGAATGAGCTTGCAAGTAGGGAGGGGCAGGGTTTCTGGGAATCATCAGGGCAGGGTGAAAGGTGTGATTCAGGTTCCTGGAGATTCAGATATGGCACCTGCCTCCAGGGTCTGTGGCGGGAGGGCTTGTCAAAGAAGCAATGGCCTCTGCCAGCTCTTCTCTCTGTGAGAAAGCTGCCTTTCCAGTTCTCTCCCTGATTCTAGGCAAGTTAGTTCCTCCCTGAATGTCCTAGGTTCCTTTCAAACTGCTGCCCAGTGTTGGAGCTCAGAGGGAGTGAGTCTGAGTAAATCTGTGCACTGGCCCTTTAAGAGGAACTCCCTGGGACTCCAGCAGCCTTCTAGTCACTCAGCCACAATCCCCACTGGCTTTGAAGTTGTGAGAACTTCACTTCCTCGCACTGGAGCCCTGGGCTGGGGGGCCTGATGTGGGGCTGGGACTGCTCGCTTTTCCAGAAAACCCCCACAGCAGAGATATCCCTCCCAGTTTTAAACTGTGGCACCTGGGTGTGGAACCGCAGCCTTAGCTCTGTGATTCAGTCCAGATTCCTCCCCGCATCTCCACCCCTCTTACCTGTCTCCATGTGCTTCTTCAATTCCCTCATTGTAGGACTGTTCAGCTAAATTTCAGGAGGTTCTGAATGATGGTTGTTCTGTATTTTAGTTGTAATTTTGATGTGATTGTAGGAGGCAGTGGGTACCACAGTTACATACACTGCCATCTTGTCTCTCAAGATTTCTTTTTTCTTGACATACTTCTGTAATGCTATGGATTTCCCTCTTAGGGCTGCTTTGGCTGTGTCCAAGAGATTTTGAGGTTGTTGTGCTCCCATTTTCATATGTTTTAAGGTGTCCTGATTTTTTTCATTGATCTCATTGTTTATCTATTTACTGTTTAGTAACATTTTATTTAGCATCCATGTCTTTGTGTGTTTTTCAGTTTTTTCTTGTGATTGATTTCTAGTTTCATACCATTATGATCAGAGAAGATTTAAGATCAAACTCTTGCCTGGCTAAAGTGGCTCAGTTGGCTGAGCATTGTCCTCTGCACCAAAAGGTTGCCTATTCAATTCCTGCTCAGGGCACGTACCTGAGTTGCAGGCTTGATTCCATGTCAGGGCACATACTAAGGCAACTGATCTATGTTTCTCTCTCACATTGATGTTTCTCTCCCTCTCTTTCTTTCTCTAAGCATGTTCTCAAGAGAGGATTAAAAAAAAGATTTCCATCTTCTTAAATACATTGAGACTTGTTTTGTGTCCTAATCTGTGGTCTATCTTAGAAAATATTCCATGTGCAGTTGAAAAGAATATATATTCTGCTGCCTTGGATGAAATGATCTGAAGATATCAATTAAATTCACCTGATCAAGTGTGTCATTCAAGCCCACCATTTCTTTGTTGATTTTCTTCCTGGAAGATTTACCCATTGATGTCAATGGGGTGTTAAAATCCCCTACTATGACTGTATTACTGTAAATCTCTCCCATTATGTCTGTCCAGATCTGCTTTATATATTTAGGTGCTCCTATGTTGGGTGCATAAATGTTTTCAAGGTTTATTTCCTTATATTGGACTGATCTTTTTATCATCATATAGTGTCCTCTTTTTTCTCTTATTATAACTTTTGTTTTAAAGTTAATTTTGTCTGATATAACTATTACTACCTCAGCTTTTTTTCCATTTCCATTTGCATAAAATATCTTTTCCATCCATTTACATTCAGTTTGTGTGTATCTTTCATTCTGAGGTGGGTCTCTTGTAGACAGCATATATATGGGTCTTGTTTTCTGATCCATTCAGCTACCCTATGTCTTTTGATGGAAGCTTTTAAGAGAGACATTTACATTTAAAATGATTATTGATATGTATTTATTGCCATTTTATTCTTCATAACTATGTTCCTCCTCCTCCTCCTCCTCCTCCTCTTCCTTCTCCCCCTCCTCCTCCTTCTTCTTTTCCATCATCATCAAGAAGATCCCTTAAAATTTCTTGTCATACAGGTTTGGTTGTAATGAACTCATTTAGCTTTGTCTTGTATGGGAAGGTCTTCGTTCCTCCTTTAATTGTAAATGATAGTCTTATTAGGTGGAGTAGTGTTGGCTTTAGGTCCTTCCTTTTCATTGCTTTTACTATTTCATGCCAACCCCTTCCGGCCTAAAGTGCTTCTGTTGGTAAATTAAATGGTAGTTTTATGGGAGCTCCCTTGTAGGAAACTGTTTCCTTTTGATGCTTTTAAAGTCTCTTTCTTTTAACCTTTGCCATTTTAATTATAATGTGTCTTTGTGTTGGCTTCTTTGGGTTCATCTTGTTTGAGACTCTGCATTTCCTGGTTGTGTGTATCCTTTTCCTTCACCAGGTTAGTGAAGCTTTCAGCCATTATTTTTTCAGATAGGTTCTTGATCCCTTTCTCTGTCTTTTCTTCTTCTGGTACCCCTATGATGCAGATATTGTTATGCTTCATGTCGTCCCAAATGTCCTTTAAACTATCTTCGTTTTTTAAATCCTTTTTGCTCCTCTGATTGGGTATTTTCTGTTACCTTGTTTTCAAAATCACTGATTTGATCCTCTGCTTCATCCAACCTACTGTTTATTCCTTCTAATGTATTCTGCATTTCAGATATTATATTCTTCATTTCTGAATTTTTTTTTTTATGGTTTCTGTGTTTTTTCATTCTGTTGAACTTCTCCCAAAGGTCCTTGAATTTCTCACTAAATTTCTTTGGCATCCTTACAACCATTGTTTTGATCTCTATATTTGGTGAATTGCTTGCCTCCATTTCATTTAGCTTTTTTTCTGGAGATTTCTCCTTTTCTTTCATTTAGTATATATATCTTCATCTCCTTATTTTGGCTGTGTCTTTGTGTTTGTTTTTATATAGTAAGTAGATCTGCTATGTCTCCCAGTCTTAGTAGGGTCACATTATGTGGTAGGTGTTTTGTAGGACCTAGTGATGCAATCTCCTTCATCACATGAGCTGGGTGCTCCAAGAATGTACCTTGTGTGAATTATGTCTCTGACATTTGCTTCCACCTGCCAGCTGCCTGTTAAGCTCAGTCACTGAAAGAGCCTCTGGTGGTACTTGAGTTGCATGAGGTAGGTCCTCAGTGAGTCACCAGGTAAGGGTGGGTGGTGCTCACCAGATTGATACAGGTTCAAACTCAGTGCCAGTGCTGGGTCTGAGGCCACTCAGCAAAAGTCCCAGGATAAACCAAGTCTAGCTGCCACTTCAGGATGCCTATAGACCTTTGTGACAGCGTGGGTATCTCAAGGAGTCATCAGAGTGAGGCAGGCAGAGTTTAATAGACCAAAATAGACCAAGTTTCAGTGATGTGAAGGGATTGCTCTGAGCCAGTTAAGCTTGTGAGGGAAAAATGGTCCCCATATAAGAGCCACACAATTTAATCTATCCCAGATTTTTCTGGGAGCACAAGTTCAGCAGGGTAGGGCTTGCGGTTCTCTCATGATTGGGAGGTACCTGTTCAGGCATAGAGGAAGGTGCAAAGAGTGGTCTTTCTCCCAGGGTCACACAACTTAGTCTGTCTTGGATTCTGCCCAGACCTCCTGGGGAGCTTGAGCTTGGCAGGGTAGGGCCAGCAGGAGTTACAAGGATGGGGCTTCTGGGAGCCTAAGGGGTAGGGCTATCGGATCTCCCTTGAACTGGAGGCATTGGTCAGGTTCACATAAAAGCATGGGGTAACTGACCCTGCCCCAAAGCCATACAACTCAGTCACTGATACATTTTGAGTCTTCCCAGACTTCTATACCCTGGTCCAGGAAGTGGACTATCAGAGGGGCATGAACTTTTCACCATGGGGTGACAGGGAATCCAGAGTGTGGGGATATTGCATTACTCAAGTCTAATACTTTAAGGAGGGGTGTGCTCCACCCAAGAAAGATGGTATTTACAATGTGGGAGAAGGACTTAGCACAAGGGTGCTGGCAGCTATCCCTTCAGCTCTTTCCCCAGAGCCACAAACCCAGTCTCTCCTCGCCTGGCTCTAACCTGTTCCACCAGAGCCTAGGTTGAGTGGCTGAAAGTGAGATTTTGTGTATTGGCCCTTTAAAAGAGTGTCTATGTCTCTAGCAGCCTACACTGTCTCTCCCTGGCAGACAGAATTCCTGCTGATTTGCATAGCAAAGTGTTATGTGGGCAACACTTCTCAGTTCTGGTGCTCTGTTCTGGGGAGTCCAGGGCAGGATTGAGACCCCATGCTTTTCAGGAAGAACATTTGTAGCTGTGATATCCCTCTGGCATCACAGCCACCTCCCATGGTTGCAGGGCTAGCCCTTTATGCATCTTTGCCCTTCCTTCCATTCTCAGAGCACTTCTTCCCAGCTCTGGTGCTCTGTTCTGGGGAGTTCAGGCTTCTGCTGTAAATCCTTGGTTATAAGACTTCTTTTCAGCTATTCTTCAGTTGGTTATTCAGGTTGATTGTTCTATATTTTAGTTGTAATTCCACTAAAATCCAGTTTGGTCCTGGGAGGAGGTGAGCTTTTCTTCCACCTACTCCACCACCATCTTGGATCTCCCTCTCCATTGCCACTATTTCAACATATTGTCTTCATTGTTATGGTTCACCAGTTTATTATAAAAGAATATAACTCAGGAACAGCTGAATGGAAGAGATGCATAGGTCAAGGTATGGGGTAAGAGCATGGAGATTCCATGCTCAATCCCCATGCTCCAAGTCTGTAAGTGTTCATTTAATCACCTATATTCTTCCCCTCCCCCTGCTGGATAGCGATTCTAAAATACTGAGTGTACAGGAAAATGTTCGGAACTCAACAGTACAACACTGTGATATAAAGATAAGGCCATGGGAGCCAGCCCACTCCTGTGTAGGTGTTTGGTCAACCTCACAGGCATGACACTTTCAGAGGAGTAAAAGAACTAACATGATCTGATAAGTTAAACTGAGAGAACCATTTAGCAGATATAAAAAAATACTGCTTGGTAAAATGATGGGAAATGGCAGGAGAATAAATTAGTAAGTTTGACCTCTAGTCCTGAAGTCCTGCCTGGGTACTGATCCAGAGACTGTAACTGAATACTGATAATCAATTTGGCTCACAGGTGACAGATGTGACTGTTTCTCAACTCATTTATCCCATCATGCTTTTTATTCCTCAAAATCGTTACTGCCATTGTTTTCATATTCAAGAGATATGTGTGCAGTTGAAATGATGCTGAATTCAGAGACAGAAGGAAAGTGTCCTAGTCATTCATTTATTCCACTAACATTTTTTTAGCTCCTACCATGGACCATCCATTGTAGGCCCAAACAAAATGAGATGGTGTCATTACCTGCACAGAACTTTCAGATTAGTAATCATAACCACAAACAACTTAGACAGCTCTTACTTCCAGGAACTGGCACAAGTGCTTAATTTATATTAACTCATTCAATCCTCCCAACAGCTCTATGAGGTAAGTGTGTGATTATTATCATCTCCATTTTAAAGATGAGGAAACTGAGTCACTAGGAGGCTAAGTAACTTGTCTAAGGCTACACACATAAGAAGTGGCAGAGCTGGAACTTCAAACTAGGCAGTCTGGCTTCAGCGATGGTGTGCTTAACCATTATAATATTCTATAGTCTACAGAAACCAACTATAAACAATTGAGATGGAGCCTTTTTGGTATTAGGTATCCAAAGTGAGTACATGCAACTTTCAGGGATAATAGGAAAGACTTTTAAACACTTGAGCTGGGTCTTTCCAGGAGAATAGGAATTCACTGAGCAAGATGGGGTGTAAGTTCCAAACAGAGGAAACCTTGTGAGTAGAGGCATGAGACAGAGAGCTATTAGCATTTGGTTCAGAGTAGCCTGGCTGAAGGACTAGTGTGAGGAAAATGGCATGGCAAGGGGACAATCTGGAAAGATGGGCATGTGTCTGAGGCTTTAAAAGTTATATGAAAAATCAATAAAGTTATCTTGCTTCTGGGCCATACTCTTTCACCCAGTGTCACTTAGATCAGCATTTGAAGTCATCAGAAAATGAAAGGCACAGCTCCCACGTGATAAAATGTAGTGATACTATCTCCTACTAGCTCAGAACTACTTTTGTTCAAAGCTTTTAAAATTTCTCCTATACTGCAAAGAGCACATAACAGTTTACTTCCCACCCCCTAGCACCACTGATTGATGGGTGAGACAAAGTGGCTTCCATACCAGTCAGAAGGAATTCTTCATCACAGGTCGACAACCCCAATCCCTTTGCAAGTGGTCAGACAAAAAAGTCAGAGCAGAAAACATTTAGGTTTAGAAAGCAAAGCTGCAATAACAAACAAACAAGAAACTGTTCCAGGGAAATAGACAATATATAAAGCAAGCAGCCAGCATTCTTGTTAAAGTGTTTCAGAGAAGAAACAAAAAACCAAACAACAAACAAGCAAAAAGCCTTTGTAGCAATGTCTGTGATAAATAAGTTGCTTAAGAAAAACCCAAAGCAAATGCCAATGCAGACATAGATTTGTGTGCCTGACTTTGGAAAACCACATCCATGTAGGTGGGTGTGGTAAAAGAAGTGTGTGACTTGTAGAAGATAATCTGTGGACCTCAGACATCTCAGGAAGGATCCATCCCAGAACAGAAACAATCCCCTGACCAGATGCATACTGGAGAGGGCTTTCACTGGTTTCTTAGAAGGAAAGCAATAGGACATTTATAGCAATATCCACTCTCTCATAGCCACTCTTGCTCTTTTTCCCCTTCAGCCACCACCGCTCAGGTCTGTTCCCAGAGTAGGAAACTCAAGCCCCAACCCCAGCTCCCTTAACCAGAGGTATTAGAGCATCTACATGTGAAGTGGCCTCTTGCAAGGGGCATCTACCTACCTGGTTGAGTAATCACAAACCCCAGTGTTGGGCACTTGCCTTTCAGATCTAAGCAGTGAGAAGGGGTACTTGGTTCCTACCACTATTCCAGATGTATAAGGAAAGATCCCCAGTCACAGCAGTCCCTCCAGCCCCAGGCCCCACTGCTTGTGAAATGGAGAATTAGTAAATATACAGGCATGGGGGCAGCTCGGGGTCCAATGACAACCTTACTTTTCCTGTTACTTTGTCCACACAGAGTCTTGCAGCCCTTGAAAATAAAAGGGATGAGCACAGGCTCCAGTTTGTTTGCCTCTGTTGGGGAGGCAGGCACTTTCTGTCATCCAGTACCTCAACAATGACTCATTCTCCAAGGTACTGAGGTGTCCCTTACACTTCCATACAAAGGAGAACCAAAGCATATGCTTTAATCTCTGATGAAATAGTCTACTGCATAAATATTTATGCACACGTTAGCCATAAAGTAAAATGTATACAGTTCTCTTTCCATGATGTGAGCACAGATACTTTGATTTTGAAGTGCCAATTTAGAGACCCATTTCAGGAAAAGAGCAACATAAATTTTCTGGATTGGGTGGTTTCTCACGACAAATTTAGTCACAATTTTGGTGTCCAAAGCAGACATAAGATAAGCAGCCCCTTTACTGAATGTCGCCTGACCTGGATTCACTTCTGTAAGATGTGTCATAATCCAAATTAATCCAAGCACAGAAAATCCTAGAAAAACAAAGATGGGTTTATATTATAAATGAAATGAAATATGGATGAGCTATATGGCTCATCTAAGAGTTGTGGGTCCTGAGTCTAGATATCATCATGGCCAGTGTGTGTGTGTGTGTGTGTGTGCATGTGTGTGTGTGTGTGTGTGAGAGAGAGAGAGAGAGAGAGAGAGAGAGAGAGAGAGAGAGAGAATGAATGAATGAGATCCGAGAGAGATTTGCTTCAAATCATGCACTGGTCCTATAACAAGAACTGCTTAATCCCTCACCACCACCCTTCCCAGGACTCACTTCCTGAAATCTTATAAGGCACAGGGCTAATTGGAGTGGTATGATAGGTATTCTAATATCCAGTGAGTCAACTTTTAGATTTACCTCTTAGGATTACTGGGTTGAATTGTCACTTTTCAGAGGCGAATTTATAATGTGCTTTTGCTTTGCCCAGATGGAACACCTCCCACACACAAATATTTACCCAAGCACTTGTGAAAAGGAAAATTGATCATGAAATAGTATATAGTCCTCTTAGTCATCTCCAGATTCAGTTTCATACAAGCTGAGCAGCATCTCAAGACACTGGGGCCACTAATCACCATCTGAGTAACAGCTGTACCAACGAATATGCTGTCCCATAATTTAAATCTCACACTACTGACTTTAAAAACCCATATAACTCAAAATTTTTAAGTACATAGGTTCAAGGACATTTTTACTTTGATCTCATAACTGTATATTCTCCCCAAAATTACATTAAGTAGTTATTTCTCTTTAACTTTTATAAAGAATATGGTGTTTTCGCCCCACCGGTGTGGCTCAGTGGTTGAGCATCGACTCATGAATCAGGAAGTCATGATTCCATTCCCAGTCAGGGCACATGCTTTGGTTGCTGGCTCCATCCCCAGTGGGGGAGGGGGGTGCAGGAGGCAACCAATCAATGATTCTCTTTCATCGTTGAAGTTTCTAACTCTCCCTCTCCTTTCCTCTCTCTGAAATCAATAAAAACATATCTTTTTAAAAAAACAAACAAACCATAGTTTAAAAAAAGAAAGAAAATGGTGTTTTCCCTAGAAAAAAATTATCTGAATTTTGAGGCAAAACATGTCTCACTGGGAATACAATTGAGAAAGCATATTACAAACTTTATTACATATTTATCTCCTGTAAACAGATTCCTCCAAAAGGACCAAGAGCATACATTGAGATGAGAGGCCTAGTTCCTTTCTGGGTGGGGTGAATGTAGTAATGCCAGAAAATTAGAAATTTTACCATGCTAGAAGACTCTACTTCCAAATCAAATGTAAAGTTGAGCAATCTCTAATGACATAGAGAAGTAGAAGGCACCTTGTCTTATAATGTTTCCACATTTTCCTCTGTGAATCCTCTCACTCTGAATGTTCTTGAAGGTTGCCTGTGTACACATATCAAACACCATTAAGGGAAGTCTTCCTGCTCTTTCCTCTCACTTTTAACCAAGTTCCCCTCTCTTCACATCTGGCTGCCATGGCAATGAGAGGCAGATCTAGTAATTACTCAGAGCTCATTTACCTTCCTATCTGAAGGACACGCAAAGAGGCTGCAGTGACTTGCAAAGAACAGAATAAATAGAGCAGCTGTGATGTGCACTCGTGCACAGCCTCAGCAAAAGTCACCATTCCACTTGGAAAGTGAATGGTACAGGCAGATTCTGGTCTACACCCATGTCATCAGAGACCCAAACCCCAAAATGGCCTTAAAAGGCAAGCTCAACCCACAGCATGGCCCTGCCCTGCAGCCTGCCTAAGGAATCCCCCTTCTACCCTCCCCTTCTACTTATATTGATATTGGAGCTTAAAATTGGGGGTTTATAAGACACAAGGACAGGAGCTTTAACCTTAAGCAACAGCTTTGAGCATCCCAAATAATCGCTGCAGAACACCAGTCCCCAAGAAGTGTCCAAATTTCCATAGATTAAAAATTAAGAAAATTCTGCTCACCATATTCTTGGAGATTCACAGATACATTCACATTAAAGGCTCTGAACAGAGCTGATCACAAGACAAGAGAAGATGTGATGCTCTACTTTCTTTAACATGGGGCAGATCAAATTTCATAGAAATGTGACCAGTGCTGTCACTTAAAGGAGCCTGCACTTGGTTTAATGCTCTGTGGTCACCATCTTGAAAATTTTAATTAGTTTTTAACAAAGGGTCCCACATTTTTATTTTGCACTGGCCCCCTGCAAGTTCTTGACACCGAGTTACACTCATATTGGCAACACTTCTAAACAACCAGAGGGCATACTTGGGGAAGGGGGCTTCTGGCTTAAAAAAAAAACAAAAAACACCTGAAATCAGGAGAAGCTCCCTGATGGGATGTGTTTCCTCTCTAAATTTGTACTTCACTTTGTCAATAGCCTGAAATGTTTTTCTATTGGGAAAAAAAAAAAAATGGTGGAAGAAAGAAAGGGCGGGGGGCGGCGGGAATCAACTTTCTTTTTTTAAATTTTAATCTTTATTTTTGAGAGTATTACAGATGTCCCCACTTATTTCCTCCCATTGTCCCCCCTCCACCCAGATCTCCCCCAAACCTAGGCTTTCAGCACCCTATTGTCTGTGTCCATGAGTAATGGCTATACACATACAAGTTCTTTGGTTAAATCTCTTCCCAACCACTCTCCTCACTTCCCTCTGAGATTTATCAGTCTGATCAATGTTTCCATGCCTCTGGTTCTATTTTATTCATTAGTTTATTTTGTTCATTGAATTCCTTGTTCATTTATTTTGATTTTTTAGATTCAATTGTTGATAGATATGTATTTATTGCTATTTTATTGTTCATATTTTTTATCTTTTTTTCTTCTTTTTTAAAAATATGTTTTCATTGATTTTAGAGAGAGAGTAAGGGAAAGAAAAACATCTCATCAACATTGCCTCTGCTGGAGATCTAGCACACAACCTGGGCATATGCCCTGACCGGAATAGAACTGACACCTCCTGGTGCATGGGTTGATTCTCAACCACTGAGTCACACTGGCCAGGCTCTTCTTCTTCTTCTTAAAGAAGGCCCTTCAACATTTCATATAATACTGGTTTAGTGATGATGAATGCAGCTCACTCCCCCCCCCCCCCCCCCCCCGTAAATCTCTTTATCTGACCTTCAATTCTAAATGATAGCTTTGCTGGGTAGAGTAATCTTGGTTGTAGGTTCTTGCTTTTCACCACTTTGAATATTTCTTGCCACTACTTTCTGGCCTTCACTGTTGAGAAATCAGCTGATAGTCACATGGGTGCTCCCCTGTAGATAACTAACTGCTTTTCTCTTGTTGCTTTTAAGATTCTCTCTTTGTCTTTAACATTTTGCATTTTAATTATGATGTGACTTGCTGTGGGCCTCTTTGTGTTCCTCTTGTTTGGGATTATCTGCAATTCCTGAACTTGTAAGTCTATTTCATTTACCAGGTAAAGGGAGTTTCCTGCCATTATTTTTTCAAATAGCTTTTCAGATTCTTGCTCCCTCTCTTCTCCTTATGTCATCCCCATGATACGAATGTTGATATTCTTGAAGTTATCAGAGGCTCCTTATACTATCTTATTTTTGGATTTTTTTTCCTGTTTGCTCTTCTGATTGGGTGGTTGTTTTTTTTTTTTTGCTTCCTCATATTCTAAATTGCAGATTTGATTCTCAGAATCCTCTACTTTTGATTCCCTGAAAATTATTCTTCATTTCAGTTAGTGTATACTTCATTTCTGCCTGATACTTTTTTATGTTGTTGATCTTCTCACTAAGTTACTTGCAATTCTCATTAAGTTCCTTGAGCATCCTTATAATCATTCTTTTGAACTCTGTACTTGGTAAGTTGCTGCTTTCATTTCATTTAGTTCTTTTTCTGGAAATTTCTTCTGTTCTTTCATTTGGGACATGTTTCTTTGTCTAAACATTTTGGCTGCTTCCCTGTGTTTGGTTCTATGTGTTAGGTAGAGCTGCTATGTCTCTTGGAATTGGTAGATTGGCCTTGTGCAGTAGGTGTCTTGTAGGGCTCAGTAGCTCAGCCTCCCCAGTCACCTGAGCTGGGCACTCTAGTTGAGCCCCTGTGTGGGCTGTGTGCACTGTCCTGTTGTAGTTGAGCCTTGATTACTGTTGGTGTCACTGGAAAGAAATGTCCCCCAGGCCTGTGAGAACTGGCTGTTACTAAAGCAGAAGAGCTGCTGTGCAGGAGATGTCCCTATGGAGCAGAATTTGCTTCAGTGGGGCTTTCGTGTTCACTAAGTCTGTCCTTTGAGTGTGCCCCATGGATATGCAGGGTTGTAATCTGGCTGGCCTAAAGCTGACCACTGTTTGCACTGGCTCTGGGGCCCCCCAGGAGGTGCAAAGTTAGCTACTACATGTTCCCTGCCTGGGACGACCTGTAATGAGTTACAAAGCAATTACTTGTGTTGGGTTTGGAAGTGCCCAGGAGAGGCCAAGCTGTAAACCTTGGCAAGATGCTGCTAGTGCTTTGCCTAGGGCCATTCATCAAGAGGTATGGGGCACACTGAGGTCAGATGCTGCTGCTTTGACAGATTTTAGGAAAGTCTGACACATAAGCCAAGACAGGGCATTCATATGGAAAAGCCACTGCAAACAGCTTGGGTGGGGCTGCAAATTGGTTAGGGTGGAATCTCAGGGAATCACCAGGGCAGGCAAACAGTGGGAGCCAGGTTGATGAGGACTCAGGTATGGTGCCCCCTTGTGGGCTCTCTGGCGGGAAAAGCTCATCAAAGGAACAGTGGCCTCTGCCAGCACTTTTGTCTGGGAGAAAGCTGCCCCTCCCCTCTCAAGTTCTTGCCCTGATGCCAGACAATTTAGTTCCTCCTCATGTGTCCCTGCTTCTTTTCAAGCTGTTGCCCCAATGCTGGAGCTCCAAGGGAGTGAGTCAGAGTAAGTCCAGGCACAAATCCTTTAAGAGGAACTGCTTGGGACTCCAGCAGCCTCTGTCTTTCTTAGCCAAAAACCCTGCTGGTTTTTGCAGCCTAAAGACATAGGGACTTCTCTTTCCAGCACTGGAACCCTGGCCTGAAGGATGTGGTGTGAGGCTGGGACCCCTCACTCCTCACAAAATACCTCCACCACCAAAATATCCCTCCCAATTAAAAACATGCCACACCTGGGTGTCAGATCAGCCCAGTCCACACCTCTGCCCCTCTTACCAGTCTCAGTGTGGTTTCTTCTTCAATTCTCTAGTTGTCAGGCTTCCATTCAGCTAGATTTCAGGTGATTCTGAATGATGATTGTTTTGTATTTTAGTTGTAATTTTGATGTGGCTGTGTGAGGAGGTGAGTACTGCATTTACCTATTCTTCCATTTTGATTCTGCTCCAAAAATCTTTTTTTTTTAATAGTATAAATTCATAAAGTTTATTTTTAAATAAACGTGTATTTTTGTAAGTAAATTTCTAAGGACTTGGCATAGTGTGGGGTTTTAGAATTTTATGTTAGCCCTAAAAGTATTAGAAGAATCATATTTACCTATCTTTTGCCCACAACAGTAATGTACATTTTATTATTGTTTAAACTTTTTTTCATTTTCATTTTTACATTTCTTGGTAGACTTAACTATCACCAAAGGCACTGTTGACTGTGGCCCAGGCTCCTCTTCTCAGACTATGTAGGTTGTTCCTAGGTCGTCTTATTCTCCTGTGTGGGAGGGGGATTTTTCTTTTTAGAAAAATGGCTCTATAAACATGCCAGGATATCAGTCATACAGACAATAGTATGAATTAATTGAATCTACCTGCTTCCCTTCTGACTTTTGGCTGAAATCAGCTTCAGTGTTTCCACAAGGTCAGCTAAGGGAGGCAAGAGGAGCAATCTGGGGCAGGGGGTTACTGGTAAGAAACATGGCACAGGGAGGCTTCTGGGCAGTGTTAGGACACTGAGGTCGGGGAATAAGAGGATGGAGCCCTTGAAAGAGTTCAAGAGATGCAGAAAAGGAGTAAGAGCATGTGAATGGTAAACTTTTCTGCCTGTTCCAGTAGTAGGCATGGCACAGGTCAGTGCCACAGTCAAGTTTGTTTTCCCTTTCCTCATGCCATGAGTCCTAGTCCACAATGAATTACAGAATTGATTAACATCATTAATCTAGCCACATTATATAACAAAGACATTTAAAAACTGGCATAGCCCCTTGCATACTTAGCAGTTTTTCTGAGAGAAAATGTCCTTAAAATTTCAAATCACTTATTTACAAATTAATTTTCAGGATATTTCCTATCAAAAAGGTTAATATAACCCAAATCCTATTCCACTGATGCACATAGCCCAAGTAAATACCAGGAAGTACATTTCTTCAAATGAGGTTATGTAAAATGTATATTGGTCCTTTCCCCAATACACTCAATTAGTAAAATAAAACAATGACTTTGAACATTATATGCCAAGAATATTGCCAATTGAAATTGGATATAATAAGCACTTTTTCCCAGAAACTCTAAGTTCCTAATTCACCTTTTTATTGAAATAGAAATGAACTTCCATATTTCCTTGAAAACCAGTAGGAATGACTTGCCCATTTGACAGAGATGTAACTTAACACTTTTATCTATCCACTGGCCCAGGTTTCGATAGACCTGTGTGGCCTACAAAACCTTTCTCCCTGCAGCAGGTAAAATTTATGAAGCATCTACTTGGGGCCACTATAAATGCCTTTCCTCTAAACCTAATGACAATCTATGAAATAGGTGCTATTGGCCCTATTTTATAGATGGGGAAACTGAGGCTCATCAAAGTAAGGAGTTTACCCAAAGTCACATGGCAAGCAATGTCATGATGGGTTTAGGACTGCCTGTCCTCCACTGATGACTATGCCAACTCCCTCTCAGGGCAGGCTTGGGACAGCAGAATAGCTCTGGGTGAGTGACTAAGTGGGTGAAGAGAGTTGGCAAAAAGCAGAATAAATATTGAACCCTCACTAGCTACTTTATAACTTACCTCACAGTCAGGCTAGGTACCAACCACTGGAGAACAGAAGGATGCTGGACTTTCCTGATGAAGATTATCTCAGTCCCAGACTCTGGCCTGCTTATCACCTTTACAGTGTGGGCTCAGTTCCACCCTCACTACTACACCTAGAATCTGTCATTACATCTCCATCCAGGATCACCAAAGAGACTCTCCATAAGTTCAAAAGACTTTAAAGGGGCAAGGTGTAAGATGATGTGACAAAAACCACAGCTCTTATTCGTGTCACAAGTTACATGGTGTGTGACCATGAGCAAAAAAAAACAAAAGAAGGATCTTATTTCTTCAGTGTTTTCTTGTTTCTTTATCATTTTGCACATGTCGCAATAGCTCTTGCAATGTCCATAAATCCCTTTGGATCCTATCTTATGGAAATGTCACTATTATTTATTACCTTTCTCATTCTAATAAATCTCAATGTGTTGAATTCTTCACTGACTGAGCTTTACCATAAGAATAATGTAAGATGTAAAATCAAGATAAAAGTCACAAATGCCTGGGCATTGCTTTAAAAATTTTCTGGATGACTCAGAGGAGCTTCTAAGATTGAGAAGTTTTAGAGCAGTGATGCATGTTGGCATAACCTGGGAAGATGTAAAAGGTACTGGTGCCTGGTTCCAGCCCCAGAGATTTCCACCTGATTGGTCTGGGGTGAGCCTGAGAATCAGAATTTGAAAAGATCCCCAGGTTACTCAAATGTACAGCCAAGTTTGAGGATCACTGCACAGCACATAATGGAAATGATCATTCACTAGATAAAGATGGCAAAGTAAAGAGCCCAAAAAGTAAGAAATAAAGTATTCACACTCCTCCAAATAGCTGGAACCCAACACTTCTCTCTCTGCCTGGTCCTCTTCCAAATATATTAGTAAGGATAGAGATTGCTCACACATTCACAGGCTGCCTTCTTTATGTTCCCTCCAAGGCTCCCTGCTTAGCTCTTAAAAGCATGGTCTTGGCTCTGCCATCTGCAAGCTGTGTGGCTTCAGGCAATGTACTTAACTCCCTAAGTCTCAATCTCTTCTGTAAATGGGCATGCTGATCATGTACATGTTGAGTGATCCTGAGAACATTAAAGGTGAGAATACAGGTAAAGTGATTAGTACACAGTAGTCCTCAATACATGTTAGCTATTTGAATTCCTGGTGGCCTATTTTAGTCTCTTTTTGGTAATAATTACTAATGACAATTAACACTTACTTTGGCTTATTACATTCCAGGCACTGTTCAAGTGCTTAACATGCATTAATTCATTTAATTCAAACAATTATGGGAGCCCCATTTTCCAAATGAGCACACTGAGATGCAGAGGGTTTGGGTGGCTTGCCAGAGGTCCCATAGTGTGTAAGAGGTAGAGCCATAGGCAGATCCAGAGAGCACGTTTTAATAACCACATGCAGCACTGACTCTCAAGCCATTCTACCAGAGTCAGCAGAACTCTCACATTACCTCTACCTGCTTTTTCGCAATGCTGTCCTATGAGCCAGCATCTGGGATTTGATAGAGACTAACGAGGACATCAATCATTCCAATGTTCATCCATTAGCCCCCGTCCCAACAATCCTGCAGAGCTCAGTGTTTCCTTCTTTTTGTCCATCTGAGTGATGACCTTTTTGTTGGTTTAAGATCTACTCAAGCAAATTTACTTCTGTTTATTGAAAGACTTCAACAGAATCACTTGTATAAAGGTCCAGACACAGTGCTTAGGACATAGTACTTTCAGCCAATATTATTCTCCTGTTCCCCTTAATCAGTTTGACTTCTCAAGTCACTTGGGGATTATTTCCTACTGAGCAACATGCATGCTAATCCATCAGTCCAGTGAAGAGCTGTGCCTTTTATTTTGGTCCCACAAATCAACTTCGGGAGCTGGCCCACAGACACAATTCTGAGAAGTGACCTCAAGTGTCAGATGGAGAAGACTGCACTCCAAAATGGAACGTGGCACTACAGAGAGCCATTGCTTGGACAGGCTGTCATCTGAACATTTCAGCCCACTGATCCTACATAGAAGCTAAATTAATTCTTTCCCACTCCCCACATATCCCTCAGTCTGTAGAGGGCTGTGTTCCCTGAGTTTGCCCAGCAAGGTTTGCATTTCAATCCCTTCCTCCCAACCTCCCTGACCCTGCTATTGAGTCTTGTTGGTTTAATATGAGCATGTTTTCCCAAGTTGCCCCTGCTGTGAAGTTCATCAATGCCAAGAATTACCATAATATTTGTATTTTATTTCTGATTGCCTAAACCTTTTATTTAGCTCCATAGATGCCAACTTTTAAGGCACTGGTTAATAGTCTTGCCACTTCTGAATCATCTAGTAACTTCCCTTATTAATGGCTCTGCTTTCTGTCCAGAGCTTCTTTTCTTCCTAAGCATTATTTTGGAAGTTTTACTGGTCCATTATTTTAAGCTACAGTCTACAAAACTTATTCTCTTAAGTATAAGTAAGAATTATTCCCATCTTCTGGAAGTCATCTGATAGGACATGTATGAAAATTCCCTGATTTCTGAAGGTGGAGAATTCTGTTTCCCCAAGGTTTTCAAGATAGCTTTAGGAAATCAATTTTTTGCAGAATAATCAAAGGTAGCCCAATTGCATCTACAGGATTATTACACAGTGAAAGGAATGTGTGCTCTGGAGTCCAACTATGTGGCTGAAATTCTGAACTCTGTTGATTAGCTGTGTAACTTTGGGCTGTGCCTCACTTTCCTGACCTCAGTTTCCTCATCTGTAAAATGGGAATAACCATAGGATTGTTATGGGAATAAAAGAAGATAATGCACTTTAAATATCTGTCATGGAATAAGTGTTCAAGAATTTATTGCTGTGGTTATTAGTATCATCTTCATTATCTTTATTAGTGACAGAATTCTGATTTCTAGGCTGCATCAAGAACTAAGGGCTGGAAAACACATCTGTACACCAGGAGGCAGGACTAGATGAGCATCATGTTCTCTGACTCTGGTCAGTCAATGTGGAGGAGGAAGCAGAGCAGCCCCCAGGGATTTCTGACCCTCTCCTGTGCCACTTTCCCTCTCCTGCTGCGCCTCTTCTTCCTCTTCTCCACCTCATGAAGGTGATGGAACATTAGAGGAGCTGCTGGCTGTTCACTGGGGAATCACACAGAGCTTACATTGTTCTCATTTTAAAGTAAAATAAACTTCCTCTATCCATTTCTTCTCTTAGTTATGAATACTTTCACAGTCTGCATCACCGGCCAAACTCTAACAACTTCCACTGCCTTCAGCAGAGTTACTGGCTTCTGACAATTGCACTAGCCTTATGTTATATATCTACCATGGCATATTTATTCCACTCAACACATATTTATCACTTGCTGTTCCAGGCTTAATACTGAGTACTGGGAATATGAGAATGAAGAAAATACAGTCGGATGGGGAGCCCGGTTTTTCGTTATACAGTTACATAAACAAATGTAACCACCTACTGTGGTGCTGTGAAAAGGAGGGACAAGGTACTATGTGCCTCTTCATGGGGAGATTTGACCTGTCAGGCAGGTCCTACGCATTTTGAGTGTTTACACTACTGCGGGTCTTGCCCGTGCTGTTCTCTTTGTCTGTAACTTTCCTTCATATCTCAACCCCTACCTCACCAAGCAGTGTTGTCTTAGCTCCTGATGAGGTTAGAAAGCATGTTAATAACTTGAAGGGGTGACTTGAAAACAGACCTTTCAAACTGTGTATCCTCAAATGTGTGCACACATATGCCCCTTTTCACCAGGGCCTCCTGTGAAAACTAAGCCTTAACTCAAAAAATATATATAATCATAGTAGGACCACATGGAACTATTTAATATTTTTAAATTTAATTTAATTTTATTGTAATAAAATACACATAAAACTTACCATTTTAATAACTTTTAAGTGTATAGTTAAGTGACATTAAGTACATTAGCATTGTTGTGTAACTTAGCATAAACGTCTTTATCCATGTTGTAGCATGTGCCAGAATTTCCTTCCTTTTTAAGACTAAATAATATTCCACACTATGGATGTGCCATATTTTGTTTACATATTTATTCATCAGTAGCCACTTGGGTTGATTTCACCTTATGACTATTGTAATGCAACTGTGAACATGAGTGTAGGAATATCTGCTGGAGTCTCTGCTTTCAATTCTTTTGAGTATATACACAAAAGTATGATTGTTGGATCAAATGTTAATTCTATGTTTGCTTTACTATTTATAATGTGCTCCCATGTGCATGGTGGTCAAGTTTGGGTTTTACAGAAGCCCTGTGAAATAAGTAAGCATTAATCTCTTCTGTGGCTCCAAAAACTGGTTTGCCCAAAGTGAAATGGTAAATAGAAGTGTCCTGACTTGGAATTTGGCTTTCTCCTTGATAGCTTACCATTAAAATGTTCCCACTTGGCGCAGCCTGGGCTATGTGGGCAAGGCTGCGCCAAGTGGGAACATTTTAGTGCTTCAAACCCCCGAGGGTGGCACAGCGGGAGGTGAAAGATTTCCAGTTTAGAGACCTGAAGAAGGTGAGAATCCTTGATTCCCCAGAGGAGTTGCCCAAGGAAAGCTCAAGTCTGCTTGCAGTGTCCAAGTATGGCCTGGTCTTTGCTGGTGGAGCCAGTGGGTTGCAGATTTTTCCTACTAAAAATCTCCTTATTTAAAATAAACAATCCCTGGAGACAATCCCAATAAGATAGCCGGTAAAGTTCAAGGCTTGCTAGTTCCTATGAAATTTCCCATACATCCCCTGGCCCTGAGCTGTGACACCTCACACTTTGCCTGTGCATGATGTCCAGTGAATGTGGTTCCATTACGGCTTTCTTTGATGGTCACACCTTCTCAGATGAGGGCAAATGGCAGAAGTGCCCATTCGCCTATCATAAGCTTTTGAAAGATGCAGGAGCATGGTGATCTACATGAAGTGGAACCCCACTGTCCCCTCCATGGTGGCAGTGTGCCTGGCCGACGGCGGCATCGCTGTCCTGCAAGTCACAGGAAAAGTGAAAGTGTGCGGGAGGTTCCTTCTAGGGTGGCAGTGACATCTGTGCTGGAGCCCCAGCGGAAAGCAGCTGGCAGTAGGGAAGCGGAGTGGAACTGCGGTCCAGCACCTCCCTCCTTGGCGGGGAAAAGCCACTCCCTGTCCTCCGTTTCACGAGTCAGATCGCCCGTCAGAGCTCCGGCGGTCTGCGGTCCCCGCGTCTTCACGAGAGTGTCTTCACGAGAGTGTCTTCACGAAAGGTCTGCAGGCGCGGCGAGGGCTCGGCTCCGGAAAAGCAGCGCCCCGGGGTGTCGGCGGGCTGCGCGGGCCCTGCCCCGGCTGCTGCGCGGGGAGCGCGGCCCTCGGAGCGACCGGGAGTGGGCTCGGCGCCGGCGGCCTCGCTCCGCAGAGCGATCAGATTAGCTGGGAGCCTCGGCTCCGGAGGATTCCCGCGGCGACACGGACGACGCCTCCCGCCCACGGCGTGGCCGCGGGGCGCACTCGCCGGCGGAAATCGCCCGCAGTGCTGAGAAGGCCCTTCCTCCTGCTCTGTCCCTTTCACACGATCGATCAAAACCCTGGGGTCCGGTTCCTCGTCAAGACCCCGCAGTGGCTGTCCTCAGGAGAGCGGCAGCCCAGGCCAGCAGGAAGCGCCCGGGGCCCCAACCGCCCAGGCTCCTGCCTCGGCCCCACCTTCCCCGCCCGCTGCTCCCGCCTGCGCCTCCCCGCTGCCCTCTGCCCTCCGCTGAGGGAGCCCCTGCCCCGTTCTCCTCTGGTTCTTCGTCCTTGAAGTCATCTGGTTCTGTCACTGGGGAGCCCCCTCCAGACCCCAGTGGTCCTGACACTTGGCCTTCGCTCCTCCCCAAACCCGCGAGCACCCCCACCGCACCCCCACCGCACCCCCACCCCCGCCTCTCCCCTGGCCCCCGCCGCGCCCTCGTTCTCCTTTGGCTCACCGGGCTTTAGGCCGGCCCTGGGAAGCACACCCGTGCCAAGTGTGTGCACTCCCGGCATCGGAAGGAGCCCTCCTTCCCACCCTCGGCCTCTGCAGTCCAGGGCACCCTCGGAGAAAAGCTTACCACCGGCTGACGGCGCACAGAGCACACCCCTGGGGCTGCCGCCCCGCCTCCAAGCCGGTCTCCCCCGCGCCTCTCAGCCCCCCCACGCCCCTCAGCATCGCGGGGCTCCGCGTCCTCAGAGTCCTCAGCCTCCCCCTCAGCGCCCGGGGCTCTGCTCGGAGCGGGGCAGGTCCGGTGTCAGTGGGGCAGAAATCACCCAGGATAACCGCCCGGGTGGCAAAGTCGGGCTCTCCCCAGGCAAAATCACGTCCACCTCCTGCGACAGAAAAGCAGGGAGACCCCCTTGGAAAGAGTCCGATCCAGTGATAGCTGGACTTGGAGAGATCGCGCACTTCCAGAAGGAGCTGGCGGAGCTGAAAGCTTGGACTTTGAAAGCCTGTTTCCAGGTGGGCACTTCTGAGGAGATGAAGATGTTGCCGATAGAGTCGGATGACCTGCACATCTTTCTTGTGGAGATTAAAGAGACCACGGAGTCTCTTCATGGAGATATAAGTACCCTGAAAACAACTCTAGTTGAGGGCTTTGCTGGTGTTGATGAAGCCAGAGAACAAAAGGAGAGGAATCGCGACTCCGGGTACCTGTATTTGCTCTACAAGAGACCGCTCTACCCCAAGAGTAATGGCAGCTCCAGGAAATCCCGCGCCCTCATCGAGGTGTGAAATTTGCTGTCCAAGATGTGAGTGATGTGCTAGACTTGGAGCGGGACCAGCTTCTGGAGCAAAAGAGAAAACAAAAACCCCTGCTTGTGGCAGAGCAAGAGATGCTGTTTAACACCCTGGTCAACGAAAGAGAGATCATCAACCATCAAAGGAAGAGGCTAAACAGTCTCCAGCAGCTGCGCCTTTATAACCACACTTCCCAGTAGAGCCTTCCCTGGAAGGTCCGCTCACAGGTCAGTAATCACAGTTTTGACAATGACTTGGAAAGTCTGCTGAATGCTTTGTTGAAAACCACCATAGAGTCTTACACCTAACCCTTGCGGAAGTTACCAGCTAAAATGTCCCCTGTGAAACAGGCACAACTGAGAAACTTCTCGGCCAAGAAGAGGACCCCAACTCTGAGATCCACTGCTCCAGCTAGCCTGTCTCAGTCAGCCTTCCTGTCTTACAGATACTATGAAGACTTGGATGAAACTTAAATGTAAATGGAATAAATGCTCCAATCAAAAAACATAGGGTAGCTGAATGGATAAGAAAACAGGACTCAAATATATGCTTCTCTACAAAAGACCCACCTGAGCGCAAAAGAGTCATGCAGGCTAAAGGTGCAAGATGGAAAAAAATATTCCATGTAAATGGAAACAACAACAACAACAAAAGCTGAAATAGCAATACTTATTTCTAACAAAATAGATTTCAAAATAAATATCATAACAAGAGACAAAGATGGTCACTACATAACACTAAAGGGATCAATCCAACAGGAGGAAATAACCCTTATAGGAACATCTAAATATATTAAAAATTTCTTGGTGGACTTTAAGGGGGGAGATCAACAACAACACAATCATAGTGGGGGACTTTAATACCCCACTGTCATCACTGGACATATTATCAAGACAAAAAATCAACGGGGAAACAGAGACCTTATATGACACACTAGATCTAATGGATTTAATAGACATTTACAGAACATTTCATCCCAAAGCAGCAGAATACACATTATTCTCAAGTGCACATGGAACATTCTCAAAAATAGACCACATGTTAGGGCACAAGGCAAGTCTCTACAAATTCAAGAAGACTGAAGCCATATCAAGCATCTTCTCGGATCACAATGCCATGAAACTAGAAATTAACCACTATAAAAAAAAGTCAAAAATATTTAAATGCATGGGGGCTAAATAGCATGTTATTAAACAATGAATGGGTTACAAATGAGATCAAGGAAGAGATCAAACACTTTCTGGAAAAAAATGAAAATGAACAGACAACAACCCCAAATCTATGGGACACAGCAAAAGCAATCCTGATAGGAAAGTTCATAGCAGTACAGGCCTACCTCAAGAAATAAGAAAAAGCTCTACTAAACCATCTAACACAACAACTAAAAGAACTAGAATGAGAATAGCAAGAAAAACCCCAAGGAAGTAGAAGGAAGGAAATAAAGATCAGAGCAAAAATTAATGACATAAAGACTAAAAAAAAAAAAAATACAAAAAAAATCAATGAAACTAAGAGCTGGTCCTTTGAAAAGATAAACAAGATTGATGCACATTTAGCCAGACTCACCAAGAAACAAAGAGAGAGGACCCAAATAAACAAAATCAGAAATGAAAGAGGCGATATAAAGACCGACCCAGCAGAAATACAAAAGATCATAAGAAAATACTATGAGCAACTATGTGCCAACAAACTGGACAACATGGGTGAAATAGGCAAATTCCTAAAAGCATACAATCTCCCAAACCTGAATCAAGAAGAGGCAGAAAACCTGAATAAGCTGATAACAACTAATGAAATTGAAGCAGTAATCAAAAAATTCCCATCAAACAAAAGTCTTGGTCAGATGGATCTACAGGAGAGTTTTACCAAACATTCAAAGAAAAATTAACACCTATTCTCCTCAAATTATTCCAGAAAATTCAAGAGATGGGAAAATTCCCAAACTCTTTTTTGAGGCCCGCATCATCCTAATCCCAAAACCAGATAAAGACACTACAAAGAAAGAAAATTACAGGCCAATATCCCTGATGAACATAGATGCTAAAATCCTCAAAAAAATTCTAGCAAACCTGATCCAGCAAGACGTTAAAAACATCATACACTACAAGCAAGGAGATTTATTCCAGGGATGCAAGGTGGGTATAATATCCATAAATCAACCAATGTGATACATCACATAAGCAAAATGAAGAATAAAAACCCTATGATCATATCAATAGATGCAGAAAAAACATTTGACAAAATCCAGTATCCATTTTTGATCAAAACTCACAGCAAACTGGGAATAGAGGGAACAAACTTCAACATAATAAAGGCCATATACGACAAACCTACAGTCAACATCATATTCAATGGTCAAAAACTGAAACCGCTTCCCTTAAAAACAGGAACAAGACAGGGATGTCCATTTTCACCACTCTGTTTCAACATAGTACTGGAAGTTCTTGCCTCAACCATCAAACAGGATGAAAACATAAAAGGTATTCAGATTGGAAAGGAGGAGGTAAAACTGTCATTATATGCAGATGACATGATAATGTACTAAAAAAATCCTAAAGACTCCACCAAAGTACTACTAGATTTGATAAATGAATTTGGGAAGGTAGCTGGATATAAAATTAACATCTAGAAATTGACTGCATTTTTATACACCAAAAATGAACTCTCAGAAAGAGTAACTAAAAAACAATACCAATTACCATTGCAAGTGAAAAAATAAGATACTTAACCAAGGATGTCTAAGACCTGTACTCAGAAATCTACAGTACACTGAAAAAAGAAATAGAGGAAGATTTAAACAAGTAGAAGAATGTATCATTCTCATGGATTGGAAGAATTAATATCATTAAAATGTCCATATTACCCAAAGCAACTCATAGATTCAATGCAATTCCTATTAAAATACCAACAGCATATTTCACAGAGCTAGAACAAGTATTCCAAAAAATTATATGGAATCAAAAAAGCCCCCAAATAGCTTCAACCATCTTGAGAAAGAAGAACAGAGTGATAGGGATCACTTTTTTGGATATCAAACTGTACTACAAAGTCATTGTAATTAAAACAGCTTCGTATTGGTACAACAACAGACATATAGATCAATGGAACAGAACAGAGACACCGGAAATTGACTCATGCAATTATGGCTAGCTAATATTTGACAAAGGAGGCTAGAGTATACAATGGAGTAAAGACAGTTTCCTCAACAAGTGGTGCTGGGAAAATCAGACAGCTTCATGCAAAAAAATGAAGCTAGACCACCAACTTCCACCATATACAAAAATAAACTCAAAATGAGTAAAAGACTTAAATGTAAGTCTCGAAACCATAAAAATCCTGGAAGAAAACATAGGCAGTAAAATCACAGACATCTCACACAGTGGAATTTCCACTGATACTTGTCCTAGGGCAAGAGAAACAAATGAAAAAATAAACAAATGGGACTATATCAAACTAAAAAGCTTCTGCACAGCAAAATAATTCAGCCTCAAAATACAAAGGAACCCCAGGGTACGGGAGAACATATTTACTAAGGATGTATCTGATAAGGAGCTAATTTCCAATGTGTACAAAGGACTCATACAAATCAACCAGAGGAAGACAAACAATCCAATTAAAAAATGGGCAAAGAACCTGAATAAACACTTCTCCAAAGAGTACATACAGATGGCCAAGAGACGTATGAAAAAATGCTCAAGGTCACTAATCACCAGAGAGATGCAAATTAAAACCAGAATGGGGTATCACTTCACACCTGTAAGAATGGCTACCATCAACAAATCAACAAATGATATGCGCTGGCAAGGATGTGGAGAAAGGGGAACTCTGGTACAGTGCTGGTGGGAATGCAGACTTGTGCCGTCACTATGGAAAACTGTATGGGGGTTCCTCAAAAAATTACAAATGGAGCTGCCTTTTGACCCAGTGATCCCACTTGGAGGACTATATCCTAAGAATCCTGAAACAGTAATCAGAAAGAATGTATGCATCCCTATATTCATAGCAGCACAATTTACAATAGCTAAGATCTGGAAACAGCCCAAATGCCCATCAGTAGATGAGTGGATAAAAAAGGTGTGGTATATTTACACCACAGACTACTACACAGCTGTAAAGAAAAAGGATCTCATACCCTTTGGGAAAGTCTGGATGGACCTAGAGAATATTATGCTAAGTGAAATAAGCCAGGCAGAGGAAGACAAACATCACATGATCTTACTTATATGTGGAATCTAAAGAAC
The DNA here is from genome assembly GCF_964146895.1 of Miniopterus schreibersii. NCBI lineage: Eukaryota > Metazoa > Chordata > Mammalia > Chiroptera > Miniopteridae > Miniopterus > Miniopterus schreibersii. Next base: position 82,498,132 of record NC_138102.1, read on the forward strand.
TTAATAAACTGATGAACAGAACAGATTCAATGATATGTAAGCAAGGATTAGACTGAGGAATCTCAGAGCGAAGGAGGGGGACAGGTGGGTGGAGGGGGAGAGATTAACCAAAGAATTTATACGCATTTATGCATAACCCAAGGACACAGCCAAATGGTGCGGTGAGGGACTAGGGAGGGGGAAGGGGCAGCGTGGAATGGGTGAGTGGGAAGAAAAAGGGACATCTGTAACATTTTGAACAATAGAAAAAAAAAAGAAACATAAAATTTAAAAAAAGACTTCCCAGCCCTGGCTGGTGCGGCTGATTTGGTTGAGTGTCATCCCATGCACCAAAAAGTTGCTGATTCGATTCCTGGTCAGGGCATATACCCAGATTGCGGGCTGGATCTCCAGTGGGGGATGTGCAGGAGGAAGCTGATTGATGTTTTTCTCTCATATCAATGTTTCTCTCTCTCTCTCCCTCTCCTGTTCTCTCTCTAAAATCAATAAAAACATAAAACTACTCGCAATCACCTGTGTCCCTTCCAAGGTCAATGTCCTGATTGTAAGCAGATTTGTCTGCTACAAGCTCCTGTTTTGACCCACCCTGACCATTCTGGGGATGGGTCCATTTCCCATGGCAAGAAACAAAGACTATGGCTATTGCCCCAGAGACTAAAGTTTCTCCTTTAGTCTATATTTCCCTCTTTCAATTCAGCTGTCATATGAACCATATGAACCATGAGGATCTGGTGGCCCCTGCTTGCCACCTGAGTCTTCATAGGGAATGTAAACTCACAAGACATATATAGGCAAGGTGTTTCTGGGAATCCTGGTCATAATGGTTTGCCTGGAAGAGGTGGATGAGATGGAGCAAAGGGTGACAAAGGGGATGCAGGTATTTACTACCTGGGGGCCTTTAGCTGCCATTCCACTTATTCCTTTTAGTTCATCTGTCACCTGTGTGGTCATCATCTACCCACTCATTCCTCTTTTATCCATTCATCCACTGCCCAGCAAGCACTTATTAAAAGCCTGCTGCATGCCAGATTCTGCGCTAAATGCTGGGGTGCAGCACAGGATAAGAACTACCTCCTCAGGGACTTTCTCATCTTGTAAGGGAAACCTGTTGTTAGTCATCACCTCTGCAACTACAGGGCCATTTTTAGGAGTATATGATGTCTTAGATCTTCCTGACTCAGGCCACAGATATGAAGAAGATATTACTTAGTTGGTGCTACTAAAATCTGGCATTAGTACCTTCTGAGTAAATTGACCCAATGCTGGATTTTCTCTTGTGAGATTCTTTTTGAATTCTTGGTGGACCTTCTTCTACAACATCCCTTGGAGTGGGGAAAGCACTCATTGCCTCACTGCATCTGTTTCCCAGTTTCTTCACATACTCTCTTGTTGTTGAGGTCCCTTTGCTTGGTTCTTTTGGTGGGCTGATTCTTACAAAACATCTCAAGCTTGGCTCCTCTGGAGGCACCCACCTAGCCTGCACAACTTGGTATCTGTGCCCTGACAGACTGCAGAAGTAGTAGGCATTTCCCATGCTGCTCTCTCCTTTGCTCTGCCATTTGGGCAGCTTCAATTAACTTCTCTTTCAACTCTTCTAGTTGAAAGTCAGGCATCAGTCATGACTTCAGACTCCCAAAGTCACATTCTAGGTTTCTCTAAAAAAATCTCTGAGCATACTTTGTTTCAGTACCAGGGCAAACTTTCTGTAGTTCAGCACACTTCTGGCATGGTGGGTGAGGTGATGGTCTTGTCTTTAGGTGCTCATCCTCCTTCTGACTCCACAATGGGTGTATGTTTTATTTCCAAGTATAATAAATTTTAATTTTAATGTTTTTATTTTAAAATATTTTATATACATAAGAGATACATGATAGATAGATCAAAACAAAGACAAAATCTGATATTTCCAACAGCAAATTTCTCTACTCTCCCCCTATTGAATCTTTCTCCTTCTTTCTCAAAGGTATGCATTCTTTTGAGTTTTACATACTATGTTTTGTACATAGTTTATGTATATTATATATACATATACATTTCTTAGAAGTGTATTTAATAACACTTCTCACCCTAAAATTTAATTTTACCTTACCCTCTTCAAATGTGTTTGTATGTTTTATAATAAACATGTTTTTAGAATATTATCTGCATGTAATTTATAAATACACAAATGAACATTGATTAGAGTACTGGACCATTTTTCATGACTTGGAGGTTTGTAATCATGATAGTTTGGAGGCCATTGTTCTAGAAAATGGAAGAATTGAGAATTAAGCAGGGAAAATTTTTAAAAAGTAGAGGAAAAGACATATTTCTTGAGCAGGCCAGTGAAGGGAGTAGAAAGGGAAGGAAAAGGAGGTAAATGCTCAGAGACTTCCCAGTACTCAAAGCCTGCCTGAAGTCCCAAGAGACCAGGTATCACTGATATAAATCTGCCCATGTCAGTCCCTTTCAGGACCTGAAAAACTGGCTCAGCCTATCTCTGTCATTTATAGCTGGGGCAGTGGGCCTAAAGTTTGGGGTGTCTGCTGCTATGAGGGAAGCCAGTCTGGAGTGCATCATTTTCTAGTGAGCTGTTCTACTGCCATGCTTGGGGCAACTTTTATTCTGCTGACTTACAGCGTGGGAAGGTGGAGCTCAGGGAAGTCTGTTCACAGCATTTGGACTCATGTGTGTTCAATAAAACCTCATTCTCCAGATGTTCTTACTGTGGTATTCCATTCCAACTTGATCTGTGGCATTTACCATCACCCTAAATCACTGCAGAGATCCTTCCAGAATCCTTCCTTCCATCCCAAATCATGTCGTGTAATCATAGTCATCTGAAATTTTGTAGTAGGCTAGTAAACTTTCTACTCCACTCCTATAAGAGTGATAGAAAAGGGGCAGAAGTGAGAAAGCCACCCAATGCCTTTAATATTTAATCACATCCTGAGCTCTCCTCACATGAGAAAAAACATTGTAATCATCTGTGTACATGCTCCCTTTTTGTCCTGACTTCTTGGACCTGGGTGCTTGAGAAGTCCACCCATTCATCATAAAATTGACTTTTTTACACAACTCAGCCTCCTTGCTACTCATTCACATCTGCTTCTCTCCACTTGCACTTCTATAGGGAGTGTATGTGTCTGGGTTGGGGGTAAATCCCAGGACTCTCCAGTCTACATCACTGAGACCAATTTCTAGGAAAATTGGACATTGTCTGTTTTCTTCTATTTCACGTAGGAGAAACAGAATGTCCTGGTGGTCCAGGGAAAAATGAAATAAATGGAGACAAAAGAGAACAAGGTCAGAAATCGTGCTTTATTTTACCATGCTCTAATTTTAAACTATCAATGATTTAGCAATAATTATTAAGTGCTTATCAAGTACAAGTTTTTACTAGGCTGTGGGGATGACCTAATGAAGAAGGTAACACAATTCTTGCTTTCCAGAAGCTCATAATTTAGTGCAGAGATTACCCAACTTTTTCTGTAAAGATCTAGATAGTAAACATTTTTACCTCTGTGGGCCACACAACCTCTTCCGTAACTACTCAACTCTGCCATTGTAGCATAAAAGCATCCACAGGCACTACTTAAATGATTGGGGATGTGTTCCAGTAAAGTTGTATTTATGAAAACTAAAATCTGAACTTTGTTTTTTAATCCTCACTCCAGGTTATTTTTTTCCATTGCTTTTCAGAGAGAGTGGAAAGGAGAGAGAGAGATACACATCGATTGGTTGCCTCCCTCACATACCCTGACCAGGGCTGGGGACTGAGGTTGCAACTGAGGTACATGCCTTTGGCTAGAATTGAACCCAGGAGCCTTCAGTCCGTGTGCCGACGTGACACTCTAACCACTGAGCCAAACCATCTAGGGCAAGGTTGTCAGCTTTTTAAAGTGCCAGAACAAAGTACCTTAAAACAACAGAAATTTCTTCTCACAGTTCTGGAGGCTAGAAGTCCAAAATCAAGGTGTTGCAGTGCCAGGTTTCCTTCAAAACCTCTATGGGAGGAATTTCTTTGCTGCTTCCACCTTCTAGTTATCCCAGACATTTCTTGGCTTGTGGGGGCATCACTCCAAGCTTCACCTCTAACTTCACATCACCATCTTCCTTCTGTGTCTGTCTGTATACAAATCTTTTATTATAAGGACAACAATTATATTGGATTAGGACCCACCTTAATCCAGCATGACATCATCTTAAATTGATTACATCTGCACAACCTTATTTCCAAATAAGATCACATTCACAGATACCAAGGGTTAAGGCTTCAATGTATCTTTTTAGGGGACACATTTCAACCCATAATAGTCTGCTCTCTATTTCCCCAAAAGCCATGTCCTTCCCACGTGTAAAATACATTCACCCCATCCTGACATCCTCAAAAGTCTTAATTTCAGCATCTTTATTCCAAAACTCTCATATAAATATCCTCAACTCAAAGTCCCAAATCTCATGATCTAAATTGTTTAAATCAGCAGTAATAAGTGAGATTTATTGTATGAATTATCCCGAGGCAAAATTCTTCTCCATCTATGAAACTGTGAAACTAGACAGCAAGTTATGTGCTTCCAAAAACAATGGTGAGACAGACATTGGATAGACATTCCATTCCAACAGGGAGAATTAGGAAGAACAAAAGGGTTCATGGGTAACAAGTTTGAAACTCAGCAGAGAAAATCCCATTGTATTTTTTTCACTGTTTACCTTTGCAAATTTTAAATGAGCCACACAGGAGGAAAAAAGGTTGCTGGACAGAGATGCCACAGTTATAATTTGAAGTCGAGAGTAGGGATGAATTTACTAAAAGAGTGGAGTGAAAGGGAAACTTACCCTTCAGGTCTACAGGCAACATTTTTTGTTTAGACAGGCACCATTCACTTCCCTTTCTTCTGATGAAAGTAGCCTAACGTCCACTCTCCATCCCAGTCTTTCAGATGTTGCAGGCTCTACACTCGGGAGGACATGGGACTCAGGCCTGGCTAATCAGAACAGCCATGATGACATTGTCCAAGATGGCACTTGATTCAGTCAGAGCCAATGAGATGTCATTTGCAACAATGGAAAGTCCATTGAAAAAAAAGGCAAGATCTTTCTGAGCTTCAGTTAGGACTTCAGCTGGCAGCCACTTAGCTCATCTACAGAGTGGGAGGACCAAGCCAAAAGGCTGGAGAGACCCCAGTCAGGAGGGCATTATTTAGGGCCTTAAATCCAGCTGTACCTGAAGGTAGAATACTCCTGGACCATTTTGTTGTGTGAGCCAACAAATTCTATGTTTGCTTAAACCAGTTTGATGCAGGTTCTTGTTGTTGTTGTTGTTACTACCACTTTCTTCTAAAATAATCTTGAGTGGTCTATGATCCAAGGAGAGGATCAGCATGATTATAGTGGAAAAGCCCAAGGCAGAATTGAGATATGGGTTGCTGTTCCAGCCATGACAAAGGTATCTGAATTGTGTGCTTTTTTCCCAGCCTTTCTGTGCCCCAGTCTCCTGTTGTGCAATAGTGGCTTCAATCTTCAATCCTCACAAGTTAACTTGGTACACCTTTTTATTAGTAGAGTAGCTAATATAAAAATGAAAGAACACAAGTTCAGAGCATATACAAGCTACAGCATTTTCTAAACCACAGCCTGGGATGAGTTATCTCACAGAATCTGCTACTTTGATTGTTTCTCATTGGTTGTCTGTGAATTTGGACTGCAATTTTAAAAAGCTGAACTACAACAGGCTCTCTGTGACACAAAATACCTTGTTAACTTAGCACAAGTTATTATCCATTGAGGGCACTTTTAGGCTTAAATGTTTGCATGATAAATGTTTGGGTGCTCTGGTATAAAAATTATCCTGAGCTAAAGAAAAGCTCTCAGATTTTAAATCCTTTTTTTAAAAAAATGATACAGTAAGCATGTTTGTCAAACATATTGACATATTCTCTTTTTTACAGGACACATTTGACATTTTTGTAAGGGCCTGCCACTTAGGGGTTAGGTTTGCAATGTGGGTGGCTGCCACCAGGAAACATGAGTTCCTTAAGAACCAACCAGGTACAGATAACATGATATTAATGAACATGGAGTTAGAAATTGGGGGATTTTAAATAACTTTAAGTCTTTGATTAAAAAGCCAGTAGAAAAGGAAATCATAACTTACCACATATACATAATGAAATATAAATTTATAGTTAACTTGTAAAAAAATTGTGTATATACACACGACGGTATTAACTAAATTATAATTGTTATTTATTATCATTTTCACCATCATCATTGTTTTGGCTTTTCTTCCCTACCAGGCTAAATTGAAAACAAATTTCCTTTAAAACTAAATTGTTGGGGGAGGGGGGAGGACATTTAGAAGCTTTATATAGGAAGCATGCACTACTCTTGGGTTTCACTTCTGGCTCTCTGGAACTTTAGAGATTTTTTTTAGGATTTCCCAAACCCAGCAGGCAAGGTTGTTCCCCTAAGCGCAAAACATTCAGGTGAGATAAAGCTTGAAAAAAAGCACATTTAAGAATATATGACTGTAATTTGCCATGAAATAAAAAGGTTCATTTGGGTTCTTGTTCTTTTGTACAAGCCACACCTCTGGTATTCACGGCAAATGAATCATGCTTTAATTTGTTCACAGAAGACCATAGTCCTCAACACCCTCTGCATTCAGACAGATTTATCCAAATCATTTGGTATCCAGTTTTTTCATAAAGCTAAGGTGGAGAGGTGATATTTTGAGGAGCTGGTAGAAGGCTGCATTGCAGGATCTTTCTCCTTACTTTCCTAGGTGGTCTTTGTCCTCACACCAAGTTACCTGGCTTCATGTCCACAGAAAGGTCAATTCTCTAGAAACCAGTCCCCTGTTGATTGTAATTCATTAGCCTCATCCACTTAGAGATCAAGAAGTGGCAGGTGTGTGGAGACAGCCAGGCAAAATGTGAGAGTTGTTTTGACAACCTCACTTTCTTTCAGTCCCTTTTCCAACTATTGGTTCTCCCCTCTCTGCCCACAATAGCGTCTCAAAATAAAAACACCTTACTTTTAACAAAACCCTTTCACTCAATGTCTGTGCACTCCTCTAAGGTACATAAGGCATCTAGTACAATTGCCTTTTTGCAGATGAGACTTTTAAGTTTGGCAAAGTAAAGCCTCAAATCCTGGACAAGAACCTAACCATGACTGCAACTCTGGTGTGCATTCCATTCAATTCAAGGAGACTGAGGCTGTCAAAGAGTCCCCCACTCTTGTCCTAACAGCACCATTCCACATGCTCCATACTAAGTCCAAAATCACAATTTCCTAATGCTTCTCCTGCCCCCAAATCTTTTCATGTCTATTTTGTTGACTGAAGTTTGGTAAAACTCTCTGACTTCAAATTTATACTGTAGATAATCATAATAACGTTCCAAGTCAAAATAGATGAAGATTTACTGATAGTTAATTTAGTTGGTTCCACACAACCATAGCTCTAACGTGAAGTCACAGCGTATATTTAATTTCAAGTATCTTTTCGAGAGGCGTTTAAGTCATCTCAAGTCAGAGATCCCTTCACGTCGGGAAAGGCCCTCAGACTTGCAAGTTGCCTCTTCCGGGTGCTTTTTGCCCCTCTTGGAAAAATTCATCGTGCAGTGTGACTCACTTGGCTCGCTCACGCCCCTCGGTGGAAGGGTAAACCTTGGCTGTTCCTGACGCCAGGCACACGGGGGCGCGAGACCGCAGTGGCTGCCGAGAAGGAGGCGAGGCGCCGCTCTTGCCCTGGGGACGCATACGTGCCCACGTCCTGAGGGCCTAGCTTTCCGACTGGAAAGTGAGGGTCTCACGTGACCGGCGTATGTCCGCTGCCTTGGAAACGCCGTGCACCGGCGCGCGCGCAGCCACAGAGCCCACGGGGAGCCTCGCAGCGCGGGAAGGGGCTGCTCCGGGATACGATGTTGTGCACCGGAAGGTTGGGAGGCCTAGCAGCCAGGGCGTCGGCTCGGCCGCCGGGGCGAGCGCGCCTGGGAGGCCTGAGAGCCGAGCTCCGGGCCCGAAGGGTCAGCACCGGTTGGTCTCCGGTGGGTGCCGCATTCAACGTGAAGCCCCAGGGCTTCCGCCTGGACCTGTTTGGCGAGCGCCGGGTGAGCGGCGCGGGCGAGGGCTCCCTTGTTTACCGGGAGGAGATGGGCAGCGAACGCAGGTTGTACAGTAGGTGGTTGGTTGCGCGCTCGGTGACCTGCTAGTCACCTCTTTGAGGGGCTGGGTTAAAGGGGGCGGGTAGGTCTTTAGTGGTTCCCTCACCAAAGTTTGGGTCCTAGGACCTGTCTCGATGTGAACCCCTTGCTCCACGTGAACTTAAAATAGTTCACCTTGGAAGTGAATTCCGCTCCTCTGGTTCCACTCTCTCACATTCAGCCCTAGCCCCTACTAAAGTTAACTTTGTTCCAGCTCGACACTTGTGCAAAAGAGGCCTCGCCCTGTGAGTTCACATCCGGTGTCAAGTATTCTTTTTGCAACGACACACATGCCTTCAGTGCTGTCATTAGTAATTGCACTGATGCCTGAAATTCCACTAACTTTTTTCAAAGCTTTGGGCTCTCTTGTTTTTCTTCTTAAAAAATCCTCTTGAGAAGAGGTTAATTTCCTATACTGCCATGGAATTGTTCACATTGACTTCTTCCTTCAGGACATTACTGATTGAATACTTTGGTTTCTATTCATTTCTATATCCCCACTGCCCAGCATGATGTCTGGCTTCAGTAGTCAATAATATTTACAGAATGGCTGAATTAAAGGTGAATAGAAGGCAGGCTTGAAAGGAACTTACCTGATGCCTGTTCTAATTTGCTTTTGTGGATTTTGCCCACTTTGGTTTCTACTTTTACTTTTGCCTGTTTTATTTCTTCATTATGCCATTTACTTTCATATAAAGTGGAGTCTGGAATATGGTTGCAATAAAGTTAATGGTGTTTTTATTTTATTTTATATCCTTCATTAGCTTTGTCTATTTTCAAATTTTTGTATGAAATTTGCCACACCAACTTTCATACAGGTAAATAATGTTGGTATTAACATAATTGGTGTGAGGAGAACTACCTGTAAGTTCTGAGCAGAGAGAAGTGAAGAGTAAGGTTGGTTTGGGGTGGATGAAATAGAACTAATTTTATCTTTGTTTTTCTTTTGTACCTCATGATTTTAGGTACTGAAACCAGATTTTCAAATATGTGAATTGGCTTTTGACTGGAAAAAAAAGAGGTTTATTTAGTTTTTTAATATTACCATAACTTGTAGTCTGAGATTCAGAATTCCCAAGGGTAGCATGGAGAGGTGTACATAGAAGTGGAAATAGCCTGTACTTGACCAGATGAAATCAGTATAAAGATCAAGTTTATTTTTGGTTCTGATTCTACTCTGCCCCCAACTGTCTTTATTTTTTTCAATTTCTTAGTATGGTTTGAAGAGAGGTTAATAACTTCCTTTCTTACGATGCCTGAAAATTTTACCTTGTGGTATTTCCCAAAATTGTCTTGTTAAGCATCTACAAAGTTAATTTACAAAATTCAGCATCGGCTCCATTAATTTTATTCATTCCAGTTCCCTATGTCTTACGCACTATGTTGGACAGCTGGTTAAAATGATGAAGGGTCTATTTTGTTTATCAGTTTATTTTGTTCTTTAGATTCCACATATAAGTGAGATCATATGATACTTGTTTTTCTCTGCCTGGCTTATTTCATTTAGCATAATATTCTCCAGGTCCATCCATGCTGTCCCAAAGGGTAAGAGATGCTGCTGCTTTACAGCTGCATAGTATTCCACAGTGTAAATGTCCCACAGGTTTTTTATCCACTCGTCTACTGATGGGCAGTTGGGCTGTTTCCAGATCTTAGCTATTATAAATTGCACTTCAGTGAACATAGGGGTGCATAAATTCTTTCAAAAAGAAGAAATACACTTAAAATTTTTTTTAAAAAAAATGATGAAGGGCAGGGTTCTGCCTCTAGGAGCTCAACTTCTCAGGAGAGAAGACTTTCAAACAGATGAATTGCAATACAGAAGTATGGAGAAAGTGTGGGCTTTAGAGGTGTAGGGAGCCCATTCAAGTTCTGGTTTTCCCACACTTAGTTAATCTCGACCTTTTTCTTTACCTCTTAAGTGTCTCTCATCTACAAAAGGTGAATGGTAGTTCCTACTCTGGGATTGTGTGGTTTAAGTGAGCGACCTGTATAAAGTACATAGTACATAGTACTTGGCATGCAGTAAAATAAATGTGTGCTTTCTCCCTGCCTTCCTGAGTGCTGAAATAAGTGTGATTGAACTGGTCCAAAAAGATCATTCCCATGAGATTAGTGATTTTTGTCTTTATTAAGATATTTAAATGCTTTTGGAAACTATAAAATTTACTGCCAATTTTAGTGTGCTGTGAGATATGTATTGTCATCCCCATTGTGCTTTATGCCTAGGCTGAGAGAAAAGCAGACTAAAGTCACACAGCTACTAATGACTATAGCTAACATCTATCAAATCTAATCTGTGTGCCAAGCATTCTTAAAATGTTTTGCTTTGTTTTCTAACAGTTATTATCTCATTTAATCTTTGTAACCACTTTATTATTTAGGTTCTGTAGTAGTGATAGGGCTTGATTTTGAACCCATATCATTTTATTATATTTTATAAATTAATTAAAAATTGAAGAAAAATTACACTCTTAAAACATGGGGTAAGTGATGTCTGTGATTACAGATATTATAATTATATGATGACCAACAAAACCCAAGATTTTCTTTATGAAAATAGCATTTATACATAATACCAAAAAAATCATATTTTTAGTAATAAATTGGAAATACTCATTGAATTTCAGGGTCTTTTTGGAGTTCCTGAGCTCAGTGCCCCAGAAGGATTTCGTGTTGCACAAGAAAACGCCTTGAAAAAGACAGATTTGCTGGTGGCCCGTGTGTGTTCTGCTCCGCCTGGGCCACAGACCGTGCTCATCTTTGACGAGCTTTCTGATGCTTTGTGCAGAGTGGCTGACTTGGTAAGATTTGGTGTAAGACTTGTAATTCCCTCTCTACCAAGCTGTTAAAATGTAAAGTTTATTAGGTTTAATATTAGACTGTAAGGTTAAAAATGTCTAAACATTTTGATAACTTTTGTGTGTAATTTGTTATAGTGAAGTATGTCATTAAGAATGGGAAAAAAATGTAGGAAATGGTGATATTTAGAACTTGTTCTTTAATATGTATATTTAATAAAATATATATGTAATATGTAATAAAAGAATGATCACTCATATGGCAAAGATTTTTTTTGTATGACTAAGGTTCTTTTTTTTAATAATTTTATTTTTTAGTTACAGTTGACTTATATATGTCATTAAGAATGGGAAAAATGTATAGGAAATGGTGATATTTAGAACTTTTACTTTAATGTGTATATTTAATAAAATATATATGTAGCCCGGCCGGGCGTGACTCGGCGGTTGAGCGTCAACCTAGGATCCAGGCGATCGAGCCCAGTTGTGGGCTCGATCAATGGCTCTCTCATCATTGATGTTTCTCTCTCTCTCTCTCCCTCTCCTTTCCTCTCTCTGAAATCAATAAAGATATATTTAAAAAATAATAATAAAATATATACATGTAATATGTAATAAAAGAATGATCATTCATATGGCAAGGATTTTTTTGTATGACCAATGTTCTTTTTTTAAAAAAAAATTTTTTTCCTTTTCAGTTACAGTTGACATATAATATTACATTAGTTTCAGGCATACACCCAAGTGATTAACCATTAGAAACTTATTAAGTGATCATCCCAAAAAATCTCATACCAATCTGACACCATACATAGTTATTAGAATGTTATTGAGTATCTTCCCTAGGCTATACTTTACAGCCCCATGATTACACTGTAACTACTACTTTGTACTTCTCAATCCCTTCACCTTTTTCACCCATCCCCCGAACCACCCTCCCATCTGCAAGCCATCAAAGTGTTCTCTGTATCTATGAGTCTGTTTCTGTTCTGCTTGTTCATTTATTTTGATTTTTAGATTCAATTGTTCACAGATATGTATTTATTGCCATTTTATTCAATTTTTTATCTTTCTTTCTTCTTCTTAAAGAAGACCCTTTAACATTTCATGTAATACTGGTTTGGTGGTGATGAACTACTTTAGCTTTTTCTTTTCTGGAAAGCTCTTTATCTGATCTTCAATTCTAAATGATAGCTTTGCTCAGTAGAGTAATCTTGGTTGTAGGTCCTTGCTTTTCATCACTTTGAATATTTCTTGCTACTCCCTTCAGGCCTGCAAAGTTTCTGTTGAGAAATCAGCTGACACTTTTATGGGTGCTCCTTTATAGGTATCTAATTGCTTTTCTCTTGCTGCTTTTAAGATTCTCTGTTTGTCTTTAACCTTTTGCATTTTAATTATGATGTGTCTTGGTGTGGGCCTCTTTGGACTTATCTTCCTTGGGGCTCTATGTGCTTCCTGGATTTGTATATCTATTTCTTTCACCAGGTAAGGGAAGTTTTCTGTCATTATTTTTTCAAATAGGTTTTCAATTTCTTGCTCCCTTTCATTTCCTTCTGGCATCCCCGTGGCGCAAATGTTGGTATGCTTGAAGTTGTCCTAGAGGCTCCTTACAATATTTTCACAAATTTTTGGATTCTTTTTTCTTTTTGCTGTTCTGATTGGGTGTTTTTTGCTTCCTTATATTCCAAATTGCTGATTTGATTCTCAGAATCCTCTACTGTTGATTCCCTGTAAATTATTCTACATTTCAGTTAGTATATCCTTCATTTCTGACTGGCCCTTCTTTATGTTGTTGAGGTTCTCACTAAGTTGCTTGTAGTTCTTCTCACTAAGGTCCTTGAAGTTCTCGGTAAGTTTCTTGAGCATCCTTATAACCATTGTTTTGAACTCTGTACCTGGTAATTTGCTTGCTTCCATTTCATTTAGTACTTTTTCTGAACTTTTCTTCTGTTCTTTCATTTGTGACATATTTCTTTGTCTCTGCATTTTGACTGCTTCCCTGTGTTTGGTTCTATGTATTAGGTAGAGCTGCTATGTCTCCTGGATTTTGTAGAGTGCCCTTGTGTAGTAGGTGTCTTGTAGGGCCCAGTGATTCAGCCTCCCCAGTCACGTGAGCTGGGCACTCCAGGTGTACCTCTGTGTAGGCTATGTGCACAGTCCTGTTGTTGAGCCTTGATTGCTGTTGGCATCACTGGGAGGGATTGAAATCCAGGCCAGTTGCTTGCAACTACAGTGGAAGAGCTGCAGTGTAGGAGCTGACCGTGTGGAGCAGGACTGGCTTCAGTAGGACTTTGGAGCTCACCAAGTCCGCCCCTTGAGTGTGTAACACTCCTGGATATGCAGGGTTGTAATCTATCTTGGTTTGAAGCTGACCACTGTGTGCGCTGGCTCTGGAACCTCTCAGGAGATGCAAAGTCAACTGTTGCATGTGCCCTGCCTGGGCCCACGTGGCACGAGCTACAAAGCAATCTGTAGATGACTGCTACTTGTGGGGGGCTTGGAGGTGCCCAGGAGAGGCCAAACTGTAAACCTTGGCAAGCTGCTGCAAGTGCTTTGCCTAGGGCCACTCATCAAGAGGTATGGGGCACACTGAGGCCAGATGCTGCTGCTTTGACAGATTTTAGGAAAGTCTGAAGCATAAACCAAGACAGGCATTCATATGGAAAAGCCACTGCAAACAGCTTGGGTGGGGCTGCAAATTGGTTAGGGTAGGATCTCAGGGAATCACCAGGGCAGGAAAACAGTGGGAGCCAGGTATGGTGCCTCCTTGTGGGCTCTCTGGCGGGAAAAGCTCATCAAAGGAACAGTGGCCTCTGCCAGCACTTTTGTCTGGGAGAAAGCTGCCCCTCCCCTCTCAAGTTCTTGCCCTGATGCCAGACAATTTAGTTCCTCCCCATGTGTCCCTGGTTCTTTTCAAGCTGTTGCCCCAATGCTGGAGCTCCAAGGGAGTGAGTCAGAGTAAGTCCAGGCACAAATCCTTTAAGAGGAACTGCTTGGGACTCCAGCAGCCTCTGTCTTTCTTAGCCAAAAACCCTGCTGGTTTTTGCAGCCTAAAGATATGGGGACTTCTCTTCCCAGCACTGGAACCTTGGGCTGAAGGATGTGGTGTGGGGCTGGGACCCCTCTCTTCTCAGGGGTGACTGCCACAACCAAGACACCCTCCTGATTAAAAAATGCTGTATGTGGGTTTGGGATCAGCCCAGTCCACACCTCTGCCCCTCTTGCCAGTCTCAATGTGGCTGCTTCTTTAATTCTCTAGTTGTAGGACTCTATTTGGCCAGATTTCAGATGATTCTGAATGATGGTTGTTCTGTAGTTTAGTTGTAATTCTGATGTGGTTTTTGGAAGAGGTGCGTACCGTATTTACCTATGCTGTCATCTTCCATGACCAAGATTCTTTATTTATGAAAACTTCTTCCAAAATTCTAATAGAAATTTATCTGTTTGCTTACAATACAATTAAACTCATAAAAGTCAGTTTTTATAAATCTTTTATGGAATGCATTTTGTAATTAAGAGTAAGGTTTTGATATCAAACTGATTGTGTTAAAGACATTTTTCCTTAACCTTTTGAAGTTGAAATAGAAGTGTACCTAGGTTTCTTCACCAGATACAAAATCCATTGCTGAGACAGAAGGCATGATTTTGTTAGCCCAAGAGAGTCACATCTTGATTAGTCATGTCAGTGAAGGTGACTGTAGTGGTTCACATAATGCAAAATTGTGATCACTCATGTTGCTGTCTATTTGGTATTGGACTGTATATAGCTCTTTCTTCACATTCATTTAACAGTGAGCACCTACCATGTGCCAGGCTCTGTTCTAGGCACTTGGAATGCAGTCGTGATTAAGAGAGATACAGTCTCTGATCTCATGGAGCATTGTGTTAACTTTTGAGATCTCGCTAGGCACCAGGCCATGGTAACCACTTTATTTGGATTAATTGATTTAAGCTTCTCACCATATCGGATTTTCAGATGAGGAAAGAAAAGCATTGAGAAGTTAAATGATGTGTCCAAGGTTAAGTAGCCAGTGAGATGGAGCTGGGCTTTGAGTCCAGGTAGTCTGGCTGCAGAACTCATGTTTTTACTTGCCCTCCTAGGGGTTGGCTGGCTGCTCAGGTTTGATGAAACCTTACCCGGAGAGGCTGGGAAGCCATTTAGCCTCCCCATCATTTAAAAAAGTATTTATTTTAAAAATATATACAGTAAAATTCACTTCTTCGGTGGTGATGATGATACAGTTCTATGAATTTAACTCATTTTTTATGTAGCCACCAGCACAATCAGAATATGAAAATATTCTATTACTCCAAAAAAGCTCCCTTTAAGAATTACACCAACCTCCCACCTCTTACCTCTGGTAACTACTGTTCTCCATCTTTATAGTTTGTCTTTTCTAAAATGTCAGGTAATTGGAATCATGTACATACGCCTTTTGAGGTTGAATTCTTTAACCCAATTTAAAACCCTCTTCATATTTTGTCCTCCCAAATTTTCATTTTCCCATACACCTGAATTGAGCAGTAACACCTTTCGGATGATCATACAATCACAATAAACTTCCTAGTTTTGAGAAAGTTCGTAAAGTATCTTGAAAGGTTTTTTTTCAGGAGTGATTGAAATACGTTGTGGGCCCCTGGTGATCAGGTCTCAGTTTTAGTGGATCTTGGTTCTGTTCCTTTAGTAAGTGTATGCAAGTGCTTTGAGTGATGGAAATAATATAAGATGTGCTGTCAAAAAGGAGGTCTTGCATCTTCCCTGCTGAATTTTGTCACTAACACCTGCAAAAGAAAATGTCAGTGCTCACTATGTGTAATCAGCTGTTGGCTTTTGAGGTAAAAAATCCCAGGATTCACTCTTTATTTGTTGTCTTAGCCTCCATCTTTTTTTTTTTCTTCTTTTTTTTTAAAAATATATCTTTATTGATTTCAGAGAGAGGAAAGGAGAGGGAGAGAGAGAGATAGAAACATCAGTGATGAGAGAGTCATTGATCGAGCCCGGAACCTGGACATGTGCCCTGACTGGGAATCGAACCCCAATCGCCTGGATCCTAGGTCGACGCTCAACCGCTGAGCCACGCCCGGCCAGGCTTAGCCTCCATCTTAATTAAGCAGTCAGTGTTCTAGGACTTTTTCTACCTTTTTGCTTTTGCTCTTCACTAAAAGATTTTAACTTCTCTGTCCTATAGATTATCCTATTTGTGAAGGTTTTTATATTTATGAAGTGTAGTATCACATTAAAATCTAATATATGTGAATCTTTGGGTAAAAAAATTTCAAAGAACCTTCTTTCTTTTTGAATTTTTAAGATTTTTAACCTGCCAGTAAGCTTAATACCGTTATAAGACAATGATTTTATAAACTGTATTTTCTACCAAGAGGTCATTTTGTTTTATGTTTTTTAATACAGTTGCTATGTAACAGTATTGTTTTTCTCATCGCTATTACAAATGAGTTTTAAAATGTATTCTAGTGTTGCCTTGGCAGGTGTGTCTCAGTGGTTAGAGCATCAGCCCACACACCAAAGGGTCATGAGTTCAATTCCCAGTCAAGAGAGCATACCTGGAGTGCAGGTTTGCTCCCTGCCCCCAGTCAGGGAGTGTGCAAGAGGCAAACCATTTGATGTGTCTCTCTCATATTGATGTTTCTCTCTCTCTTTCTCTCCCTTCTTCCCTCCCTTCCACTCTTTCTGAAAAAGCAATGGGAAAAAAATATTGTCAGGCGAAGATTAACCGGAAAAAAAAAAAAAAAAGAAAGAAAAGAAAATGTATGCTAGTGTTTTAAATTTTAATATCAATTATTCTGCAATGTGTAAATTGGTAATTTATACAATAAATTGTTAATTTCACATAGTTCATTTTCAGGTGCTTTCCTACTGTTATTGTTACATAAAAAGTTGTATAAAATATGGATTTAAATGTTTTTCATTAAGAACTATTTGATAATAAAATTAGGAAATTTTACTTGTGGTGATCTTATTTTGTTATACGTCTAACATGTTGTTTTCTTGGAGAATGAAAGAAAAATTATGTAGTGTTTTTTATTTTTCTGCATTTTTTTTTTGCAATGTGCAATTAACATGAAAAGTAATATCTAGTTTTACATGATTTCATTAAAACAAAAGAAACCTTTCTCAGTTTAATTCTAAGGCCACTATAGCACCTCTTCAGCAGTGGTAGCTTTCTTTGTGCCCTTTAGGCTGGGACTAGTAATTTATACTTACTAAAAGGGCTATAAAGAGAGAATGTGCCTTTGTTTTCTGCACAAAGGCTAGAATGTAGTTAAATCATTTCTTGAAACTAGTATGTGTCAATTTTTTAAAAAAAGAAAAGCCTCTAAGGGGTGTCCTCTGCTTCCAGATTAGCATGTGAGAATCATGTTATAGATGAGTTTAATCAGAAAGTCTTAGAATATGTGAACAAGTCTGCTGATTTGAACTATAGCATTAGGAAGAATTCACTTGGTATATATTTATATTAGAAGGAGAAACACTTTTCTAAAAGAAAGTTAGTAAAAATATTAAAGTCTTTGGGCTGATACAAACTTGGTACCACGGAATAACAGAATAATGTTCAGAAAGAAGCTGCTTTGCCCAACTAGTTAGGAAAATTTTAGTAATGGAAATGCATAGGGGAAGCCAAATGGCACATTTTAAAATAGGTTTTCATTTCGCCCTTAGATCTTGGAAGAAAGCTTTCCATCAAATTCCCTTTTGGTTTTGTCTTTTCTCTGTATTAGGCTGATTTTGTGAAAATTGCTCACCCTGAGCCAGCGTTCAGAGAGGCGGCGGAAGAAGCTTGTAGAAGTATTGGCACCATGGTAGAAAAGTATGTTCTCTTCCCCCTTCGTTACAATATTGGGTGATGCAGTTTTGTGAATTTGTGCTCTAGGAAATGTATCCATGGGGCTTGTCCCTCCCCAGCAGGGCGGGGGATAGTGTGTGTGAATATTGCAGAACTGCCCCGGGTGATGGGCAGTAGGGAGGGCCCAGGGGGCAGGCAGCTAGCTGCTCTCACCTTCCCTGCATAAACATTGTAACTTTAGGCTAGTTATTTGTCTTCTCTGTCACATAGTTTCCTTGTCTATAAATGGGGTAATAAAATGATTTGCCTCTGAGGGATGTGATGAAAATAAAATAATAAAGTGCTCGTAAAGGTGTCAGGAACATAGCAAACCTTCAGTATTCTTATTATCATTGGTTATATTAAGTAAGGTTTTTTTTAGTATTTTAGTAGCAAGTTGGAGTTTCTAGACTATCATGTGATTCAATTGTGTAGATGGCTCTGGACCACAGGGCAAGAAGGCAACATTATCTCTACACAGTGGCCTTGCAGTCCCTGTGGATTTGGAATTAGGCACATCTAGAGAGATCCTAACACTATCTGGGAGGGCTGAGGCTATGATGAAGTGACTTATTTAAAAGTGATTTTGAGGTAAATTTAAATACCGTAAGCCATCTCTGAGAGCTCCATGTTGCTTGTGAAAATAACTTAGAGGTGGACAGTTCTATATTAAAAAACACTTAAGTACATGATGCCATGCCAGAAAGTGTCTAAAGCTACTGAGAACACTGGGCTCACCTAGCATGAATTCACAATCAAATATTCAGGCCCTGTCAGCACAGGCAGACTTTCACAAAGCAGAATCTGGAAGGGGAGGAGGGCGAGTGTGGAGGTGGCTTCTCTAGTTCAACAAGGCTTCCCAGAGGACCTGATACTCCAGGATGCTCTGTTGCTGCTTTCCCCACTGAGCATAGTGTGGTGTCTTTGGGACAAGGCATGTCATTTTTGTTATTGCCATTGAAAATCAAATTGTTGAGTGGGATAAATCTCGTCCCTGCAGATTCCAGACACTGAGCATGAAGAAGGGGCTGAAAGTGGGGCCTCCTTGAGAGAAAGAGAGTATAGCCTAGGGAAAGGCCCCAAGATATGAGTCAGAGTCAAAGCTGCGGGCCACCTGCCTGAGGTGCCCTGAATGCTGTATGGTGCCCAGATTCTGTCTGGTTTAATGGACTTGGGCTCTTAACTTGTGTGCGAGTACAAAAGGGAATCCTGTTGGTAGTGAAATGATATCAAGGTTGTCTGCCCAAAGTCTTCACCTGAATAGTGTTTTATCTTTTGTTCTTCATCACACTCCTCTGCTGCCCTGAGGCCAGCCCAGGAACCCAAAAGTAAAGTCACCAAACAACTCATAGCCTTCACTAGAGCTTGATTTTCCATTCTCACTGAGCACTGTGGCTCATTCTCTTTTTTGTTCTGAGTCATATCATAACTAACTGCTTCAGTTGATCTATGAAAAATACAATGCTTTTAGGTGCATGTGTAGAATTGACTTATTTTTCAGTAGTGTAATAAAAGCCTATAAGTAGGTGTGTTTTTTAAAATTAATGCTGGATGTAGACTAAAGTATAGATGTTATCTGAGGATCTTACGCCCTAAGACATGTGTGGGAGATTTGCTCAAAATCTGAAGAGGATACAGTTCAGGCGACCTCTAAACTGCTGCTCTTTTGATATGGACTATCTCCTTAGGTGAGGAGGAGGTAGACAACTAACCACAGTTTTATCCCAGTTTCCTTGGATGGACGCCTAGGGGTGCAAGAGGAGGTGGTGTGCCTGCTTTTGTTGAGTGTTTATTGATTAGAGGTGACTGACAAAGTTCCCTTGGTGTTCAGGGTGGCCCATGAGAGTAGTGGCAACAGAAATCCTTTGATTTATTTAAAACTGCAGGGTTTTGATTGTGACCTGACTAGAGAACCTGACCATACAAGAGCCTGAGTAGGAATTGGCAGATGGTTCATATAACCTTGCTCTTCCCTAAAGATCAGCAGGCAGGGAGTACATTGTGCCTAGAACCAGCTCACTAGCAGTGTCAGGGCTTCTTGGCATCCAAGGAAAAGGGACTCAAGACCTGAAGGTGGTACTGTGGGGTTGGGTTGAGAGCAGTACTCAGGTACGGGACAGCCAAGGGCAGGCTGACAGGCTATCTAACGATAGCTAGGGTTCATTAATATGGGGAGTGTGTGCTGTACACACATTATCTCATTTAACCATTAAGGTGACTTGAGGTCTAACTAGCTGAGGGGTTCAAATAACTTGGTGAAGGTCACAGCATAAAATTAGGGCCTGTGTTGCAGCCTGAGTGTGTGGGTCTGAAGCCTATAGCCTTGAGTTCTCATAGTGTAGGCCTGCTGTTCTCATCTAGATGAGCAAAGGTCACCTGGGGTCTAGGGTACTCAGTTCAGAACTACAAAATCTTTTGTGTTTGTTCATGCTCCCTTCCATCCTCACTCCTCTCCTGACTCCAGAACAAATGGCTGTTGCATATTGTTAACTGGGACTGGTTCTCAATGGCAGTGGGGTCAGTTAAATCACCAGTTACCACATTCCTTACCCCCTGCTCTTAGGGCTCCACCTGCTGACTGACTTTAAATTTATCATTTTACCTTCTGAAACAGTTTGTACTTCAACATTTTGCCCAACAGACTGCTTGCCAGTACACCAAATATGATTATTCCTAGTCCAAATGAGGAAACAGAACAAAACTTGAATCCTTTGGTCTCTGGCATTAGAATCTCACATCATTCTCTTGATGTAAAATCAAAGAGAAGGTATTAGAAAATCATTTAATTTTTTTTTTTTTTTTGTGTAATTTTTCTAGGTTGAACACAAATGTGGAATTATATCAAAGTCTGCAAAATTTACTAGCTGATAAAAAACTTATGGATTCCCTTGATCCAGAAACCAGGTACTCATTTCCTTGCATTCATAATGATGGTGACTATAGAGGTGAGACTGGAAGATTCTCCCTGGGTATTTCCCTACCCACAGCCCCCTGGGTCTGGAGTGTTTCTCCACAGATTTCTATATAAGACTCCTGCACTTTCTTTAGGACTCCACTCAGATGGTAATCTCCTCCAAGAACTTTGTAGGAGGTCATGTGCTTAATCCCCTTTGTTTTTCTTCTTAGTCTTAATCACTTCCAACATTAACTTGTTTGTTAATTTGTTTATCATTTTTCTACTTCACTAGACTGGAAGCTCCGTGAGAACGAGGATCTGGTTTGTTTTGTTCACTGCTGCATCCTTGCACCTACAACAATAATGGCCTATAGGAAGTTTCTAACCAATGAACAAATACCTATAAACAGTTGATAATTACACTTAGCTTCATGCTTAAAGTTCCATAATTGATACCATCAGGAGATATTAGCAAATTGATTATATTTACTGGGTAGATATCAAGAGCCTTCAAATGATTTACTGTGGTTCACTAGGTTACTTTTATTAATCTGAATTGAAAAGGCTTTTTCTAAGTTAATACATAAAAATATCTGATATAGGACTTTGGATATCATATTTCTTTGTTCAAATTTATTTATTATAAAATAGGTGTTGTAGGGTTTGTCATTAACCCACTTAGATATTATTTGTGTCATAGCACAGAGATTAACATTTTTTCTTACCTGTTTCTACTTATCTACTTTTTATTTATGGGACACTTTCTTCCTTTGACTCCTTGATTCTTCCTCCACCTGCTTCCTTCTCTCCTTTCTGTCTCCACATGTGACTTGTGACTGCAAGTGAAGCCCTACTCAACAGGGATCAGTTAGTTGATAATGGGGACTTGTGTTAACTTGGTATGTGGGTACCATGATGTATGACTAGCACAATGTGGCTGTCTTGAGGGATGCTTTCACCTGATTGTCTGGTATGCATATGTTTATTTGGTCCTACTGTACTTCATTGATCCTATGCTAAGTATATTAGTAAAGTTAGCTGTACCATCACAATAGTTTGTCTTTATTATATAATTATATTTCCTTATTAGCAAAACAAGTAAAAGTTAAATGCCTGCTAATTTTGCCAGATTTATTCTCAGGTAGTACTGACAACAGAAAGTTATTCATAATCTGACTTAATTTTTTTTTTAATTTTCATTTATTGATTTTAGAGACAGGGGAAGGGAGGGAGAGAGAGAGAGAAGAAGGGAGGGAGGTGAGAGAGAAAGAGAGAGAGAGAAAGAAGTTTTTTGTTCCACTTATTTATGCGTTCACTGATTGATTCTTGTATGTGCCCTGACCAAGATCCCACAACCTTGGTATATTATGATGGCATTCTAACCAACTGAGCTACCCTGACAGGGCCATAATCTAACTTTGATAAAAATTGACATTTCCATATTTAATGACTAAAAGTTGCAGTGGACTAGCAGACCATTTTAGATATAAAAGATTTGTGTTAATAGGATACAGACCACATTTTTAGATGTTACTGAAAATTCCAATAAGGTTTTCTAATCAAAACAGCCTGGTACTGGCACAAGAACAGGCATATAGATCAGTGGAACAGAACAGAGACCCCAGAAATCAATCCACATCATTATGGTCAATTAATGTGTGACAAAGGAGGCAAGAACATATAATGGAGTAAGGACAGTCTCAAATGGTGTTGGGAAAATTGGACAGGTACGTGCAAAAAATGAAACTAGGTAACCAACTTGCACCATACACAAGAATAAACTCAAAATCCTAGAAGAAAATATAGGCACCTAAGTCTCAGGCATCTCATGTAGCAGAATTTTCATGTGATACATCTCCTAGGGGAAAAGAAAGAAAGGAAAAAATAAACAGATGGGACTACATCAAACTAAAAAGCTTCTGCACAGCAAAAGAAACCATCACCAAATAAAAGGGGACCCCACTGTATGGGAGAACATACTTGCCAATGACACATCTGATAAGGGGTTAATTTCCAAAGTATATAAAGAACTCATATAGCTCAACAAAAGGAAGATAAATTACCCAACTAAAAAATGGTACAGGACCTGAGTAGGCACTTCTTCAAAGAAGATGTACAGATGACAATAGACATGAAAAAATACTCAATGTCACTAATCATCAGAGAGATGCAAATTAAAACTACGATGAGATATCACCTCACACCTGCCAGAATGGCTACCATCAACAAATCAATAAACTGCAAGTGCTGGTGAGATGTGGAAGAAAAGGAATGCTAGTACTCTGCTAGTGGGAATGCAGACTGGTGCAACCACTATGGAAAACTGTATGGAGTTCCCTCAAAAAATTAAAAATTGAACTGCCATTTGACCCAGTGATCCCACTTCTAGGAATATATCCTAAGAAACTTGAAACACCAATCAGAAAGAATATATGCCCCTCCCCCCCATGTTCATAACAGCATTATTTACAGTAGCTAAGATCTGGAAACAGCCCAAGTGCCCATCAGTAGATGAGTGGATAAAAAAGCTGTGGTACATTTATACAATGGAATACTATACAGCTATAAAAAAGAAGGATCTTTACCCTTTGTGACAGCATGGGTGGACCTGGAGAATATTATGAAGAGTGAAATAAGACAGCCAGAGAAAGACAAATATCACATGATCTCCTTTATAAGTGGGATCTAATGAATAAAATAAACTGACTAACAAAATATGTCCAGAGGCATGGAGGCATGGAATAGACTGACATATCTCAGGGGAGGGGCGAGGGGAAACAGGAAGAGATTAACCAAAGAACTTACATACATATATGCATAACCAAGGACATAGATAGTAGTGTCGCAAAGGCCTAGGGTGGAACAGGGACTGGGAAGAGGAGGGTAAAGGGGGGGGGGAAATTGGGGAAATCTGTAATGCTGTCAACAATAAAAAAATAATAATTTTTAAAAATTCCAGTAGGGTTTTTAAAATAACAAAATGACAAATGAATTGGAAAAAACAAACTGGGTAGAATACCACTGTTCTAGAAAGGAAAGGTAGCTTGGAAGTGGGAGGAAACAAGAATGTGAAGTAATAATTACTGAAATTCAGAGCACTTGTACATTCTCAAAAGTTTTGGCTAGAACCCAGAAGGAACCTTTTGTATGGTGAAGTTTAAAGCAATGGCAAAACAAAGAATTATAGATTTAATAAAATATCTTGTCATAACAAGTTAGTGTATAGAAGAAATAAATTAAATTGAGTAGGTCATCATTTTATTCTTAGATGTATTCCTTGAAATACTAGTTCTATTCAAAAGTATTCCCAGAAGGGTCTCATTGGTCAGTAAATTTGGAAATTTGGCATACTGTATTTTCCCCTCTTGGAGAAGCCCAGCCATAAAGAAACCTGTTTTACTTGGGGTTTTCCAAAACCATCAACTTGCATCAGATGGTAAGACATTATTAAAAATATTGTATTTGAAAGAGCATACTTATAGAATAGTCAGTTAGATCAATGAAAGAATAGATACATTTTAGACTTAGAAATATATATAAAACTGCTTATGTGATGACAGTGTCATTTTACATTAGTAGGGAAAGACTTGATTTTCAGTAAATGATGTGAGGCCAATGGATATCTATTTTGGGGGAAAAGTAGATTAATTAAAAATTTAAGCATTTTTTTTTTAAAAGAAATCATAAATGTATTGATAATCTTAGAATGTAGAAAGTCTTTTTTCTTATACCAAAGTCAGACCACAAAAGGAAAATTTATTTGATTATATAAAAACTGCAAATTTTCGCCCTGGCAGTGTGGCTCTGTTGGTCGGGCGTGGTCGTATGTAGGAAAAGGTTGTCTGTTCAATTCCAGGTCAGGACACATGCCCGGGCTCCAGGCTCGATCCCCAATAGGGGGCGTGCAGGAGGCAGCTGCTAGATGTTATGCGCTCACATAGATGTTTCTCTTTCTCTGCCTTCCTCTCTCTAAAAATCAATTTAAAAATCTCGCCTGGCCGCGCTTGGCTCAGCAATTGAGCATCAACCTAGGATCCAGGGGATCAAGGTTCGATTCCCTGTCAGGACACATGGCCAGGCTGCGGGCTTGATCCGCTGTCCGGGGTGTGCAGTAGGCAGCCGATAAATGATGACTCTCTCATCATTGATGTTTCTATCTCTCTCCCTTCCTCTCTCAATAAAGATATATTTTAAAAAAATAAAAATAAATTTAAAAATCTTAAAAAAAATCTGCAAATTTTGGTATGGCAAAACTCTTTCACATTCAAAGTTGGGATACATAAATTGGACAAATGTTACTTGATAAAGGTTACATAATAAAGGGATAATGTACTTACTATGTTAAGAAGCCTTGCAAATTATTTAAAAAAGAAAAATAGTGAACCCTTTTATAGTAAAAAATGGGTAAAGGATTCTTTTTGTGAAACTCATTTTACAAAATAAGGAATAGCAGCTGATGACCGTTAAACCTGTAACAGTATGTAATAACTCTGGTATTATGTAAGTAGTAGTGGCTAGAAATGTGGCCTCCAAAGTAGACTTATCTCTGTTGAATATTGGCTCATAGCTCTCCAAGAGGAAAATAAAAAAGTACTTCATAGGATTAGTATGAGGTTTAAATGTAATAATTAATGTAAAATGCTTTGTCAGTTATCTGGCACATAGTAAGTCATTCAATAATTGAGACCTACCACCGTTACAGAAAGATAGAATAAAGCAAAGAGCCAGTCAGTTGACAAAGTTGAAATAGAATAAGAATCATGTTTTAATGGTTTGGGATAATAAATTATCTTTAGTTTAAAGTGTAATCTGATAAATCTTTATGGAGGACAATTTAGTAATAATACCAGTGTTCATACTTTTTTTTTTTTTTAACTTGGGAGTGTTCATACTTTTTGATCATTTTAATTTCTTGGAGTTTATCCTAAGGAAACAAACAAGGATAAAGAGATGAATGGAACAAAGATTTTTTCATAGCGTGGTTTACAGGACTGGGGACAATGGATACGTTTTTTGGTCCATATGACAAAACACAATACAAACATTAAAAGCCATGTTTTTGAAGTATATTTAAAGATGTAGAGAAATATTCAATATTTGTGGTACAGTTTTTCAAGAAAAAGCAAGATGCAAAAATATGTAGTTGGGTCTCAATTATTCTAAATAAATTGTATAACAAAGCAAAAGTAGATTGGATAGAAGGTAAAGGAAGGTCTTCATTGTTGGTGTGAGTTGATTGCTACCGATTAAGTATCTTCATGAGACAAAGATGCTGCCTCAGCCTGTGCTCCTCAGGAAAAGGGTCCCATTGAGTTTCCCCAAGCCCCCCAGCCTACCTGGTGTGGCACCTAGGGACAATGGCTCTTTTGAATGAGGGAATAAATGTAGTATCCCTTATGTCCATTGAGAAACTCAGCAAAATGTTTTTCAAGTACCTACTATATGCTGGGCACTGTGCTAATATCTCTAACCTTATCTTATTTAATTAAACATGTTCTTCATAGCCTTAAAAAAAGAAAAAGAAGTAGACTGAAAAGAAATATTATACTAATTTTACTAGCCATTATCTTTGGTGGGATTAGTGATTTTAATTTTTTCATATCTTTCTACAGTAAAGCTGTTATACAATACACTTATATTATGTAATATAATAAACTTAGAGAATAAATTTCTATCACCAATTTATTAACTTCTGCTATTTTTCTTTTCTCTTATTAAAACAAACAGCAAATACATTTGCTAGAAAAGAGAGTGGTGTGTTTTTTAGGTTGACTCTTTAGGAAAGGAGATCAATATGAGGTAGAGAAAATGGGGATAGTTTAGTTCTATTGAGTTTTCAGAATTTTGGAAGTATAACATTAATGCTGTTCATGGAGGGTATATTAGCACAATAATCAGGAAGATAATTATGTCTATTATGAAAAGTCAAAGACAGCCAGATTAGAGCAAATACATGGATAACATAATTCCAGAAAAAAAAGAAAAGAAGTATTAACAGAAAGAGGTGTTACTCTTGAAATTGGTTTCAAGCTTGCAGTAGGATTAGAAAGAAAGAAAGCAATTCTCATTAGCCAAGAAACTCAGCTTCCAGCACAGCATCAAAGAGTTTAATATTCTAAGTAGATGCCCAGAGTTGGAAGAAAAACTGAAAATGTCATGCAGAAGGTCTTTGAAAAATTGTCCAAGTATAAACTGTTTTATGTTTCTAATTACTGGGATTTGGATGGAGTTGAAATAAGTAATTATCATGGTGGCTTTCACAGACTTGTGCTTTACAAATAAGGAAAACGCTTATACATAAAAAGCAAATTATAATTGTTTTTCATGTTTTGCAATACATATATTAACTTATTTAAACATTGGTTGAAGCTATTTTTTTGTTCCTTCTTTGTTTACTAAAATTTCCTTATAAAGCATTTATAGCCCTATACAATGAAGGCCTCTCACCACATGATTTTCTATCATGTGGCCTCAATACAACCTTTTAAAAAATTGTATTCACCCAACAATTTTTTTTTTAAGGAAAAATCACATATTCTATTGCAGCCCATAGCAGAGTCCCTGTTTGGTTGCTGGTAGAGGACAGTGTTCAGAGATCTCTCCATGGAGGATAAGATGTTTCATGAGGTGTCAGGTTAATGAAGCTAAGGACTTCTGACCTTGAGACAGATCATCTTGCAGGAGTGCAGGACTGGAGGGAAGGTGGCCCAGTAGGGGTGGCTGCAGTATGTTGGGTCAAGGGTGACAGCAGCCTGTAAGATAAACTCTTGTTTCCTGATCCCATAATATCTGTCAGTCATGTTTAAGAGTGATATTAGTTCATTATCTTCTGGAGGTCAGGTACCATATATTTTTACTCTAATATCTGAAGAGCTGTGTGTCCTAGCCCATGCTTTTGTGGCACAGCCTGATGCTGTCTTATTTCCAGTGCACACAGATTTTCTTTCATTTAGTGTATCTTATGAATTAAATATTTTTATTTCCCTGGTACCTAAGGGGAAAGTAAATGATATTAATTAACTTGTAATACAAAAGGGAAAATGTATTTCTAAATATAAAATATTCAGGAGAAAAAGTCATGAAAAGTTACCCCTTACTTTATATATGTTATCCAGGATATTTTCTTTTCCATTGTTTTGTTGTTGCTAGTACTTGACATTCTGATGACATTGTTACATTAAGGAAAGATTAGGGAAATTAGGGCCTATTGTTAAGTTTAGAGCTGCATTTTATGATCATTAAAGAATGTTGATCTCTACAAAGCATACTAGTACTAATTCTTGAAACAGTAAGGAATCTTCCCTCCCAAGTCTTAAGCAAATTTAGCACAAGGGGAAGAGGATGGTGGGTTGAAGCTGATGAAGAGCCTGCTTTTCAATAGTGAAGAAGGAATAAAAGGTGATATTTTAAATACAGCTGATACATTAAAAGCTATTATTGATGGTCTCCTTTTGAACTCACCACTTTGTATCCCCGTTAAGAAATTTATTATTTCTTTTACCTTGTATTCATTCATTCATTCATTCATTCATTCATTCATTCATTCATTTAAAAGTATTTATCCCCTTACAAGACCATGTTGTATGGAACATGCGTAAGTCTTTGCCCACAGACAGGTTAGAGTATAGTTCTGTTAAATACACATGCTAAATACAACATGTATTATAGTTAGACATGTGTAGGCCTACCTAGTTGCAGCATGTAAATGTCTCACAAGTACTAATTTGGTGCATTGCATACAGTATGCAGTAAATATTTTTTGAAGGAAAGACAGCTGGACAATTGAAAAGATTTCCATCTCGTCTAGAAAAAAAGCAGCAGATAAATTTGTCCTCATTGGAGTAATCATTATTCCTTTGGTTCCGCTTAAGGCTTACTGTACATAAGTTAGCATAATGTAGATGATACCAGATCACCCATAGGAGAGCTTAAAATCTCAGCTAGATGATTTGCCTCACTTTAAGGTGTTAAATCTTGTGTGTGTGTGTGTGTGTGTGTGTGTGTGTGTGTGTGTGTGTGTGTGTAAACATCTGGTTCATTTGATTTTTTGGTCAGTAAGATGGAAAAAGACCTATTTAGCCAAAAAAATTATTTTTGTTAGTAATTATTGTTACCTGTTATAACCTAGGACTAATTTTGTTTATAGGCGAGTGGCTGAACTGTTTATGTTTGATTTTGAAATCAGTGGAATCCATCTAGACAAAGAAAAGGTAAAACTTTCCTTTCTGTTTTTTGGGTCCTCTTGTTTTACTAATATTTAGTTGGTATCTTTGTTGCTACAGTCCTCAGGTATAGCTTGAATTTACATATTATAAAACTACTTAGGTCATTTATATTATGAAATTCTCCTGTAGATTGTATTTGAGTGTAGTGCTCTCTGGAAGTTGGCCTATCACCCACCATAATTCAGAATTAAAAATCACTTCAGACAGTTGGGGTGTTTTAGATGTCTTGGGATTAGGATGAGATGGGCAGTATCAAGAAAGAGAGGGCCAATGAATGGGAAAGCTGACACCATGGAAGATTAAGATCTGGAGGTAGAAGTACAGGGATATCATTAAGACCTTTACATAGGTGTATTTATTCATATTATAAGTGTCTTTGACAGATCCACACAGTTTTGTTCCTGAAGCAGTATGTATGGGTTGTACAGTGTTTAAGTAGGTATGGGAGAGGCCTTCTATATTGTCCAGATCCCTCATTTTTCAGGCGTGGAAACAAGACAGAGTGTTTTGTTCAAGTTCCCATCCTTAGTTTCCAGGACTTCTAACCCTGGTCACTGCTCCTTCTAGAACATGACATCTTAAGAAACTGAGTCCCTTATTTCAGTATCAAGCTCCAGGCTGGAAGAATGGGGGTTACTTGACTACCATGAAAGACCTGCCTGCAGTCTAGACTACTATAGTTACGCTTTTTTAAAAATGTTTTTCCTAATAAGTATAGTATAAAGCCACTTAACCTATTAATTGAGATTAGCTTATTAGAGTATCTTGGAAAATAGAGGGCTGGGTTTTGGGATATATATCACATAGAATAGATTCTGTCATTTTGATTGGTGCAGGGTTTGAGCAATGCTGAGGACCCTCACACATGACTCCTTGTCTAACCCTGAGCCCAGTATCCCCAGGGCTAATAGGCTATACTGTAAATTCACATTGCTTAGAGTGGAAACATTTTCTCCTCTCCAAGTCAGTTCTTTACTTCTCTGTACTAATGATACCACCATTCGCTGAGTCATTCAAATAAAATTTTAGAGTCAGTTTGCATTTTTTTCATTCCCAGTATTCTCATATCTTAGTCAGTGACCAAGTCCCTGGATTATTACTTTGGAGCTTCTGCATCTGTCTGTGTCCCAAAAACAACTTCCAAAAACAACTTATCTTAATCGTTATCACTAAATCCCTGGGCTGTCCTAAAGCCCAAGCCCATTGTCTTCCCTGATACTCATTATAATTAACAATTAAATATTTACTACTTAAAACATATATCTCTCATCAGATCTTTATAACAGTTTGAGGCTGGTGCTACTATTGTTCCTGTTTTATAGATGAAGAAACTGAGACACCTAGAGGTTATGTGATTTATACAAGGTCACAGAACTAGTAGGTGGCATATTACACACAGGGTGGGGCAAAAGTAGGTTTACTTTTGTATTATGAAAAATAATACGAAATAATACAAAAATTAATAAATAATACTACAAGAATAAACTGTGTTTACTCACAGCTGTAAACCTACTTTTGCCCCACTCTAGAGCCTATTTTGCTAGGCTTTCCTACAGGTCTTCCGATAGTCGTTCTAACCTGTCTGAACATTGGAGTCATTTCCTTAAAGCATTGACTTGATTGTTATTCTCCTGCCCAGAACTTTCAGTGACTTCCCATTGCCTACTGAAAAAGTATAAATAGCAGTTAACACATGGCATTGCCTTCCCAGCTCTTCCTGTGCCTCAGTGAATTCATGATACCCTGTCCTGCCATTTGTGGTTCTGTGTCATCCTCCTCTGCCTGCTCACCAGGTTTTTCTGCCTGAAATCCCTGTTAAGGCTTCATCTTCAGCCCATGGTGTCTGCAAAGTTTTTATCAGTCTCTGAGGTGGAATTCTGTATTCATCTGAACTCATATTTTACTTATTTCATGCATATGACATTTATCTTTAACTTCTTTTTATTGAAGTTGTTGCTCTTATTATTGCATCTACAGTATAGGCTTCTGAAGGACAGAGAGTATGGATCATATTTTTAATGCATACCAGTTTTGGACTTAATAAAATATTGAATGAATGTATAATGAATCATAATAATGCCAGCTAATATTAATCAACTTTGGTATCTTCAGAAGGAAGGTTGTAGGTGAATACTTTTAGTATTTTATTTAATCCTCATGAAAGATGTTTTTGAAACTTTATTAAAAAGTAATATGTGTCAAGTCAAGGTGAGTTTCACTAGTATTGACCTTGCTTCTTTTATCATATGTTTTTACAAGAATAGCTGCCCTTCCTAGAAATTAACTCCCTGGCAACCCACAAACATTAAAGATGGAAGTAAAGTAAACCTCCTATGTCTCTCTGTTGTAACTTCTACGTCTGTTCTCAAAGGTGCTCCATGAGGACAGATAAAAGGAAGATACATTACACTTTTTAAAAGAAAGATCTTGAAATAAACCTAACAGCATAATCTACAAATGTAATATATATTCTTTTTAAGTTTTTTCTTATTTAATTTGAAAGGTCTCATTGAATATAATTTACAAGTTTGAAATATAAGGGAAGTATATGCTTTTAGCAATTATGTAATAACAATTTCATAGACTTCTTAGAGTTCAGAGTACTGCTCATTTAATTATCACATGATAATGAAATGCCTAGCAGATTGTTGGTGAAGTCAGGAAGTAAACCCAGTTTTTATTTTTCCAGATATTTTAATAGATGACAAATTCTTTTAAATAAATTTTTTTTTTTTTCATAGTAAAGGCTTTGGGGAAAATACTTGGAACTACCCCGGGATCTTTCACCTTTTCTGTTATTCTACTTGGTACCATTAGGTGGTGCTAACTGGCCATATCAGAAAGTAGACTGAAAGAAATCTGCACTATAAAGATAGCAGGATATCTGAAAAATTATTTTTCACATAAAGTTTGAATTTTCTATATTAAAAATGTTTGGTTATTAATATATACTTAATTTTTTAGCATCTTATCAAGTGTACATCTGCACCTTGTGTATTTAGTTAAAAAAATATTAGTGCTGCTCAGTCATTTTTTAGGGTCATAATGTAGTTTAGAATCTGTTAATAGCTATTGACTCCTTTTCCAGAAAGACTTGCATATGCTCTCACATGATCCCCATCATGAGCCCATTTCCAGATGCCTGTCTAGTTTTCTAGTAACAAATAACTGAAAATTCATCTCTTGTCCTCCAGTAGACTTGAACTATAGTTTATATTTCATTCGAAACATTTGTGTTGCCTCTTTGATAATACACATTTTTTCAGGAGATTGTGTGTCCTAAAGCTGTGACTGCCAGATAAAACTCTCATAGATGTTTCAACACCATCCCCATCATCACTGGTGGCTATCTGAGGTCCAGACGGTAAGGGCCTGACAGTGAGGGCCAGGCACAGAGAGAATATGTGGTCTTATCCTTAGGGGCTCCAGTCTAGTTCTTACCAGTCCACTGCTGTCGTTCTCTAGATGCTCCAGTACATGCAAAATCAGAACTTTTAAAGTGTGTTACACCTTCTGGATGTTCTCTACACTTTTGTGAAGAATTGTAATAATTCCTTTCCCCTCACCTTTTAAGTCTAATCTTTTAAAACAGTATATTTTCTCACCTGCATTTCAAATATTTAATTTTTTTAATCTAAAAATACTTTTAAGCATTGTATTGACTAGATTCAACTAAATTCTCCTAACTAAGAGGTCTTCTGGGGGATAAGGAAAGATTC
Organism: Miniopterus schreibersii; assembly: GCF_964146895.1. Taxonomy (NCBI): domain Eukaryota; kingdom Metazoa; phylum Chordata; class Mammalia; order Chiroptera; family Miniopteridae; genus Miniopterus; species Miniopterus schreibersii. The sequence goes on from NC_138102.1 coordinate 82,530,804, forward strand.
TGTACTTCCTAATGTTAATTTGAAAGATTAGTTGTATAACCTAGACATAAAATAGAACTCTAGAAGTTTTGTAAGTCTTAAAGCATGGAAACACTGTACAACCCATATGGATAGTCTTTTTGTCTGGATATTAAATGTCTATCAAAAAATAGAGTTAAGATATTATAGTACATTATACATTTAGGACATAAATAATATATTCATTTTATTACTTAACATCTTATTAAATTATAAATCACATTTTTATGTTGATTTGCCATCTTTATAGATTGTCTATTAAATTAGTTATGAAATATTGCTTTAAATGCTTTAAAATAACTTTTACTCCCCTGTCCCCTTCCCCCCCCCACATATAGCGTAAAAGAGCAGTGGACCTGAATGTTAAAATTTTGGATTTGAGTAGTACCTTTCTTATGGGAACCAACTTTCCCAACAAGATTGAGAAGCACCTCTTACCAGAACACATTCACCAGAACTTTGTACTTGCTGGAGATCATGTAATTGTTGATGGTCTACATGCAGAAGCACCAGATGACTTGGTATGTGTATTTAATTTTCTTTATAGTTCAGGTCCCATCTGTGTGCCACTACTGTTTTAACCCCAGGTTCAGTGATAATATAATCCTACCATTAAAAATACTTCAGTGTTACTAAGCCCTAAAAATTTAACTTTGGGATTATTAATTCCATAAATGCTTTGAACAATGAAAAGGGTTTAATTATTCATGTCCTATTAAGAACTCATTTTTAAAGTATGATAAATAATGGCAATGACTGACTGACTAGACTACACAGAATTTTGTTTTCTTTTTTTAATCCTTACCTGGGGACATTTTTTTACTGATTTTAGAGAAGAAGGTAGGGAAGCACTAACTAAAGAGAGAGCGAAAGAGAGAAACATCTATGTGGGAGAGAAACATCAATTGGTTATCTCCTGTACATGCCCCGACAAGGAATCAAGCCCATAACCTAGATATGTGCCCTGACAGGTAATCGAACTCACAACCTTTTTGGTGTACAAGACGATGCTCCAACCAACTGAGCCACCTGGCCAGGGCTAGATTAGAGATTTTTAATTCATGTTAGTCTTCACTTCATCTGGTTAAAGGTGCTTTATGCCACATGGAATGGATGCAGAGAACTCTAGTCAAGTATGTTGTATCTCATACTAGTTTATGAGTCCAAAGGCTTTATTTACCTTGTGCAAACCATTATTTTATTTTTAAAGCTACGATCACCTGAAGAATAAAGTGGTGAGAGTTAGCCAATATTATTATTGCATAGAACTTTGTATCATGGTATTTACATCTTTTATCATTTGCTGTTTAAATATAGGTGCGAGAAGCTGCTTATAAAATCTTTCTTTATCCCAATGGTGGTCAGTTGAGATGTTTAGAAGAATTGCTCAGCAACAGAGATCTTCTGGCAAAGTTAGTAGGGTATTCTACATATTCACACAGAGCTCTCCAAGGAACAATAGCTAAAAATCCAGGTAAGACTGTTTACCCAACTTTTAAGGACAAAACAGAATTTTTATGGAACTGAACTTCTGACCTTAAAAAATTTTTTTGAATTTATTTTGAATTACAGTTGACATACCATATTGTATTAGTTTCAGGTGTACAACAGAGTGATTCAACATTTATATACATTATAAAGTAATCACCACAATAAGTCTAGTAACCATCTGTCACCATACGTAGTTATAATATTATGGACCCTATTCCCTATGCTGTACGTTATATCCCCATGACTTATTTTATAACTTGAAGTTGTGCTTCTTAATTTTCTTTCCCGCCAACTTCCTACCCCCATCCCCTCTCGCAGCCATTAGTTCTCTGAATCTGTGTTTGTTTCTGTTCTGTTTTGTTGTTCTTTTTCTTAGATTCCACATATAAGTGAAATCACACAGTATTGGTCTTTCTCTTTCTAACTTATTTCAGTTAAATTAATCTCTGGTTCATCTGTGTTATCTAAAATGGCAAGATTTAATTCTTTTTTATATTGAGTTATATTCCATTATATATATATATACACCACAACTTTTTTTCTGTCCATCTGTCGATGGATACCTAGGTTGCTTCCATATCTTGGCTATTATGAACAGTGCTGGTGTGTACATAGGGATGCATATATCTTTTGCATTATGGCTTTTGTTTTCTTCAGATACATACCTAGAAGTGGAATTGTTGGGTCATATGGTAGTTATATTTTTAATTTTTTGAGGAATATCCATCCTATTTTCCATAGTCGCTGCACCACTCTGCATTCCCACCAGCAGAGTGCTAGGGTTCCATTTTCTTCACATCCTCGTCAGCACTTGCTGTTTGTTGATTGATGGTAGCCATTCTGGCAGGTGTGAGATGACATGTCATTGTGGTTTTAACTTTCATTTCCCTGATGATTAGTAATGTTGAGCATCTTTTTATGTATCTGTTTGCTATCTGTATATCTTCTTTGGAGAAATGTCTTTTAAGGTCCACCCATTTATTTATTGGATTTTTTGTTGTTGTGATGTGGGTTGTATGAGTTCTTTATATATTTTAGATATTAACCCCTTATTAGATATATTGTTTGCAAATACCTTCTCCAATTCAGTAAGTTACTTTTTCATCTTGTTGATGATTTTCTTCACTTTTCAAAGCTTTTTAGTTTGATATAGTGTCCCATTTGTTTATTTTTGCTTTTGTTGCCTTTGCCTGAGTAGACATATCCAATAAGATATTGCTAAGACTGATGTCAAGAAGTTTAGTGCCTATGTTTTCTTCTAGCAGGTTTATGGTTTCAGGTCTTATATTTAATTCTTTAATCCATTTTGAGTTTATTTTTGCGTATGGTGTAAGAAAATGGTCTACTTTTTTTTTTTTGCATGCATCTGTCCAATTTTCCCAGTACTCTTATTGAAGAGACTGCCTTTACCCTATTATATATCTTTACTTCATTTGTTGTTGATTAATTGACCGTATGTAAGCGTGTTTTTGCTTCTGGGCTTTCTATTCTGTTCCATTGATCTATATCTCTGTTTTTCTGCCAGTACCATACTGTTTTGATTACTATAACTTTGTGGTATAGTTTGAAATCAGGGAGCGTAATACCTCTAACATCGTTCATCTTTCTCAAGATTTCTTTGGCAATTCAAGGTCTTTTGTGTGGTTCCATATAAATTTTAGGATTATTTGTTCTAGTTGTGTCAACAGTGCCATAGGTATTTTGATGGGGATTGAATTGAAACTCTAGATTGCTTTGGGTAGTATGAACATTTTAACAATATTAATACCTCTAATCCATGAGCATGGCATAACCTTCTATTTATTGTGTCTTCAATTTCTTTCATCAGTGTCTCTTAGTTTTTAGAGTAGAGGTCTTTTATTTTCCTTGGATAAATTTATTCCTAGGCTTTCTTTTTTTTGCAATTGTAAATGGGATTTAAAAAATTTTTTTCTTTGTGCTAGTTTATTATTTGTGTATAGAAACACAACATATTTCTGAATATTAATTTTCTATTCTGCAACTTTACTGAATATATTCATTAGTTCTAATAGTTTTTTTGTGTGTGGGACCTTTAACGTTTTCTATGTATAGTATAATGTCCTCTACATATAGTGACAATTTTACTTCTTCCTTTACAATTTAGGTACCTTTTATTTCTTTTTCATGTGTGATTGCTGTGGCTAAGACTTCCAGTAGTTTTGGGCAAACCTGTCTTGTTCCTGATACTAGAGAAAAAGCTTTTAGCTTTTCACCATTGAATATGATGTTAGCTGTGGGCTTGTCAAATATGGCTCTTATTGTGTTGAGGTATATTTTTTCTGTACCAACTTTGTTGAGAGTTTTTATCATAAATGGATGTTGAATATTGTTGAATACTTTTTCTACATCTGTTGAGATGATCATATGTTTTTTATTAATTTTGTTTATATGGTGTATCACATTGATTGACTTACAGATATTGAACCATCCTTGCATCTCTGTAATAATTCCCACTTGATTGTGGTGTATGATCTTTTTAATGTATTGTTGAAATCAGTTTGCTAATATTTAAAGAATTTTTGTATCTATATTCATCAGGGATATTGGCCTGTAAATTTTTTTTAATGTATTTACCTGGTTTTGATATCAAGATATAGTTGGTCTTGTTAAATGAGTTTGGAAGCATACCCTTCTCTTCAATTTTTAGAAATATTTTAAGAAGCATGTGCATTAATTCTTCTTTGAATGTTTGGTAGAATTTACATGTGAAGCCATCTGATCCTGAACTTTTGTTTGTTGGGAGTGTTTTGATTACCAATTCTGTTTCGTTTCTAGTAATTTGTATGCTCAGATTTTCCGTTTATTCCTGACTCAGTCTTGGAAGATTATGTATTTCTAAGAATTCATCCATTTCTTCTAGGTTTTCCTAGTTGTTGATGTATAATTGTTTATAGTATTCTCTTAAAATCCTTTGTGTTTCTCTGGTGTCGATTGTCATTTCTCCTCTTTCATTTCTGCTTTTATTTGTTCCTTCCCCTCCCCCCCTTTTTTTGATGAATCTGGCTTAAAGTTTATCTGTTGTTTTTTATCTGTTCAAAGAACCAGCTCTTAGTTATGTTGATCTTTTAAGTTATTTTATATTAGTCTCTATTTTATTTCTGCTCTGATCTTTATTATTTTTTTCTTTCTACTCACATTGAGCTTTGTTTGTTCCTTTTTTAGGTCCTTTCAGTGTAAGTTTAGATTGTTTATTTGAGATTTTTCTTGTTTCTTGTGGTAGACTTGTATCACTATGAATTTTCCTCTTAGAACTGCTTTTCCTGTGTCGTAGAGATTTTAGATCATTGTGTTTTCATTTGTATTTGCCTACATTTTTATTTTCTCCTTGATTTCTTCATTAAGCCATTAATTGTTCAGTAGCATATTGTTCAGCCTCCACATTTTGTGTTTTTTCCAGTTTTCTTGTAATTAATTTCCTGTTTCATATCATTGTGATTGGAGAAGACACTTGATATGATTTCAGTCTTATAAAATTTACTAAGATTTGTTTTGTGGCCTAACATTGTCTGTCCTGGAAAATGTTCTATACCCACTTGAAAAAAACAAGTGTATTCTTTTTTTGGGTGGAATGTTCTATATAAATATCTATTAAGGTAACCTGATCTAATATGTTGATTAAAGCCGCTGTTTCCTTGTTGATATTCTGTCTGATTGATCTAGTCTTTTATCAAAGTGGGGTGTTAAAGTCCTCTACTATTGTAATACTGTCGATCTCTACCTTTGTGTCTGTTAATATTTGCTTTATATAATTAGGTACTCCTGTTTTGGATGCCTAGATGTTACAAGTGTTATATCTTCTTGTTGGGTTGATCCCTTTATCATATGTAGTTTCCTTCTTTGTCTCTCCTTTTACAGCCTTTGTTTTAAATTCTGCTCTAAGTATCAGTCCTAGCTTTCTTTTTGTTTCCATTGGCATGAAGTATATTTTTTCATCCCTTCACTTCGAGTCTTTGTCTTTTGATCGGAAGTGACTCTTGTAGGCAGCATATGCATAGACACCGTTGTTGTTTTTTATTCTATTCAGTCACCCTATATCTTTTGATTGGAGCATTTAGCCTGTTTACATTTATAGTTATGGATAGGTATGTACCTATTGTCATTTTATTGTTTTCTGATCGTTCTTGTCATTCTATGTTTCTTTCTTCCTTTCTTGTACATTGGTAACTTAGTTTAGTTTTTTTGGGGGGTTCCTTTTTCTTTATTTTTTACACGTATGTATTAAAGGGTTTTTTGGTTTATGGTTACCATAAGATTCACATATAACAAGCTATGTTTATAGCGGTCTGTTTTAAATTGTTGGTCCTTTAAGTTTGCACTTAAAACACTATATTTTTTTAACATTCCCTGCCATGTTTATGTTTTTGACATCATATTTTATGGTTTTATTTGTGTGTGTGTGTGTCCCTTAATTTGTTACTGTAGTAACATGTTCTTACTTCTTATGTCTTTTACCGTGTATACTATCTCTATAAATTGTTTGATCCATTATGTTTATTAAATGTTTGCCTTTACAAGTGACATTTTTATTTTTTTGTTTTTGTCCTTTTAACATTTCTTGTGAAGCTCTCTTAGTAGTGATGAACTTCTTTAGCTTTTACTTTTCTAGGAAATTCTTTATCTCTTCTTTATTCTGAATGGTAGTTTGCTGGGTAGAGTATTCTTAAATGTAGATTTTCTACTTTCATTGTGTTGAATATGTGGTGCCATTCTCTTTTGGCAAAGTTTCTGCTGCAAAAGTAACTGATATTCTTATGAGGGAATCCCTTTTTCTAAACTAGCTGCCTTTCTCTTGCTGATTTAAAGATTTTCTTTTTATCTTTAACTTTTTGCATTTTAATTATGTGTCTTGGTATAGACCACTTTGGGTTTATCTTGTTAAAGATAAGTTTCGTGCATTTCCTATACTTGGATATCTATTTTCTTCACCAGGTTTTAAGTATTTTGTGCCCCTTTCTTTCTTCTTCTCCTTCTTGGACCTATGATGCAAATGTTGGTACCCTGATGTTGTCCCAGAGATACCTTAAACTATCCTTTTTGGTTTTTCTCTGCAATTGGATGGTTTCCATTACCTTGTCTGTCAGCTTGCTGACTCATTCTTCTGCTTCAACTGATCTGCTGTTGATTTCCTCTAGTGTATTTTTTTTAAAACTTCAGTTACTGTATTTTTTAGTTCTTATGTTGGCTCTTGCTGATATTTCATATCTCTTTGTTGAAGCTCTCACTGAGTTCACCTTTCTTCACCTGCATTCACTGATCATCTTATAACAGTGTTTTGAGCTCTTTTTGGTAGATTGCTTATCTCCTTTTTATTTAGTTCTTTTTTTGTCGTTTTTGTTCTGTTCTTCCATTTCAAACCTATTTCTTTGTTTCGTCATTTTGGCAGTCTCTCTTTGTTTGTTTTTATTACTTAGGTGGAACAGCAACCTCTCCCCTTCCTGATGTTATTTCCCCTCTGTAGAATGTATGTGCCTGGTTTCTTTGGCATGCCAGCTGGAGCTGAGCCTGGAGTGGGTGTGGGCTATAGAGCGTCTGGGGGCAAGCCCCACATAGGCTGCCATGGCAGGCCAGTTGGAGGTCTAGTCCCTGGGGCAAGCCTCACCAAGGCCCCTTGGTAGACTGACTGTGGTTGGAGTGAGCTCAGGATTGGGGAGTCCTAGCGACAAGCCTTAGCAGGACCTAGAGTTGTAGCTAGGGTGGGTGCAACTTGTGGAGAGTTTGGGGCCAATCCATACTGGGAGGCCATTTGGAGTTGCAGTTGGAGTGGGCTCAGGACAAGGGTAGCCTTGGGGACAAGCCACACTGAGGCCTAGATCTGTAGCTAAAGCAGGCATGGTCTGCTAGATATGCTGGAGGTAAACCACATAGGCTGGAGATATAGTTTGAGTGGGGGAGGAGCCACGGGGTGTTTCTGGGGTAGGTCTCAGAGCTGGTGTTGGCCTTGGACCTGGAGTGTACTGAGATAGTCTTGGCAGGCTGGCTAGAGTGCCTGGATCACTCTCTTGCCATTCATTAGAGGGGAAGGGCCACCAATGGTGTTCTCCAGTGCCGGTGACACCAGAGAGAGTTCCCCAGTTACATTCCTGTGGCAGAGACTCTAGGATTAGTAAATGGATTTCCTTCCCATATAGTCTAGGAGCCCTTTAAACCAGTTTTTTTCAGTGTGCCCCAGGGCTGCCAAGTTTGTGAGTAGGCCCCTCAATGATCTTTCCCTACTGCAAGTTGATGTTTGATGATAATTTCCGTGGTACACTGCCTCCATTTCTCCTACCCATTTCCATGTGGTCTCTCTCTCATTTGTTGTGCAGAAGCTATTCGGTCTCAGCCCTTAGTTTTCTTTAGAGGAATTTGTCTGTAGGTGTAAATTTGTTGTGTCCCTGGGAGGAGGTGAGTTCAGGGTCTTCTTGTACCAGAGGCCTGAACTTCTGATTTTAAATAGCTATAAAATTAGTTTTCTATTTTTAATATACTCAGAGACCCATTTATTAAGATTTTCTACATCTTCAGATAGCAACAATTTTTAAAGAGTTAATAATTCAGAATATATTCAGTCCAAGGTATTTTATTTCATGTGCATGTTAAGAGTAAATCATACTTAAATTTTTATTGATGCCAATTTAAATTGTTTTTATTTAAATTTAACTTTCATTTTAACTACTTTCTGTGCTCCATTTATCCAAATAATAAGAATTAGTGTGGAAGAGGTAGAAGATCAATATTTCTGCTGAACTCAAGGGTAAATGTAGGGTAGGTCTTATAGAAACACTTAGTCCTATAAACTCTCAGAGAGAAGAGTACTACTTGAGAAGTTTTGTTCTGGGTAAGGGAAAAGCATCTTTCCTTGGGTTTGCAATAAACTTGCCTTATACTCCTCTGAGTTCTTTGATTTATAATATATAAGAGAAAATGTTTTGAAATATAGTATAAATGTATATACTAAGTTTTTCAAAGGCATTTATTAAATTACAGTTACAGTTGAGATTGAGTCAGGATAAGGGTGGTTGTGATGGTGGTTCAGATACAAGATATGCTTTGGAGGCTGAATTTACAAGACTTGGTGATGGGTTGAGGGGAGGAGGAGACAGTGTGATGGATTCTCATAGTTTCTGGTTGTGCACCTGGATACACATGCCATTCATGGAGGGAGAGAACACTGGAAGTAAAAACTCTGTGAGCAGAAGATCACATTCTTATTCTGTCCTGTCTTTATTTCAGTTTATCCCTTTCTCTGGCATGCTCATATCTTCTCCAAAGTTTTCTTAAATCCACTCTATCTTGTTTCTCACTCTTATGTAAAGGCCATTTTTCTTGCTTTGTCAAGGCTGTCTGTTAGGCCGTATGTACGTCACACTCATTCTTTTGCTTATGTTTCCTTCATGGGAACATTTCCCACTTCCCAATCTGTTAAAATCCTAAGTTTTTCAGTGTTCAGCACAAAACCTTCCTCATTATTGAAGCCTGTTAAACTTTTTCACTTCCCTTGGACTCCCTTGTCCCCAAAACCTTAAAACACAATTTGTTTCACATAACTTAGCTCTTAAATAGATATCATTTTGTGTGTTTTTCTTTAGTTGCTATTTTCACCAGATTCTTATAATATATGATTATTATTTTATATACTATATTATGTTATTTATACATAGTTATAATGTTAATCAGTGCTTATTCTAGGCTGTTATTTCATTCACTACATCTACAGCCTTGTGGAGAAGGTGTTTGTATCCATTTCACAGATAGGGAATCTAAGGTTAGGCTATGTTGCTAAAAAGTAGCGGAGCTGAAACCTAAGCCCATACTCTAAATACAGGGGTGGGCAAAAGTAAGTGTACAGTTGTTCGCATGGAAAATAATACAGTAATTGATAAATAGTAATACAAGAATAAACTTTTGCATACTCACAACTGCAAACCTATGTTTTCCCACCTGTGTATATAGTCTCAAGCCTGTTGGCTGCTTGAGACCTAGTGCCCTATCTACTGAGTTCTTACTGTATGTCAGATATTATTCTAGGCAGAAAAATAAATTAGTGTGTAAAACAAATGGAAATTCCTGCCCTTGTGCATTTTACATTCTTGTAAAAGGAGACAGATAAGATAAAAAAAATTGGTGAAGAATATGTTATTAGTTAATATAAGTCATAGATAAAACTGAATAGGGAAGGGGATAAGGAATGTGCACATGTAGGGGTTGGTGCTGCCATTTTAAACAGTTATCAGGGAAGGGCTTGCTGTGAACCAAACATAAGCACAGTCATGAAGGAGGTACAAGAATAAGTCTGTGCCTCATTAGGGGAAGAAGATTCCATATGGAGGCATAGCAAGTGCAGAGGTCTAAAGGCAAAAGAGTACCTGACATGTTTGAGAAAAATCAAACAGGGCAAAGTGGCTGAAATGGAGTAAAGGAAGGGGAGCGAGGTAAGAGGTGAAAGCAGGCATAACTAAGGGCTGTATTAAGTAGGACTTTTCCTCCAGTGAGATGGGAAGTCCTTGGAGGGTTTTGAGCACAGAAGTAAGATGATCTCACTTAAATTTTAATATTAAGTCATGTATTGCTGATGTTAAAATAGACTGCAGTCAGGCAAGGGTGGAAGAGAGACCATTTAGAAGCTATTTTGCAGTAATCATGATGCGGAGGGTTTCAGCTTGAACAAGGTGATAGTGGCCATGAAGGCGGTAAAACGTAGTCAGAGTTCTGGATATATAGTATTCTGAAGGGAGAGTTAAGGTTTTTGACCTCAGCAACTGGAAAAACAGAATGAGCTGTTAATTAAGATGTGGAGGACTAGGAGCTTGGTTTGGTTCAAGCTAAGTTTGAGATGCAGATTGGTGTTCAAGTGACAGTGTTGAGTATGCAGTTAGATATATAACTCTGGAGTTAAGGAGAGAGTTCTAAGATGGAGATATAAATGTGGGGCTTTATTTAAAGTCATGATACTGTATGAGATTGCCAATGGAGTGAGTGCATTTAATGAAAATACAAAGTCCATGGACTGAGGTCTGGGACCCTCCAAGCCTAAGAGGTCACAAAGAAAGGCCACACAGTAAAGGCCACAAAGAAGGAGCAGTCAGAAAGGAGGAAAGCGAACATAGGGCCCCAGAAGCAAAAAGAAAGCAGTGTCTTAAGTAGCAGAGTGGTCAGCTGATTCAAATACCGAGGGCAGGTCAAAGCTGAAGAAGGCTGGGGATTAACCTTTGGCTTGAGTGGTACCTATTGGAGGGCACTGGACTTGCCACAGAATGCCTATTATCATTACCAGCAAATCTCCATCACTAAGTGGTTAGTTTGACAACCTGGTATGTTTGGAGTTAAACGGTTTTGCACATTAGTCACATAGGATGTGACCTGTGTCCTCCAAGGATTTAAAATTTTGTTGGGGAGCTAGGTATATACATAAAAAGGTAAATAACCCAGGTCAGTGTCTTTTAGGTGCCAAATGAGTAGTATAGACAAAACAATGCCATAGGATTTTAGGAATTTAGGAAATTTCTCAGATGGTTATGTGGCTGTTGAACGTTTCAAGAGGGACATGAAACTTGAGATAGGCACTTGAGGGATAGTAAACTTTCAGCAGAAAGGAGAGGAGGGTAGAATGAGGGTAGACAGAGGTTAAGGTGGGCATTCATGTGACAGGAAATAATTTTCCAGTGAGGCATTTATTTTCAGGGCTTTCAAACTTAATATTTTTACTAGCATAAATTTCTAGTTAGATTAATTGAGTTAGATTTTTTTCACATATAAGATAGTTAGAAAAACAAAATGGGTGAAAGTTAATTTAAAAAATGTTATTTAGAAACAAAAAGTATATACAGAGATGTATTTGAAAGCAGTTTTCTATGGCAGCTGGTATGATACCCAAAAATGAAATTTTATTTTAAACTAAATGACAGGTTTTTTTCTTAAACTCTTAATATCATCTAACATGGTACATGAGGCAGAGTTTATAGGATTACTGTATACAAGGCTTGTACTTAGTAGTGACAGTGGCAAGAAACCTAATGGCTTCTTAGTGTAGGTTAACTGCCATTCTTTTCTCAGCCTTTTATTTTACTCAGAAAGGAGATAACTTACATTGAAGTGGGCAGAAACTTAAAAACCATATAAAAGGTTATCTGGAAAAAATAAAAACTGTGTTTGTGGCAAACTCTAAAATACATATAAAAGCTCTATACACATAAATGAATGGCAAAAAGTGCTAAATTCAAAAATACAGATGAATAGCCTGAGCTGGTTTGGCTTTTTAAAACAAAACAAAAAATTAGACATGTCTTAGTAACTTTTTTTTCATACACATATGAATAGATAGAAACACTTTGAAATTTAAATTTTTTTTCTTTAGCTTCCTATTAACTCTTTTCATTTAGGGCATAATCTAAGGCTTTGGATTATTACTATGTCAGTTGAATTTGTTTTTCTGATAAAGAGATTATTATGATGTAGAAATATTTATTATGTGCCTAGAATATGTTGCAGCTGTGCTTCCTCTTTGAAAATCATCACTTTAAGGGCATAGTATAAAAATGATCACATTATAATTTTAACAGGTATGTTCATTTTCTTATGTAGTTAAAGATGTTTTCTTTTGAATTTTATTTTTAGAGACTGTCATGGAGTTCCTTGAGAAACTATCTGACAAGCTTTCAGAAAGGTTAGTTTTTATTCTGCTCCTTAGAATACATATTATTTGGGTTTTTTTGTGTGTGTTTTTTAAAGACTTGATTTATAAAAAATTAGGAAGTGACTTATTAAGAATGGAAGTGTTGGAATATTGGTCAGATCTATGGACTGTTGAGCAAGAGATTAAATGAACTATGAGATATACTGTACTTTGAAAGCACATAGTTGTCTTCTAAGGTGACAACCTTGAAAACTTAGGCCGTTGCCTCTGATTCATTATTTGTCTTTAGGAAATCATTGATGTGTAACTTTAAAAATTTTCAAATGTTTTTGAAACTATATATTTTAGTTTGTACCATCATTTTATAACAAGTTTAGAAAATAATATTTTTCTTATTTTGGCCTAAATATTGGCAGCCCACAGATGTGGTAAATTGATCTGTATTTTGATTTTGTGTATTTTAAGAATGCTGTGCTTCACCATTTGTAATTTCAAGCTGAAGTGTTTTACTCTCTACAGTGAGTCCCTTTGTTATATTCATGCCTTCCCTTCTTCCTGATGCCCATTCTTTTTGATCGTGTCACTTGTCCTTCACTAGCACTCTTCTAGTGCTTTGTTGTGGGGTAGAACTCCAATATGCATCAGATACCTAGGATTCCAGGAAGCAGCTTGTCATGGTTTGTAAAACAGGGTGATGTTCTGGAAAAAGTCAAGAACCATATGATTTCGCTCATATGTGGGATATAAAAGTAAAATAAATGAACAAACAAGACAAACAGACAAAAATTCATAGACCCAGACAACAGTATAGAGATTGCCAGAGGGAGAGGAGCTTAGGAGAAGTAGTAAAGGGTAAAGAAGGTCAAATATATGGTGATGGAAGGAGATTTGACTTTGGGTAGCAAACACACAATGCAATATACAGATGATATATCATAGAATTGTACACTTGAAACATACATAATTTTATTAACCAATGTTACCCCTATACATTTAATAAAAAGAAAGAGGGTCATCTTCTCTCATTTCATTCTTATAATGCTGTCTAAAATTTTGTTTGCCTTTTTGACTACACTGACATGTTAAATTTTAGCTCAAATGTCCATTTTCTATTATAAACTCATGCCTTAGAACCTAATCCTCTCTAATTTGGATTCTACTTATAAATTCTAAACTTTTCTATTAATCCAGTAAACCACTATGACTTTGATATAATGAAGAGGAAGCATTAATTATGCAGTTACTTGAGAATTTATTCCACTTTGCTTTGTTGATTAAGTGTTAGTATTCTTTCTCCACTTACATGTAGCTTAGATTGTATTTTGAGCAAACATCCTCAGGTTTTTAGTTATATATAGGAGTTAATTCTAACAGAAACTTCATATTCCACATATTATTAAGCGTGCATTTGATTATTGTCCACCGAGTGTTTTTCTATAGGGGAAAAATTATAAATAGTAATCTTAAATATAATCTGTTAATATTCTTTAACATATATAGAAAGTAACGTGTTAGTTTCTTACCTTTTTAAGGAATAGCAAAAAGTAGTGATTTAAAGTTTGTGCAGATTAATACTTTGTATGTTTCTGTTATATTGCTAATTTTTCCAAGCTTTAGTACTTTCAAGACATGTATCTGTCAGAATGCTTTTTTAAGACAGAAATTGCCATCATTTACTTCTAACGTGTAAAATTGGGATTGATACTGGTTTGTTTATATTTGCACTACAAATTACTTCCAGTTTAATCATGAATATTGGAATGTAACATATGCAAACTAGTTTTTATCATATAATTACTAAAATTCTGTTCTATCAATTAATGACAAACCTTTTTACAGAACTATAAAAGATTTTGAGATGATGCGAGGAATGAAAATGAAACTAAATCCTCAAAATTCTGTAAGTAACTATGTTGGAACATTTTTATTATAACATAAACTGTCTTTCAGTTGAGGTCATTATCATTTGAATCTAGAACTTTCTTGTGATATGCTGAAGGTGTATATTGTTTTATTTCTGATCCTTGGTTTTGGTGAATAAAGGCATTGAAATATTTGATCCATATGTCTATGAGTCTGACATTTCCAGGAAATCCAGTATATCTTTGTTGGTTAGTTGACATAATATATATGTGCATGCATATACACAGAATACTGGCCAAGTGATTGGGGTACCCTGAGAGTGATGGGATTCCAGGTATTAGGGCCCTGCTTCTCATATTGTTTGAGGGAGCTACAGGATTGCTGGGATTGTCTGTGCCATTCTGTAGGTGCTTTTTTATCAGCTTCCCAGCTGCAACCACTCAGAAAGAGATTAATGCTATTAAATTCACCTATTTCTAGAGTAGCATGTCAGTTTCTTAATTTATGGTAGGAGCTGTATCTAGCAAAGTAACTAGTCATCTGTGCACTTTTACTCTGTAGGCAAATCCACTTAAGAAACTACATAATGGGTCAGAATTTACTTTGATGAATATAGAAACAGAAAAAATAAAATGTCTTGCTAAAAGCTAATATATTAAAAGCTAATATTACTTGAAACTATTCTACTTAAACATTTTTATATAGCCATTGAAGGTTATGTGGCCAGCGTGGAGTGAGGGAATGGGAGAGTTGCAGGAGGTGGGCTCAGGTTTCACTCCTGGTGAGATCCGGTCACATAGGAGGAAAACAGGAAAGCATCAGTGTGCAGAAACAACTTTTCCAAGTCTTAAAACTAGTGTGGATCAAAGTCTTGAACCTAAGCAGTCTGACTTCACAGCCTTGTCTCTTAACCATTCTTTTGTCACCTGTACAGTTTGTTGGGAGGATGATCCTTTAGGGATTCAAGCTTGTCTTTCATTGTTCTGTACCAGTTGTCAAAAACAACGTTATTACAATATTTCTCTATGACATATTTTCTTTGCCACGATTAGAGTTAATTCTGCTTTAGTTACATTTTAAATTGTTGCTTTCATTTTTGGGATCTACCCTAAGCTTCTTGCTTAGGTTTGTAAAGAACCTAATCTTACCTTTAGTACACTAATCTTACCTGCATTATGTGTTATGGATTAGTACATGGGTTACATTTTGGGAGAAATTTCAACATGGCTAATTTAATCTATTAATGTCGACTTTCATTAGTTTACATTTTAAAATGACATTGGTTTACCTTTTCCCCAAATTCTGAGATTATGCCTTATTTATAACTCTCTATTCATTGATTACAAGAAAGTTAAAATAAAGAGACAGGTATTTCCTTCCAAGTCACGAATTTTTAGGGTTTTATAGAACTTTTCTGATATAATTACAGGTTTACACTTTGTAAACTAGCTAAGTTATTGATAAAAACTGTGAAATAGTCAATAGCTTTCATAATGATGAATTTTTCATTGTAGGAATTAATGCCTTGGGATCCCCCCTACTACAGTGGTGTGATTCGTGCAGAAAGGTAAGTTTGAGAAGGAAGAAAGAAATTAATATTTATTGATCACTTTGCACATTAATTTTGCAACTACTTTCCTCACTCAGTTGCCCACGTTACAAACCTCTCTCTTCAGTTCAGTCCCTCTGCTGGCATGGTCAGTATCTGCCCACATTTTCCTTGTTTAAGACTTTAAAATATCTCCCCATAGTGTCTAGAATCTGGCCCCTCTCTTCCTGGGTGTAGCTTCCAGGTTCTCTTTCTAGACTTTGAGCATTTGGAGGGCTGGGACTTTGCTAGAACCCTGTTGTATCCCATTTGTGGTTGAGGGTAGGTGCTCAGCAAATATTTGTTGGACCAATGATGGAATAAAGTGATACTTGGCATGGTGCTGTGTGATTTTCTTACGTTTTTTCATTTTTATTTGAACATATTATCAACACATTGGCACATCTGGAAGGATATAAATGAAATAAAGAATTAGGAAACTTAAGTTGATTGAAGTATTCCTTTGGCTGCTGAATTCTCCTGTTTTTTTTATTGTGATAGAGCTGTAGATATTTTTCCCCTAAAAATTCCCTATTTCTGTCATTTTTATATTTGCATGTAAACCCAGTAAATATGGAGTTCTGTTCAAAGTGAACACATTTAAAAATGTTTATGTCCCAAGTAACTTTATATGCACAATAGAAATTTTTAAAAACTCTTAGAATCCTACCCTCTAACAAATTGTTAACATTTTTCTGTTTCTTTTTGTTTTAATCCCCACCCGAGGATATGTTTTATTGAATTCAGAGAGAGAGACGGTTGGGCGGGGGAGACATAGATATGAGAGAGAAACATTGATCAGTTGCCTCCCTTATGCACCCCAATGGGGGGTCAAACACACAACCTAGGTATGTACCCTGACCTGGAATCAAACCTTCAATCTTATGGTGCATGGGACAGCACTCCAACCAGCTGAGTCACCCAGCCAGCGCTAACATTTTTCTCTTACAGTTAATTTTTGAGGTATGCAGTTTAACTAAGGTAGTTAAGATTGATTTAGGTAATGGAAGAAAATAAAAGTTTTGTGTCTTTTTCTTCATTAAAGCATGTTGGCATATATCATGATAATATATTTATTTGATTGATATTAAACTTCAAAATGTTTTTATTACTATGTATTATTCAAACATTAAATACTAAATACCTCACTAAACTTAGACTTTATTTTAATGATTTCTTTTGACATTTGTCATAAAACAGAAAACAATAACTTTATATGTTCTTTTCTGCACCAGCAGGAAGAGGTGCTTTAACATCAAACATCAAATATTGTTGAAAAGTTCACCCATTTAATTTTTATTTATCTTCCCCTCTTTGGGTTCTTTATTATATCTCTGTTCCTCAAATCAGTTTACTGACAAAGCACAGTTGTCTCATAAGCAGTACTAATATTTCATCAAATGCTATTTTTTTAAAAATATGTTTTCATTGATTTCAGAGAGAGAGGGGGAGAGGGAGAGAGAGAGAGAAACATCAATGAGAGTCATCGGTTGGCTGCCTCCTGCATGCCCCCCACTGGGAATCAAGTCTACAACCTGGGCAGGTGCCCTGATAGGGAATCAAACCATGACCTCCTTGTTCATAAGTCTATGCTCAACCACTGAGCCTTCCCGGCTGAGCCATCAAATACTACTTTTTATATATTATCTCAAATTCAGCATGTCATCTTTTCTATGAAGGCACATAAACTGTTATTTAAAATCTGTAATAATTTGATTATGATAAACAGTGAGTACTTAGAATACACTATAGCTTAACAGAAGGTACTGTTTCACTAATATGTTTTATGACTGCAAAACTGCAGATCCTGCTCCCTATAGTTGCACAAAAATATAATTTATCTTTTAAAATTCTTTCAAAGAAAGATTTGACTTTACTGATTGGCCTGTTAAGATGTAGCATAAAGGAATACTAAATTTTTTTTATAATGCTTTCCATATTAATATATATTTTTTATTTTTGACATTGAAAAGTAATATGTTCAATATATTTGTTTCTTTCTAAGTTTTTGCTGTGTGATTTTTATGTGGTATTTGTCTGCATCATGTCCCCCACAATTCTCTAAATTAATGCCAAAGCCTTAAATTTAAGTAATATTTTTGTCATTTAACTGTATTCTGTAAGTATAGCATGCCCAAATGGTTGTTCTATGGAAGTTACGTGTGAATATTGGAAGATTTGGAAAGATATAATCAATTGGAATTTAAAGGAGATGTATTAGGGGGATAAGATCCCTGTGCAGTTTGATACTGACCTTAAACAAAAGCTATTGAATAAAGGGTAGTGACTGCCGCTTCTCCATTTCTATAAAAAATATAACATTGGAGAGTCTTTATGTTGCTGACATAAAGTCCCTCAGTCCCCAATTAAGTTGGGAGTTCTCACTCTTCTACACCAACCACATAGATGAGGTTTTATTGTCCAAATGGGCTACTTGAAAGAATGGGAACCCCTGAGGCAGCAGGACAGTGTGGCCAGGAGCATGTTTCCTAAAGTCAGGAGCCTGGGCAAATCCTGGTTCCACCACTAAATTAGCTACACAAAATCTTTAGAAAGTTATTTATCCTAAGTTTCTTAGCAAGGTTATATATAAAATGAGGGTTATCATAGTCCTTACTTCATAGGTCAGGATTAAATAAAATAACGTTTGTATTAAGAGTACTAAAATAACATTATTATATGGATTTGGCCATCTGTGGACATTCTTCTAGAGAATGGTCCACTCTAAAAGATGCTTTTTAAGTGTTCTCAAAAACCTTTCAAAGGGGGAGGCCAGTTCTCCTTTAAAGCTTCTCTAAGGAAATACTGATCTAAAATGTAATGAGTGTATCTATCGAATTAGTTGTCGAATGCTCATCAGAAAAGCTTTAGATGATAGATTAAGGATACTGAATCAGGAAAATCCATCCTGCCAGTGTTTCCCAGCATCACTGTGTCCAGGGTGGAGGAACCCTGTGTGGCTGGCAGGACAGCTCACTTTTGGACCCTTCTTCCCTTTTCAGGGTTGTAGGATCACTACTGCCTTCAAAATAAAATTGGAGTTGTCACTCAAGGCCTTCTGGGATCTGATCACAGCCCACTCTTCTTTAACAATAAATACATAAACACACAGTTATTTGTTGTGGATAGCCTGTCCTTCCTCTTCTCTCCCATAACTCCTCTCCCTCCACGACTTATATAAGCCAAACTAAACTCTCTGTCCCTCTCCCAGGTCCTTTCTGTCTCAGAAGAGCCTGTATCTGGTGGCTAGTAAGGTTTCCTTTGCCCTCCTTCGCTGGCTTTCCTATGAAATTTTGCCGAGAGTGTAAGAAGCCTCCAGGTCTGAACTGGCCTGTGCAACTCCTGCTTTCACCATGCTTACAGCCTGTGTGCTACACAGTTGACCTAATTATATGTTCTTTTTGTCATTCTTTTAAATGTATCTTCTAAACCATATCTTAAAGCTCTTAAGAACAAAGTTTGTTTGCAGTTAAATACGGAATACACATTTTGGGCTTTCAGTAAATACATATTGGTTGTGTCCACAAAAGGTTGCTGCAGCTGATCCAGTGTGGTCAGTTGTGCCCAGTCTGAGGTGAGGTAAAAGGAGAAACTTTATTTGGGTGAAGTTTACAAACTTTATTTCCCAAGTTTACAAACCTGGGAAACAGCCTCCAAAAGTAGGCTCCCTTGCCTCCTAGATGAAGTACCTGCCCTGGTCTCTGATTGGTCCATTTTTATGCAAATAAGGGAACCAATTTTGCACAACTTGATTGGTCTAAATAGCACTGTCCTAATTGGTTGGAATCATGTGTCCTGATTGGTCATTGTGGAGCTACTCTGATTGGTAAATCTTAAAGAGCAGCTAATTTTTATCTTTTTCAAGTTATAGTGGTAGATTCTTCATGGAAAAGTAAAAGCAAGTCTTTAAATTATAAAATATATTGAAATTATTTTATTTAAACTTAAGTTGTCTGTTTGTTTCCTCTTTTGGAGCATTGCCCCATACACCAAAAGGTTTCAGGTTCAGTTCCGGGTCAGGGCACATACCTAGGTTGCGGGTTACCCAGTTGGGGCATCCAGTTGATGTTTCTCTCTCACATCGATGTCTGTCTCTCTCTCTCTCTCTCTCTCTCTCTCTCAAATCAATGAAACATATCTTTGGTTGAGGATTAAAAATAAAATTTTGCTTTTGAATAGGCAGTAAATTAACATGGTTCAGAAAATCAAAAGCACATTCAAAACTATTCACATTGAGAAGTTTTGATCTCATCCTGTTCTTGCTCATAGCCATCCTCCGTGCCTCTGTGCCCAGGGGTAACCATTTTAAAGTTGTTTAATGTCTTCTTCCAGTGTGTGGTTCTTGTTTTTAATGCTTGGAAACTTTATTTCTTTTCTGCCAATAATGACTTTCAGTGAATCATGTTTTTTTATTGTGGTGCTATTTTTGTATAAAGGTATTATTGGGAAGTAGAATTCAGTATTGCCTATTCCTTGCTTAGGTATATTCTCAAAATCTCAAGAGCATTCACATAATGCAACAGGACATTTTTGTATTTTAAACTATTCAAAAAACATTGAACTCTCACAGAAGGATGGTATTGTAGCATTTCAAAAGAACAGAGACTTCTGTCCTGGCCAGGTGGTTCAGTTGGTTGGAGCATCATCCTGTACACCAAAAGGTTTCAGGTTCAATTCCCGGTCAGGGCATAAGCCTCTGTTGCGAGTTCAGTCCCGGGTCAGGGCACGTATGAGAGGCAACCAATCATTGTTTCTTACGTCAATGTTTCTGTCTTTTAGACCAATAAAGAAACAAAACATATCCTCAGGTGAGGATTAAAAAAAAAAATAAAGACTTCTGTTTGATATATGAAATTTATACTTTATTTGTTAGTATGTGTATAGTGAGCTTGGTGCTTTCAATTTTTAAAAAAATAACCTTTATTATGATAACATTCAAAATAAACAAATAGAAAGAATAAGTAACCTCCATACATTCATCTTTCAGATACAATAATTATCAATATTTTGCCAAATTTGCTTCATCTTTTTTTGTCTTTTTATTTCTTCCTTCTTTCCTTATTACTAAAGTATTTTAAAGTACACAACCTAGACCTCATATCATTGCACTCTTAAATACTTATTATGTATCTCTAAAAATGTGAATACTTTCTTACATAACTTCAGTACCATTATTACCTAATTAAGTTTACAGCAATTTGTTGGCATCATCTAATATTCAGTCTATATTCATATTTCCTTGATAATATCAAATCTGTTTTTACCCAGTAGGCTTGTTGGAACCAAGATCAAAACAAGACCTACATGTTTCACTTGCCGTTTCTGTCTCCTGAGCCTCTTACTCTAGAGCTCATGCCCATGCTCCACGCCCACCTTTTTAATGTTACCAGCTTGTTGACAAGATCTGACTGTTTCTCCTACAGAATTTCCAAACCTCTGGAATTTATCTGGTTGCTTTCTTGTAGTGTCATTTTGCTGGTTCCTCTGTTCCCATAATTTCTATAAGCTGATGTTATACCCCTCCCCCTTCTCATTATTTTTGGTTTTTCTGTTTTACTGTTTGTATTTCAGCTATGGGTATTTAATCTCACATATTGATACAATTCAAGAGGCTGAATGAGATACTGTTATAAGTAGAGGTCTCACTGCTATCCTGAGATTTGACTCAAGCCTGTGTGATGAGGGTTCTGTAACCTAGTGCCACATCAAGTGTAATAGTATCATCCTTTCTCCCTAAAGTCAGGCCTGCTGATTCACTCTCCTACTCCTCTAAGGTGATGATGAAATTGCACTATATTTGTTAACTTTAGTTTTGATTTATGTTAATTCCAGTTCCTCATGAACTATGTAACTGATCTAACTATTCAGGAAAATTATTTTCTCATTGCCAGGGAGTTTGAGTGGAGCAGTTTCCTTGCCTCTAACTTCAGAGGTCAAAATAGAAATTAACTGGCAATTGCTGATTTTTTACAAAACAGAGAGGAAAAAAGATCTTTATTTTCAATACAATGTAATTACCCAAAAGGTAAACAGGTTTTTAGCATCATTTAGTTTTTTAAATGTTCCCTTACCTTTATTTAATCAGATAAAACAGTAGCTCTCCCTGTGGCTTTTCAGACTAAATATTTCAAAATGTCACCCAACTATCATTTTATAATCATGCTTAGATAATCATTCCTGATGCCAAAAACATTTTTTTCCCCATTTTATTTTGATAAAGTTAAAAACAGTTTCTCTGGCAATGTTGTCACATATGCTGCTTTTTTCTAATCTGTATTTTCCCTAACCACACATATCCTCTGGCAGGCTGGCTTTGCATTTTGCAATGAGCCTCTGTAAGCATTTGCCACTTGGTACACATGTTCCTCTCTCACACTTACTCTAACTTATTGAGTAGACTGTGATAAGACTATTTATCTGTAGTTTCTTTGACTCTACTTAATTGTGTTTTAAATTTTCACTAAGTTCATTGCCAAGATTTTTGGAAGTAGTGTCCAAGTTCTTTACCTCAATTCCAGGTGCATCAGAGATTGAAATATAAGTCTGGCTCGTACAGTGATACATTGATTAAAAAAAACACACCTCAAATTACAACAAATGAAGAATTCTTCAGTTAAAAATCTTTCTTTGACTATTTCTGTACTTATTTCAATGAATTAGTATTTCTGATGATTTTGAAATATTGTTAAGCTCTATTGTTTTTAATAAGAAAGACCTAATTTATACCATTTTACCAGGTTGATTAAAATATATCAATTTCTTTGACATTGAAAATTTGTAAACCCATTTGTAACATATTTTTTTACCAGAACACCTAGCACAGCATTTATTAAACTTCTTTTAGCAACAGTGGTGGATAAAAGTAATTTCCTTCCTATTTCTTTCTGAGATAGAGTAATCAAAGGACTCCTATTTCAAATCAGTGGAACATATTTACAAAAAATAGTAAGAAAACTCTTGTGAAACTATAAAACAGTTTGAGGCAATGAAAGGGATAGCAATGAAACTAAATCCTGAAAATACACTTAAATTTTACCGTTTATGTTGGGCTATGGCTCTGAAATACTATAAGGTTTTACATGTTGCCTGTAGTGCTTTTTTATTGTTTTGGGTTCTCTAGATGATAGAGGGAAAAATTTTTATATGTAGTATCTGTGCAAATGAAGTTGTGGATGAAGGAGCTGCAGGCAGGTATTCACGGGCAAACTTTGCAGAGTCTGGTGCTGTTGCTGCAGGCCTGGGCTTTTCATGTGGAGCACAGGATGTGAAGATTGTCCCTGCACTCAGCTCTGACAAGGCAGGGGGAACAGCCATGTCCTGAGCTCGGATGGCCACTGGCTAGCATCTTCATGGGGCTCAGTGATCTGTGACCACTGAAACGTCCTATGTATTCCCACTGTGTTGAAGATGTCAGCTGAGTTCAAAGGCAGGGGGCCCACGGGGTCAGGCTGCTGCCTCCTGGCTGGCGTGTCATAAGGGACTGTTCCTCAGGGTGCCTCACGCCTGCGCTGTAACTGCTGGCCATAACTTCAAGCTTTTGAATCTCTTGCAGCCTCTCTGTACCTTTTCCCATTCTGGCTGTTCTTCAGGAAGGGAATTGCCTCTCATTTGTGAGAGTGACTGAGGATGTGAAGGAGCATGCAGGTGTCTGTGATCTTTCTTGCTTTTGAGGTGGCTGAGTAAAGTATAAGGTGATCTTTGTTTGATTGAGCTTGTATGCCCTATTTGCTTTTATGACTGTAAGCATTTGCTGGTGCTCTTTGTTCTAGGATACCCTTCCCCCTCAACCAAGGAACTCATCTTTCAATGTCCGCCTCAGATGACCCCTCCTCCTTGTATCTCTTGCTGATCCTTATATTCCCATCCTCAACTTTCTGGCACGTGGAATTAACCACAGCCTCAACATTGTTCCCAAGCCCTTTGTGCACTACTCTTAAGTCCCTTATCATTGGTGAACCATTCTTTAAGGTTCCTGTATTTTATATCCAGGAGCGATCAGGCACATAGTAGGTGATTAGTGAATGTTGACTGTGTGGGCTCAAGCTTCTTGACAGAGCTGCTATAATTTATGAAGTGCCTGCTTTTCTCCAGGCACCATGCCAGCTTCTTTGTATACATTTATCTGATAATGAGTGGAGCCCAAGAAGTATTATCCCTTTTCCTGGTGAGAAAATTGAGGCCCCAACAGGCCAAGTAACTTATTCAAAGCACAGAAAGAGTAAGAGAGAGGCAGGATTTTTTGTTGTTGTTATTGTTAATCCTCACCAGAGGATATTTTTCCCATTGATTTTTAGAGAGAGTGGAAGAGACAGAGGGCGGGAGAGAGAGAGAGAGAGAAACATCGATGTGAGAGACACATCGATTGGTTGCCTCCCTCCTGACTGGGTCTGGGAATCAAACGTGCAACCCAGGTAGGTGCCCTTGACTGGGAATTGAACTTGCCACTCTTCGGTGCAGGGCACTATAACCACTGAGCCACACCAGCCAGGGCCAAGATTTTGTATTTAAATGCAGGGTTCTTTCTCCTATACTGCTTTGCACTGTCATGAGCCTCTTTGAGCCTCGGCTTCCTCAAGTAAAATTAAGTAATAATTTGTGCTCTACCTGTCTCACAGAATTATGGACTATGAAAGATTCTTTATGTGAAAGTGTTTTGCACTTCAAAAACACTGCGCAAGTATAATACTATCTCAAACCATTACAGGCCTTGCTTAGTCGACTCTAACTTTATAATGTATGATTAGTCTCTTCCTTCCTATTAACTTCTTCCCCTTTTCCTGCAAAGGAGCTAAGATATCCTGTATCATAAAACACAAATAATGACCCCTCTCATAACCCTTGGAGAGATTGTAGTCCTCTCTCATTTTTTTTTCTTGCTAAATCTTCCCCAACAGTAGCCTGGATCCTTCTTCTTTCTAATCACTTTAGTCTGATTTATAGCTTGTAAGTCTCTCAGACTAGTCTTTCAGAATTCTCAGCCACCTCACAACCATAAAATTTAGTAACTTATTTTAGTGTTATACACTCCTAACCTCTGCAGTTTGTGATATTGCCTACCATTTCCTGTATTTAAAATTTTTTTCTTCATTACACATCCACAACTTTCTGTTCTCCACCTTTTCATCACCTACCTATTTTCTCTTGGGTTCTCTCCTCTGAATGGGCACTTCTCAGTCATCTTGTTTGCTATTATGCAGCCTTAGGAATGAACTCAGGCCTCTAACTCCCCAAGTATTATCAGTAGCTCCCCTCTCTCTCTTCTCTCACTCAAGAAAGTATTTTGGGAAATATTTTCTTGGGAATACAAGTAATAGTGCTTCCTCTAGTACTTAACTTCCATGTAACAAATATTTGTTATAAATGACTTTATTACATTAGTTCCTCCTTATCCAAGGGGATACGTTCCAAGACACCACTACCCCATAGATGCCTGAAACCTTGGATAATAGCAAATTTTGTATCTACTATGTTTTTCAGGTACATACATACCTATGATAAATTTTAATTTATAAATTAGTCACACTAAGAGATTAACAACAATAAGTAATAATAAAATAGAACAGTTATAACAATATACTGTAATAAAAGTTATGTGAATGGCTTTGGGCCTATTATTAAGTAAAATAAAGGTTACTTGAACACAAGCACTGCTGTACTGCAGCCAGGTGACCTGATAATCGCTACTCAGTGACTAAAGGGTGGGGAGCACATACAGCCAGGAGACACTGGACAAAGGGATGCTTCATGGCCCAGCATGACAGAGCAGGACTGCACAAGACTTTATCCTGCTACTCAGAATGATTTTACAACATATGAATTGTTTATTTCTTTAATTTTCCATTTTCAGACTGCAACCATAGGTAACTGAAATGATGGAAAGTAAAACCTTGGTTAAGGGAAGACTACTGTACCTTAGTCTAAACAAAAACATGCCCTCAGTTCTCTTCTTGTTCATTTTTTCAACTCCCATACTATTATAATTCATTTAAAACTAAACCTTCAGCCCTTCAACTTACTACTAGGAGTCATAACCCTGGGAAGATTACTTATCTTTCTGTAAACCTCTGTTTCCTTATTGGTAACATGGGGGTAACAATACTACCTTGTAGGAATGTTTTCCCATTAAGCAAGATACATATAAATGTCATAGTGAACACTCATTGAATGTTAGTTGCTGCTATCATCATCATCATTGTGACTTTAGGATGCATTTTCATTTTGTAGGTTACATTTAGAGGAAATGAACATATTTGCAATATTGAATCTTTTCTTGCCATAATAATGAATCTTTGCATTCTAGACTCTGTTCTGTTTACCACTGCCAGAATAGTCTTTCTAATGAACATTTCTTAATTTCTTGTCTTTTTCTTAGTTGCTAATGGTGCTGCTCCCACATTGTATGCATTCATTGGTATATCCAGTAAATGGTGGGACAATAATCGCCTTTAGCTCTGCTCTTGGCACCTAGTAAAATTAACAAAAAGACTACCAATGTGTCTACATCTATATGTAACAATGGAGCATATTGGGAGGGTGAAGTAGGAAGTGGGATGACGTCTTAGTGAGAACCAATAACTATTGTCTAAAGTTGATAAACCAAGTAATAAATGTTAAAGTATTTTAAAAAGTGGTAGAGATAACCCCCTGAGGGAAAAAACAGAGTATACATGCTCCAAATTACCAGAAAGAAAAAAAGAAAATGCAGCTCACAGAGCCAACGAAAGAAAATAAAGGAAGCATTAAAAAGAACATAATATTAGATTTCACATATGAGTGAGATAATGTGGTACTTGTCTTTCTCTGACTGGCTTATTTCACTTAGCATAATACTCTCCAGGTCCATCCATGCTGTCCCATAGGATAATAGATCCTTCTTTTTCACAGTTGCATGGTATGTCTTGGTGTAAATATACCGCAGCTTTTTTATCTACTCATCTACTGATTGGCACTTGGGTTATTTCCAGATCTTTGCTATTGTAAATTGTGCTGTTATGAATGTAGTGGTACATAAGTTCTAATTGGTGTTTCAGGATTTTTAGGATATATTCCTTGAAGTGGGATCACTGAGTCAAAGGGTCTCACTCATATGCGGAATCTAATGAACAAAATAAACTGATGAACAAGATAAATATAGAACCATGGAGCAGTTGGACAAATTTCAGAGGGAAAATGGGGGTGGGGAATGGGAGGAGAGATTAGTCAAAGAACTTAGATGCATATATACATGGCCTATGGTCAGGGACAATAATGTGGAGAAGACCTGGGGAGGAGGGCGGGGGGGATGCCTGGTGGAGGGGTTCAATGAGGGTAAAAAGGGGGGACATCTGTAATATTTTAAACAATAAAGAAAAAAAAGAACAACAGAATTACATTGGCAAGAGTGAGGACACTAGGCACTTTCCTACCCAGTTGAAAAGAATATAAGTAATACAGCTCTTTTTGGAAAGGGGATTTGGGAATACCTATTTAAAATCTCATACTCTGCCATGATGTCATTTCTTCTGTGATTTACCCTACAGATAGGCTCCTGCTGTGTGACAAGGGTGTTCACTGCAGCATTGTTTATAGTGGAGATAAACAGCAAGCTTACTCAGTCCCTGCAGAGTTAACCAGTGCGGGGGGTTAACTCTAGGTGCCCTTTCTGTGGAGAAGTTCAAATCAGTAAAAAGCCTGATCTTTTATTATCACCATGTCTGAGTAATTCCAAACAATATCAATGATAGGATCCTTCCACTAAAGGTGCAGGCTCTCCCTGGCCTTGCTTCCTCTGCCCATACACACCAGAGTAGGAGATACCTTAAAGAATTTATGGCAGATGCTTGTAGATGAATACAGTCACAGGAGAGAACTTCCAGAAGGAGCTTTATGTACCCAAAGAGACAGGATTTCTTGGAATATTTTTGTTAAAAAGGAAATTGTAGGATAGTATGAATGGTATGATTCTATTTCTGTAAAGATGTATATATGTATATAGATATATATAAAATGTATATCTTCATATATAACATTACACAAACATGTATGTATGTATGTGTATATATGTGTATGTATATATATATATATGTACATTTCTGTATACAGAGCTGGGCAAAAGTAGGTTTACAACTGTGAGTATGTGAAACACTGTTTATTCTTGTATTATTATCGTATTATTTTCCATATGAAGAACTGTAAACATTTTGCCCACCCCTGTATATATGCTTACAGACATTTTCTATACATATACATATATACACAAGTAGGATCAGGACACTAGAAATGGTTAATAGTGAGACGTATCTGGACGGTGGGAATAGTGAGCCAGGGAATATTCTTTGAGGGTTCAAAAAAAAAGAAGGGATTTTATATTACTTTATTTTACATTTGTTTTGTTTTTTTTAAAATATATATTGATTTCAGAGAGAGGAAAGGAGAGGGAGAGAGAGAGAGAAACATCAATGATGAGAGAGTCATTGATCAGCTGCCTCTTGCACGCCTCCGACTGAGTATCAAGCCCGCAACCCGGGCATGTGCCCTGACCGGGAATTGAACCCCAATCGCCTGGATCCTAGGTCAACGCTCAACCGCTGAGCCACACCCAGCCAGGCTACATTTGTTCTTAATTATTTCAAATTAATACTAATACCACTTCTCTTTCAGCATTCATAATAATTTTATTTAATGTCTACATAGTTGCTGAAGTCGCATGTAGAGTATTATATAAACATATTCTATATTTAAATTTATTTCTCCAAGCTAAATTGTATCCATGAATTTTGCCTGATTAGCACATATGGGTGTTAAAGGCATTAGGTAAGTCAATAAATGATTTTAGGTTATGATAGGCTATGTTGTTAGTTTCACTGTGTTTCTTTTCCATAAAAATAATCAAATAAGTTATATGCCTGTTATAATCTCAGAGGGTTTCATTTTAAGATATAAAGCAGGGGTGGGGAATGCCTGGCCCACGGGCTCTATACGGCCCGCGAAATCATTTGTTCTGGCTCTGCCAAGGCAACTGCAGGCGAGACTCAAAATTCAATAATCTAGGAGCTTGTTTAATAGCTAATTTTTTAGTTGATAATTTTGTATGGCTTGCAAATGATGTTATAAATATCCAAATGGCCTTTGGGAGAAAAAAGTTTCCCTATCCCTGATATAAAGATTATTTTTATATTTTTTATGGAGTTAGAATACGTCCGCACATAAAATTTGCCATCTTAATCATTTGTAAGTGTCCAGTTCAGTGGTTTTGAATACATTCACATTGTTGTGCTGCCATCAGCACCATCATTCTCTCTTTTCATCTTGTAAATTTGAAACTGTGTACCTTTTAAACAATAATTCCCCATTCTCCCCTCCCCCCAGGATCTAGCAACCATCATTCTACTCTTTGTTTTTATGATTTTGACTATGAGTACCCCATATGAGTGGAATCATACAGTATTTGTGTTTTTGTGACTTGCTTATTTCGCTTGGCATTAATGTCTTCAAGGGGCATCTATGTTGTAACATATTGCAGAATTACTTTGCCTTTTAAGGCTGGGTAATATTTCATCATATATACATACATACACATGTATATGTGTGTGTGTGTGTGTGTGTGTGTGTGTGTGTGTGTGTGTGTGTGTGTGTGTGTGTATCCCCTTTTGCTTACCCAATGGTAGATGGACACTTGGGTCACTTCCATGTTGTAGCTATTATGAATAATGCCGCTCTGAACATGGGTGTATAAATATTTCTTTGAGACCCTGCTTTGGATTCTTTTGGGTAGATACCCAGAAATGGAATTGCTGGATCATATGGTAATTCTATTTCTATTTTTTTGAGGAACTTCCATACTTTTTTCGCAGCAACTGTACCAAATATTTTATATTTCCACCAGTTGTGCATAAGGGTTCCAGTTTTTCCAGATACTTGTCAACACTTATTGTTTTCTGTTTTTTTGGTATTACATCTTAATGGGTGTGAGATGGTATCTTATTATAGTTTTGATTTGTATTTCCATAATGCAAATGTTGATTTTGATCATCTTCTCATGTGCTTATTTGCTGTTTGTCTATATCTGGATAAATGTCCATCCAAGTTCTTTGCCCGTTTTTGAATTAGGCTTGTTTTTTTGTTGTTGAGCCTTAGGAGTTCTCTGTATATTCTGGATAGTAATCCCTTATCAGATATATGGTTCGCTAATATTTTCTCACATTCTGTGGGTTGCCTTTTTACTCTATAAATAGTGTCTGTTGATGTACAAAAATTTTAATTTTTATGAAGTCCATTTTGTCCCTTTCTCTTGTTGTTTCCTATGCCTTTGGTGTTATACCCAAGAAATTATTGTCAGATCCAACATTGTGAAACTTTTGCCCTATATGGTCTAAGAGGTTTATTGTTTTAGGTCTTATAGTTAGGCCCTTAACACATTTTGAGTTAATTTTTGTATATGATACTAGGTAAAGGTCCATCATTACTCTTTTGCATGTAGATATCCAATTTTCCCAGCATCATTCATTGAAAAGACTATGCTTTTTCTCTTGAAGTCTTGGCACCCTGATTGAAAATTATTTGGCTGTATATTTAAGGTTTTTTTTTCTGGACTCTCTATTCCATTAATCTGAATGTCTGTCTGTCTTTATGCCAGTATCACACTATTTTGGTAACTGTAGCTATGTAGTAAGTTTTGAAATCAGGAAGTGTGAGTTCTCCAGTTTTGTTTTTCTTTATCAAGAAAAGGTTCCTTGAGATACCATATTAATTTTTGGATGGGATTTTCTGTTTTTACAAGAAAGTCACTGGTATTTTTATAGAGATTGCATTATATTTTTAGATTGCTTTGGGTGATAAGTGACATTTTAACAATATTAAGCCTTCTAATCCATGAGCATGGAGTGTATTTCCATTTATTTATGTCTCTAATTTCTTTCAGCAGTGTTTTGTAGTTTTTATTGTACAAGTCTTTCACCTCCTTGGTTAAGTTAATTCCTAAGTATTTTATTCTTTTTGATGCTATTGTAAATGAAATTGTTTCCGTAATTTTCTTTTCAGATCGTTCATTGTTTTTATATAGAAATGTGATTGATTTTTGTGTGTTGACTTTTTATACTTCTACTTTGCCAAATTTATTTATTAGTTATAACAGTTTTTTTGTGGAGTGTTTAGGGATTTCTACAAATAAGATTATATAATCTGCAAATAGAACATTTTACTTTTTCCTTTTCATTATGAAAGCATTTTCTGTCTTTTTCTTGTCTAATTACTCTGATTAGAACTTCTAATACTATGTTGAATAGATGTGTTGAAAGCAGGCACCCTTATCTCATTTCTGGTCTTAGAGGAAAAGCTTTCAGTCTTGCACTACTGTGTATGATGTTTGCTGTGAGGTTTTTATATATAGCTTTTATTATGTGGAGGTAGTTTCCTTATATTATTTTGTTCACTGTTGGTTATCATGAGCACATGTTGTGTTTTATCAAATGATTTTCTGCATCATTTGGGATGATCATGTGATTTTTTTTTTCATTTTTTTGGAAGTGGCATATTACATTGATCAATTTTCATATGTTGAACCATCCTTCCTTTCCTGGAATAAATTCTACATAGTATTATTATTTTTTAAATATATCTTTATTGATTTCAGAGAGAGGAAGTGAGAGGGAGAGAGAGATAGAAACATCAATGATAAAAGAGAGTAATTGATGGGCTGCCTCCTGCACTCCTCCTCCACTGGGGTTTGAGCCCACAACCTGGGCATGTGCCCTGACTGGGAATTGAACCTTGATCTCCTGGATCATAGGTCGATGCTCAACCACTGAGCTATACAGGCTGGGCATATAATCCTTTTAATGTTTGAATTATGTTTGCTAGTATTTTATTGAGGATTTTTGCATTAATGTTGGTAAGGGATATTGGTATGTAAGTTTTCTCATAGTGTCTTTGTCTGGTTTTGCTATTAGGGTTATACTCGTCTCATAGAGTATAGAAGTGTTCCTTCCTCTTCAGTTTTTTGAAAAGTTTGAGAAGGATTGGTATTAGTTTTTCTTTATGTTTGGTAGATTCACCAGTGAAGCCATCAAGTCTAGGAGTATTCTTTGTGGGTAGATTTTTTTATTACTGATTCAACCTCCTTACTATTTATAGATATATTCACATTGTCTGTTTCTTCGTGATTTAGTTAGTCTTGGTAGGTTTTGTGTTTCTAGGAATTTGTCCATTTCATGTAGGTTGTCCAATTTTTTGGTGTACAATTGTTTATAGTAATCTCATAATTTTTAAAATTTCTTTAGAACCAGTAGTATTGTCCCTAATTTTAGTAACTTTGGTCTTCTCCCTTTTTTTCTTAATCTATCTAGCTAAAAGTTTGTCTATTTGGTTGATCATTTCAAAGAACCAACTTTTAATTTCATTAATTTTCTTTATTGTTTTTCTGTTCTCTATTTCATTTATCTCTGCTCAAAACTGTATCATTTCCTTCCTTCTGCTAGCTTTGGGTTTAGTTTTTTTTTCTTCTAGTTTCTTAAGTTGTAAATCTAGGTTATTGATTTGAGATCTTTCTTTTGTTTAATATAAGCATTTATAGTTATAAATTTCTTGCTTAGCACTACTTTTGCTGCATCCCATAATCTTGATATGTTGTGTTTTTGTTTTCATTTGTTTCTAAGTATTTTTTAGTTTCCCATGTGATTTCTTCATTGATTCACTGTTTATTTAAAAGTATGCTGTTTAATTTCTACAACTGTGAATTTTTCAGTTTCTTTTGTTGTTATTGATTTTTAACATCGTCCAGTTGTGGTCTGAGAATACAACTTTGTATGATATCTGTCTATGTAAATCTATCAATACTTAATTTGTGGCCTAACATATCATCTATCCTGAAAAATGTCCCATGCACACTTGAGAAGATTGTTGGATAGAGTGTTCTGTATATGGCTATTAGATATAAGTGGTTTGTTGTGTTAATTCCTCTGTTTCCATATCTTCAATCTAGTTGTTCTATCCATTATTGCAAGGGGGGTATTACGTCTCCAGCTATTATTTAGAACTGTTTGTTTCCCCCTGAAATTCTGTCACTATCTATTTCATATATTTTGGGAGTCTGCCATTCTGTAAATGTTTTTATTATATCTTCTTGCTGTATTGAACTTTTAATATAATGTTTTTGTTTGTCTCTTATACCATTTTTTTAAATTTAAAGTCTATTTTGCCTCATATTAGTTTAGCCATTCCTGCTCTCATTGTTTATTATTTGCATGGAATAACTTTTCCCGTCCTTTCACTTTCATCCTATTTGTGACTTATGATCTCAAGTGAGTCTTTTGTAGACAGCATATAGTTGGATCATGGGTTTGTATTTTTTAGTTTATTTTACAATTACAGTGGATATTCAGTAGGTCTACAGCATAGTAGTTAGACATTAATATAACTTGCAAAGTGTGGCTCATGTGTTTTTATTAATTCTTTGAATCTCTGTCTTGATTGAAGAGTTTAATCCATTTACTTTTGAAGTTATTACTGATAAGGAGACGTCTATCAATGTACTATTTGTTTCCTTTATGGCTTATAGCATTTTATTCCCTTATTTCCTGCATTTCTGTCTCCTTTTATGTTTAGTTGATGTTTTGTAGTGAAATGTTTACATTTCTTCTTAC
This sequence comes from Miniopterus schreibersii, assembly GCF_964146895.1. Taxonomy (NCBI): domain Eukaryota; kingdom Metazoa; phylum Chordata; class Mammalia; order Chiroptera; family Miniopteridae; genus Miniopterus; species Miniopterus schreibersii. Next base: position 82,564,015 of record NC_138102.1, read on the forward strand.
TTTCCTTTTGTGTGTATTCTAGTGGTTTTCAATTAGTTTGTAGCAAGAATTTTTAAAACATGCAATACCTGATTATTTAGTCAGGGGCACTGACCTCTTTTCCCTTAGATTGTCAGATAAAAACATGACAACAGCCAATACAACAGTAGTTCAAATGAATGAAAATTATATCTATTTTTTTTCACATAGGCAAAAAATATAATATAGTTTTTGGTGTGCCACTGAATTTTAGTAATTAGTTTATGTGTGCGAGGAGATGGGGATTACATTTAACATCATAAAATTATAACATTCTAATTGTAATTTATAGCAACTTCAATAACATACAAATATTCCCCTCCTGTATAGCTCCATTCCAACCCCTGTCAGTTGTTGATGTCATAAAATTACATTGTGTACCCCAAAACATAAACTAATAACTTTTTTAACTGCATTAGTTTCCTAAACTATGTCGAAAACAAAATTTGGAGGTTATAAACCAAAGTTACACTAAAAGTAGGTTTTTCATTAATAATTTTTTTCTTTAAATGTGTTAGTCTTGTAGAAAACAAAAAGTATAGTCACAAACTCTTGTTACAATAATACTAGCTTTATAATTGCCTGTGTATTTACCTTTTTTGAGATTTTTATTTATTCATGTGTTTTTGAGTTACTGTCTAGTGTTCTTAGATTTTACCTTGCAGGACTTATTTGAGCATTTGCTGCAGAGCAGGTCTAGTGGTTATGAACTCCCTCAATTTTTGTTTATCTGGAATTGTCTTGATTTCTCCTTTAAAAATATGTTTTTACTGATTTTAGAGAGAGAGGAATGGAGAGGGACAGATAGAAACTTTGATGCATCAACATCAGTTGACCTCTTGGTGCATGGGATGACACTCAACCAGCTGAGCCCCGCCAACCAATCTCTGTATTGTAATTGTTATATTTATACCATTGATGTTTAAAGTGATTAATGATATAATTGGATTAATGTCTGTAATATTTGTTACCCTTTTCTATTCATTGTTCTTGTTGTTTTTTCTTTTGTCTTTCACTTTTTTCTACTTTGTGTGATTTTAATTATTTTGATTCCAGTTTTTCTCCTCTCTTTTTGATACCTTTTTAAAATAGTTGCCCTAAAGTTTACAATACACATTTACAATTAATCTTAAATCCACTTACATATAATACTGTACTGCTTCATGGTTAGTGCAAGTACCCAATTATTATTTTCAGTCCCTCATAACATTTCTGTCATGCATTTCACTTATTCATAACTTATAATCACTTAATACATGGTTGCTGTTATTGTCTGTTCAATTATTTAAAAATAAGAAATAAAAACTATTTTTATACTTTCATTTCTTCCTTCTTCAATGCTCTTTTTTTCTTTCTGTAGATTCAGGTTTCTGACTTTTGTCATTTTACTTCTTCCTGAAAGACTTCTTTTGACATTCCTTGTAAGTTGGATCTACTAGTTTAAAATTCCCTCAATTTTTGTTTGTCCAAAGAAGTCTTTATTTCTCCACTTTTGAAGGATAATTTTGGTAGATACAGAATTCTAGGTTTGTTTTACTTCACTTCACACTCTTTTTGCTTGCATGGTTTCTGAAGAGAAGTCTGATGTAATTCTCTCTCCTTGCTCCTCCATAGGTGAGGTGTTTCCCTTCTGGCTGCTTTGAAGATTTTTTTGTTTTTGTATTTTATTTCCTGCAGCTTAAATACGATACAAGCCTAAGTGTGTTTTTTTTGTTTTTGTTTTCCTGCTTGATGTTTTTTGACCCTCCTGGATCTGTGGTTTGGTGTTTGTCTTTAATTTGGAAAGTTTTCAGCCATTATTACTTGAAATATTTTGTTTGTTTGTTTCTCTCTTCTCTTTCTGGTATTGCCTTATGTGTACATTACACCTTTGCAGTTGTCCCGCAATTCTTCAGGTATTCTCATATGTCTTTTTTATTCTTTTTTTCTTTTTGCATTTCATTTTTGGAAGTTTCTGTTGGCATTCTTCAGGCGCACTCATTGTTTCCTCAGCTGTATCCAGTTTGTTGATGAACCCATCGAAGACCTTCATTTCTGTTAAAATGTTTTTGATTTCTAGCATTTCCTTTTTTATTCTTTTTTAGAGTTTCCATCTCTCTTCTTACATTACCCATGTATTCTTGTGTATTTTCTACTTGTTCCTTTTTGAGTTCCTTGGCATATTAATCATAGTTGTTTCAAATTCTAAATCTGATAATTGTGACATTTCTGATATATCTGTTCTGTTGCTTCTTCTGTCTCTAAATTGTGTTTTAATCTTTTAGCAAGATTTAAACTTCTTTGTTGAAAGTTGGACATGATGTATTAGGGCTGTGGTGTGAGTTTCTATGTTTATCTGGCTAGGGGTTAGGCTGTGTTTACTTTTAGCAGTAGCTGTGGTTTTGGAAATTAAACTTTCCCTTTTTTGTGTCCTCTATTGTCTTTGGGTTTCTCTGGGGACTTATACTTAAATATGGTCTGAGACATGCAGTTCTTTCAGTTGTATTTTCCTGTTATTTTATAAAAGCCCTATTGATGTAGTGACCTGTAGAGGAGGAGATGCATTCTAGTCCTATCCTATCATTAGGTCTCAGTCTGATAGTGAGCCTGTGCCCCCTTAGCTGTGACTTTTTTTTTAAATAAGGTTGTTGTTGTTTTTTATTTCAAAGAGAGGGAGGGAGAGGGAGAGTTAGAAACATCAATGATGAAAGAGAGTCATTGATAGGCTGCCTCCTGCAACCCCTCCCCCACCACTGGGGATCAGCCCACAACCTGGGCATGTGCCCTGACCGGGAATTGAATCCTGACCTCCTGGTTCATAGGTCGATGCTCAACCGCTGAGCCATGCTAGCCGGGCATGGCTGTGACTTTTAACAAGTACTTTTCAGTTCCCCTTCCCTGTGTTGATGATACAGGAAGGCTAAAAGGGGCTCTAGTTGGACATCTCCCCACCCCCAGGTAGGTTAGGCTCTGGAAAGAGTTTCTTTTTAGGGCAGACCTTATTAAGAATAACAGAATGCTCTGGTATATTTTCTAATGGCTACTTTTTCCTTCCTGGCTAGAAATATGGGAGAATTTTTCTTGATCTTCACTGTTGAGAGCCAAGTAGGGCTCCTTGAGCAAAAATTCCTAAAAGTGTGGGGATCCCTCCTTAAACTGGTCTCCCAGGAGTTTTTAACTGCCAGATTTGTGCACACTGGAGAATCATGTGAAATTTGATTCTCTCTATCTGCCTGCATGTTTTTTCAGTTTGGGGGTCTGTGATTTTTCTCTATGATCTCAGTTCTCTGCCAGACCTATGAAGAGTTAGTGATTTCAGTGGGTTCTACTTTTCACTTCTTGGGATGGAGTGATGTCTTCCAGGCTCCCTACATACCAAACCAGAAATCAGAGGCCTCAATTATTTCCTTTTTTAGAATGTATTTTCTCCCCTATGTCCATGATATAACTTCCTTTTGATTCTCTTTCCACCCTTCCTTTGAAAGTTCGTGTATTTGCTCTTAACCCTCATTTCACCCACATCACCCTTCCCTGATGACCCTATCTCCTTCTGCAGCTTTAACTCACACCTGAACAATGCAGTCTCCTCAGTCTTAGTGTCCTGAGTGTTTGACATCCTATGGGCACCTCAAAGTCAGTGTCTCCAAACCAAATTTATTTTTTGTGAACCCTCCATTCTTCTCTCACAATTGTGCAAACCCTCCTTTCTTCTCCCTCAGGTGTGACATCAATATTCCCTTCCCTTTTTTTGTATTCACTGTTCAGATTAAATGACTCTGCGACTCTGTCCACCCATTTGCTCAAGCCAGAAACCTGCTTCTAGACTGTTCTTTCTCACCCTCAAAATCCAGTCACACAGTCCTGATAGTTTTTCATCTAAAAGAAAAGCATTCAATTCTACCTCCTTATCCTTGACCCCACCGCTATTGCTCTCATTCAGAACCTTATTAGTTAGTCGATTGTCTGCTTTCCCTGCCTCTTCCTGCATTGCGCACACTGCTGTCAACCTCAGTATTCCAGAAAGCATCAGATTGGTTCTCTTTTGCCTACAGAAGCAGTCTTTCATATCTCCTGATCTGTAAGCAGTTCATTAAGGATGTGGGAATTTTTAGATTTATGTTTCTTTATCTTATAAAAATATCTGTCTTTTGTTTTGAAATATAGTAGAACAATAGCACATGCATGTAATTTATAAATATATTTATATTTAGTTTGAATACTCTTGAATACTCAAAAAATTTTACTGATAGGGGTACATAATCAAAAAGTTAAGACACCATGTGCCTACAATATAAAATACCAATTCCTCAGGTTGGTGTCCCAGGTCCTCAGTTGTCTGGACCTGACCACTTGCGTCCAGTCCCTTCTCCCTCTCTTTTCCTATTTGTCCCCTGCATTATGAACTCACATATTTAACCACCTGGTTATTAGAAGTTACCAGGCTATTTCATGCTTTCGTATTGTTGTCAGATTGTTGCTTCTCTGTGGAATTTCCTTCTTACTTCTCCCTTCTCTCATCCCTCATTCCCACCCTACCCTGAAAACTCCTGCTTCTTAATTTCTTTCTGTAACCCCCTCACTGTTTCTACCCCCACTCCACAGGTAAAGACGTCTTGCTCTCGTTTGCTGCCCCACTGTTCAGTGCTTGTTCACTAATTCCTTAAACAGTGTCTGTTGAGTACCTTCTTTGGCCACTGCTCTAGGCTCAGGAGATAGTATGGTCAGTTCACTTATCTGCTTCCTTCGCTGTGAGGTTTTTGGGGACAGACTCTCTTCCCATTCTTTACCTCCAACATCCAGCTGGTTTGTCAGTAACCTGCATGAGTAAATGAATCAATCAGTGAGTAAGGACACTGGACCACTAGTGTCTCTTTCAACACAGATTCTATTTTTATTTTAAAAAAATGACCAGAAACTAAGTGGTAAATTTGTGGATTTCTCTAGCCAGAATCTTATTTATGGTGCAGTTTATGCTCACTCACTAAATCCAATCACCCATTTAGTAATAAGTATATATATTTTAGTTGTAGGTATATATTTAGTTAATCCCAGGAAGTGGGAATAGAATAAGTACTTACTATTATTCTAGAGCCACTCTTTCTGGCTGCAGTTGTAAAGTTTGGCCCGACTTAATGACTCTAAATTGAATATTCATCTCACATTTTCGGTATGCTTTGGTTTATATTGGAATAGTGCATAAAAAAGTTGGTTTTGGATGAAGAATAATTAGCCTTGCTAGTATGCTGTCATTTATTTAAGATATATAACTACAAAACAGATAAATTAAGAGTTAATTATTTATATTACAGAGATTTTTCCATTAACAAATATTTTACCAGGTGTGAACTTTAAGTTCACTTCATGTGCCTCAGGATTTGTATTTGCTTAATCATTATGTGATTTAAGTCACAATTTTTTAGACTATCACACATTTCATGAAGTGAGGTTTACTGTTATAGCTTGAACTGGTCAGATTTTGTATATATGTAATGTATAAAATAAAAATTGTGTGTGGTGTGGTTAATTGAGATAGACATACTGCTTAACTGAGTCAGTGAAAGACTAAACCTGAAAGGAATGATGATTAAGGAATGGTATGTCTACCTTAATTACTAGTGTTACCTACTACTAATAATTACTAGATTGATTTTCTTCTGAAGTAAACTGAGTCTGAAATTCCCTCAAAAGATAGAAACATACCTTTATGTTTTAATCCTTCTTAAATAGCTGGTGTGATTCTAAACTTTAAATGAAAAGCTCTCTGAATTTACCTTAAGAATTGAATTAAAATGCTTTTGAACTTTTTCTCTTAGGTATAATATTGAGCCCAGTTTATATTGCCCGTTTTTCTCCCTTGGAGCATGCATGGAAGGCCTTAATATTTTGTTTAGTAAACTGTTGGGGATTTCATTGTATGCAGAGCAGCCTGCAAAAGGAGAGGTGTGGTGTGAAGATGTTCGAAAACTGGTAAGCGTCCCAGTTCATGTAAAGTTTATTACTTTATCTCTTGGGTTTAATAATTGAGTTAATAGCACCTTCATCTTTAAGTTAGTTTTGCCTGATGGAGCAGGTCTCACTTTATTCCTGTTTCACGAAAAACCTGAATGACCACTTTTGATTTAGGACACTGTATGAAAGAAACATTGTTCTCTAAAATCAGTTGATGCCAGAAATTAATGCAAGCATATAACAGCAGAGTTAGTTCTTTGAAAAAAAAAAAAAAAAATTGGGGGGGAATCTACTGAGAGATTGAATCTTCATATGTTGACAAATTATAGTTAAAGGAAAATCTGTCATTACTTTTTTACATTCCTGCCGTGCTAAGTGTCCCTTTTGGTTAATTCCTGAATCCATTGCATTGGTCACCTTTCCTTTCCTTCCAACAACCCCTTCCCGTTTTGTAGGAGCTTAATTTGCATCAAATATTAATTTATGTCCCGTGTTTTGATTTTACTTCTTTGATAGTAACCTGAAGCCTAGAATCCACTCGTCTCCTATTAGGGCCCACTTTGAGATGTGAATATTTTTATTTTATCTGGATAAGAATTTGAGATTTATTGACCTATGTGTTTATCTGAAGAGTTTGTGTTGTTCTGGTGTTTTATGTATTGTTTATGTGCCTACCAACACTACTCTTGTCAGTGTATTTCAAGAAACTTTCTCATTGTCCGTTGGCTATGTTCTGTGAACATGGAGTCAGTGTGGTGGTGGAATTGAAAGATTAGAATTAATGGGAGCATGTTGTATCACTGTACTTAATTACCTAAGTATTTCTCTATTTGTATATAATGTACGAGTGAAAGGACAGAGTGCAAAGGGCCAAGAAGTTTCCCCTACTGCAGGATGTGAGTCCCATCTGGACAGGACTATTTGTCCTTTGTTCACTGCTGTATCCCAAATACCATGAACAGTTTCTAGCACTTAGCACCTAGTAGGTCTTAATAAATGTTTGTTGAATTAATACGTATATGCTTGCAGGAAGTTTTAAAGCATAAAACTGAGGTTCTCTTTGGCAGAATCCTCAAGTTGTGAAAAGACAAAGAAGGCAAGATGGAGACTAGTGGTTGAGCCCTCTCCTAGGAGCTGCGCCTCTTTTATAGGCTCAGTTTTGGGTAAGGGCATAAATAATGATTTTACTGATTGCCAACTGAAACCAGAAGCTACATTTTGTTATTTCTGTGTCCAGGGGTTATAATTTGTATGAACATATATCATTATATTCTACAGTTTGAAGGAGAAATAATTTTGCTGCTAAAATTGTCAAGGCAGCACTTACTTCCAACTCCTTTTGATGGTTTGTGAATAGTCTGAGGAGCTGTGTTTGGTAGAGGTGTCATAAGGAACTGACAGTCAGGATGAATGGCCCGAACAAGGAGGGTTTCCTCTTTTGGACAGAATTACCAAATCAAAATCATCTGAGAGAGGAAGAGAAAATGGAATCTATCTTGAGATAATATGGCATGTAGAAAGTAATAAAATGTCAATATTTATCACTGTGCATGATTTATATACAAGGTGGCACAAAAGTAGGTTTATAGTTGTTCATATGGAAAATAATACAATAATTAATAAATAATAATACAAGAATAAACTGTTTTGTGTACTCAGAGCTGTAAACCTACTTTTGCCACATCCGGTATACATTCTTGTGTTGGGGGTGTTTTTCCACTTGTAAAGTTTCTGATGGATTCATTCACCACTAAATTAAATTGTTTTTTCTAGGCTGTGGTTCATGAATCTGAAGGATTGTTGGGGTACATTTACTGTGATTTTTTTCAGCGAGCAGACAAGCCACATCAGGTGATGCTTTATTTATAATATGGTCTCTCTAAAAGTGATCAGCAGTTAATTTATAGTAATGTGACCATTATATCTATTTTGTAGTTCCTTAATATTTAAAAGGCATTAATGATAGTTACTAAATATATAAATTTGAAATTAGCATTGAATTTAAAAATAAACATGAAAACCATTACATACATCTGTATATGTCACTTTTATCTGGGTCATAGTAATAATTATATCAATAACGATAGCTGATATTTTATGAACCCTTCTGTGTCACATCATGTTTTTGAATGTTCATCTCAACCTTTTGAGCTAGACACTAACATTATGAGGAAACTGAGACCAGAGAGGTTAACAGTTGCCCTGAGCCACATGGCTGGAAGTGCTAGGATTTGAATCAAACATTTGACTATAGCCCCAGCTCTTCACCACTTTCCAAACTTGATAATGGACCTCGTTTAAAATTGCAGAAGATACAGTAGACCCCCCTTATCTGTGAGGGATATGTTCTAAGACCCCAGTGGATGCCTGAACCAAGTATGGTACTGAACCCTATATATACTATGTTTTGTTCGGGACATACATACCTATGATAAAGTTTAATTCATTGTAAGAGATTAACAACTAATAATAACATAGAACAATTATAACAATATACTGTAATAAAACTTAAGTGAATGTAGTCTCTTTCATTTGATAACTGATCTGATAACTGAGATAGCTACTAAGTGACTAACGGGTGGGTAGTGTATACAGTATGGATATGCCAGACAAGGGATGACTCACATTCTTGGAGGAATGGAGCAGGACAGTGAACAATTCATCATGTTACTCAGAACAGCATGCAATTTAAAACTTATGAGTGGTTTATTTCTGGAATCTTTCACTTAATATATTTGGACCATGGTTGTCAGCCAATTAACTGAAATCATGGAAAGTGAAACCGAGTGTAAGAGGGAACTGGTATATCTTTTTTTGGAAACCTTATCAACCACCAGTTCACTTCTTATATGAAATACATGAGTTTAATTCTTTTACTTTAACTGTGTACTGGTAGGTAAATCATTTCCATCCGTTTCAGTCAATTTGATGAGAAATGTTAAGAGTTCAGGCTATAAACTATAGCAGAAATAGTGGTACCTTATATTTGAATAGTGATTCACAATTTCAGAGCATTTTAATAGATGTGAGCTTATGAAATCTGGGCAACTACTCTGGGATTTGACAGGGTGGAGATGAAGCTCATAGAGGCAAACCAATTTCCAAGATGATTTGGCTGGTAGATGAGGAAGGTGGGACCAGACTCTAGGTCATCAGACACTGATTCCCTTGCTCTTCCTCTGCTTGAATGCCTTGTAGAGAGTCTAGGTTAGTGATTAAGAACTCTGTCTCTTAATTCACCTGGGTTCAGATCTATGATGCAGCAAACCTAGCTGAGTGTCCTTGGATACATGACAACATTTCCAAGACTCAATTTCAGTTTTCTTATCTGAAAGATGAGATTCTTGCTTCATAGGGTTATTGTGAAGAACAGTGATAAAGTGTTAGTGAATCTCAGCCTGTTACAGAAACGTTATTTCAGATCCTTTACTTTGTGTGGGTTTAGAGCTTATCACTTTCACGTGATAAAGGCAATTGGTATGGACAGTGTCTCCTAGTTCATTGAAAGAGCTCAGTAAATATTAGTGTACCTTCCCTTAGTAGCTAGATGTCTGTCACTTCCTGTTTGCTTGTGAACATCTCGAGCACATGGATCTGTTTGCTTGTGAACATCTCGAGCACATGGATCTAAGCTCTGTAATGATAGTATTTCCAACATATGGTACAGCATCAGCTCAGTACATATTTTTGAATTAACATAAGCTCATTGTATTATTGGTGTTTAAAAAAAATTTTAGAAAATAAAAAGAGTTGAGAAAATTTTGTGTCTGTAACTAAATAGAATAAGAATAGAATTAAGTTAAAATTTGAACTCAGAACACATTTTGGTATAATTTTTGGTCTAAGTTCATTATTTTACTCCTTAGACTACCTAATACTTTCTTCTATTGTGTTTTCTGATTCTTTAAGGATTGCCATTTTACAATCCGTGGAGGAAGATTAAAGGAAGATGGAAACTATCAACTCCCAGTTGTAGTTCTTATGCTGAATCTTCCCCATTCCTCAAGAAATTTACCAACTTTATTAACTCCTGGAATGATGGAAAATCTTTTCCATGAAATGGGACATGCAATGCATTCTATGCTGGGACGTACTCGTTACCAACATGTCACTGGTGAGCCACGAAGAGGGGACTTTTATTTAATACAATCTTTAAAAACTTACATTTTATTATAAATAGGAAAAAAAGTTTTTTATTTAGGAAAACTGATCATTTAATATTGCCCCGCGGTTATTTATCAACATATTGCCTCATCTTTTCTTCTTAATTGTTGTGCAACCCAATCCTCTTACATTTTTTTTGCCTCCTTGCTAACATTTCTCACAGGAATTAATCTTAGTTGTCTGTCTTTTGAGCTTGTACCATTTTACTTTTTGTACTGTTCTTTATGAAATTTGAGTTTGTGGCTCTTTGTGCATGCGAATAAATATATATATCTCCTTAGAACCTAGCACAGGGTAAGTGAATGAATGTTGCCTCTTTTTATCCAAAATTAGTTAGAAAACATGTAAAAACAAGTTGAAAAAGTATGATAAATAACTTTTTATTTTTCTTATACTTTCCCCCTGCATAAAATTATAGTTTTTCATGCTGGTCTGTGGCCATATTTGATGATACTATAGACTGTCCTCTTAGTTGTTGAAAGGCTAACATCATGGTATGCAGGGAGGCTAACTAGCCATCTCAGGCGGTGAATAAAGAAAAACTGAGTTTATTTAAGGAAAGGGGGTGGGGGGTGGGATATCCAAAGGGAAGGGCTGCACAGCACTGAGCCAAGGGGATATTGGGTTGATGATGGCAGTCCCCAGGAGCTGGGTTCTCATCCGTATATGCAATCACTGGTGGGAAGCTCTTGTCCTCAGTGGGTCTTGGGGCTGGGTTGGTGGGCGGATGGAATGTGGAGGTGTGATCAGGTGTTTTAGGACAGTTTTAATTCCTTATATGGTCCGATTCCTGGTGTCCATCAAGTCTTCCTGGTCTTTGTTCTCTTGTGGCGGGAAGCTTACAAATGGCCTTTAAGAATTATATTGCCCTACAATCCTAACACTTGTCTCATCTCTAATTCTTATGCTCACTATCATATATGGTCAACCTAGACTGGTCAGCCTAGACCACCTGGTAAATTGTTCATATTCAGTTTTTATTAGCTAACTTTATACGTACAGTATTTGGGGGGAGGAGAAGATACCGTGGAACCTTGGTTCTCAAACTTAATTTGTTCTGGAAGGCTGTTTGAAAAGCGATTTGTTCAAAAACCAAATCATTTTTTCCCATTAGAAATAATATAAATTGAATTAATTATTTCCAGACCTTCAAATGATTCCCTGTTTTAACCTTTCTTATATACTGTACTTGTCTACAGTACAGAACCACCCCCTTCTAGCCTTAAAGGAATCACTTTCAGCACTCGTTCCAGGGGTGTCTTTCAGTTCAAAATGCATCATCTTAACAGGAATAAATGAATGCTGCATCAATCAAAATAATAAATATAGGAATATTTTTATTCTAGAGAATTTACAAAATAAGTATTAAAAATGTAATTCTGTGTAAATAAAATTAAACGATCTTTAAGACAAATTAAAGTATTTAAAACTACCCAAAAAATGCAGCATCTTTGCTTGTTCATATGTCACTGCCTCCAAAATGCACTGGCTAACTGTTTTTCCTTCATCCAAATCAACAACAGTTTTTCTCTTCATTAGCCTGTGATCATTATTTTTTTCACACTCTTAGCAACATTTGCACTTTTGATGGCCTCTTTATGTATTAAAGTTGTGCTAATCCTCTATTTCTTCAGCAACAAAAGCATTTTCTCCTTTGTTTGTTGCCTGAGAGAAGCTTTTTGTCCTGCTGAGGTATCTGCATGAAAGGGTTGTCAGGTTGAAAAGGGAAGTTTGGTTGCACAACCAAGATATTTTTTCTGTGAACAACTTGCTCAGGAACTGAAATGTTCAAGATGGGGGACATTCTGTTCAAGAAACCAGGTTTGACTGTATTTGAAAAGATTGTAGATGGGCCAGAAAGTATCATAAAATGTCACCAAAAAAAGTTGTTAAACGATTTGTTGCTTTAACTAATTTTGAGTTTAAAATACTGCTTTTCTGCATTGAAGATTGACTTTGTTACAAGAAGCAAGCAATGGATAAAATGAAGTTCTTTTTTAAAAAAATGAAGGATAAAAGCATTTGGTGGTGGACAAATGCTATATTAAATGTCGATGTTTTAATTTGCTTTTCATGTATAGCCCAGCATAGCTGAAGACAGGCTTGTTTATAGAGGGTTTGAGTCACTGCTTTACAAGGTGTTTTATCCAGCTGTGCAAATATTTTGTTTTACTTTTGATATACAGGAAAAGATATAGGATTATAATAAGCTTTTCTGCAAATATGTGCAATAATTTTATAGAAGTATTGATTTAATGAATTAAAACTTATCATAGTTCATCAGACTTACAAATAAAAATTTTAAAAGAATACATAAAAAGAAAGATAAATGTGTTGATTTAATTCTTGCCAACTTTTTTCCCCTGTTTTAGGGACCAGATGCCCCACTGATTTTGCTGAGGTTCCTTCTATTCTGATGGAGTACTTTGCAAATGACTATCGAGTGGTTAACCAGTTTGCCAGACATTATCAAACAGGACAGGTAGAGAAATTAATTTGTAATACAGTCCTTTGAGTTGTGGTTGTCAGCATTTATGACCTGCTGGATAATGTTCAACTCAATGCTTTTTCAGAATTCTGTTACCCTCTCTCAGTTCCAGAATCCTTCTACCGTTTTATTGTTGTTGTTATTGTTTTTCTGATTCCCTTTTCCTTTTTGGGAGGGTGGGAGTAGGGGGCTAGCCTACAGAACCAAAGTCATAGCATATAATGTATTGACAAATAGCTGCCCTTAGTTATATGCCAGGTAATATCCCATTTAGTCCTGGTGGCCATTTCCTGAGGAAAGCACTTTATTCCTGTTTCCCAGAGATAGAAACTAGCTCTTTATTAGAAGAGGCCTTCAAGCCTGTCTCACTTCAAAAAAAGCTTTTCTCTTTCTTCTTTCCTTCATGCTTTTGAATATTTGTTCTCTTGATCTGAATTTGTATGGTGTTTCATAAAACGGAACTATACTGCCATATTTTCCCTGTATGTTTAGTCTATATACTGATAAGTCTGCAAATTCGTTTAGTTTTAGATTTAAGTACTGCACTGTAATCTTAAATATTTTAAAATTCTGTAAAGTAGGATTAAAATGAGAAATACCTTACAGTAAGTTTGCTGTAAGTATAACTATCAACGTTGTACAGTTTACTGTCCACACATACTTTGGAAAATATATTCTTTCCCTACTCTCAGAACTTTGATTATAAAATACTATATTAGCTAGTGATTTCCCCCTCACTGAGTTCAAGTGTAAAATTATATTCATCTTTGAAATCGTTAGCATTTAGAATCATGCCTAGTACATAAAAACCACTAAAAGAAATTAAATGAAGAAATGAATGGAATTAGAAAGAGAAGGGCCCAAATCAACTATTTTTTTCAACTGGCTTTTATCTAACCATTATTGTCAACTATAGAATAATGGTGAGTTTATAGAAAATTAATCTGAGTTACTCTTTATCATAATCTGTTTGTTATTGGATGACAAAATTGAAATATTTGTGGTCTAATTAGCTGTCTATTGACCTGCAAAGAATTACTCTGGAATATGTAGACTGAGCCAATATCACAGATGCACATAACCCATCAAATAATAGCATAATCCATCCATGGCTCCACATTTTGGGATTTGGGAATGATTAGGAAGACCTAATTAAATTACTCCTTTTGTAACTGCTCCCCTGCCCATCCTCAAGGGTAGTAGAGCTAGAGGCATGTTGAAGCAGAGCTACATGCACAGTGTGTTGGACCATAAAGGAGAGCTCAGCTGAGAACATTGGAAGAGACTTTGAAACCGGACACAATGGGTCCAGGCTGCCTGTTGCTACTTTAGCCAATTAAGCAGAGACAATGTTGAATCATTTGAGCATTTACTTCATTTTTGCCAGCAAATGGGAGAGCAGTGGATTTGTCCACATAAAATCTGCTCTGCCCTTTCCTTATTACATGGCTGGTTATATAGGGCTACATGCAAGGGAGAAGGGGGCGGGAGTGGGAGGATGGCTGCAGGGTCTGTGGTCCCTGTGTCTCCTTCCAGGATCTTGAAGTCTGATAACAAGGTAGGTAGGTTTCAATGGTGTTAAAACCCAGTTCCCAGGTCCTAGGACCTGTGAATGGTTAGCATTCCTGAGGTAAACTCCCTGAGGGGGTTCAGGCTGCAGGCACAGCCCATCCTGTCCTTTGTCTGTTCTCAAAATGCATTTTCTTTTCTGAGCAAATGGGCCCATCCAGGCCCCAAGGTGTCTCATCTTTTTTCAGCTCTGTTTTTCCTTTTGCAGCACATCCTCCAGTTTTCCAGGGTCTGTAAGAAAAACCTCATACCTATAGTTAGTAAGGTGAATAATCATTAAACAACTATGGTCCTTTTCCTACTAGGTGCCCTCCCCCCTTTTATAATCATGGTTAACAGAGCATGGTCAACATCTCTGCCCCTAACAGCTTCATATAGGAAGGGCTGGAGGAACTAGGTCTTGAAAAGATGCGTAAAGGGGGCAGTTTGCCAGTTAGCTCTTAGCAGCCCTCATCCATCTCATAAAAAGTATTTATTGAGGAAACAGTATGGACATATATAGATCCTTAAGTCAAAAAATATTTATTGAGTTTTTATTATGTACCAGGCACGGTACTCAGCACCCAAGAAACAGCCAAAAGTAAGTGAGACAAAATGGCCTTAAATCTTAGGGGAACTAGGGCAGAGCTAAGGACAAGGTTATTCCAGCCAGAAGGAAGAGCCCACACAGCAGTATGGATAATCCCAGACATTGGCAAGATGCTGGGTATGGCAAGGGCAGAAGAAGGAGGAAGAGAGGGAGAGACAGAAAAAAGACACTGGCATGTTCTTGTTTTTAGAATTTGCTCCCAATCTCTGCACTCCTCTTGCCCCCACTCACCTTTTAATCCCAGCTCATTTACTAGACTACCTTTTGTGGCTGGAGTGATGTTTCTTAGTATATTTATACTGGGCTTTGCTGTCACTTTTCCCCTTGGGAGTTGTGTTTAACTCCTTCTGGCCAACAGCTGTCATATAACTCTGTCCCAACCCATTTTCTCACTAGCTTTTGGCCATCAGCTTCCCTGGATCCCACCTTTGATCTTTTGGCCTTTGCTCAGTCCTTAGTAGGGCTTAAGTAAAGGCATGCAAGCATGTAGTCAAGCAATAAAAAGGGCCAGAACTAAGGCACTGACAGTGTTGGCTAGAAGAAGCAGAATTTAAGGACTTTTTGAAACTTACTTGGAAGGACTTGGATAAGTTAGATAAGAGGGAGAAGGGAGTTCAGGAGGAGTTCAAGATGAAGGTTCCATGAACAGAGAATTCTGGAAGAGGGCCAAGTGTGAAGTTGGGAAAGACAGTTCTTTTTTTTGATATATTGATGGTCATCGTTGTTGTTCATGAAGTTGTGAGTAGTACAAGTCTGAAATTCAAAGTCAGATGGTCACTGCAGATGTGTGGAGATGATTTTCGAAGCACAGAAAGGTTAAAAATTGCCCATTAAAGAAAAGCAGGAGGCATCTAAAGAAACCTTCATCATCACCAGTAAAGGAGCTGTCCCCGGAGCTTAGATTTTTAAAAGATCTGAGCACAAGCTATGAGTAGTACACACATAGGTAAAGGTGACTGCAAAAGAGTACCACAAGCCTCTCAGAGTAATATTTCAAACAGAAAGTTAAATCTTGTACATAAATTTACCACAATACTAAGGTCAGTTTTTGAAATGTATATTTCCAGAGCAGTCAGAAGAGCAAAGAGAGGCTAGGGGGATGAAGCGTGACGTGATGTTCCAAAAAAAAAAAAAAATTCCTATTTTATTTCTAAATTCTTCAGTAAGAAGAATCATTTTTGAACAAGATAATTTCAAGAAAACAGTAAGTCCAAAAATATCCTTCAAACCTGATGAGATAGTAAGAAAGGAGTAAACTGCTTTGCATTAATTCATGTTCCAGACTCAGAAGACATATCCAGTGAGCTAATGGGACTTGCAGACAGTCTCTAAATAATTTAAAATAATTTTGTGATTCCTAGGAGAATGGAAAGAGTGCCAGAAGGCAAGAGATGTGTAATGCCTAGAGTTTCACAGGGGCTTGCCTCTTCTTGTTGCTAATTAAGATACCAAGTCACTTGATGTTTTCATTTTAAGGGCAGTTCTAGCCTTAAGGACAAGGGGCTAATTCCCTTAAATTCAAGTCTTTGTAAATAAGCTACGTTAAAGCCCATACGAAGAATAAGATAGCATTTTTATGCTTCCTTTCCTATCCTTCTACATATCAGGAAAGGTTTTTGGTTTGTTTTTTGTTTTTTGTTTTTTAACCATCCTGTGGTATATTCCAGACAGCTTTTAGAGTAAGGAGAATATATTGGTGACTTATTAATGCCTACAAGTATTTTATCTGAACTAGAGCATAGCATAGCCAATGAATTCCTGTGGTGGAGGAATTAGAAGTATGCTTGTCAGATTTGCAGGTGTCATCTAGCTGTCAGAGATAACAAATACCAGAGGTGCTCACTTGAGATTCATAACTGTCTTGACAAGCTACAACATCAAAGCTGAAACAGAATTTATTCTAAATTAATCTTAAAATCAATAACAAGTATAGGAGTACAGACTGGGTAGCAGTTCATGTGAAAAAATCTCAGGTTTTTGTGTGTGTTTTTTGACATATACTAACCTTAGCATGAAACAACAGTCAGATGGAGTTTCCCACAAATCTCAGTCAGTCTTAGGTTGCATTAGGGGACCTATGGTGTCTAAGAAACTAAAGGTTATTGTCTCTCTTCTCGGTGCTAATTGGTTCGGCCTTCAGCCTAACCCCTGTTAACCAAAGAAGAGGTTCAGGCTGTAATAAAGAGCAAAAGGCATTTATTTGAGCAAAACTATTGCAGTCTGGGATATGCATGTTCAGGTAGCCAGCTCTGCTCAGGAAAGAACAGAGAGGTAGTGTTTATAGAGGCAAAAATTACAGAGTGTAATTCTTTAATACAAATGAAGGATTGCTGGCTAGAATAATGTATTGGTTAGTTCTAATATGCAAATTAGGTGGACTAAAACTGCAAGGAGGAGGTCAAGTCCACTCAGCAGTTCTTCTTGGACATTTATGACTCAACCAGCTGAGTTAGCAACAGGTTAGCAACTTATTAGCAGCTCTGAGAACTGAGGCACAAGATGTGCATAGGCCCCACTTCCTTAATAGCCTTCTGACTCTGTTTTAAGTGACAGTTTTAGAAATGCATATTCCATTTTATTTTTAACTATTAACACCCCTTTCCAATTGCTCCCAGTAAGCATAAAATTGTCTGTTAGGGTACCCTACATTTCTAGAAGCATAATTTTTGTCCTTCCTTAAACATTCTAAGATGCAACTAAAAACTTGTGGTAAAATACACCTAGCTTAAAATTTACTATCTTAACCACTTTTAAGTGTATCATTCAGTGGTATTAAGTACATTCTTATTGTGTTCCCATAACCACCACTTATCCACAGAACTCTTTTCATCTTGTAAAACTGAAACTCTGTCCCCATTAAACACTAATGCCCCATTTGCCCCCTTTCCCAGCCACTGGCAACCACCTTTGTGTTTTCTATCTCTATGAATTTGACTACTGTAGATACTTCACATGAGTGGAATTATATAATATTAGTCCCTTGTGACTGGCTTATTTCACTTAGCATCATGCTTTTAAGGTTGATCTCTGTTATAATGTGTCAGAATTTCCTTCCTTTTTAAAGCTAAATAGTCCATTGTATGTATATGCCATATTGTGTTTATCCACTCATCTGGTGATAGACACTTAGGTTGCTTCCACCTCTTGGCTATTGTGCATTAATGTTGCTATGAACATGATTGTACAAATATCTGTTGGAGTCCATGTTTTCAGTGCTTTTGCCTGTATAACCAAAAGTGGGATTGCTGGATAATGTAGTAATCCCATTTTAATTTTTTTTAGCAAACACCATACTGTTCTCCACAGTGGCTACATCATTTTACATGCCCACATCCTCACCATCATTTGTTATTTTCTGATTTTTTTTTATTGTAGCCATCCTAATTGGTGTGAGGTGGCGGTGTATCTCATGGTGTTTCAATTTCTAATTGCCTAATGAATAGTGATGTTGAGCATCTTTTTATGTATTTATTGACCATTTGTAAATCTTTTTTAAAGAAATGTCAATTCAGCCATGGCTGGTTGGTTCAGCTGGTTGGAGTGTCATTCTGTACAGCAAAAGGTTGCGGGTTCAATTCCCGGTCAGGGCACAGATGATCGTTGTTTCTCTTTCTCTCTCCCCCCTTTCCTCTCTCTAAAATAAATTTAAAAAAGACCAAAAAAAAAACACCAACCATTGGGTGAGGATAAGAAGAAAAGAAATGTCAATTCAAATCCTTGACCCAGTTTTTAATTGGCTTTTCTCTTTTTAGGTTGTTGAGTGGTAGTTCCTTATATATTCTTGATATTAATTCCTTATCAGATATATTATTTGAAAATATTTTTTTCCCATTCTGTGGGTTGCTTTTTCACTCTGTTTGATAGTATCCTTTGATACGCAGAAATTTTTTATTTTAATACAGTCAAATTTATGTTTTTATTTTATTGTCTGTGCTTTTGGTATTTCACACCCAAGAAATCAGTGCCAAGCCAATTTCATGAATCTTTTCCTCTGCGTTTTTTCTAAGAGTTTTATGGTTTTAAGTCTTATGTTTAGGTCTTTGGTTCATTATGAGTTAAGTTTAGCAGATGATACAAATTTTTAAAATATTTTTCTAAATCTGACGCTGAGGTCTCTTGTTAGCTATCTACTTATATTTAATGGTATAATGTGCCCCTTCCCACATCTATTATAAAATCACAGGTACTTTTAAAAAAAACAATTACTGAGTTCTTGTATTGAAGGAAATAAGATAGTCTTAGCTACTATACAGAAGTTGAAAATGCTAAGCACTTCCTTTATGCAGTCTAAAGCCTGTACCCCTGACCTCCATCCCTAAACATACCCATGGGGAAGCTAGGCTGTCTCTGACTTCCCTGATTATTTGGAGTTCCCAGAGTTTTTCTCTTCCTTCTCTCACTACCTTGATACTGATTCCTCAAGGAAGCAGGATCTTTTTTTCTCTGCCCTAGATTTTTTATCTATTCACAAGTTTTACATTTCTGAAGTTCTTGCCCATCTCCTTTACATTGCATTTTTTCAAAAACTCTGTAACGCTATGTAGCTCTGTGAATGGAGTTAGCCAGACTCCTGTGTGGACCTGTTACTTGATTATCCACCTAAAAAAACCCCTCCTGTTTCCTTTACTAACCCTTCTAATACTAAATGTGGGGGGGGTTCCCACACCAACCAATTCTCCAGTTCTTGGCGGACACACCAACTGGGTGTCCTACAGTCTTAATTCTAACACTAACTGCTGTCAGTCAGCACAGGCCCCACAGGTTAAGGGCTCAGTTCCAGGCTGCTTCCCTGGCCCTCTACTTCGGATGCCAATTGCAAGTCCAGGTTTTCACCTGTGCTTGTGACTGCTATAAATTGGAGGTTCCCACGACCCCCTCCTCAGATTTAGTCATTTGAAAGAATGACTGTTAGAACTCAAGAAAACAATTACTTGCTAGATTACCAGATTATTTGAAAAAGATACAACTCAGGAAGAGGCACAGAACTTCCATGCTGTCTCTAGGCAGGCTACTGTCCTAGCACCTCCACCTGTTCACCAACCAGGAAGCTCTCTGAACCCCCTTGTTTAGGGTTTTTATGGAGGCTTCATTACATAGGCACGATTGAGTAAATTATTATCCAGTGATCAAGTCAATCTCTAGACCCTCCCCCCTTTCTGGATGTCAGGTTAAGGATAGCGCTGAAAGTGTCAGCCTTCTAATCAAGTAGTTCCTTTGTTTGGCAAACAGCCCCCATCCTCCAGGAGACACCTCAATAGCAGAAACTCAGATGTGATTGAAAGGGGTTTATTATGAATAACAAAAGACATACATACTCTTATCCCTACCACTGAGAAAATTCCAAGGGTTTCAGAAGCTCTGTGCTAGGAACCAGGGATGAAGACCAAGTATGTATTTCTTACTCTATCACATATCACATGATCCTATTTTCCTTTAGCAGCATCTGCCTATAACATACCCTTTCATCCAGAATTTTCTACTAATAATTTCCAACCTCCTTTCCTCTTCCATACATATGTGCATTGTTCCCACCTTTTCCCACAATACCCTCTTTGTACATTGTATGGAGCAGGGCTGCCAACCCAAGTGTTTTTCAATGTATAGGAACTATTTTGTTCAATGAGGAATGCCACAGTTTATAGTGACATTGATGAACTAGAGAACATTTTGAGGAGCGACTCCCTATTTCTAGTTTGCCAAATTTTTGTTTAATTATTAATAGGTATCACAATTTATCAGATTTTTTTAATGCATCTTTTAAGGTAATTGGGTTCTTTTGATCTCATTAATGTAGTAAATGTTCATGTATCATGGTATCAAATTGGAAACCACTTCATATTAAGAATTGTGTAAGACTAGATAAAAAAAACCAGTCTCATATAATATTTGAAGGATACCTTGTAAAGAAAGAAAGTGTATTTGTTCTATGTCATTCCAGAAAAAATATTACTAGGAACAGTGGAGGGGAACTTTCATAAATGATTAGAAAGGAGATGCCTTTGAAAGTAATAATCTTTTTCTTTAGTATTTAATGTTGCAAAATGCTATTTGTAAATGCAAAACTGTGGAACCACCATCCAACTTAAAAAGTAAAACATTACCATTTCTATCCTCTTCTCCAGAAGTGAGGACAGTCCTGAATTCTCATTAATTTGTTTGCTTAAAAATAGTTTTTACCACATAAATTATTTACTCCTAAGCAATATGGTGTTTAGTTTTGCTTTTGAGCTTCACAAAATGGTATTATACTGTTACTAAACTACTGTGATTTGCTTTTTCCAGTCATTCTGTGCCTAACTTATCAGTGGTGCATATAGCTGTAGAGTGTTTACTTTCAATTCAGTATAGTATTCCATAAGTTGTGTACCCCTTCTCTTGTCATTGTGCACATGGGTTCTTCTAGGGTTTTGCTAATTCACACAATTCTATGAACGTTTTTGTACTTTTCACCTTATATTTCATGTGTAAGATTGGAATTGCTGGGTTTGTAAGGCATGCATGTCTAAGTTTACAAGATAATGCCGAGTTGTTTTTCAAAATATTTGTGCTTACTTCTCAAGAGTGGTTTCCATTGCATCACATCCTCACCAACATTTGATATTGTTGGAAGTGTTAATTTTGCCTATTTTATGGTTATGAAATGGAATCCTCTGGTGGCCTTAACTGGCAGACACATTCCCTGATTACTTTTAAAGTTGACTATCTTTTTATGTTTTTATTGTGTGGTTTTGTTTTCTTTTCTGTCAAGTGACTATTTATCTTATGTCCATTTTCCTTTCTGGTAGTTTACCTTTTTCTTATTGCTTTCTCAGTATTCTTGATTTGTTGGCAAAGTAATCTTTTGTTAGGCATATATCTTCTTTCAGGTTATGGCTCATCTTTTTGCTTTCTTATAGTTACCTGTTGATGAATTTAAGTCCTTCATTTTCATATTGTTGAATTTAACAATCTTTTCTTTATAGTTAATATTTTTTTATATTTTATTTGCCTTTGTTTCCCTAAAAGTCATAAAGATATTCTGTTTTCTTCTAAAGGTTTTAATGTTTTTCCTTAATCTTTAGGTTTTTAATCAAGTTGAAAATTCTCTTTGTATGTGGTATAAGGCAGAAATTCAATTTCCTTTCTTCCTATGGTTAACCAATTGTCCCAGTACTATTTATCCTTTCTCCAGTGATCTATCTTATACCCAGTACCTATTATATGCAATAATCTGTCCATGGGATTTCTGTTATTCTATTGTTTAAGTTATTTGTCCTTATACCAGTACCATGCTGTCCTTAATTACTATAGCTTTTTTAAGTTTTCCTCTATTTGTGCTTCAAAAATTTCTTATCTATTCTTGGGCTTTTGTATTCTTTCATGTATATTTTAGAACCAACTTAATATTTTTAAAAAAATTCTGATAAGAGTTTAATTGAGATTACATTTAAATCCATCAATCAATTTGGGGAGAATTGATATCTTTGAATATTGACTCTTTCAATCCATGAATATGATATACCTTTCCATTTGTTAAGTCTTTTTAAAAACGTTTTAATAAAGTTACTACATTTTCTTCCTAAGGGTCTTGTTCAACTTTTGTTAGACTTAGCTCTAGGTGCCTTACCTTTTAGACAAATATTGTAAATAGTATATTTTTTTAAAGTGATATTTTATAATTGTTTGTTGCTGGTGTTTAAGAGTACAGTTTATTCATTTTTGTATATAGATTTGATTTTCATCAGCCTTGCTAAACTTTCTCATTAGTTCTCATAACTTGTCTATAGAATTTTTAATATATTTTAATTAGATAGTTAATTCTACTTCAAATAATGATGGTTTCATTTCTCCTTTTCAATTTATATAGTCTTTTTATTCTTTTTTTCTTGCACTACTCAACTTACTAGAACCTCCAGAACAGGTGAATACAAGCTGTGATATGGGCATTATTTGCCTTTATTTTGATTTTAGAGGAAATGTCTCTGCTGTTTTATTATAAAGAAAGATGTTTGTTGTAGATTTGGTAGAGATCTCAGGAAAAGGAAATTCCTTTCCATTTCTAGTTTGCTAATTTTTTTGTTTAATTATTAATAGGTATTACAATTTATCAGATTTTTTAAATGTATCTTTAAGGTAATTGGGTTGTTCTTTTGATCTCGTAATGTAGTGAATGTTCATGTTAAATATTAAGCAACCTTTGCATTCTAGAATTAAGCAACCTTGGTTCTAACTTCTTATCTTTTAATACAGTTCTGGCTTCAGTTTGCTAATATTTTGTATATAGAGGATTTTGCATCTGTGTTTGTGAGAGAGATGGACTTGTGATTTTTCTTGGTCTTCTTGTTCTTTGCTGGTGTCTGTATTAAATATATACCATTTCATAAAATGAGTTGTTGAGTGCTCTTTCTTTTTCTTTTCCTTACAAGCATTTTTATAAAATTATAATAATCTGTTTCTTGAAACTTTGTCAGAATTCATCTATAAAACCATTCAGAGTCTATTATTTTCTTTGTGGGAAAATATTTTAAAAGACTGATTCCTTAATCATAGGAGTTTGGGGGCTTTCTTTTCTAATTAAGTAAGCTTTGCTAAATTGTAATTTTCTAGAAATTTATCCTTTGAATCCAGGTTTTCAGGTTTATTGGCATAAAGTTATTTATAGCATTCTTTTATCTCTCAAATTCTGCTAAGTGTGTATTTGTGTCCTTTTCATTCCTAGTATCATTCTTTAATTATTTCTCTATTAATCTTGGCAGAAATTTGTCTGTCTTTTTAGTATTTTCAGCAAACTAATGTTAACTTTATCCTTTCTATTTTGTTTGTTTTAGTTCATTAGTTTCTGTTTTTATTATTCTTCTCTTATTTTTCTATTTCTGTTTGTTTTCTTCTCCCCAATTTCTTAAGGTAGACACTTAGGCAATTAAGTTTCACTCTTATATAACATAGGCATTTAAATTTTAAACATTTGAAAAAGTTTATTATTTTTGAGTTTAGAGAGAAAGAGGAGTGGGTGGGAGGGGTAGAGAGAGAGAGAGAAATAGTGATTTGTTGTTCCACTTAGTTATGCATTCATTGGTTGTTTCTTATATGTGCCCTGACCTGGGATCGAATCTGCATCCTTGGCATATCTGGACTGCACTTAAACCAACTGAGCTACGTGATCAGGGCCTATGCATTTAAATTTTAATGCTATAATTTTAGATTGTGTGATGCACTGCTTTGGCTGCATGCTGTGATTTTAATACAAAATATTTCTGTTGTTACTAATTTCCATTGTAATTTTGTCTTTGATTAACTAATTGTTAAAAGTCTAGTTTAAAATTTTTAAACCTTTGCAGGGGAGTTATTTATCTTTCTGTAACTGATATCAAATTAGTCTAACTGGTATTGATTCTTTGCAGGTTGTTGATATTTATTTTATGGTTTACTGTGTCAAAAGTTTTTAGAAATGTTCTTTTTGTGCTTGAGTACATTATATATTTTCTAATTGGTTTGAGTTTTCATATAACTCTGTTAAGTCAGTCTTTTAATTGTATTGTTTATATTTTTGATATACAACCAATTTTTTTCACCTAGCAATAATTGAGAAGTGAAAATCTTTCTCCAGGATGGTAGATATATCTTTTTTTCTTATTCTTTTTTTTTTTTTAATTATTAAGGCTTTATTTATTTAGAGCAGTTTTAGGTTCACAGAAAAATTGAGGAGAACTACAGAGATTTCCCATATAACCCCTGCCCCCACACATGTGTACCCTCCTCCATTATCAACAGCCCCCAACAGAATGGTACATTTGTTAAAATTGATGAATCTACATAACATGTCATTATCACCCACAGTCCATAGTTTATACTACAGTTCACTCTTGGGGTTGTATGTGCTATGAGTTTGGACAATTGTACAATGACATGTATCCATCATTATGATCTCATACCAAATACAATTGACCTTTGAACCACGTCTCCATTTATATGCATTTTTTAAACAAACATGTACAGTACTATAAATGTACTTTCTTTTCCTTAGTATTTTAATAAAATTTTCTTTTCTGTAGTTTACTTTAATATAAGAATATAGTACATAATACATATACAGACTGTTTATATTATTGGTCAGGGTTCCAGTCAACAGTAAGCCTGACAGTAGTTAAGTTTTGGGGGAGTCAAAAGTTATATGCAAATTTTGGACTCTGCAGGAGTTGGTGCCCCTAATGCCATGTTGTTCAAGGGTCAACTGAATTTTTACTACCCTATAAATATTCTATCCATTTTGCTCTGTATATTTTGAAAATGTTTATATGCATAAACATGTAGTCAGTTATATCTTCCTGATGAACATGTATTATACTCTCAATCTTCAGAATGTTTTGTCTCAAAGTATATTTTTTTAATTTTTCAAACTTTACATTACTAATCACCAAATATAATCACTGTATTTTTGAGATTGCCTACTTTTTTTGTATAATTGTATCCATTAGTTACCACACTAAAGTGTTTATTGCTGTAGTTATCTTTCTCACAAAATATTTTTTAAATAATAAATAATAGAAATTAACATTTATCATTTATATAGTTTAGTTTCATCTAATAATGTATGCAGTAGGTACATAGTTATTCACACTTTATAGAAACTGAGTTAGGTTAAGTAATATGCCAAAGGTTACACAGTAGTAACACGAGGGTTATCTATTAGTTTCTATTAGTGATGTATTAGGAGATCTATTAATTTCACATCAGAATTTCCTTGACGGTCTGTCAGACTTACTAAAACCAATATTCTAAATTGTGGGTGTTTTCTTTTAATTAAATATATTTCTTTTAATATATTTTAATTTCTAAAATTTTAATTTTATATAAAAGAGCAGAGAAGTCTCAGACAAGTTCAGTGACTGATCTGAGGTCATCTGAGTGTGATGGTGGGGCCAAGGTCTGACCTATCTCTGCCGGGGCCAAGGTCTGACCTATCTCTACCTTCTAGTTCAAAGATCTTGTCTAGACTTAATTGAGAAGCATTAAAATTGAAAATAAGAGAAGTTTCAAAACAACTTAAACGTGCCAAAACTAATCTAGTCCTAGTTATACTATAATTTTTACCTCCAGTCCTTATTCATATCTCCTGGAAGAGAATGACAGGGGAAGATTTATTACAAGTCTGTATGTCTCCTTGGAAATGTATCTTAAGCAATTTTAGCCTTGGGCTGACTTTCACATACTAAGGCAACAAACTAAATCTTATAATGACGCAGCACAGAAGAGTTCTGAAATGAAAGCACTAGAATTTTTCTAAAAAGAACACCATGGAAATAGTCTGTTGCTTTGTGAGACATACTGTATAAGAAGTATAGCTATTTCCTACCATGTTGAAAAAATTTTAACTAGCAAAAACTGAAAATAATACCTTCATACTTACTTACCTCAAAAATTTTAGCGATCAAATTTAAGAATATATGCAAACTATAAACATGGTATTGGAAATTTTTAAAAACAAAAGTGGAAGTTGAACCTCTTTCACACATTAAAATGTTCAATGTTGAACCCTACAGTACTCAAAATACTTCTTCTTTGAGCCATTGGTGAGTTTGTGATAATATGTAAGCATTTCTAAGGGTTCTTTCATATTATCTTAGTTTTTAGAAAACAACATTAAAAATCAAATAAGTGAAAAATAATGTTATTTCCTATGGATTTAGATTTGAGATTTTGTCTCTAGACAGCGTTTTCATTACATTGATTATATGCCATCTGGATTATGGTTACTAGCAAAACAGATTAGTTGAGACATGCTGAATTCAGTTGTTTTCCCATTATAGACATGTGCAGAAAGTTAGTGCTTGGGGTGGTATGGGATCAAGCTGCAAAATTGAAGCTGCTGACTTGTGTCCTGAGCAGCTTTAGGCTTGGCTTTCTGCCACTGAAGCCTTTACTTGTTTTGGATGACCATGTGTCAGCCAGTTTATATCATTAGGTCCAACATGTTCCCAAGGGATATCAATGGTAGGAGTTCTTTACTTCAGGAAGGGTTGAATTATTACCATAACAAGGATTTGTATCAGAAACTATCTTAACTTTTAATATTTATGCAGTTTCTACCATAATAAATTTTCTAAATGGCCATAAATAAAACAAGATATTTTATCACAGTGACTTGGCCCTGTAAGAATTTGGTGCCAAAAATTTTAACAAAAGTTTATTTAAATTAGACTGGTGAGATTGTGAAGGGATAGAAAATGTCTGGCAAATGTATGAGGTTACATATTGATAAGTTAAGCTCAGGGGGAAACATTCAGAGAATTTGTCATGCCAAGTTTGCTGAAGTATTTGCATTTTTGATGGTATTTCTAAAATCTTCCAAAAATGTGCTTTCTTAATATAATAAAAAAGCTATTATTTTAATATTTTTGTTCCTGTGTGTGGTCAGCAAACAGTGCAGCTTGTATTTACCCCAAAAATGCAGTAAACAACCTCCCTTCTTTGGTGAGGAAGTATACATAGGCCCTGGACAACCAACAGTGTTTGACTCATAGGAAGCCCTCAAGAAAGTTAGTTGTGACTAAGGTGATGATGTGATCTGTTGCCAGAAGACTTTTAAGAAGGAAAAGGGGTGCTGTTATAAATCACACCAAGGCAGTAGTCCTAACCTGAGACTGTCATGCCTACCTGCATGTGTGGTCACCCTTGCTATGACAGCATTTACAAAGACAGATGTGTTAGATGTGGGGATGAGTTTCTTCCAATTAGGTAATACTTTTCACAAGTTGATTGAATGACTGTTACAGCATTGAAGCTTCGTACTACTTATTTTACAGAGCTATTCTTAATCCTCATTTTACAGTTTCAAAAGCAGGATACTGAGAGACTTGCCTGCTGTCACAAGACAAATAAGTACTAATAGAAAATGCAAACTGTCTAACCTCAGACACACCACAGAGTCTGGTTAGGGCTCCAGAAATTTAAATTTAAACCATCGAATGTATCAGTGGATATAAGATGAATGAGTAACTAAATACTAGAAATAGGAACTACTACTCAACATATAGCAGAACCTTGGAGGTGAAGTCAGATCTTTGTAGTTTTTAGGGAACTTGGCATTTATTATTAGAAAGGCTACATTGTCATAGGCATACAAAGCCAGATATTAATTCCTCAGAAATAAACACAAGCATAATTGTTTTTAAATAAAGAACAAAGTAATTGTGGGAAAGTCATATTGAATTATTAAAATAAAGTAGGTCAGATTAGGTCACCATAGTTAATTTTTGGCATATTGTGTTCCAATTGTAGGAACAACAGTTCTACCATTTTCCTATTTGTTGGGGTGTGGGGAGATCCCAAAATGTCTTTTTACATTTTATAGCTAGGGTGGAATCTTTGAAATAGAAATACCACCACTATAATAATACAAGAGGCACAATTTTTTATTAAAGTAATGACCTTTCAGATACTTGCTATCCTCTAAATTCCTCCATTACTTTATCTGTACCTCTTTTTTGGTATTTGGGGCATTTTCCCTTGGGTTATTAATTTCTGCATACATCCCTTTTCTTCTTTCTGGTAGCAAGATCTAGAAAGAAGGATTCATTGGCCCTGGCCGGTGTGGCTCAGGTGGTTGGAGTGTCATCCCCTACACCAAAAGGTCACAGGTTTGATTCCTGGTCAGGGTACATGCCCAGGTTGTGGGTTTGGTCCATGGTCAGGGTGTGTATGGGAGGCAGCCCATCAATGTTTTTCTCTCACATTGATGTTTCTCTCTCTCTCCCCCTCTGCCCTTTCTCTAAAATCAATAAAAGCATATCCTCAGGTGAGGATTAGAAAGAAGAAAGATTAATTGTTGCTTAGTAGGGTGCCATGCACACAATGGGGTACTTGCCAAAGATGAGCCAAATGAGTCTCCCTGACAGACCTGACCTGCTTTTATTAACCTGTCTTCTCACATAGGCAGGGCCTCTGATCAGTACACAGGAGTCAGGCAGCATCAAATCAAGGCTACTTCAGACTACAAAGCCCGGCAGGCTTCTATAGAGACAAAAATACTGCAGACATTTTTATAAAAGAAATTCAGGCAAAAGTACAAAGGATCTGAAGTACTCATAGCAATTTGAATGAGGCACGTTATTGTTTTCCTCTCTGGCAAGAGCTAAATTTATGGCCTAACTGTGTCCTTTGAATGAAACCATAAGACACATGTGTTTATGTGCTTAATCTCAATTCTGACCTCATTTTATATTCCCACCTTCATTTGCCCATCCTTAACACCCTCATCTATTAATTATAGACCAATTACATATTAAGTACAGGTATTTAATATAAATACTGATTGAAATGTTTACTACCACTCCTAATCCCTTTTTGGGAGAAACTTGTTGGAGTATTAATAAAACTAAATTTGCAAAGGGCTACTTTTTCCGTCATTTGGTAGTATGCAGTATTGAATTTTGAGGGGTACATAACCTGAAGTTACACAACTAAACATGCATCACAAACTTCACCATGTGAAGCAGGTGTCAGAACTGAAATTCTTTTGAGGGAAGAAGGTGTTTTGTCTTTTATGGTACCTAGAATGGTACCTTATACTAAGAATTTATTGAATGAATGAATGAATAATTGGTTAGTGCTTTAGCATATATTGAGATAATGCATTTGTGTATTTTATTATTTAATTTCCTTTGGAAGTATATGAATGTGAATTATATGTATATGAAACCCTCATTCACTATATGTTGACTACCTGCTATTATTTAAACATAAGATGCAGAAAAACTCACAAATGCACTTAAAATGAGTGAAGATTGCATATGTAAACAGCACTGTAATTAGTAGAATTTGATCCTTTTGATCAGCCTAAAGGAGATGATTCTATAAATCTCTGTCCTTTTATTCCTTAAACCTACAGGAACTGAAATAATGAAAAATGGCTTTTTTTTTTTCCCTCTAGGGGTAATTTTAAGAAAGCAAAAAGGTCTCCTAGAATATAAGTGTCTTGAGAACTGGAATTTTTTTTACTCTTTTGTTCACTGATATATCAACTGTGCCTGTCACATAATTGGCAGTCAGTAAATATTTGTTGAGTGAACTGTCTTTTGGCTAAAACCCACAAACTGATTCTTGTAGAATGTCTGCTTGACAGTATTGAAATAAACCATCTTATCACACATGTTGATGCACTTCAGATTTCTTCATAATAATCTTTAATGATGTCTGATTCCTGACTTAATGGAGTAGTTCATTCTTTACAAAGCTTTTCTGCCTTTTTTTTCCTTTGGAAGCTAAAAGCCCAAATGGTATTACTGATGAAAATCTGAAATGTTGGGGATGTGGAAAGCTGGAAGGAGTACTGCACTCACGCTAACTACAGGGTAAAGACAGATAAAATCCTAACTTTTCTTTAGCTCATAAGAGAGTTGAGGTCACAGGGCCATCAAGTCATCTGAATCCAAGTTGGTGCAGACTGGCTCACTTGTGGGAAAGCATTTGTGACTGCCATACTAAGGGGTAAGAAGAAATCAGATAACATTTTAACAAATTTTTGAAGATCAAATGTGGGCTGGCCTATCAGTCTAGAACAACTGAGGGCCCTCATTGTACGGGGAGTTTGCACTCACCTATAGGTTCTGTTCCATGTGTCTTCACAGGGTGCTCTGAAGAAATAATGCAGGCAGGTTGGGAAACCACACAGAGTCCTCCTCAGTGTTACAGGCCTATAGGAGGTTCTTGGCTACTGCTGCAGAAACAGCACAAAACCCTGCCTTCCTGATCAAAGATAAAGGAATCAACAAACTCAGACTTTAAAATAACTAATAGGTAGAATAACTTTAAAGTAACCATCAGGCAGGGATTTAAATAAATGTTCAAGGATATCATGGAAAAGATGAACAACATGTATGAATAGATGGGGAGGAGAGATGGAAACCATGAGAAACACTCAAGTGGAAATGCAAGAAATAAAGCTACAATATAATATATAAAAAAGAATTCCTTTGAGGGCCTCATGAATACACTTGACACAACTGAGGAAAAAGTGCACAGCTCTTTTCTAAATGTGAATTGGACCCTGCAGATGAAGAACTGACTCATTGTTTGATAACCAATTCTATATAAAGTGAGAAATATTTTCAAAACATAGTTAATGACCAAATTTTGTAGCAAATATTGAAATATGGCAGATAGACTACTCATACTTTAGCTGATTTCATTGTTCTTCTAAAAACCTTAAAATAATCACCATGTTGGAGAAAGTATCCTTAGAAAGGCTGGGCAGTTTGAAGAGGCACATGTGTTTCATTGAGCACATCTGGCTATTTTATAAATGAAAAGAAATATAAACAGGAAGCCTTGAAAGTACATTTTCTTATAAAGAACTTGGCCCAGCTGGTGTGGCTCAGTGGCTGAGCATCGACCCATGAACCCAGAGGTTGTGGTTTGATCCCTGGTCAGGGCATGTGCCAAGGTTGCGGCTCAATCTGCAGTAGGGGGCGTGCAGGAGGAAGTCAATCAATTATTCCTTCTCATCGTTGATGTTTCTGTCCTCTCTCAGAAATCAATAAAAAAAATTTAAAAGAGAACTTCATTGTTAGGTGCTACAGAGGGAAAACTGTTTAGTTATAATTCCTGTCTCCTAAGTATCTAAACAGACCATATTTACAGAATATGTAGATGAAACAACAAAATGTAAAGTTTGTCAAAAGTCAGTGATTATTGTATTATATCACAAATGTAGTAGTAAATAGCTATCATTTTTTCAGCATCTACTCTGAGTTAAACCTGACATAATATGTTTTTAAAATACATTATCTTGTTCAGTTCTCATGTAATTATGTGAAAAGGTAATATTGACATTTTGCAAATGAGGAAAATGTGGCTAAGAGAAGTTCAGTAAATTGTCACATTATGCCACTCTGCTGGTAAGTGGCTTAGGATTCAAACTTAGTTTTGTTTGGCTGCAAAACCTCTGTCCTTACTCCCCAGTGAAACATAATGATAGAAGTTTCATATTCAGGCAGGTGTTGGTTTAAGGCAGATCATGCTCTCAGTTCTCATCTAATGGGTCTAAGAAGGGTCCCTGGGAGGAATAGTATTTCTGGATTTGTAGGATAATGTGAAGCAGACATTTCAGAGGACAAAAGTTAAGGATGCTGGAAACAACTGAAGTGCCCAAAGAGCTCTCCAGTGGTACCATTTCTTGTGCAGTTGTTTACCATAATTAGCGAAAGTGACATTCATTCTTGATTTATAGCATTTTAAGTATGCTAGTGGGATTCTTTTTAATCTGTAATAAATACAGTGGAGACAAGTAGAGTTACAGACAAAAGTGAGTACACGAAACACAGAGTTTATTTTGGTATTATTAATTATTGTATTATTTTCCATATGAACAGCTGTAAGCCTACTTTTGCCAACCCTGTATGGCAGTATCCGGATCCTAAAGAGAACTGAGAATTCCATGTCATTGATGGGATAGATTAGTGATCAGTGGAAGGGAGTATTTTCTACCGTGAAAATTAGATTGAATTAGAAACTGGTAAAACATGCAGTTGATTATAATAGTGAAAGAGTTGTTATTCTAATGCCATGGACTTTGGTAAAGTTTCATCTTAATATAATTAAAAGTAATTATAAAGGTTCAGGTGTTTCAAATGCATCTTTTTTTAGAGTTGCTCATACCTGTCAGCTTGAATGTATTCGTTCTGTTTCTTCAATATATCAGATGTGAGAGTCTTGACTTTAGGAGACAATAATATAAAACATTTCTATCTCTGTAGATATACTTACTTTTGGGATGACAGCAAAAGCTGAATTATTTTAATATTGGTTATTATGACTCTGGTTGGTAAAGTAACATTTATAATAGAAAATCTTGACCAGGATACATTTTTCTAATTTGAAGTTTAAGATTTAACTTCTATTCACTCTATTCAACTTTTTATTACAGCAGTCCCTTTAACATTTCTTGCAGTGCTGGTTTGGTGATGATAAACTCCTTTAGCCTTTTTTTTTTTTTTTGCCTGGTGAGCTCTTTATTACACCACCTATTTTGAATGATAGCCTTGCTGGATAGAGTAGTCTTGGTTTCAGGTCCTTGTTTTGCATTACCTTGAATACTTCATGCCATTCCCTTATGGCCTGAAGTATTTCTATTGAGAAATAATCTCACAGCCTTATGGGAGCTCCTTTGTAGGTAACAGATTGCTTTCCTGTTGCTGCCTTTAATATTCTCAATTTGTCTTGAATTTTTGGCATTTTAATTATGAAGTGTCTGGGCATGAGTTCTTCTTGCTTGGGACTCTCTGTGTCTCCTGAACTTATGTGACTTTTTCCTTGATAGGGTTAGGGAAGTTTTCTGCCATTATTTTTTCAAACAGGTTCTGTAACCCTTGCTTACTTTCTGCATCTTCTGGCACTCCTGTGATGTGAATATTGTTACATTTCATGTTGTCCCACAGCTCCTGTAAACTCTCTTCCTGTTTTTTAATTGTTTTTTCTTTTTGGCTCTCTGATTGAGAGGGTTTTTCTACCCTGTCTTCTAATTCACTGATCCAATCTTCAGCTTCCTCTAATCTGCTCTTTATTCCTTCCAGTGTTTATGGCAATAGATAAGTACCTGTCAATAATAACCTTAAATATACATGGATTAAATGTTCCAATCAAAAGCCGTAGGGTAGCTGAATGAATAAGCAAACAAGACCCAAATGTTTGCTGTATTTAATTGACATTTACAGAACATTTCACTCCAAAGCTGCAGAATATGCATTCTCCTCAAGTGCACATGGGTCATTCTCAAAGATAGACCACATGTTAGGACACAAAACAAGTCTCTACAAGTTCAAGAAGATTAAAATCATATCAAGCATCTTCTCGGACATTTACACCCTGGATTACTATGCAGCTGTAAAAAAGAAGGATTCGTTACCCTTTGAGACAGCATGGTGGGGCGTGGAGAGAATTATGCTAGGTAAAATAAGCCAGTCAGAGAAAGACAAGTATCACATGATCTTACTCATATGTCGAATCTAATGAACAAAATAAACCAATGCACAAAATAGATTCAGAGACATAGAAGCATGTAACACTGACGAATCTCAGAGGGAAAGCAGGGGTGGGTGGGTGGGGAGAGATTAATCTAAGACCTCATATGCATATATGCATAACCCATGGACAGAGACAGTGAAGACCTGGAGGGGAGAGGCGCAGCGTGGAGGGATCAATGGAGGGGAAGGGGAGGACATTTATAATACTTTCAACAATAAAAATAAATTTAAAAAAAACAAAGAAACTAAACAACCAAACAGTGGGGCTTGGAGAGCTTCCAGGTTGATAAACACTTTAAGGTGCAGAGAGGGTGACAAGCCCAGAAAGGACGTGGAAGCTCCACACACCCTCCTTCCCCATACCTTGCCCTATGCATCTCTTCCATTTGGCTATTCTTTAGTTGTACTCTTTATAATAAACCAGTAATCATTTAAAAAAAAAAAAAAAGTTTATCTTCTAAATATTGTTTATTTTTAAAAATTTACATATAACTTAAGAAAATCAGTTTGTGTGGTTATATAAGTTTTATTTTATTTTTGTTGTTCTTTTAATTTAAAAAAGGAAGTACTTCCTAACTCCATTCCAAGTGCTGAAATGCATTTATTAAGACCAGTTGACTAGACCCAACTAGATTAAAAAAGAAAATGAACATCTGTTCTTGTATTTATAGCAAACATAATATAAATTTATTATTTAGTTTGTGATTTGATGGGTTAATGATTCTTTCCTTTAAACAATTCTACAGTGCCCTGGCCGAGTGGCTCCATTGTTTGGAACATCGTCCCATACACCAAAAGGTTACTGGTTCAATTCCCAGTCAGAGCACATACCTAGGTTGCGGGTTCAATCCCTGGTCAGGGACCCATACAGGAGGCACCAAACAATGTCTCTTCCTTTCTCTCTCTCCCTCTCTCTCTTTCTCTCTCTCAATCCCTTCCTCTTTCTCTAAAAATCAATAAAAACATATCCTGAGGTGAGGATTTAAATAAATAAATAAACAAGCAAACAGAAAACAAACAAACTATTCTGGGATTGTACTTGCCCTTTACTTATGTTTCTTTGTAGTTTTGGTATACATACTTTATTCAGTACAGTATGTATAGGAGGCTTTGAATACATAATTTTGGGAGGGTTTTTAGTACTTATTTTTTTTATTTTGAAATAAATATAGATTCACAGGAAGTTGCTAAAAAATAATAGAGGTCCCATGTAACCTTAACCAGCAATGGTACCCATTTCCCCTGGCATTCACATTTTATGTAACTACAGTAGCATGTTTATTTTTCAATATATAATTTTTGATGATCTGTTTTCCATTTTTATTGTTCTTACATATTCTTTTTCGTTACATTTTTTGTTTTATTGTACACCTGATAAATAATTAAGCCTCATTAAGTTTTCCATTTATTGTTGGTCTTTCCTGTATGGGTTGAATCTCTGAGATATTGGCCTCTAAATATACAAGCTACTTCCTAATGGAAAGGGGTATGTTGAGCTTGGCTCTTAGATCCAGTACTTGGCATTTCCACATCATTGCCTTCAGAGTAGAAATAGTGAACCTAAGATGCCTGACCACTGCGGGCCCTGTGGCTGCTTGTTTCTCTACCCCCACTTCCTTAACGGCACCTTGCCATTGGCCTGCAGACTGCCTCCCTCTCCCTCTGCTGAGGAATTTCCTCCTCATCCAACTTCCATTCCCCACCTGTCCTCTGTGCTGCAGGGAGGCAGCTCAGTTCTGCCTGACCCCAGGCCAAATGGGAATCACCAGCTCTCCCAGGGGCTAGTGATTCTCCACTTCTTAATGGATCACTCTCCATGGGCCCTCTCTGCAACTTTCTCTAACTTCCATAACCCTCTGAATTCAACCTCCTACAACAAAGTCCTCTTGACCTCCCTGAGAACTCACATCCAGTTGAAATGCCCAGCCCTGAACCTCCTCTCCCCTGTATCTGCTCAACCTCTCTTTCTGCCTTATCAGGAATTTTGTCTCTTTTCTACAGCTCTAGTTTTTGTCCCTTCTATGGGTCATTACCATCAGCCTTTCTTAAGCCTGCTTAAGCTTTTCCCAGCCTTAAACAAAAACTTCTGCTTCCCCCTTCTTCCCATTGCGGCTACTGCCCTCACTCTCTCTGCACTGTCAGTCACCCTTCTGGAAACTGTTAACTGTTGTATGTACTCACATTCTTTCACCTCCCACTCAGCTGCAGTCCTCTCTAATGCTTTCCTCTCTACCCCCTCGCTCTGGCAATTGCTTAAGTTAATAATGATGACTGTACTGGTCCGCTAACTATAGCCCCCCAACTGTTTTGTCCCAATCCACTCCTTCATTCTGCCTATTTAATGTCTACACTGCATGCAAAGGAATCTTTTTAAAACACAGATCTGACCATGTGACCTTTTTTGCTTAAAACTCCCCAATGGCTTACCACAGACATAGAGTCTGAGGGTGGAGACCAGTGTCTGCTTGGTTGGACCTCCAGGCTTCATCCAGAGGCAGGCCCTGATTCCTGCCTGCCTCTTCCAGCCTGGCTGGAACCCTGCTTTCCTGCCCGTGGATTTCTTTCACCTCCTACCATTGGCCCTCTTCTTTGCATATGCTGTTTCTTCTATGAGGATTGCTTCCTTTTCCCTGCAGCCCATCCCTTCCTTGCCAAGTAAACACCTGTTCATTTTGCAAAGCTCACTTCTGCATTATTTTCTCTTGTTAAGTTTTTCTAGGTTATGGCACTCACACTGCCCTGTGCTGCTTTCTCTTCTTGGCACCCATTACACTTGTACCTTTTTAAAATTGTGCTTACATGGATAATGCTAGCCTGTGAAGCTCTTGGGGCCAGGCACCCCGTCTGTTCACCGTTTTCTGTTCCCTGTGCCTAATATAGTGTGCGGCCACAGTAGTTTTCATTGTTGGATAAATGAGACAAAATGCTGTTCTACCACATATACTTTTTTATGAAGGTGAAGCTATTAAAGTTTTGTGAAGCATGAAAAGTTAAAATATAACACAAGTCCTGTCAACATAAGGTATTAATATAAAGTAAGATTTAAAGAAACCTGAACGTTTTGATACAAGCTCTTGGTATACTTTATATGACTTAAAATCTTTCTTTACTTTTTAAGATCCTGACCGAGGAAATTTTGTTTTATAAAAGGTGGGTGTCCCAGTGTCAAAAAGCCCCAGTTCTTTTACCTATATCAGAACTTACACTATACAGCTTCCTTCAGCCCATGTCTTAACTCTTTAAATTGCCTTTTCTGCCTGGTTTGCTTTTATAGACAAACAGAAAGAGAAAAGGCTTTGTTTGAGAAAGATTTGTTGCCTGAGCCTTCTTCATTTACTGCTATAATCTTCCACTTCAGAGGCCATTTTTTAATGATCATTCTTGTGTTCATTCTTCCCTTCTACAAATATTTGTCTGCTGTGTGCCAGGCACTGTTCGGGGGTGGGGGAGCATAGAGAGAGCTTAGTTCCCCTTACTGATCACATTATCATTCATTGGTGGCTTATTTATGTAATTTGAGTGCTGAGCAACCTGCCATAGGTCTTCTATACAATGGATTTCTTTTTAAAGGGGCTTTAAGCTTAAATTAGATTATAGAGTTCTATAAAGTGGTAGCTCTCTTCAATAAATATCAGTGTTAATGATTTTAAAGTAGACTAAGATGGCCTAAAGTACTTTTTCAACTCTATTACTAGTTTATTTCTCACAGAAGAAGTGATGTTATAGGATTAGGCCTGATTAGTCTCAGAGAGGAAGCCATGAATCATACAGGGACATTACACTGACTGTCCAAGCTCTGCAGTTCTTTCAGGTGCGAAAATAGAATGTGTAATTCAGTATCATGGGTATTTATTAGCATATCAGTTCCACTCCAATAGAATTTATTGGCATCAGGAATTAGAATTTATTTCTTGACATTTTAATCTTTTATTTCTATAACCATTTATTATATGCACTTACAAGTCAACAGAGCACCTGAATGGGTTTTCATTCATTGGTACAAAGGAGCAGAAAAAGTATTAACTTTTACCAAAGTTATAAATAGGTTTTTAAAGAATAATGCCAATATCTTAGCTCCCTGCAATCCTGTATTTTCATGTATAAACCCGTATTTGGCAATTACCACTTTTTGAAATTAAATGGAATGTCTTCATCCTTCGTTATCTTGTCAACTAAAATATTTCAAAGTTATTTTAAACCACAATGAAGTTCTGTTATTTTATGTTGTTTTTAAGTTTACCACCTCTTAAGTAACAAAGTACAGTGGCTTATTAAGCAATTTACTCACATATATATTCTTTTGTTTTTCCAGTCAATGCCCCAAAATATGGTGTCTCGTCTTTGTGAGTCTAAAAAGGTTTGTGCTGCAGCTGATATGCAACTTCAGGTATGTATGTACCTTTGTTCTGAAGTTTTCCAGAGTAATTCTTCAAGATAAATGTATAACTTAAAATTCTTTCCAGTGCTACTACACATTTATTATAATAATTATGCTTCTAAAACATCTTTCATCTGAGTTCAAAGAATTTGACCAAAACTTATTCTTTCAATCCTCACACTATCCTAATGAAGTAGATGTTAAATAAGGTTATTTTCCACATTCAGTCTGGAAAATCAAAGTTTGGGAAAGTTACATGATTTCTTCTAAATCATGCATTTTAGCAATAATATATTGCTATTCACTTTGCTTTTTTTAAAAAAAATTGTGTTTTTCAATATGAGGTTTAAAGAGTAATGACTTTATTTCTATAACATTCAAAACCTGTTTTCCAGGTTTCAGGTAAAGACTAGAAAGACTTTATGAATCATCTGAATGTCAGGTCTACATGATACCAGATGTTTAGGTTATTTGTAATTACTGAGATTGCTTATGGAATTCTTATTCTTCATCAGATCTTGAGGTATATAAACAGCCTAAACACCTATCTTTCATCTCAAGCATCTCAAAATACTCATTTTATAACGATATGCTTACCCCTATTTAAAAGTGTAGCCACTCCTTAATTGCTTTATAGTTTCGTAAAATTCAGTCCCTAAAAAGAAATGAATGAGCTCTGTTTTTCTTATACCTTAAAATTTATATTTCAGTAAAGAAAATTCCTATACAGACAAAATGGTAAATTTACATTTGATTTATATTATTTAGTATCTATATCAATATAATTAAAAATGAATTTCTGAATTATTTTTTTAAATTAGCATTACATGGAAAAAGTCTTTTGATTTGCTGATAATTATAGTAGAAGTCCTAGTTTAAAAGCCTTTGTCAATGGCTTTTATTTTGAACAACTGTTCCAATGATGTTCTTTTAAAATGGAAAATCATCTTTTCACTC
Organism: Miniopterus schreibersii; assembly: GCF_964146895.1. NCBI lineage: Eukaryota > Metazoa > Chordata > Mammalia > Chiroptera > Miniopteridae > Miniopterus > Miniopterus schreibersii. The sequence continues at coordinate 82,603,104 of NC_138102.1, forward strand.
CTCCCACCCTCTAAAAAAAATAACAGGGGGGGGGGGAGGAAATGAGAGGGAGAGGGGGAGGGAAAGCTGGAGGGAGAGGGGGTGGGAGAGGGAGAGGGAGAGGAAGAAATGAGAGTGAGGGAGAAACCTCTTGCCATAGGAACCACGTGAGCCAGCTTTCGTATTATACAAAAGTCTCCTTGTACAGTGGAGGCAAACAAGGGTGGTAAGGGAATGAGTTGTTTCATATTTCTTAAGGAGTATAAAATTGTAATTTTTCTTTTTCTTCTTTTTTTTTTATTTTTATAGCAGTACATTGTTTTAAAAATAAACTCTCATTTTTCTGTCACTCTAAGGATCTTGGTCCTAGGCATGCATGACTCCCTTGGTGAGCAGATAGGCTCATCACTTTAGAATTATTTGGTTTATCGCAAATGAGCATGAAATATATATATTTAATTTATTTTGCTCAGTTTTTATAATTTAAAGAAAACTTCCATGCTTATGCCTTTCATTTGTGAAAGGTATCATTGAAAGAATAGAACTCTTGAATTCTTACTTGTTTATAGATTGTGGAAAAACAACAAAAAAGAACACCTCAGTTGAAGTTAGAATTAAGAGTTTTAATTCCTAAAAATTTATTCTGTTAGAATATAGACAAGACACGTATGAATAGTTTTGGCTGTTCTCTTTATCGTTATGCATTGTTACTCATTATAGAATATAGAATTGAAAGAGCTGTATTTAGCTATATGTTTAGATTACCAGTTAGAGTAAAGAAATATTTATATTTAGAAAATGTCTATATTTTTCTAGGGAAGGTTTAAACTTGACTTTATAATTTAGAACCATAATTCTATATCTAGATAAAGTGGAAGCTAGAAGTCATTTAAATTTTTTCTTTTATCCAAACTAATCCTTACTTCTTTCATGTTAACAGCTGCACATTCTCTGCAAATTCTGTTTTTGAATCAGAAAGATACATAATTGCGTATCAGAATTTTTTCTTTAAAATAAAGTATTTTCTACTTTCTTGTTTCAGTTAAACTCCAAACAATGCTAATAGTCAAGTAAAAAAACATTTTATCATTACTTTAGATTTTATGCAAAATTTAGTTTTTAGAACTTCATAAGCAGCAGATTTCACATTCAATTTTTTTCTAATGCTTTATTCTCCTATTATGTTTCAATGACCAATCTCCTCTACTTCGAGGTGAGTGATCCTTTTCTCCTGGTCACCTCCTTAAGCCAGAATTGCCCGTGCACAGCAGCTGCTTCCTTTGTATCTCCTGACACAGGCTGTGGAGACTGACTTGGCCCTAGCTCCAGATTCACCAACAGCTGCACCAGAATTCTTTGTAACATCTGTCTTCACCAGATACTAGATTGCTATTTCTTTCTCTACCTTACCCCACCTATTTATCTTCTTTTACTTCTCCTTACAAAACTAGGATTCTGACCATTTCATTTCTCTCACTTAAGATACATAGGATTCCAGCATTTGTTAGCGTTTGGAGTCACAGTCGTAACTTTATTTTTCACATTTCCAACCATATTTCTTGCCTATATAGAGAGAGACAAAATTTCAGTTGTGTGGTCACAAATTTAACTTGCTACATTATATTTAAAGAGTACCTTACAGATAAGATTCAAAATTCTTTAATATCTTTAACTGTGAAAGGTTAAGAGTTTTGCTATTTTTACCACTGACATAGTCTTAAATATTCAACAAAATATATCTCAAGCCATATACATCTATATTTGTGAATGTTTTCAATGGTGATTTAAATTTATTATTTTGGAACACTTACAACATCTTTGGTCAAACATATCTTGGATATAAGGATGTACTACCTAAAGCTAAATAGATGTTTTCATCTTTCTAGGTCTTCTATGCCACTTTGGATCAAATCTACCATGGGAAGCATCCCCTGAGGAGGTCAACCACAGACATTCTCAAGGAAACACAGGAGAAATTTTATGGCTTACCATATGTTCCAAACACTGTGAGTCTAGCATTTTGATTCTGTTGTGTGCCATTGAATGGCTCTGCTAGTGTATTCATCAGTAGTTAGTAGGTTGTGTTCACCTTTCCCCTCGCAGAACTTGGAACCCTTAACATTTGTATCAAGGTTTCACATGGGGCAAATGCTAGAAATTGCCTGGCTCACTTAATGTCTCCAACCATACATTTACATATGCTTATTTTCCTCTTGCTAACAAGTGTTTTTCTAGATTCCTGAGAAAACGGGGTAAAAAGGTCATTGGCATCTGTCTGTATTCTTTTTCATTATTTTTCTGTAATGAGAAAAATGGTTAGCCATATAAGATGATGTAATTATCAATTCCTAATCATTTTCATTGCAAAGAGAATTAACATTTATTGAATACCTTATTTGTATCAGGGATTGTAATAGATGTTTTACATATCTTGTCTCATTTAGTGACCTGTCAGGATAGAGGGCAGAAGTATTGCTACCATTTATTGAATAATAAGTGCCAGACTTTAACTGCTTTGCAAAAAAATCTCTAATTTAACTGTCAAAACAGCCTATAAATTAGATAATATCCCCATATTTGGGGCTCATATTGTGGTTCATATACATTTTATGTCTTACCCAAGATCATTTAGTTAGTAAGTGATTGTGTAAGGACTCAAAACCAGCCTCTAAAGTCATGCTTTTTTTTAGTCCTCGAAGTTCCCTGTAAGGAAGCTGAGTATGGTAGAAAGAATATTGGCCCGTACAATTAGCAGTACCACTGACTTCTTTGCAAGCGATACAAGCCCAACTCATATTGGCTTCAGCAGAAAAGGGAATTTTTTGATCCCCATAACTGAAAGGTGCAGATATATATCTGGTTTCAGTTAAGTTGGATCTAGTTAGTTCTTACAAAATATTGTTAGAAATGTTTATCTTTCTTTCCATTTCTCAGCTTTTTTCTCTGTTTCATTCTCGGGCAGGCTGCGCACTGACTAGGGGGCATGGTGGCTACCAGTAGGTTCGGGATTATCTCCGAACTTAGTCATTCTAATAGAAATAGAGATAGTTTAAAAGTGGTCTGAAAGGGGTGGGGGTGGGAGGTGGGGAGAGAATAACCTAAGAACATATATGCATATATGCATAACCCATGGACACAGACAATAGTGTGGTAAAGGCCTGGTGCAGGGCGGAGGGGATCAATGGGGGAAAAGGGGGACATTTGTACTACTTTCAACAATAAAGATAAATTTTTAGAAAAGAAAAAGAAAAGAAAGTGGTCTGTAAACTGTAAAATGCCAAGCAAATGATTCTTATTTATTACAGTATTGGGTATTAGCACATGTTGTGCTAAGAGGTTAAGTTTATCAGTAAACTATAAGTGTCCACTAGATCTTCAGGTCCTAACATTCAAACATGCATGGTAATAGTTCATACTTACCACACATGTGAAATAACAGGCTATTGTATCTTCATAACACTCTTATCAACAGTTATTGATTATCTTAAAAGCTTAATCATTCGCTCCAGATGTATAATGCTAATCATACCCCATAAATATTTTTTACCTTAATTTATTGTTTTAATGTCATGTGCTGTTAATCCTGGATTATCTGTATTAGTGAAAACTTATGGTAAGAATAATCTAAATTCTGCCCTGGGCTGTATTGCTCAGTGGTTAGAGCATCAGCCTGCTCACTGAGGGTTGCAGGTTTGATTCCCGGTGAAGGGCATGTACCTGGGTTGCAGGTTCAATCCCCAGCCCCTGTTGGGGCATGTGTGGGAGGGAGCCAATCGATGTTTCTCTCTCACATCAATGTTTCTATTTCTCTCTTTCCCCCTCTCCCTCCCTCCCTTTCACTCTCTCTAAAAAAAAATCAGTGGAAAAATTATCCTCTGGTGAAGATTAACAATAAATAAATAAGAATAATCTAACTTCATCAGTGGAATAAATCATAACAATTGTCTAGATTTTAATAGCTTTTCTAATTTACAGAACATTGCACATCTCACATGCTTTTGTGCTTGTGTGTTTTTGTGCTTATTTTATATTCTTCTTTGCTTAGCTTTAAAACAGATGTGACTTATAAAGCAATTATTAATGGACATTAAGGGAGAATTCCATAATAATATAATAGCAGTAGAGGATTTTAATACCCCACTCAAATAAATAATCCAGGGATAGATAATCCAGACAGAAACTTAAGAAGGAAATAATGGCCTTAGATGTCATATTAGACCGGATGGACTTAATTGATATGTTTAGAACATTTCATTCAAAAACTTCAGAGTGCATGTTGTTGTTTTCACATACACATGGAACATTTTCCAGTATAGATTACTTATTAGGCCACTAAACAAGCCTAATAAATTCAAGAAGAGTAAAATCATATTAATACCTTTTCAAACACAGTGGCATGAAACTAGAAATCAACTACAGGAAGAAAACTGGATAAAGGACAAATACATGGAAACTAAACAACATGCTACTAAATAGCCAATGGATCAAACAGGAAATCAAAAGCTATCTTGAAACATGAAAATGAAAATACAACTTTTCAAAATTTATGGAATGCAACAACAGCAGTTCCATGAGGGTAGTACACAGACTGACCTCAAGAAACAAGAAAAATCCCAAATAAACTGTATAATTCTATACCTAAAGGAACTAGAAAAAGAAGAATGAACAAAATACAAAGTAAACAAAAGGAAGGAAATAGTTAAGATCAGAGGAGAAATAAATGAAATAAAAATTAGAAAAGATTGATAAAACTAAGAACTAGTGCTTTGAATAGATAAACATATTGACAAGCCTTTAGCCAAACTCATCAAGAAAAAAGAGAAAGCACCCAAATAAATACAATCATAAATGAAGACGTTACAACTGATACCACAGAAATGCAAATTTGATGATCTAGAAGAAATGGATAAATTTCTAGAAGCATGTGACCTTCCAAGACTGAAGCAGGAAGGAATAGAAAATGTAAACAGACTGATTACTAGCAATAAAATTGAAGCTGTAATCAAAAACTCCCAGCAAATTAAAATCCAGGACCAGATGACTTCACAGTTGAATTCTACCATACATTCAAAGGAAGACAGATGCCTGCCCTTAAACTCTTTCAAAATATTGAAAAGAAGAAAACTAATAAACTCATTCTATAAAGCAAGCATTACCTTGATACCAAAACCAGACAAAGAAATTACCAAAAAACTAAATAAAAAATTTACAAGCCAATGTCCTTAATGAACATAGATGCAAAAATTCTCAACCAAATAGTAGCAAATCAGACTTAAAAATACATTAAATGGATTATACACCATGACATAGTAGAATTCATCCCAGGGATGAAAGGATGGTTCAACATTTATAAATTAATGTGATACACATTAACAAAGTAAGAGTAAAACCTTATGATTATCTCAATAGATCCAGAAAAAGCATTTGACAAAATTGAACATTCTTTTATGATTAAAAAAAAAAAAAAATCTCAACAAAGTAGATATAGAAGTAACATATCTCAACAAATTAAGGCTATATATGAGAAACCCACAGCTAATATCATCCTCAGTGGTGAAAAGTTGAAAGCTTTGCCTCTAAGATCAGGAACAAGACAATGATGCCCACTTTCATTACTTCTGTTATTCAACATAGTATTAGAAAACCTATCCACAGCAATCAGAGAAGAAAAAGAAATAAAGGCATACAAATTGGAAAGGAAGAAATATAACTCTCATTTGCAGATGGCATGATACTATATATAGAAAACCCTAAGAAATCTGCAAAAAGACTATTAGAACCAATAAATGAATTCAGTAAAGTTGCAGGTTATGGAAATCTGTTGTTTCTATACACCAATGATGAACAGTCAGAAGGAGAAATTAAGAATAATTCCATTGACAATTGCCCCAGAAAGCATACAATACCTAGGAATACATTTTACCAAAGAGGTGAGAAAGACTTGTAATGTGAAAATCGTAAGACATTGAAAAAATAAATTGAAGAAGATACAAATAAATGGAAGGGATATACCTTGCTCTTTGATTAGAAGGATTAATGTTGTTAAAATGTCCTTACTACCTAAAGCAATCTACAGATTCAGTGTAATCCCTATTAAAATATCAAAGACATTCTCAGAATTAGAACAACTAATGCTAAAATTTATATGAAACCACAAAAGACCTCAATCGCCTAAAAAATCATAAATAAGAACAGAGTGAAAGGTATCAATCATGCTCCCTGATTTCAAACTATACTACAAAGCTACAGTAATCAAAAGAGCATGGCACTGGCATAAAAACATATATAGATCAATGGAATAGAATTGAGAGCCCAGAAATAAATTCTCACTTATATGGTCAACTAATGCATGACAAAGGAGGCAAGGCTATACAGTGGGGCACAGACAGTCTCTTCAATAAGTGATGTGAGGAAACTCTGCAGATACATACACACACAAAAGAAATTGGATCACTTTCTTACAGCATTTACAATAGTAAACTCAAAGTGGATTAAAGACTTAAATGTAAGACCTAAAACCATAAAACTAAAACCATAAAACACAGAAGAAAACATAAGCAGTGAACTCTTTAACATTGTTTTTGGTAGTATCTTTTTCGGTATGTCTTCTCAGGCAAGGGCAACAAAAGCAAAAATAAACAAATAGAACTACCTCAAACTAAGAAGCTTTTGCACAGCAAAGGAAATGATCAACAAAGTGAATGAAAAGACAACCTACTAAATGGGACAAAATATTTGCAAACATTACATCTGATAAGAGGATAGTATGCAAAATAAATAAGGAATTCATATAAGGTAACACCAAAAAAAAACTCACCTCAAGCAATCCAATTAATAAATGGGCAGAGGACCTGAATAAACATTTCTCTAAAGAGGATATATAGAACTGGACATATAAAAAAGGTGCTCAATATCACTAGTCATCAGGGAAATGCAAATTAAAACCACAGGGACATACTATCCCACACCTGTCAAAATGACTTTCATTGATAAATCAGAAAATAACAAGTGCTGGTGATGTGGAGAAAAAGGAACCCTCACACACTGTTGGTAGTATTGTAAATTAGTGCAGCCACTATGGAAAATATTAGGGAGAGCCCCTAGCTGGTGTACCTTAGTGGTTAGAGCATTGGCTCATACACCCAAAGTGTGGCTGATTCTATTTCTGATCAAGGGCATGTAACTGGGTTGCAGGTTCAATTCCCAGCCCTAGTCAGAGTGCATGTGGGAGGCAACAATTGATATGTCTCTCTGACATCAACCTTTCTCTCCTTGTCTCCTTCTCACTCTCTCTAAAAATCAGTGGAAAAAAGTATCCTTGGGTGAGAATTAACAACAACAAAAGAAAAAACGGAGGGGGGGGGGGAGGGAGGGAAGGAAGGAAGAAAACACCCATGCCAATAGAGAGAATGAGAAACAGGCATAAAGAAATAAAATGGCAGTAGATAAGTATCTTTCAATAATAACCTTAAATGTAAGTGAATGAAATGCCCCAATAAAAAGATATAGTGTGGCTGAATGGATAAGAAAACATGACCCAAATATATGCTGTCTACAAGAGACCCACCTCAGAACAAAAGACTCACACAGGATGAGAGTGAAGGGATGGAAAAAAATTTTCCATGCAAATGGAAATGAAAAAAATGCTTGGGTAGCAATACTCATATTGGACAAAATAAACTTCAAAATAAAGACCATAACAAGACACAAGAAAGGTCATTACATAATACTAAAGAGATCAATGCAACAAGAGGATATAACCCTGATAAACATGTATATACCCTATATAGGAGCACCTAAATTTATTAAAAAAAACTTCTAGAGGACTTTAAGGGAGAGATCGACAGCAATACAGTCATACTAGGGGACTTTGACACCCCACTGACTTCACTGGATAGGTCTTCCGGACAAAAATCCACAAGGAAACAGTGAACCTAAATGACACACTAATTCAGATGCATTTAATTGACATTTACAGAACATTCTTCCCCAAAGCTGCAGAATATACATTCTTTTCAAGTGCACAGGGGACATTCTCAAAGGTAGACCACATGTTAGGACACAAAACAAGTCTCTACAAGCTCAAGAAGACTGAAATCGTATCTAGCATCTTCTCAGACCACAATGGAATGAAATTAGAAATCAACCACAATAAAAACAGTCAAAAACATTGAAACACATGGATGCTAAAAAGCATGTTTTTAAACAATGAATGGGTTATCAAAGAGATCAAGAAAGAAATAAAAACTTCCTGGAAACAAATGAAAATGAACACACAAGAACTCTAGATCTATGGGGCACAATGAAAGCAGTCCTGAGAAGAAAGTTCATAGCACTACAAGCCTACCTCAGAAAACAAAAAAGCTTCTAATAGACTCTCTAACTCTACAACTTGAAAACTTAAGAGAAAGAACAAGAAAAGCCCAGAGTAAGTAGAAGGAGGAAATAATAAAGATCAGAGCAGAAATAAATGATATAGAGACTAAAAAAACAATAAAAAGATCAATGAAACCAAGAGCTGGTTCTTTGAAAAAATAAACAAGATTGATGAACCTTTAGCCAGACTCACCAAGAAGCAAAGAGAGAGAACCCAAATAAAATCAGAAATGAAAGAGGTGAAATAACAACTGACCCAACAGAAATACAAAGGATTATAAGAAAATACTATGAACAACTATATGCCATCAAGCTGGACAACCTGGATGAAATGAACAAATACCTAGAAAAATACAACCTTCCAAAATTCAATCAGGAAGAGTCAGAAAACCTTAATAGGCCGATAACTGCTGAGGAAGTTGGAGCAGTAATCAAAGTGCTCCCAGCACACAAAAGCCCTGGCCCAGATGACTTCACTGGGGAAGTCATCAAAGAAGAATTAACACCTACCCTCCTCAAACTATTTCATAAAATCCAAGAGGAAGGGACACTTCCAAGCTCTTTTTATGAGGCCAGCATTAGCCTAATTCCAAAACAGGATAAAGACACTACAAAGAGAGAGAATTAGTTGCCATTATTCCTGATGAACATAGATACTAAAATCTTCAACAAAATATTAGCAAATCGGATCCAGCAAAATATTAAAAAGATCATACACCATGACCAAGTGGGATTTATTCCATGGATACAAGGCTGATACAATATTTGCAAATCAATAAACATGATACATCACATAAACAAACTGAAAGACAAAAGTCACATGATCCTATCAGTGGATGCAGAAAAAGCATTCAATAAAATCCAACACCCATTTTTGATAAAAACTCAGCAAAGTGGTAATAGAGGGATCAGACCTCAACATAATAAAGGCCATATATGACAAACCTGCAGCCAACATCATATTCAATGGGCAAAAACTAAAACCGTTTCCACTAAGTACAGGAACAAGATAGGGGTGTCCACTTTCACCACTCTTATTCAGCATAGTACTGAAAGTCCTAGCCCTAGTGATCTGACAAGAAGAAAACATTAAAGCCATCCTAATTGGAAAGGAGGAAACAAAACTGTCATTATTTGCAGATGACATGATATTGTACATAGAAAATCCTAAAGACTTCACTAAAGTACTGCTAGATTTAATAAATGAATTCAGCAAGATAGCAGGATTCAAAATTAAAACCCAGAAATCGATGTCATTTTTATACACCAATAATGAACTCTCAGAAAGAGAAACTAAAAAAAATCCCACTTGCCATTGCAACTAAAAATATAAGATACCTATGAATAAACTTAACCAAAGATGTAAAAGACCTGTACTTGGAAAACTACAGGACACTGGAAAAAGAAATAGAGGAAGATATAAACAAATGGGGAAATATACCGTGTTCATGGAATGGAAGAATTAACATCATTAAAATGTCCATATTACCCAAAGCAATCTATAAATTCATTGCAATCCCTATTAAAATACCAACAACATATTTTACAGATCTAGAACAAACACTTTGAAAATTTATATGGGACCAAAAAAGACCCCGAATAGTCATGGCAATCTTGAGAAAGAAGAAAAAGTTGGAGGGATCACAATACCAGATATCAAGTTAGGCTACAAAGCTACTGTAATTAAAACAGCCTGGTTCTGGCACAAGAACAGACATATAGATCAGTGGAACAGAACGGAGAACCCAGAAATTGACCCACTTCATTATGATCCATTAATATTTGACAAAGGAGGCAAGAACATACAGTGGAGTAAAGACAGTCTCTTCAATAAATGGTGTTGGGAAAATTGGACAGGTACATACAAAAAAAAAAAAAAATGAAACTAGACCACCAACTTACACCATAAACAAAAATAAACTCAAAATGAATAAAAGACTTAAATGTCCAAGTCGTGAAACCATAAAAATCCTAGAGGAAAACATAGGCAGCAAAATCTCAGACATCTCTCACAGCAATATGTTTGCCAATACATCTCCTAGGGCAAGAGAAACAAAGGAGAAAATAAACAAATGGGACTGCATCAAAATAAATAGCTTCTGCACAGCTAAAGAATCCATCAACAAAATGAAAAGGGAGCCCACTGTATGGGAGAACATATTTGCAAATCACACATTTGATAAAGGGTTAATATCCAAAATATATGAGGAACTCATACAGCTTAACAAAAGGAAAACAGAAAATTCAGTTAAAAAATGGGCAAAGGACCTAAATAAACATTTCTCCAAAGAAGATACACAGATGGATTAAGAGACATGAAAACATGCTCGTTGCTAATCATCAGAGAGATGCAAATTAAAACCACAATGAGGTATCACTTCACACCTGTCAGAATGGCTACCGTCAACAAGTAAAGGAACTACAAGTGCTGGCGAGGGTGTGGAGAAAAGGGCATCCTAGTGCACTGCTGGTGGGAATGCAGACTGGTGCAACCACTATGGAAAGCAGCATGGAGTTTCCTCAAAAAATTAAAAATTGACCTGCCATTTGACCCAGTGATCCCACTTCTAGGTATATATCCTAAGAAATCCAAAACACCAGTCAAAAAGAACTTATGCACCCCAATGTTCATAGCCGCTCAATTTAAAATAGCTAAGACCTGGAAACAGTCCATCAGTAGATGAGTGGATTACAAAGCTGTGGCACAATTACACTGTGGACTACTATGCAGTTGTAAAAAAGAAGGATCTTTTATCCTTTGGCACAGCATGGAGGGAACTAGAAACTATTATGCTAAGTGAAATAAGCCAGTCAGAGAAAGACAAGTACCACATGATCTCACTCATATGTGGAATGTAATAAACAAAGTAAAGTGATCAACAAAATGGATCCAGAGACATAGAAGCATGGAACAAACTAAGGCATCTCAGAGAGAAGGTGGGTTTGGGGGAGTGGGTGGGGAGAGATTAATCAGAGAACTTATATGTTTATAAGCATAACCCATGGACACAGACATTTGTTCTGGAGAAGGCCTGGGGCTGGGGTGGATGTGGGGTGCAGGGGATCAATAGGGGTAAAAGCGGGACATCTGTAATATTTTCAACAATAAAGATAAAAGAAATAATAATAAAATAAATAAAAGTTAATGAATAAAGCAAAAAACAATAAAAGGAAAGAAAATAGTATGGAGATATCTCAGAAATGCCATACAACCCAACTATTCCACTTCTAGGTATTTATCCAAAGAAAACAAAAACACTAATTCAACAAGATACATGCTAGCAAGAGGTGGAAGCAATCTAGATGTCCATCAGTAGATGAGTGGATAAAGATGTGGCACCCTGGCTGGTGTGGCACAGTTGGTTGGGCATAATCCTGTGCACTGAAAGGTTGCCAGTTTGGTTCCTGGTCAGGGCACATGTCCGGGTTGCAGGCTTGATCCTTGGTATGGGGTGAGCAGGAGGCAGCTTTTCAATTTTTCACTCTCACATTGATGTTTCTCTCTTTCTCTCCCCCTTGCCTCCCCCTCCCTCTCCCTTCCACACTCTCTCTCAAATTTAATTTTAAAAATCTTTTAAAAAATATGGCATATATATATATATATATATATATATATATAGAGAGAGAGAGAGAGAGAGAGAGAGAGAGAGAGAGAGAGAGAGAATGGAATCGTTTTCACTGATAAAACAGAATGTAATCTTGCCATTTGTGACAACATAGATGGACCTAGAGGTTATTGTGCTAAGTAAGATAAATCAGATAGAGAAAGACAAATACTGTATGATTTCATTTATATGTGGAATCTAAAAAAAATAAAACAAATGAATAAACAAACAAAGAGACAGGCCCATAGATGTAGAGAGCAAGTTAATGGCTGCCAAAGGCATGGGGGTGGGGTATGGGAAAACATAAACAAACAAACAGTAAATCAAATGGATGTGACTTGAACTCCATTTAGTTGCCTGAGCAGTAAGTAGTAGTCATAACAAGGCCAAAATTGGAGGAACTGGGATGTTTGCTAAAGTTGCAAAACTTCAACTTGGCTGAGTTGCCTGCTTTCTACCATCTTAAATCTTATAATGGTTTATCAATTCCTTTTTTTAGAAGAGAAGTCAAACTTCCTTACTATCAAGTATAATTAAGTATACAAAGAAAGGTAACTATGGCAACCAAATTCTAAATCAACTATCAGTAGATTAATTTTAATTTAAAAGTATGGTTGTATTATTATGTCCACTAGTTTCTTATCCTTGTTCCTTCTCAGAAAATACAGACACTTTTCTTTTTACTGGGATTATCTTCCCCATTTATGGTCAGTAGCCATAGCTCTGCAAATTGTTTTAAGAGGTGTTCAGAAGAAGCATGGTTACATTTAGAGAAGAAAGGCATTCTGTTAAGGTGTTTAATGTCTGAGAGTTTGTTTAGATTTGCACAAATATTCTATTTTTCCTGTTTAAAAACTGCATTTCATTATTCATTTTCAATACATCATTAAGCCTATAAAAATAAAGAATAAAACCAGGATGGTCTTTGGATTTTTTCAATGCAACATTCATCAGGGTAGTCAAGCAAGCAAAAGATACAAGCATTGGAAAGGAAGATACAAAACTGTCATTATTTGCAGATGATTTGTTGCTTACTGAGAAAAAAAGTATCTACAGTTAAATTATTAAAATTAATGAGAGATTTGCAAATTTTCTGGATAATTATTATATAAAAATTGATTTCATCTTCATTTACCAAGAGGAAACCAAAAAAAAATTTTAAAGATATTATTATGGCAATAAAGATGACATTATTTAGTAGGTATGAGGTACCTACTGAAAAAAAAAATCTTTAAAAACAAAACAGTGAGTTACCTTTATTTTCAAAATCCTAAATCAATGAAGAACTGAACCATATTTATAGGTAGGAAGATTTAATATCAAAGGGATATCAATTTGCCCAGCTAGGTGGCTCAGTAGGTTGGAGCATTGTCCTGTACACCAAAAAGGTTGCAGGTTCAATCCCCAGTCGAGGCGCTTAAGGGAGGCGACTGAGCGATGTTTCTCTCATACAGCATTGTTTCTCCCTCTCTCAGTCCCTTCTTCTCTCTCAAAATCAATAAAGAAATATTCTCAGGTGAGTGTTAAGGAAAAAAATATATCAGTTTATTTCCAGTTAATCTGTAAATTTAATATAATGTACTTCTGTTTGTTTGTCTCAACCTAACAAGCCCATTATATAATTTTTATGGGAGAGCAATGGCCCAAGAATAACCATGTCAGTTTTGAAGAACAGCTGCAAGTTGGTGGACTTGCCCCAGCAGGATTTATATTCAAACCAAGCTGTAGAAGTTAAGACAGGGTAACAAACAGAAAAATGGAACAGAACTCAGAACCCAAAAGCAGACTCAACACATTTACGGACCCTTGAAAATAAACTGGATAGTACTGTAGATCTGTGGACAGAGAAGGGATTTTTTTTTTAATGGTTCTGTAGCAACATATAATACCCCAAAAACCCCCCAACAATTAACCATAAAGCAAAAGACTGATAAATTCAACTGCATTAAAATTTTCATTGGTTCATCAAAATAAGTAAAAATTGTGAAAGGCTGGAAGTAGGTATTTTAAACATATAAAACTAGGAAAGGATAGTTTTTCACTTATTTATATGTTATTTTAATTAAAACAACATAACATAAAATATACCATTTTTAAAAGTAATATTTTTAACTGCAAAAGACATGGACATGCAAAGAGCTATATAAAATGACCTCACCATTAATCAGGGAGTGCTAATTAAAGCCACATTTGAATTCCAGTTTACTCTCAACACTGTGAAAGAAAATAAAACAATTGATAGTACTCAGGGTTGACAGGTATGGAGTCACAGGCACTCTTACACATGTGGATAGGAGTGTATATTTGGTGTGACCACTTTGGAAAACAATTGTGCATTCAAGTTGAAGATGGACATCATTTACAACCCACAATTCAACTTGTGTTTATAACATAAAAAAAGTATTTTACTTATGTCCTAGGCGCTAAGAATTGGAAGGTTTATATCAGCACTGTTTATAAATGGCAGAAAAGGGACAGAGTGGGATTCTGCAAAGAACCAATGTGATTGTCAATAGGAAAATGCATAAATAATTTTAGAAATATTTTATTTTTTTTCTTTCTTTTTTTTTAAAAATATATCTTTATTGAATTCAGAGAGAGGAAGGAAGAGGGAGAGAGAGAGAGATAGAAACATCAATGATGAGAGAGTCATTGATTGGCTGCAGCCCGCAACCCGGGCATGTGCCCTGACCGGGAATCGAACCCCGATCGCCTGGATCCTAGGCCGACGCTCAACCGCTGAGGCACGCCCGGCTGGGCGAAATATTTTATTTCTTAAATTGATTTGTATGTATATAATTGATAATTTTGTCATTTTTTCTGCCGTATTAGTAGAAATATGTTCTTGGTATGTAGAAAACATTTCTAAATGTTAATAGGCTATTCTGGCTGCAACGTATGAGGTAAAGAGTGAATTTAGAGAAACCACTTGGAAAGTTATTTAAGCTCCCAGGCAAACACTGATGGTGGCTTGAACTAGAACAGTGGCAGTGGGGAAGGAAAGATTGAAATGTGCTGGAGAACAGTATAGAAAGGTACAGTCAATAAGGCCAGGTACTGGACTGGAGTAATGAGTGAGAAGTATGGATCAAGAATGACTGCAAGGTTTTTAACAAGACTATTGAATAAAGGGTGACTTTATAGAGTGTCTCTTCCCATGCATACCAAAAGAGCGGCAGTTTTCCTTCTATAAACTTAGCTCTAGAAATTGCTTCTCTCAATTGAATAATTTTATTCCTTCCAAATTAAATAATTAGAAAACAGAAATATAACTGAAACAGCAACCTACAGAAGATTCAGAATGTTTATAAAATCTGTACAAATTATATGTATGTAATGCACTCTAAACTTTTAAAGACAGTGATTACATACGTGTCTATATTGGTGTTCCTTTAAGTGTGTTAATAACTCATCTTGGGAATAAAGTGTCCTGTCAGTTATGTTTGAGAAATACTAGTTTAAATGATGTTAAATGGATTTTTTACTGCAGGACTTCTCAAAATCTGCGATGTGCTAATGAACATGAATCTCTAGTACTCTGTCTCCAGACTTATAAACCATGGGAATCTTCATCCAGGCACTGATCCTATGTAGGGCATATTTTGGAAAGCTTTGCAAGTATATTATCCTGCAGTTATATTACTGTTGAATAGGGACATCTCTATCAATATTCCACATAAGTAATGGATGCTTATTTTTAAGTGAATAGCCTTAGTATGTCAGCAATTTATTAATACTTATGTGAGTGCTAGATCACTGTGTATAATATATAGACAAGTTTAATATATACTTTTATTTGCTATTTCATCTAACAGTAGTTTGATGCTAGAAATCCAAAAGCTACTGCTCAATTGTAAATAGAGGGCAATTTTGCAACATGCCAACAGGCTAGTCTTCCATTGATTGTTACCGCTTCTCTTCTATTTAGAGCAGGAGTGAGGAACCTTTTCTGCCAAGCGCCATTTGGATATTTATAACATCATTTGTGGGCCATACAAAATTAGCAACTTAAAAATTAGCTATGAGAAAAGCTCTAGATTTTTTGAATTTCGAGTCCTGCCAGTGGTTGCCTTGGCAGGGCCAAACCAAATGATTTCTCAGGCAGAACGTTCCCCACCCCTGATTTGGAGTATAGTGAGTATTCTCCTCAGAATATTTCTAAATGATTGTTCATTCCTCCACTTTTAGTTCAGAGAGTAGAAAACACTGTATTTATATTTTTATAGTATTCTAGGCTTATATTTTACATTGTGACTCACCTTTCTGAAGCAGTTGAGAAATAATCATGTATTCCTAAGAAGGTTTAGGATGAAACCTTTCTCTAGCCTTATGATCTTCCAATTCTGTCCTAATAAGTATTTTTAAAGTTCAAAACATGAACAATTGACTCTGCTGATAGACTGTAGTTTTTAAGATTTGTTAATGACGCTGCTGTATTTCAGTGTTTTAAACTAATTCTGTAGTCTAGTGAATTTTGGTGGTAAAGCTGTGTCTCATATGGCTGTTTTTGGAGTAATAGAGCTCTCTGAATAAATCTTGATGCCTGTGAGACCTTTATTTGTCCTTTACCCACCTCAAATTGAAAACAGGAATGTGCATAGAATAAGGAAGTCCTGAACACATGCAAGTCTTTATGTCATTTTGATAGTTGAGTAGATTATCTTCCTTGTCCATTTATTATTTAAAATGTACTGTTGTAATAGTATAAAAGTTTTTAAAACTAAAATATAAGAATTATTTTTTAGGAAAGCAGTTTATGGGATTGAATGATTTGTTGATTTATGTCTGATCATTACTCTTGTTAGGACAAACACCAACAAAGAATGTGAAAGGAAGACATGTTTCTTGTGAATAGTGTCCACTCCACATGTATGCTTCATTTTTGTATCCAGCAACAAACTCATATTGTAGTGACACAGTGTTACACGATTAAAAGTGGCACACCAATTTTTCCAGTTTACCTGAAGCAGGGGAGATAGGGATTTATATGATCTGTGCTCATTGCTTACCTGTACATCTTTCGGGGTAGGCATGTTCTGGAGGCTTATTGGGGAACATACCTGACTGGCTACAACCTGCTCAAGGGGTATCATTTCGAAAAGGCTGCTGTGCCCTGGCTGGGTGGCTCATTTGGTTGGAATGTCATCCCATACACCAGAAGGATGTGGGTTCAATATCCAGTCAAGGCACATAACTAGGGTGAGGGTTTGGTCCCCAGTCAGAGCACGTATAGGAGACAACCAATCCTTGTTTCTCTCTCACATCAATGTTTCTCTCTCTCCTTTCCTTTCTCTAAAATCAATTAAAAAATACAAACAACAACAAAAACCATATCCTCGGGTGAGGATCAAAAGGGCTGCTGCTACTGAAGACCGATTTCTATTCAGACTTATTTTTTTATCTCTGATTATAAAGAAGCAATATATATATTTCACATTAAGTGTACTTTTCTGTTTCTGGCACACCCTCTGATTAGAACAAACACCTGAAAATTGTGCTAAATTTAGTCAGACATATCAAAGAGCAAACAGGCTTTGGTTTGTTGTTTAGCATAAAGAAAATCATATCCAAATCCCAATTTATATATTTGTGTACATTAATTCAGTTATATATATTTTAGATAATGCTTAAATTATTTTTAATAATTTATATATTATGTTTATAATGTGTGCTGTGCACTGTCTAGGAGATAGGAATATAGTAGTGAATGGAACAGAGAAATTCCTGGCCTTCATGGAGCCTGTATTAGAAATGGCTTGTTGGGAGGTGGGGTGTGTGTACATAATTATCATTACATCCAACTCTCTGTGAAACATTTCATTATTAAGTAAAATATTCCCTGAGCTTCAAATTGCTTTGAGTTGTGAACAGATATATTGGACATAATAAAAGTTGAGAATATTAAGATATTCTGATGCATAATACAGCTAATACAAAGATATGTTGGGACCCTAGTTTTTAATTTCCAGAGGGAGTCGTCTTCCCTGAAATATTCATGAGAAAAAAAGGTGCTTTTTATGTTTTCACCAGGCTTCTACCTTCCTTCTTATCCTAGAGTATTTTGCATCAGTGAGCATTCGTGGAGGTATAGCAGTGGCTAGACAGTGGGAAGTTAAGCAAGAGGGGAAAAAAAAAAAAGACGACTAGGTAGAATAGAGAGTGGTTCAGAGGCTCCAGTAGGCCATTAGCCAGACCTCGGTATTTGGTGCCTGATAGGTTGGGAGGTGGTGCTAAAGGAGGAGTGGGATTGATACCTACGGTTTGAACAGGGTAATCTATGGGGATGGAGAAGACATTCAGTGAAATGTGGAATACAGGAGGGGTGGCTGCCTTTTGGGGTGAGGGGTACAAAGCTTGATGAGTTTATTGGTATGAAGTAACTATGGACTATCCAAATGGAGATGCCTGTGAGAAGCCATTGGATCAATGGTTGGTAGCCCAGAAAACAGATCGAAGCTGGAGCTATGTATGTTTAGGAGTTGTTAGCCTAGAGAGAGACTCCTATGGTCATGGACAGCATTAAATAGGGAGAATTGGCTGAGTAAGAATCTAGGAGACAACCCATAGGAATATTTAAGCAATGGGCACACACTGAATCAGCCAGTGTGGTTGGAGGAGATCTTCTAACTGGAACAGCTTTTCTAGGGTGCAAGCAGAAAACAAAATTTTAAACATATCATTTTCTTTTCTGTTTCTACTACTACAATTACAACTGTATAATGTTCTCTCTTCTGTTATTTTAGGGTTATGTTGACTGTATGGTAGCTTGGAACATCATTTTATACAACATTTATTTTGGATGTGTGTTCTGAGTTCCCAAATAACAGACTAATAAGTGAACTTTTAGCATACAACTTATGTGTTATTTGAGAGCGTCTCATATTGAAATTGCTCAATTTTTAGAGCAGATTCTTAAGCTGACATTCCTGTTGTCATGATTATATGTGCAAAGGAAAGTAACCACTAATTTACCAGTTGGGAGATGGAGTGCAACCAGTGGTAAACCCAGTTGTTTTTATAGTGTACTCATCCCAGATTAACTTTCAAACAGACCTCTAACCATGTAGCAGGGTAGGAGTAGGGAGATGAAGTCAATATAATGAAAGAGTGCAGACAGATTTTTTGAGAGCACTTTTACCATATTTACTTTACTGTATGGAGCTTTGTTTTTTAATAGTCTTAAAAAGAAGAAAAATAAAAATACCCACCATAAGAAAATACATTGCTACACACAGTTTGGGTGTTATGACTTTGATTTATTACTACTAGAGTTTATTTTCTTTCCTATTTACTTGATAGTCAGTTTTGAAGAACTTTCTTCAAAATACATATGAGTATATATATATAATATATAAATCCATTTAGTTATGTGGCAGTGGTGCATTCAAGCAGATTAAATATTGTTTTCATATTTTTAATTTTAAATGTATAGGGTATCCCCCAAAATGTGTACATATACTTTGAATAATTATAAAAACAGTATTTATTAAAATACATTTCATTTTCAAAATTGAGCTATCAGCTGTTACAGTATGTATACATTTTTTTGGGACACCCTGTATATTTCAAAGCTTTTCATTGGAGATTTTACAATTTTAGTTCACTTATCAATAGCAAATTGTATCACAGCTTATTGACCTCATATAGCATCATTTTTATTTTTATTTTTATTTTAAAAGCTTTAATTTTAAAATAATTGATAGAACACTAAGAAATACTCGTCTATAAAACGATTTTTACCATCACGATTAAAATGCCAATCAGATTTTTTTCGATTAGTTATTTTTAAAGTAAGGCTGGTGAGAGAAACCATGGTCATGTGGGAGTCTATGTATGGAAATCTGAGGTCTGCTTTGGGCCTTTGCTATTCTTTCCTCACACTTGGTCAGATGCTGGTTTAAAGAATGGCATAAAGGTCTCTTTGTTAATATGTAAAAATTTTTTAAAATACCGGCTATTAAATAATAGAGTTAGAGCCCCAGCATTGTTAAAAGTTCATCATTCTTTCTCTAGATAATTGAATTTAAATTATTTGTTAACAAACCTTATCCCTTCTATTTGGTTTTGTTTTTTGTTTTGATTTCTTTTTCTTCCTGGAAAAGAAGTTACATTTCCTCCTATTCTTAAGCCCCCAGCTCTCCTAGGAATAGAAAAACTCTTCTGTGAGGTAAAGGTGCTGCCCAGGTTGCACTAATTTGATGTTGCTAAGCAAACGTTAAACAAAACAATATTTTTTCTTTCTCTTAAGTTCAACTACCATATGGTGCATATCTCAAAAACCTAAGTGGTTAATTGCATGTTAAATTCCTTTCCTCTTTGGCCACATAAACAACTGAGAAAATATTTACCTTCTCTGTCATGCTAGATTTATTTATGACTTTGTAACTAAAACACAGAAGTGTTATAAATTGAAACTTTAATCTCAGGATTGACTCATTTTCTAAAAATTTATATGGTTTCAGTTTGTGGGACAGCTGCAACTCTAGATTTCACTGATTTAAAACATGAGGATATTATAAGATTACCCGGGTTGTTTTTATAATATAGTCCTTTGTGCCAACTCACCAACTTTCATTTTTGTCTTGGTTTTCATGAATAGTGCTTTTTTTTTTTTTTTTTTTTTTGCCTGAAAATTCATATAGGCAAGATAAAATGAAATAAAAATCCCTGTTAGAAGGTCTTTCC
Organism: Miniopterus schreibersii; assembly: GCF_964146895.1. Classification (NCBI taxonomy): domain Eukaryota; kingdom Metazoa; phylum Chordata; class Mammalia; order Chiroptera; family Miniopteridae; genus Miniopterus; species Miniopterus schreibersii. The sequence goes on from NC_138102.1 coordinate 82,623,749, forward strand.
TTACCAAGTAATCTTTGTAATTATAATTTAAATGATACCCATGTATCTTTTAGATTTTAAATTATTTACATTTTAGGAAGCCTTTTCTCTGATGATTCTGTAAGGTAAGTCATGTTTTTATCCACGGTGAATGTGAGCTGTGAGCAGGACACAGGTACCTCACTATTTTTCATGGAATGGGCATCCAGATGAGCTTGTTACAATGTCTTTCTACCTCTATGACTTTGAGACTGCAAGGGCAGCATTAGCAACATAAGGAAGCCCCCAGTTGAATGATATTAATTTTATGTTTTAATTATGTGTGAAGTAGTATATGCACATGACTAAAAATCGTAAGGTGTAAAAGGGCTTACAGTATAAAATCTCCCTCCTCCTCCTGGTCCTCGGCCCCTTTCCCTGAAGGTACCCTGTATTACTGATATTTCTCACATGCTGAGACATCAAATCTGCAGTCTCACTAATGCCTTACCTGTACTGTTCTTCCTGCCCTTTCTCTCAAATAGGCTAACTCTAGACTGCACAATTACAATTCTCCCTTATTGGAGTATCCCAGTATCTACTTTTCCTGTCTCAAATCCACACAGCTATCAGTGAGATATTTTCCAAATACAAATTTGATAATAACGCCCTCCTGTTAAAACCCTTCAACAGCTTCCACTGCCTTTGCCGCCCATGAGTTCCTGCGTGATCTGGTCACTCTGGCTCCATCCGGCTGAGTACATCTTGCTTCCCTTGGCATCAAGTTCTGAGCACTTGTTTCCCTCTTCCTGGAGCAGTTTCTTTTCTCCTCACTTTACCTCTGCTAGAAATGTCACTTATCCTGACTGGTCAGTTCCTCTGTTATACATCTCACAGCACTGGAGCCTTTTCCTTCATATTGGTCATCCCAGTTTACAATTTCTTGATGTCATTGATTAATTTCTGTCTTCCCAATGGGAGTTAAATTCACACAAGAACAAGGCCTATTTTTTATTTGTTTATTATTTCTTTGGGGCCCCACAATTACTTATGCATGGTAGGTACCTAAATAATATTTATAGTTTTTTTAACCTTTTTATTGAGGCATAACTTACATAAAATGCACAAATTATAATACACAGCTTCATGACATTTTACATTGTGTAACCACTGTTCAGATCAAGATATAAAACATTTCCAGTACTTTAGAAAGTCCCTGCAACCCCCCTCTCAGTCAATACACCTTCCCCACAAGGTAACCACTAGTTTTACCTGTTTTGCACCTCAGGTAAGTGCCATCATACAGTACGTGCTCTTTGTGTCTGCCTTTTTTTCTTTTTTTTGTTATGCCTCACATGAGGATATCTTTCCATTGCTTTTCAGAGAGAGCGAAAGGGAGGGAGGGAGGGAGGGAGGGAGGGAGGTGGAGGGGAGAGAGAAACATCGATGTGAAAGAGACACATTAACCAGTTCCCTCCCAAATGCACCCCAACCAGGTACAGGGCGAGAACCCACAACCCAGGTACGTGCCCTTGACCAGCAATCGAACCCACAACCCTTGGGTGTGTGTGCCGATGCTCTAACTCCTGAGCCACATCGACCAGGGCTGTGTCTGGCTTCTTTCATACAACATTATATCCATGAGATCCATTCATCTGTTGCATGTTTCATTAATCTCAAGTATTTCGTTTTTTAACATGCCACAGCTGTTTGATCTCTTCCATTCCTGATGGGCATTTGAGTTATTCTAGTTTGGGGTTACTATGAATAAAGTTCCTATGAATATAATTGTATATGTTTTTTGGTAAGTATAAGCATTTGTTTCTTTGAGATATACCCAGGAATGATATATCTGTTTAGTTTTAATGTAGCTGTTGCAAAACAGTTTTTCAAAGTAGTTCCCCTGAGTTGCATACCAACCAGCAAGGTTTGGAAATGTACCATTTGCGACACATCCTGTCCTGTACTTGGACAGTCCTTTCAGTTTCAACCATTCTGGGGCTATGGAGCCTTATCCCAGCGTGGTTTTAATTTGTACTTTTCTCGTAACTAATGATCCTGGGCACTTTTCTTCATATGCTTATAGGCCACTTGAGTGTGTCCTCTTTGTGTGAAGATTTTAGCTCTAATCTGGATGCAAAAGGAAGCCATGGGAAGGTTTTATGAATTGAAACATCTGAAACGGAATACTAATATCAATGGGCCTAGAATGTAGTTGGGAGGTCTTTAGGGAAGTCAGACTTACACACCAGATAAAGTTTAGACTTTGATGCTTCTCATAGAAGTACATATCTTGGAACCTGCCCTCCCCCACTCTGTATTACCCCTCTCCCCATTCCCATACCAGTGCTTACCTCAGAGTTTTATCAACTGGATCTGACCAATCCCTTTAGAACTCGCCATCACACCATAGTAAGTAGCCAGTAGGAAAAGTTTCAGCTTGTGCTTTTTTACCTTTATATAAATCCTGCCTTTTCTGTCCTTTCCAGAGCATAGTTTGGGTTGCTACTTGAGTCTGTGTCCCTCAGATTGCAATCCTTTGCTCAAATAAATGTTTGTTTGTTTTTTATTTATTACAGATTAAACTTTTTTTTTTATTGGTTGATATTTTTAAGCAGAGGACTGGCAGGTTGAATGTGGAGTGTAAAGGAGGGAGAAGAGTCAAGAGCAACTGCAAGCCAAAAGGATGGTGTTGCTATTAATGTGGAGAAGACAGTGTAAAGAGTAGGTCCTTAATGGTGATTAGGAGATCAGTTTTAAAGCTGCTAAATTTAAGATGTCTATTAGACAAAAAAGAGATGTCACGTAGGCAAGGGGATATTTAAGTCCACAGAGTTCAAAGGAGCAATCTGCTGGAGATATCAATTTGGAGTTATCTACACACTGGTTGTATCTAATGCCAACATTGTAGGTGAGATCACCCTTAAGAGTGAGTATAAATGGCCCTGGCCAGTGTTTCTCAGTGGTTAGAACATAAGCCCTTACACCCTAGGGTCAAGGTTTTGATTCCCAGTCAAGGCCATGTACCTGGCTTGTAGGTTTGATCCCCCGCCCCAGTTGAGTGCGTGCTGGTGGCAACCAATCGGTGTGTCTCTCTCACGTCGATGTTTCTCTATCTCTGTCTCTTCCCCTCCCTCCCTTCCACTCTCTCTAAAAATCAATGGAAGAATATTCTCAGGGGAGGATTAACAAAAAAAGAGTGATTATAAATGGAAAAAGATACGTCTAAAAGATGAACTGTGATCCATCATTTGAAAGGCTGGAAAATGAGGAACCAGCAAAGGAGAATGTGAGAAACCAGTGAGGTAGAAAAAGAAGTGAGAGGTGTGATGTCCTGGAAACCAATTGAAGGAGGTGTTTCAAAGGGGAGTGAGTGATTCAGGCATCAAATGGCACCTTTGGGTCAATTGAGTTGAGGACGGAATTAACCATTGGGTTTAGCAACATGAACGTCATTGGTGACCTGGATGAATAGTTTTAGTAGAGTGGTGGGGGCAAAAGTCTAAGTGGAGTGAGTTTCAAGAGAAAATGGAGGGAGAGGTATTGGAGACAGTGATTATAGGCAACTCTTTGGTGTTTTCCTGTGAGAGAAGGAAGGAAATTGGACTTGGAAGGAGTGCGGGATAAAGAGAGGTTGCTGTTTTGTTTGTTTGACTGATTTCATTTGGTGTTTAATGAGAGAAGTAACAACATGTGTAGGCTAATGGGAAATATCTATTAAAACTGAAAATTTGATGACACAAGCAAGCAATGAGAAAATTGTTGGAGTAGGTGAGAAGGGATGTGGTTTTTGTGTATGTAGAGGGGTGGGAGCACAGTCATCCGTAAAGCTCATGAGCAAAGATACAGGTACAGGGTTAGTGCAATTGGACGTTTCCTTCAGGTCACTATGTTCAGTGAAATAGGAAGCAGTCATCACCTGAGAGTGAAAATGGAAGGTGGTTGTGGTATTTGAATAAAGAGGAGCAGGTATGAAGTAGTCGTTCTCGAGAGTGGATATGTCAGTGGAGTGAGCTCTATGTGTGCTGCAGGGCACTGTTAAGGGTCCACTGAGGTGAGTGTCTCTAATTTGAAATAAGACCCATTGGGGTGGGTGTGTGTCTTTCCCAGCCATATTCAGCTCTGCAGGTACAGGTACTGAGCTTTGACCAGAGCTGTGGTTCTGCTGAGTGAGTATAGTGACCCAAGAGGAGGCAGTGGCCTTGAGGGTATATGCAAAGAGTTATAATGATGGCTGTGGGATTTAATTGGGTAAATAAGAAAAACAATGAGCATATGAGGGAGCTAAAGCATGGTGACTGGCTAGTAGGATCAATTAATTTTGAGGTACCATTGGGGTTTGAGATAAGGTACTAGGGAAAGTGAGTGGAAAATAGGAGGTGATGAGTGAGGACAGGAGTACTTGAAATTGGTATTATGGAGGGCTTTCAGTTAGAGTAATAACAAAGTCTGTGTTGTAACCATGGAAGTGAGAGACAGAGTTAAAAGAGAATGTCAAGGAATCAAGAGGCCAAAGTATATTAGTTTTATATTGTTGCTGTTACTACAGAGTAGTGGTTTAAAACAGCACTAACCCTGGCCAGGTGGCTTAGTTGGTTAGAGTGATGTCCAGATATGCCAAGGTTGTGCGTTCGATCTCTGGTCAGGGAACATACAAGAATCAACCACTGAATGCATAAATAGGTGGAACAACAAATCGATGTTTCTTTCTTTCTCCCCCTTCCCCTCTCTCTCTAAAATCAATAAATAATTTTTTTAAAAGCACAAAAATTTATTCTCTTACAGTTCTGGAGGTCAGAAGTCCAAAATGAGTCTTAAAGGGCTAAAATCAATGTGTTCACAAATCTTGTTCCTTCTGGAGGATCCAAGGGAGAATCCATTCCTTATATTGACCAACTTGTAGAGGCTGAAGGTATTCCTTGGCTCTTGGCCATGCCACTCCAATCTTTGCTTGCTTGCCCAGTTCTCACATGGCCTTCTTGTCTCTTTGATGTTCTTGCCTTTCTCCTATAAGGACCCTGGTGATTACATTTAAGGCCTACCCAGATAATCCACAGTAATCTCCTCACCTCAGGATATTTAATTTAATCACATCTGCGAAATTCCTTTTGCTATGTAAAGTGACATTCACAGATTCTGGGGACTAGGCAGGGACATCTTTGGGGGAGGGGGCATTATTCTTTCTACCACACAGGGCTTTTGAAAGATTAGCTATGAGGTCAGTGATTTTATCAGAATTGTAAAGGAGTTATGTTGGTGAGAGTGAAAGTGAAGCAGAAGTAAAAAGTCTTAAAGGGATGAGTGGAAACGACTGAAGTTCCAACTAAGGACCGCAACAGCTTTGGACTTGCTGTAGGCCACTGTCAGGACAATGGAAGTTGAGGTGTCCCTAAGAAGGAGGGAGGATGGTCTAGAATAGTCAGTGAAAAACAGAAAAAACTACCTCACCTCCAAGTCCAGTGATAGGAGACATTTGAAAAGATTGCAAGGGAAGGAAGATTCTCAGGGTAGACACAAGTTTCTGTTAGAACAAAAAAGTGAAAGGAACATTCAGTGACTGCATTTCAGAAAACTCGGGGGAAGATGGGGAAGAGAAAGAAGAGGTCAGAAAATGAGATACATGGAGCCATTGGGAAACCAGAGCTTCCTATGGTAACTGATATGAACAAGACAGATGGTCTCAAGACAGATAATGATGGTGGAACTATGAGTGATAGGCATAGGAAGGTGGGAGACCTTGGCAGAGCACACAGAGGCCAGTTCAGGGTTAGTTTCACTCAAAGCGTTTAGCAGTTGTTTGAGGAAAGCTCAAGAAACTGGGAGTTGAAGGAAAAGGCATGGAAAATGAGACATATTTTCATATTAGTTTGCAAAATGGAAGTACAGTATTTCTGTTTCCTTATTTGTTCCTGATACTCTGGCTATGGCAGAGGCCAGGTTGCCCATTCAGTTTTGTACTGCAGGTAAGCTTTCCAAACTTTGGAATTGTGTTATAGGGACAGAGTAGAGTGAGGATTAAGTGACTTACCTAAGGTGTCACAGGCAGAATTAGTATACATATTGCCTGACTTTTGGACTGGAGTTCTCTCTGTTAAACTAATTTACTGTCATTCCAGTAAATTCCAGATGGAACAAACACTTAAGTAGAAAAAATAAGCCATAAAGATGGCGTATATTTGCAAATATGTTTTTCTTTTCCAGAAAGATAGTAATTTTAAAAAGAAATGGAAGAAGTCACAAATGAGAATAGTAATAATTTGATTATAAAAATTTGAATTTCTCTCAGAAAACATGAATAAAATTCACAGGCATACGAACTAGTTTCTAAAAGCTATAATGTGACAAATGGTTTACATTGTTGCTGCATAAACAGCTTATACAAATACAACAAAAGCAATAGAACAATAATAAACTGACTTGCCTAGGATATAAAAATATGCAAATGGAAAGAACAGTAAAATGACATATTCACTTATCAAATTAGTAAATATTTTATAAAAAGACAGTAAGCTAGTGCTAGTATTGATACACTGAGACAAATATTTTTATATTCATAGGCGGAAGATAAATGGGTTTGGCCAAAGGAATCAAGAATACAAAGAGCTTATGTACCTCTTAAGCCAACAATATAACATTTAGGAATTTATTCTAAAGAAATAGAAAACCAAATAAAGCTTTATACCTGATAATCACTACATTTACAAAAAATTGCAGAGTCCAACATTCAAGGAATGGTTAAGCAAACTATGGCGTACCCATATGATTGTCAGTAGGTCTGTTCACTGACATTTCATTTCTGTCTCTGGCACAAGGTAGAAATGCACTTCCTTCCTTACTCCATGCGGTTAGTTGTGGCCGTGTAACTTAAGTGGAACAGAAAAATGGAGCAGAAATGGAGACTTTAAGAGCTGCTGTATAGTTACCCATATTTCCTTTCTCTTGGCCACGCAAACGATGACATTCGTCTTGTCGGAGGTGCTAAAATCATGAACGCCTAAAGTGCTGATGACAAGAGCCTACTGGCCTGAGAGGGGCATGTTGTCTGCTCAAGAAACAGATCTTTGCTGTTTGAAGCCACAGAGATTTTAGGATTTGTGCTATTACATCGTAGTTTAGCATATCCTTTCCTTACTAACATAGTCCATATGATGAAATAATATACAGCTATTAATGTTTACAAAGAATTACTAAAATCAGGTTAGTGAAAAATGGATATAAAATTGTAGATAGTGTGATTGCATCTTTTGAAAACAGACTGAAGAGAACTTTTAACATATTAACAAATGTTTGTCACATAGTCCTGGATGAGGGGTGAGTTTCATTTTACTTTCAATATTTTTTTATTATATTCCAATTTTCAATAATAAGCATGTATTTCTTTTAAAGTTAGAAGAGTAAGCATGCACACACACACATATGCAAACACCTTCAGTTAGCTTCCAGTAACATGGGCATTTAATTCTCTATGTATCATTTTAGAATTAAAGATAATTGAAATGAAATTGCAATGATTATATGGGCCCTTTCTATAGCTGGGCAGCCCCAGTTGGGATGAAGGATCAGGGCTACACTTAAGTTCAGAGTAGAAATTCTCTCTCCATGGCTTTAGCTCTGGATATAAAATTGACTTCTCTGGAGCCTAAGCTCCTTCACCCCTTTTGAAGGTTGAGAATGCAAATTCTCTTGCCTCAGGAAAGATGCACCCTAAAAACTATGGTTTTTTTTTAATTGATAACCTGGCTCTATAGAACACTGAGCAGTTTCTCATTGCAGAGCAGTGTGAAGAAGCACCATTGTGGAGAACATAAAAGAAAGAGAATATCCTTTGCCTAGATAAAACTTATACATATATTTATAACTAAATATAAATAAGCTTATTTGAAACTTAATATGTAATGTGAGTCCCTTACTTTCCCAAATCATGTTGAAGTCTCAGATATCTTTTACTAGGACTAAATTCAGTCCTCCATGAAATGTAGTTTAGACTTTGTTCATTTTTGTTCATAAACAATTTCCAAGGGCTTTTATTACTGTGGGCCAGGGATGATGTGTTGATATTTTGTGCAGAGTGGACAGTATGCTTGACGCTTACCTACATGCCAGGCTGTGGCCTCCCCTTCACCCCTAGCTGTTTTCCCAGGCCCCATTTGATATTCACATTCCCTCCTCTTGCTCTGAAACCCTGTCCCAGAACCCTATTGCCTTAGCCCAACTCTTGTTAAGGTTCCAATCCCATTTTTCAATTTAAGCAGGACTGTAGATAACACTGTGGGTTCGTATATCATTGTGCACTCGACTACTCTTAAACTCATAAGAGTGGGATTGCTTGGGCTAAAAGCTATGCACCATTTATATTCCAATACACATTGCAAGGTTAAAATCCACGTCATTGTCCTGTGACAAGCCTGATTTTTTATTGGATTTTAATTTTTGCCAATCTGATAGACCACAAATACTCATTTTTGCTTGCAGTTCTTTTATTACTAGTAAAATGAACATCTTCCCCTAAAGTATTTTACTATCTATATGGGGGGTAGGGGATGAACTGCCTATTTTTGTCATTTTTCCATGTTTATGTTGTTACGTTACATTCCCATGTTTTTTGTTTATCGATTTTTATAGTGTTGTTAGCTGTTTATGATTGTTTACCATTCAGACGGTTTTATTTTTGTTGGTTTCCTCGATGGTGGTGGTGAATTTATTTAAACCTGCCGGACGGCCCTCTCTCGGGCCCCGCCTCCTCACGCCTAGTCCCCGACCCGGCAGCCTTTGCGCGAACAAAATGGCCGCCCCCTGCCGCGGGGCTGGTGCTTTCCCAGGGCTTTGGGATGGCGGTGCCGGCAGCCAGTCCTGGTGACTCAGTCCATAGCTATAGTTCCAGTGAGGACTAAAAAACGTTTCACACCTCCTACTTATGAACCCAAATACAAATCAGAAAAGGAGTTTGTAGAATATGCCCGGAAAGCGGGAGTGGTCATTCCTTCAGAACGTTTGGAGCGTCGCGTGCATCTGGCATCGCTGACGCCTATGGTCCTCCAGAGGGTGATGCTCGGGTGCCGTCTCTTTCAAAGGAAGGACTGGCAGAGAAAACCGAGCGACTGAAGAAGAGTGTGGCATCACAGTTGTCAATACGGAAGATGAGAGAATATGATGCTAATTTTAAAGTAAAGGACTTCCCTGAAAAAGGTAAGGATATCTTCATTGAAACTCACCTTTGTCTAAACAACTCAGACCATGACCGACGTCATACCCTGGCAACTGAACACTGTTTTCCGGACATGGTCTACGACGGCCGGGACCAGGCTGCCCCCGGCGCCCCCGGAGCCTCACAGCGGCCCCGCGGCCCGAGCGTGGTGACCGCGGGCGACGCGGGCGGCCGGCCCGTCCGCTTCCCACCAGCGTGGCAGATTGATGTCTGGACAGATGTTCCCAAGGATGTCCTGGAATATGTCTTTGAAAGGCACCTGACAAGCCGCTGTGGGAGCGGGAGAATGCGCGGCAAGATTGTCCCGCCGTGGGCACCCCCTAAGCAGCCGATCCTGAAGACTGATGGCCCCTGGCCCCCAGCTGAAACCCGGGGGAGGCTGCCGAGAGCCGCAGGAGAGGCCCGTAAGCCTCAGCTCGCCTGATGGCAAAAATGACTCCTGGGCTGAAGTATGGGTGATGAGGTGGCTGCGAGCTGTGCAGTCATCCATCTGCCTATGCTGTGGCAAGAACTGCCCTTGTTCCCTCCTGTCCTGCTTGGGTCCTTACAGCGGTCTCATCCTCAGTCACCACAGCTGAGGCTGGGCCCAGGTGGGTGACTGCTATGTACAGCCCTGGCCGCACTCATTTTTTAAATTTTATATCTACCTTCTGGGTCTCAGAGAACATCTGACACCAGTTTTTCCTGCATCAGGGACTGTCAGGAGCAAACTGGCAGAATTTTCTTATCATAGGACAGGGATCAGAGATTGAAATAAAACACTCTTGGGGTATTGGATTAAAAATAAATAAGTGAATAAATAAATCTGTCAGACTTTTAGTTTCCTGCCATGCTTAAAAGGAACTCCCTAACCTGAGAGTATTTAAATTTTTGCCCATGTATTCTTCTAGTGCTTTTATGGTTTTATTTTTGACTTTCAATTCTTGATTAAGTTCATGGTGGTATAAGGTGTGAAATTTAGAACCAGCTTTAGTTTTTCTAAGTTGGTTTTTGAATAACCTATTTTTCTTCACTGATCCACAAATGCCTAAGTTTTCATACAATAAGATTTGTTTCTAAACTTTCCATTATAAGTGTTCTTGCCCAGGTTGGATAATGATTTGTTGATTATTGGTTGTTTTTTAATAGATACAGGCTTTTGCTTCACTATTTCACTTACCTCCTTATTCCCATCACAATGTCTATATTTACAATGTTCTTAGAAGTCCCTCACACATCTTGTTAAATGTATTCGTTTTTTATTATTATTATTGTTGTTATTTTATTATTGCTGTTGTGAATAAAATATATAGCCTTCCCCTTTTTCTAGCTGATTATCATTGTTATATAGAAAGTACTTTAGTTTGTTGATTTGTGGCTAGCATTTTTAATGTATACTTACTGTATTTGATATTTATTCACCAGATTTCAGGGGTCTTCCAGACATACTTATATATTTACATACACACACACACACACATATGTCATGTATCTCACAACATATATACTTAATATTTTTTAGCCCCTCCAATATTTATATGTTTCCATGTCTTCAACTGATTCAGTAGCTTGAACTTTGAGCATCCTTATTTTGTTTATGGCTGTAATCAAATGTTTCTGGTTTGACCTATGATTTGAAAGAGGGCTAGTATGGGTGTTTGAGAGAAGAGAACATTCTAGAATCAGATGACCTAGACTGAGTCTTAAGCATCAGATCTTCATCTGTAAGATGGTGATATCTAACCCATAGGGTTATTGTGAGGATTAAGTGAAATATATGTGTGTCAAAAGCACAGGCACATAGTGAACAGAACAAAAAAAAGTGAGGTATTATTATTGTCGGCATAATACATGATTATTGAAAGGGGGGATTTAAATGATAAAAACAGTGGATGGGAAATATAATTTCATCGGTTGCATATAAATGGGCAAGAGCAGGAAAAGCAAATGAATTCATTCAAATAGATGGGAATCTCTGTGTATTTAGCATTAATTTGTCAGTGGCTTTTGAGGGTGATCCCTGCTCCTGAAGGACAGCCATTCTTCAGGCTACCAGCGGTCCCCGTAATAATGCACCACTAGTTGCTTAAATACAATTGTGATGGATTTGTACCTTCTGACTGCTTTCCATGACCATATGTTGTTATTAATCTAGTAGAATAGTTTATCTTGGTGTCTTTTACACGTCTTGTTTTGTATTGTATATTTTTAGTAATTATAAAAGTGAGCACCCCATTAGTTGCTTCTTTGATGTCCATTCTCTTAGGATTCTTAACTAGTGACGATGCAATCATTCTTTCACATCTGTGTATTTTTCTGTGTCTCAGTGAAGCTTTGAAATACTTACTGATTTATGGAGAGTAAAAAGTGAACCAAACTTTCTCAGAACATTTAGAAAAATGCAGGCACTTAAAAGCCAAAATCAAACAATATTTGAAATGAGTTATACAATTTCAGCAATAACTTTTTTTCATTTAGCCAAAGTACAGTCTAAACAACCTTTCATGGTGCTAAGTTCTTTAAAAGAAAGCAATGGAGGTCTATAAATCAAGAGATAGTTTACATTTGTTTGAGAACCACTTTTCCTAACTCGGTTTCCCTCTTGAAACTTAGTATATTCTCTAGGATGTTTAACCAATTCTATATTGACTTTAAAGTGAATAAAGAAATAGATAAAAATATTTTGGAGAATAATATACAGCCGCCCCTTACTTTAACAATGCACAGTGTTGAAACAAAGTGGAGTAATACTAGGTACTGCTGAGCTGGCTTATTTGAAGTATGAGAATTTAGCTATAAACTGGTTTATTTCAGTAGTGACTGAGTAACAAGCACAGTCACCATGGTAGAGTAATCTCAGATTAGCCTGTTGGCACTGATCCTAATTATTTTAAATAACCTCTTATTTTGAAGTAGTTTATTCCTAAGTTGCAAAAATAGTTCTTATGCACCCTTCACCTGGCTTCCCCAATGACAGTATCACACATAACCATAGATCACTGTCACAGTGCTATTATCAAACATTGGAAACTAACACTGGTGCAATACAATTAACTCAGTAATCTGAATTTCTTTTACATCCTCTATTTTTTCATTATGATTACTTCTGAAAAGTACTATCTTTTATTTTCCTGGGTGGTACGTCTCAAAATGATTAACTAAAACTGGTTCATAAGTTATATGAAACTTTGTTCTGTTTAGATGATGACCAGATTTCGGGAGCATCTTGAAGACAGAACTGGTAGAGCAGAATCAGTACAGAATAGCACATCATTTGAGAGCCTGCAATCTGATTATTACACTGTTAGAAAAACACAGATATTTTAAAATGCTAAATGTAGACAGCTGCAGAGGCTACTTATATCTTCGGAATCTACTTGCCTGACGGGTGAAATCTAGACTATACTATGAGATCACTCATCTTAAACTGCTGTTATTTATATCCTTGGCTTCTCTCTCTACTTCTAGTAGCACTGATTTTCTTATCTGTGTTAACTTGTTGACTTTCAAGCATTTTGAAACAAACCCACAGTAAGAAATTCATTACCTTATGTTCTGTTATACAAATGTGTGTATGTGTTTAAAATGAAACACAAGTATATACCAGGCTAAAAGTTACCCTACTATATGCAGTGTATTCCTATGTTTTCACAATCCAGTTTGAAAAGCACCATGTTAACTTATCTTGCCCCATGATTTTGCTTATTCTACCCTTCCTTAAATCAGCCCTAAAACCTGTCAGATAGAGATTTTTTTTATAACTAAGTCATTTAGAAATAAAACTACAGCTCCTATTGAATTCCACCATTAACCTTTTCTCATGTGTATTAATTTACTTGACAGGCATTGTCTTTTAGGAAAGATGGATATGTGCATATATAAGATAGTGTGAAAAATGACGTAATGCAGTACTGTGATTACTCTATTGTAGACAGAAAAGTGTTCAGTTTTGTCTCATGGAGTCAGAAATGACATTTTATCTGGGCTTCTGATTCAGATTTTACGACAGCTTGTGCTAGTATAAGGAGGGGGAAGGGGAGGGATAAGTGAAGTATGATAGAAGGTGGTCAGAGAATACATTATTCCAGGGTTGCTTGATGGAAGGGAACTTGGTATGGGAGGAGGAACGATTGTTCAGGGGTTGAAAATGAGATGAGGATTATATAGTAGAGTCCTTTTTGTCTTCGCAGAAGCTTGTGCCTGATCCTGGAGGGAGTGGGGAGACCTTAGAGGTCTGAGCTTTGTAAGCAGAGTAGTGACATGAACAGGGAAAAGTTAAGGTTCAATATGGAGGATGACTTGGAGGATACGGAGATTGAAGACAGGGAGAAAAGAATCTTAAGTAATACATGAAAACAAATATAAAAATATAGTGATTTTTACTATGTAATTAAAAACCTTTTTTGCAAATATTACCTGCTTGATCATTTTGCTAGTATTTTATTCTCTCCTATCTCAGTAGTGTGTTCACAGTTTTTTTAAAAAGTATATTTTATCAGCATTTTATTTATTTTTTTAAATATATATCTTTATTGATTTCAGAGAGAGGAAAGGAGAGGGAGAGAGAGAGATAGAAACATCAATGATGAGAGAGTCATTGACTGGCTCCCTCCTGCACGACCTCAACTGGGGATCAAGCCCGCAACCTGGGCATGTGCCCTGACCGGGAATCGAACCCTGATCGCCTGGATCCTAGGTCGATGCTCAACCGCGGAGCCATGCCCGGCCGGGCTTATCCAGCATTTTTTTTTTTTTAAATATATCTTTATTGATTTCAGAGAGAGGGAAGAAGAGGGAGAGAGAGAGAAAAACATCAATGATGAGAGAGTCATTGATCAAGCCCGCAACCGGGCATGTGCCCTGACCCGGAATCGAACCCCGATCGCCTGGATCCTAGGTTGATGCTCAACCGCTGAGCCACGCCCGGCCGGGCTATCCAGCATTTTAGTTGTTTCATTCTGGAGGGTTGTTTGAAGCATCCAGTCCACCATGCTACACAACTTAAGTCCTTCCATCCAATTTCTTGTTCCTTCCTTCAGTTATTCCTTTTATGCTTTTGCTTCTTTATGGTTCTTTTCTGGGAGATAACCTTGATTTTTTTCTTCTTCCTATTCTTCCTGAGGTTTGGGGGGTTAGTCAGTTTTAGTTTTGCTTTTTACTTTTTACCATTACATATTTATTGCCACTAGCTGCTTTTTCTTTTCCATAGCATCTTGATCTTGTTTAATATATGCAATATTTCTGCTTACAAAAAATATATATGCACATAGGTCCTGCCCTAAAGATCTTACAATCTAGGCAAAAGATGATGAAGGTCTAAATTGGACATTGATAGTAGTCGTCTACATAAGAGAAAAGAGTACAAGAAGTATATTGAGATAAAATTGTCAGGACTTGAACATTGATTGAAAGGAACTGGAGATAAGGAATCAAGGGTCAGTGCTGATCCTTACCCTGATAAAGAGCATCTAGGAAAAACCTTTGGCTAACATCATACTCAGTGGTGAAAGACTGAAAGCTTTCCCCTAAGGTAGGAATAAGACAACATTTTCTGTCAACACCACTTATATTAAATATTATACTATAGTTTTTAACTAGAGCATTTAGGCAAGAAAAAGAAATAGAAGGCATTCACATTGGAAAGGGGGAAGTAAAATTATCTCTATTGCAGATGACAGGATCTTGTATACAGAAAATCTTAAGAAATCCACAAAAAAGTATTTGGACTAATAAATGGATCCAGCAAAGTTGCAATACATAAGATCAGTAACAAAAATCAATTATATTTTTATATGATAGCGATAAACAACCCACAATTAAATTAAGAAAAATTCCATTTATAATATAGCATTTAAAGAATAAAATACAGGAATAAATTTAGCAAAAAAATTTTAACAGTTATACACTGAAAACCATAAAATATATTGAAAGGAATTAAAGACGACCTAAATAAATGGAAAACTTTCTCATTTTCATGGATTAGAAGATTGTTAAGATGACAGTACTCCCCAAATTTTGATTTACAGATTCAATACAATCATTACTGAAATCTCAGCTGCCTTTTTGTAGAAATTGAAAAGCTGATTGTAAAATTCATATGGAAATTCAAGGAACCCAAAGTAGCCAAAACAGTCTTGAAAAAGAAGAAAAAAGTTGGAGGGATCACACTTCCCAATTTCAAAACTTAACTACAAAGCTACAGTAATCAAGATTGTATGGAATTCCAAGAGTAACATCACCAAATTGGCAACTTAGGAGACCCCAGTCTCCATCCTCGAACAAAGGTCAACAGTTAGTTATCCTCAGACAAAAACAGATCTGGGAAGGCTCAGGAGTTTATTTAAGAAACCTTAGCAACACTGTGGAACAACAACAAACAAAAACAGAAAAACTACAGGAGAAGGGAGACAGCTTCATTTTGCCTTCATCATGCTATCCCGCAAGCTGACAGTGCTCAGTGTTGGAAGGGAACTTCCCGGCTAGAAAGAATTCACCTCGCAGGGGAAGGAAGAGCAGGGTGAGACACCAGCTCCTTCAGCCTTTCAGGGCACTGTCCAAAGGCCCCACTTTGGTTTCACTTCCCCTAGAGTGACAAAGCTGAGATATATAGACACAGCTAGGAACAAGGAAGAAAAGCAGGGCTACTAATAGCAGCAGAGCACTCCTGGATCAAAGTCACCTGCTCTACAGACCTAACCAGCACAGTCATGGGCCCCCTGCAGATTTCACCAGCATTTGCCTCTCCCACCCCACAGCTATTCATATTTGCTCACACCAGCCACCTGAGTCCTTTCTTGTTCCTTCCCCATTCCCTCTGCTACTGGAGCCTGGGAACTGTACCAGCTCCAGCCTCTGTGGCAACATGAGCAGAAGACACCAACCTAGACAACCATGGCTGACCTCCGCTGCTGTGTGCACACTCAGGGCTAGACCCTTCAGCTAGCCCCTGGCCCTTGCTGCTTGCCCTGCCTCCCACCTTGTGTGTCTACCTCCATCCCCTGCCACTACACAGCGGGTGTGCAACCAACCAGCTCTGGCTACCACCACTTGCTCCCTAGATACTGGACTTGGAGGCACCACTGAGGACTCCAACAGCTCTTGTAGCCACTGCAGACCCCCCACAGTGCTTGCCAAGGATCATTCAGTTGTCTGTGCTGTGGATCCCAGCAGCCTGAAACCAAAAGATACAACACCCCACCCCGACCCTGAACCTGATGCTGTCACATGCCCCCAAACTTGGGATCACAGTATGCTTAAACATGCCCCCACCCATAAGTGAAAGTCTTCTCTTACCAAAGTCTTCCATGAAATGCAAAGGTGACTGCTCCTTTGAATGCCTAGACATTTATGCAAGGTTATAGGGATCATGAAGAATCAGGGAAATATGACTAGACGGAAGTGTAAACCTCTCAAAAAACATTATCAAAAAAGTGAAGTAATTCACAAAATGGGAGGATAGATACCTGTAAGCACAGGAAAAGATGCTCAACATCATTAGTGTTTAGGAAAATGCAAATCAGTACCACAGTGAGATGCCACTTTACTCTCACTGGGAAGGATATAAAAAAAAATGACAGGACATTAACTAGTGTTGGCATGGATATGGAGACATTGAAACCTTCATACATTTCTGGTGGGAATGTAAAATGGTATATCAGCTTTGAAAAACAGTTTGGCAGTTTCTCAAAAAGTTAAGGAGAGTTACTATATGACCCAGCAATTTTATTCCTAGGCATATACTCAACAGAACTTAAAACATATGTCCACCCCAAAATTTGTACAGGAATGTTAGTAACATTATTCATAGTAACCACACAAAAAAATGAAAACAAGGCAAATATCCTTCAGTTAACATTTGTATGAGTGTATAAATGTTCTATGTCCCTCCAGTGGAATATTATTTAGCCAAAAAAAGAAATAAAATACTGACTCATGCTACAACATAAATTACCCTTATGTTAAGTGAAAGAAGCCAAATACAAAAGATCACCTGTTGTATGGTTTCATTTATTTGAAATGTCCAGAATAGGCAAACCTATGGAGACAATAAGTAGATTAGTGGTTTTCAGGGCTGGGGGGAAGGAGGGAATGCAGAGTGACTGCTAATGAGTAAGAGATTTCTCTTGGGGGTGATAAAAATGTTATGGAATTAGATAAGAATTGATGGTTGCACAACTTTGTAAATATACTAAAAGTCACTGAATTGTACACTTTAAAAGGGTGAATTTTGTGGTGTGTGAATTTTGTATGATTTTTCTAAAAAAATAAATGATAACATAATGCCTTGGAGCAGGCAAGGTTGTGATGAGTCACACCTGATGGGTTCTACTCCTTTCCATGAAGGAGGAGATTGAATTGCTCTACAAGTTAGAGATCAGTTTACCTCAGAAGAGTTTTTGGGTTATTGTTATGTGGAATAAGATTTAATTTAGTAACCTATAGATTTAGAAGGAAATACAAGCCCATCAGTTCCTGTCAGCCTTAACAATCCATCCATCACTCACGCCTGACTCTTTTGAAAATTACACTGTCAACTTTCAATTTAAAAGATGTGAGAATAAGAAGGCAAATATATAGCACCTGTTATTATAACGTTGCAAAACAATGCAATTTGATACTATCTTTATATGAAGAGTTATACTAATACTTAGGTGTTGAATTTTTATAATGACTACAAATTTTAATTAATGGTGTTGATTATGATTATCTAACACTGTTTGAATTGCAAGAATATGTACTGTTCGGCATTATACCCAGGTTTTCCATATGTTTCAACCATAACTATAGCAGTTTCTTTTTTTGTAAGAAATTGCTAAAGGCTGTTGCATCAGGAATTTTGGAAATTCTTCAGATGAGATAATCAGGGAAGATTGATGACATGTTGACAGAAAGCAGGCAACCCTAGTAATTTCAGTGGATCAGTCACATATTTTATTTATGTCAGTTACTCTGTACAAAATACAGGTAGTAACATGTCCCGCAGATGACATACTATCACAAGCCCTGGGCTACACTTCAGAATATGCCATTACTTAATAAACTTTTGGAATGCCTTCACACTATTACATAGAGGGCAGGGAGGCAGTTACTATGTATTCCTGGAGGTGAAGGTGTTTTGTTTCATCTTCATTAATTCAATTGTATCTTACCTTAATAAGACATATTTCCTAATTGCAGAAGTGTTTATAACTTTTGTACATCTTAGGCAACATAAATGAAAGTTAATAGAATGTACTTTTTAATGATCTGGTGGAGAGATCTTGTGCCATACAAATTAAAAACTGAGTTTGAAAGTGGCAGTTATTCAGACCAGTGAAGTTGTGTAAATATCATTTAAAGTTATTAGGTAAGGGTTAATGGGTAAAACCAGTTAAATTAAGATGTTATTGTACAGACACCAAATTTCAGGGATAAAATAACATGACTATTACAGTCATGCATTCTTCAGTATTACCAATGTACTGTGGCCTAATTCAATGAGAAGTTAATAAAAGTTAGTAACAATTTTATTTTAATTTTGTCACCTCAGAAATTCAGATGGGTGTGTATAGTCAGTAAATTAATCAGTTATTTCTTACCTCTTTGTTGACATCTTTATAATTTTAGTAATTATTGAAACTAGTTAATGGAAAAAATTTGGACTTATAGATGTAAATTGTATCTAAATTAGAGTAATTTGATTCTAATTTTTCTACTTTTTGTATCATCTTTTTTATGAATATTTATTGAGCATACTGTTTTAGGCACAAGATATAAAGAGGTACATGTGATTTTCTCTGCTTATGTAAGATAGGAGTCCAGTTTCCTTCTTTTGCATGTTGCTGTCCAGGTTTTCCAATACCACTTATTTAAGAAACTATCCTTTCCCCATTGAGTATTCTTGGCTACTGTGTCACAAATTATCTGACTCTATATGTGCGGGTTTATTTCTGTGCTCTCTTCTGTTCCACTGATCTATGTATCTGTTTTTATGCCAATACCATAGTGTTTCGATTACTATAGACTTATAGTATAGTTTAAAATAAGGAAGCTTTGTACTTCTTTCTCCAGATTGCTTTGGCTAGTAAGGGTCTTTTATAGTTCCATACAAATTTTAGGATTTTTTTTGTGTGTGTGAAAATACCATTGGAATTTTGGTAGTGATTGCATTAAATCTGTAGATGACTTTGAGTGGTATGGACATTTTAACAATATTAATTATTACAATCCATGAACATGGGGTATCTTTCCATTTGTTTGTAGCTTCTTAATTTCTTTTACCAATGTCATAGATTTCACTGTATAGATCTTTACTTCCTTGGTTAAATTTATTCCTAAGTATTTTATTCTTTTTGATGCTATTAAAATTGTGTTATTTTCTTAATTTCTCTTTCTGATAGTTAATTGTTGGTATATAGAAATGCAATTGAGTTTAGTGTGTTGATTTTTATCTCCTCCAACTTAATAAAATTGTTTATTAGTCATAAGAGTTTTGTTGTGGCGTCTTTGTGGGTTTTATATATAATATCATGTCATCTGCAACTGCGAACAGTTTTAGTTCTTCCTTAGTGATTTGGATACTTTTTATTTCTTTTCCTTGCCTAATTACTCTGGCTAGGACTTCCAGTAAATACCTTGTTAAAAAATGGTTCGAATGGGCCATCTTTGTCTTATTCATGATCTTAGAGAAAAAGCTTTCAGTTTTTGACCATTGAGTATGATGTTAGTTGGGAACTTGTCATATATGGCCTTTATTATGTTGAGTTACATCCCTTCTAACCCAAGTTTGTTGAGTTTTTATCATGAAAGGATGTTCAATTTTTGCATTTTGCTTTGCATTTCTTTTGAGATGATTGTATGTTTTTATCCTTTATTTTGATAATGTAGTGTGTCACACTGAATGATTTGAGGATGCTGAACTATCCTTGCATCCCTAGAATAAATCCTACTCTATCATGGTGTATGACAATTTTTACATCTATATTCAGTAGGGATATGGGCCTGTAATTTTATTTTCTTGTAGTGTCCTTGTCTGGCTACAGGATCAGGGTAATATGCGACTCATAAAAAGAGTTTGGAAGTGTTCCCTTCTCTTCTATTTTTTGGAAAAGTTTGAGAAGAGTTGGTATTAGTTTTTCTTTAACTGTTTGGTAGAATATACCAGAGAAGCCATCTGGCCCTGAGCTTTTATTTGTTGGAATAGTTTTGACTGTTGATTCAATCTCCTTGCTAGTAATTAGTCCTTCAGATTTTCTGTTTCTTCATGATTCAATCTTGGTAGGTTATATGTTTCTAGAAAAATGTATTCATTTCTCTGGGATATCCAATTTGTTGGTACATAATTTTTCATAATCTCTCATGGCCTTTTGTATTTCTGTGGTACCAGTTGTAATGTCTCCTTTCATTTGTAATTTTATTTGAGTCCTCCCACTCTTTTTCTTGCTAAATCTAGATAATGGCTTGTTTATTTTGTTTATCTCTTAAAAAAACAAAACAGCTCTTAGTTTTACTAATCTTTTCTATTGTCTTTTTAGTCTCTATTTCAGTTATTTCCACTCTGATCTGTGTTATTTCCTTCCTTCTGCTAACTTTGGGCTTAGTTTTCTTTTTTTTCTTTTTCTAGATTTTGAGGTGTAAAGTTAGGTTGTTTATATTAGATACCGCTTTTTTTTTTAATGTAGGCAATTATGGGTATAAACTTCCCTCTTAGAACTGCTTTTGCAGCATCCCAAAGGTTTGGGTATGTTTTTCTTCCATTTTTGTTTGTTTCATTATTTAAAATTTTTTCTTTTGATTTCTTTTTGACCCATTGGTTGTTCAGGAGCGTGTTAATGTCCAATATTTTTTAATTTTCCAGTTTTTGTCCTATTATTGATTTCTACTATCATGCCATTGTCATTAGCAGACCCTTGGTGCAATTTCAGTCTTTTTAAATTTGCTAAGACTTGTTTTGTGACCTATCCTATGATTTATGCTGAAGCATTTTCCACGTGTGCTTGAGAATACCTGTTTTGCTGCTGTTGGATAGAATGTTCTGTATATGTTTGTTATGTTCATTTGATCTTAAGTATCATTCAAGTCTAATGTTTTGTGGTTGGTTTCCTGTCTGGATGATCTATCCATTGTTGAAGATGGGGTATTGAATTTGGCTACTATTATTGTATGGTTGTCTATTTCACAATTCATATCTGGTTAGGATTTGCTCAATATATTTAGGTGCTCTGATGTTGGGTGCATATATAGTATTTGCCACTGTAGTATCGTCTTTTTTTTAATCCTCACCCAAGGATATTTTTGAAGAGAGTGGAAGGGAGGGAGGTAAAGGGGAGAGAGCGGGAGAGAGAGAAACATCTATGTAAGAGAGACACATCCATTGGTTGTCTTCTGCACGCACCCCGACTGGTACTGAAGATTGAACCTGCAACCCAGGCACGTGGCCTTGACTGGGAATCCAGTCCATGACCCTTTGGTCCACAGGCCAACACTCTAACCACTGAATCACACAGGTCAGGGCACGACTATAATATCTCCTTGATAAATTGACTCCTTTATCATTATATAATGACCTTACTTCTGTCTTGTTACCTTTTTGGCTCAAAGTCTATTTTTTGTTTTCCATTTGTATGAAATGTCTTTTTCCATCCCTTCACTTTGAGCTTTTGTCCTTATAACTGAAGTCAGTCTCTTGTAGGCAACATATAATTGGGTTGTTTTTTTTAATTTATCCAGCCACTTTATGTGTTTTGATTGGAGATTTTAGTCTGTTTACATTTAGAGTGATTATTGATAAGTATGTTCTTCCTGTTGCTATTTTGTTCATTGCTTTCTAGTTGTTTCAGTATCCCTCTTTGAGCAATGTATTAAGACACCTTGCTGACTGGTCATGAGTATCCACATGTTTCCGTGTCTGAACCTTGCTGACCCGTCACGCCAGAAAAGTAGCCTGCCGCTGGGGCGAGTTCTGGCTTGAAATAGCTGGTCAGCAAGGTGTTTAACATGAGTTGCCTGATTCTGTCTTGTTCCTAAAGAGGTCTTCCTTGCTCTCCTGGGTGCATTTTTGACCATAGAGTTCTTCATATTCTATGAAAGTCCTCATTACTTGATCGTGGGTTCCTTTAGAATGAATAGGAATGTGCCTTTTGAGATGTTACAGGCAAAGGGGAAAGCAGTGTTAAGGAACTTTGATAGGAAGATAAAAGCCAGCATGTCTTAGGTCCAGTTCCCTGCTTGTTGCTTTTTTATATTATCATCTCATTTAATTAGATTAATATTACCTATTCATATTACATCTAATAATGCATTTCCATTTGAATCATTTACATATTTGCTGTGCTAATAGATTAGCTTTGATAGGCACGATCTCACATTTCCAGGGTTTTTATTTTTGTTTTGTAAAGCTTTTTTCCCCCCAATATCCATATATAAAAGAAAATCGACAATTGAGATTGGCATACTGAGGCACACTCCTGGTTAATACTTTATGCATCATTAGCAGTGTGTTTGATGTTCCTGTTAATTGCCTGGTAAAATTTGGTCAGTTGGTTAGGAATGATTTTAAGACTGGGTCCAGTCTCCTTAAAATAGACCATAATTCTACCGTTAACATAGGA
The DNA here is from genome assembly GCF_964146895.1 of Miniopterus schreibersii. Taxonomy (NCBI): domain Eukaryota; kingdom Metazoa; phylum Chordata; class Mammalia; order Chiroptera; family Miniopteridae; genus Miniopterus; species Miniopterus schreibersii. Next base: position 82,646,480 of record NC_138102.1, read on the forward strand.
AATATTTTCTGGTTGTCATTAGGATGTTATAAAATTCTCATCATGGCATGTTTAGAAATTACTCTGATTTCTTTGGTAATATGGAGGATTTGTGCCTGATACCTATTTTTACATTATTGGAGAGCAGTGTTAACATTTTAACTTACTCTTATTATTATACTTAGTATTAGTATTATTATACTTAAGCTATCTTCTTGCTGGCTGTCAACTATAGGCCACCTCCAGGTCCCAGAAGACTCCCCCAGGTCCCCAGCAATGTCAACATCTGAATTTATAATACTTACTCTTATCATCACTTGAATAAGGACTTTCCTTTTTAGCTGTAAACGTAGCTATGTGTTATGTTTTGATATGTGTTTAAGCTGATGGAAATTAAGTTGTAAGCTGTAGGTATCAAATATAAACACACAAATGTGGCTGAGGAATTTGAAATCAAAATGATTATAATTTTCACATTTGTAGGAAGCAGTAGGTCACATAATTAGATACTTTAGGATGTGCAATATGCAGTAGCAAGACAGCATGGGCTTTGAATGTTAAAAAGATACCATGAATCCTGTCTCCTACTTGTGGATCCATGCGATTTTTGGTTGGAGTGCAGGAAAAGTTGCTGTAACAAAGACTTCCAATATACAATTACTTAAATAAAATTAAGGATTTTTTCTTCTGCCCAATAAGGCAAAGTTGAGTAGATAGGGCTGTTGGGCTGGCAGCTCCTCAGCATATGGCTTTTATCTTTGAGTCCAATGTGGTGGTTCCAGTTTTCACTGTTTCAAGGCTAGCAGGAAGGGGGTAAGAGGATGTGGAAAGTGATCATCTTTCTTTTGAAGGACTTCGTACACATTACCTCCACTCCCATCTGCTTAAATGTGTAGTTGTATAACCACACTGAGCCTCAAGGAAGCCTGGATGACCACATCTGCCAAAATGACCACAAGCCTTGCTCAAATTTAGTAGAGGAATGGTGTGATTCTTTTTCTAAGAGGAAGAAGAGGGAAATGAGGAGGGGCTACTTAACAATCTCTGCCAGTAGCCTTGACCAAATTACTCTTTTTTTAGTCTATTTGTAAAATATTAGCTGTTAAAATGTTTATGAAATACTTGTAAAAATATCTTACAAGATTTTCATGAAGTCACCGGGTATACGTTTAATAAATATAGGCATCCCTCCCATATTTTCAGGGATTTATTTCACTTAATACTATTTCTGAACACAACTCTCATTTTTTAAAATAGATAATGGTATTAGTTTTCTATTGCTGTGTAACAAATCACCACAAACTTGGTGACATAAAGCAATGTGGATCAGCAGGCAGAGACTGCTCAGCTGCATCCTTATGCTTGTGGTTCCCACGAGGCATTCAAGGTGTCTGCCAGGCCCTGGTCTCATCTGAGGGCTTGGCTGCTTCACCCAGGTTGTAGGCAGAACTTGGCAGTTGGCATAGCTTGGCAGTTGTGGGACTGAGGGCCCCAACTTCTGTTGGATGTCAATACAGAACACCCCTGTCTCCCGGAGGCCACCTCCATGTCTCTGCCAGGCGGGCTTTCCAAACATGGCCACTGGCTTGCTCAGGCTACCAAAGAGGTTCCTAGAGTGAGTCTGCTAGCCAGATAGAGACATTATGTATAACATAACTAGTCATAGAGGTGCTATCCCTTCACCTTTGCCATACTCTATTGGTTAGAAGCAAGGCACAGGTCCTACCCACAGACAACGGGAGGGGATTTCACAAGGCGCAAATGGGAAGACAAGATCATAGGAACCACCTGAGAGTGTGTCCATCATAATAGCTGTGTTACATTTAAAACCACTTTGTATTCAAAATTGAGAATTCCTGTTTGTTTGTCAGTTGTTTCATGGGTTTTGCTAAAATATAATAGGACTTTTACCAAATTAGAAATAATAGTCTATATTAATTCATTTTAGGGTGTCCCCAAAAAAATGTATATACAGTTTAACAGCTGATAGCTCAATTTTGAAAATGAAATGTATTCTAATAAACACTGCCTTTATAATTATTCAGAGTGTGTATATACATTTTGGGGGCACACCCTATATACATACATTAAGAGAGAATATGAACATAAGGCCAGTAGGAGAATATCTGCTTCTACTGTCCATTATGGTTCATTGTTAAACACTTTTGAATGCCATAAATTTGGTATCATAAGAGATACTTCACAATCAGCAGTATTGTACATGGAAAACTTGAAAAGTCAAAATGGTCTGTCCACAAAGACTAGCTCAGGAATTTGCTTTTTTTTCTATATTGCTGTCATTTAGTTATCCTAATTATAAGAGGTACACATTGAACAAAAGGCCTTTATGAGCTTGTACGGTACAGCTAGCCCATGAAGCTTGAAGGAGATTGAAATCACATACTAGGAAGCACTACACAGATCCTGTACATAGTCCAGACCTGGAGACCTGGTGACAGAACTAGCCTCAAATTCTATACCAGCAATCAAGCAATGTAGTCAAAGAATTCTTTTTAGAAAACTGTTAATAGTCACTCTGAGATCCAAAAGCTGTGTTTAGCACTGTAATAGTCTCTTGTTTGTGATACGGATATTATTCCTGAACTTATTTCACTCAGAAGTCTGTCTTTCAGAAACATTTAGCATCTCTGTGAAAAAAATTCTTTAGTGTTCATATATCCATCGTTCCAGCAATCTCTCATTCTATCCACCCATCCATCCATTCAGCAGACAGCTGTTGAATTCCTGTTGTGCTCCAGGTACTGTGCAGAGTCTAGACGTGCACAAAGCATTGTGGTCCTTGCTCTTAAAGAAATTTCAGTTCAGTACGACAAAACACCAAGGAAGCAATGGGTGTCATTTATGTTCTCATGCAGCTTATAATGTTCCACTGATAAGATTGTTTTAAAATAAATTTTCGCTAAATGCATTTATATACTTATAGCTAGAAATGAAGAAAGGATGTGCTACTTGGGAGTATAATTAAGACAAATGTTATTGAATCATTCAGCATTTAACATGTAGTTAATGAGTGCTTATTCTGCACTAGTCCGTCTTCTAGGTTCAAAACTGAAATAGATACAACAGTACCCCCGTATCTGTGATCTCACTTTTTGTAGTTTCAGTTAGCTGTGGCCAAATGCGTTCCAAAAGAGTAAATGAAAAATTCCTGAAGTAAACAATTTATAAGTTTTAAATTGTGCACCATTCTGAGTAGCATGATGAAATCTCTTGCCACTCTACTCTGTCCCACCCAGGACATGAATCATCCCTTCGTCCACTGTGTCCACTCTTGTATACACTACCAGCCCGTTAATCACTTAGTAGCCGTCTTGCTTATTAGATCAGCTGTCAAGATATCATTATGCTTGTGTTCAAAGAACTCTTATTTTACTTAATAATGGCCCCCAAATCATTCACATAACTTTGATTATAATATATTGTTATTATTCTATTTTATTATTAGTTATTGTTATGACTCTCTTTCTGTGCCTAATTTATAAATTAAACTTTGACATAGGTATGTTTGTATAGGAATAAAACATAGTAGATACAGGGTTTGGTACTATTTGCAGTTTTAGGAACCCACAGGGAGCATGGGAACATATCACCCACAGATACGGGGGGACATCTGTGGCAAATAACCATCCACTTTGCTACCTTTCCATTCCTGGCTCTGTCTGTGCTTTGGCTGGAGGAAAATTGTGTGGTTGGAAAAGGACTGTAGCAAATATGAATCATCAACAGGCCTCACCTGTCTGAGTTCTAAAGCGAGTTACCGTCTCCATGGAGCTCCTACCATGCTGCTTCGCCTGCTCCACGTTTTTGTTTTTTATATGGGATCACTGAGATTATCTAACTCAAGGAAAGTTTTTAATAGCTGTGCCTCAGAATAGTGTTAGGATTGGGAAATCTACACCTCTAGTCAGAATAAGAGAAACTGCAGAAGTGCTTGAACCCTGTTTTTGAGTTCACATCCACACATCACACCCTGAAGGAGGAGTGAGACCTTCTGTCTACCTGGTAAATGTCCCCTAGGAAAAAGGAAACTTCAACTTAAAAGGAAGAGGATATAATAATTCCAAAGCTTAGAATGACATTTTGTCTTTAATTTTTCCTGACTCATGAGTGAAATGGCAACAAGAACTTGATATTAGGTTGTATTAGCAGGAATTTAGCCATTTGTGGTCAAACAGCAGTGCAACTATAGGTCGTAGTCTGTCATAAATTTACAAACCACTGAGGCAAGGTACAGTTTATTCAGCATGTCTCGAGGTATGGAAGGAGGGTGGTATGGGACTCAACCCTACAATGAAAGAACAAGACACAGCGAGGTGGGTATCATACCAGAATATCTGTATCCAGGTCGGGACGACAGTGTAAGGCAGGCACTGTGGCAGTTCAGGAAACTGCATTGCACAAATCCTGATGTCTCTTTCTACACTTCTGAAAGGTCTTATTTTATCACTCTACGTGGGAGCTCAGTTACGAGTTGTTGAAACTAAGGAACTTAGAAATTTCTTAGCTCAAATCAAATGCCACTATTGAGGGAGGTCTGCTTTCAAGAAAAAACGAAACTGTATTCAGCTTGAATCTAAAAATTAAACTCAGTTCACTACAGCAAAGGCTGCCAAACTTGTTCTGGCAGATCACCAAGAAGAAAAAGTTTCAAAGACAGAGCCCCTTAACTATGTGCTACCAGCCTTGAGGCTTTCACCCTAAGAGAGACTTGTATCATCAACAGCATGAGACCCAGTTTCGGTGGAATATCATGTTAAAACAGCCTGCTATATTCCATTACAGAAGATACAATCACACTCCGGTGGCTTTATATCAAAAAGATCACCAGTAGTGCATTAAGATTCCAGCAAAACACAAAAGCTGACATAGATCCCTTTTTTAAATAAGACAATATACTGTGTATAGGTTATAATTGAAGTCCAAGAGACCCAACCCTTGGACTAAAAATTTAGTCATTCAAAGTTTGTTTGTAACAGAATCTGATACATAAGATGGTCCTTGGCTATTTGACTTCAGTTTAATTACTACTTGCGTACAAACACGGTATAAAGCCTGTCTCACCACTCCCCTTGCTCTCCACTGCCTCCTGAGGGTACTCTTTGACAGGAGAGTGTGCAGTCACATTCTCTGAGTGAGGGCAAGGCCACTGTTGAGCTTCAAGCTCTTCAGCCCCACCAGTCTTCATGTTTTCAAGGTGTTGTGTGGTGGTGGCACCTGTGCTTAGGGTGAATTAGAGAGGATCCTGGTCCAGTACTGTAACTGACCCAAAATAGCTGCCATGTGAGCACACCCTCCCAGCACTGCGGCCCCAGGGAGTCAGAGACCACACTTCTGCTTGCAGCTCCCCCATGATAGGGTCTCACCTCCACAGAGGGCACAGTGTGATGCAGGACAAGGAGGAGGGGGCACATCTCTTTCCTTCGAGGACACAACTGGCAAGGTGCCCCACCTTACTTTGAATTATATCCTTTTGTAAAAAGGGGATAGTGGATATGAGGATATTGTTCATCTCTGCCCTGATACCCTCATGTTCTTACATTAGTCTGAGTGTTCCAGCATGCCTTCATTTATAAGAGCTCCTTTGCCTGATCCAGACAAACACTTGTCTAAAAGTGTGGGACACACTTAGGAACTAGCACTAGGACTTCTTTATTAAAGTCACTGTGTAGTGGGTGTAGGACTCAGAATATTTTCTAAAAATTGCCATACCACTGTGATTAAGGGACCATCTATGTTTTGTTAATATTTGTTCCTGTATAATTTAGGTAGCATTTGCTTGTCTAGTTTATAGATTTGTGGTGAGAATTATACTTTATACTTTATTTTCTGGGGAGTTAAAAGAATTATTAGGTATTATTATCTCAGTTAAAAAAAACTAAGCTTCAATTTATTTTTTGAAAAGTTTGAATGTCAGATAAAGCATTCATTGGAAGACAAGTGGATTATTGTGCATCAGATTTGTTTCAGAAAAGTAAAAATTTTAAAGTCATATGTGTTTTAAGGATAGTGTTTGTAACTAGCTTTTGTTGTAATCGTGTTGCCTGGAATGCATGTGCTGTGGTAGCTTATGCATTTGCACTTGGATAGCCCTCTTCCTACTAACCAATCAGAATGTAGATATTTTCAGCTTTTAGGTATAGAGAAAGAACAGCATTCATAGGAAAATAATTTTCCAGTGAAGAGTATCCTTGCATGAAAACTCATGTGGCCTTTCTTTATAATAACTACATTATTATTCTCAAAAAGAATGAGTGCACTCCGTGCCAGACCTGAAATTTCCTCTGTGCTGCTGACGACCAGGCATTCCAGACAGACTGGAGTCGGTGTGCAAGTCAGCCGTGCTCCATTATCACCATTCCTGCCACCGCAACGAGGCTGTCCTCTACATTTCTGTCACTGAAATGAATGCCAGCAGTGACAAACATGCAAAACAACTAGGTGTCAGGTTTGGTTTCCTCAAGGCCTCTCTCCTTGGCTTGCAGACGGCCTCTGCCTTGCTGTGTCCTCATACGGCCTTTTCTCTTTGTGCACCCTTCCCTCGTATCTCTCCCCTTCTGACACCAGTTCTATTGGATTAGTGCCCACCCTAACACTTTCATTTTAACTTAATCAGCACTTTAAAGGCCCCTTTTCCAAACACAGTTACATTCTGAGGCACTGGGGTTAGGGCTTGAACGTAAGAATTTTGAGGAGCCACAGTCCAACTCATAACTGTATAAAACGTGAAAAAAAATATTAATATTGTGAGTGACATGGCCCTCTAGGGTGAAATTTAAATGAAAACATTTGCAGATTTCCATATGTGTTTTCATTGTGTTCTTATGCATAATATCTGAAAATACAGAGACTTAATTGTTTCTGGTGCTGTGTTTCTGTTTTGGCAGGCCTGGCAGCTGCGATTCAGTCACCTTGTGGGCTATGGTGCCAAATACTACTCTTACCTGATGTCTAGGGCAGTAGCTTCCATGGTTTGGAAGGAATGTTTCCTACAGGATCCTTTTAACAGGTAATAAGGCGGGTAGGGCATAAAATGTTCCCCTCAACTTCAGTAATCCCCCACCCCACTAGATCTAAAGTCAGGCTCTGAGAACTTCGGCCACCCAGAACACAGCCCAAACGTGGTAGGAAACTGAAGCTCCCTGAGGCAGGCTCATCACTCAGCCCAAACCTCTCTCAGGCCCTTTCAGCAGGAGCCTCCCTCTTGCTTCCAGAGACAGAGCCTGGTCCTGAACTTCCACCTCATTGTGCAGCACTGTGTGGCTATGACCGGCTGGTGATGGCCTGATGCCCAGCCCTCGTGCCCGCAGGTACCCTTTGTGTGAAGACTTTGTGCTTCTGCACAAAATGGGCCCAGACTGCTTTGTCTTCATCCTTTCCTGTAGGTTTTCTTAGTTTTCCAGCCTCTCCTGTTGTCAATACCCTGTTGCTGTCAGTACTTCCATTTACTTTGACAGGTGTCCTTATTTTCAGCATAAGCATCTGAAGTTTCTCTCATGAGGAACACCTCATTTCTTCTTTATTGCCTAACAAAGAACTTGTTACTTTCTTCATTTGGGAGTGGCACCACTAGAAACTTTGGTTATTGACCTTAGCATCCAGTTTGTTCTAGAAAGTTCACCCTCTTCCTGACTTTGGGGCATTTTTCCTTCCCCTTGAAAGACAGTGGCAGTCCAAAAAATGGGGACTGCTCCATCTGCGGCCACTTAGACAGTGTGGGTACCTGCCCAGCATGGCTTTCCACGGCCCTGCCTCATAGATATCCTCATGGGCTAGTCAATGGTTCAGAAGACACAGCCTGCAGCTCTCTGTCTAGAAGGCTATAGGGACATGTCTGTGTGGAGACTCCCGGCCTCTCCCAGAGCATAGTTCCTCAGATTGGGCAGTGGGTGTGGCAAGCTTTAATGAGTCCACAAGGAAATTTCAGCTAGGGACAAGGATGCCCACCCCTTCCCCACAACAGAGGCAGGACAGAGGGGCTGTGGGGGGAGGGAGAGCAGGGCCTGGGAGCATGTCACAAGGCTCCTGTTGGGTGGAGAGGCACAGGAGAGCTCCCATTTCTCCCTGATTGGACCTCCTTCTGACACCAGGAAGTCGAGTTCTGGTTCCATGAGTCCTTAGAAGGAGCTGCCTTTGAAAGCAGACCACTAATTATGATCAGGTCTGATAGTCATTGAAAGCATTTTTGTTCAAGGCTTCATAGTTAACAAGGTGGAGTAAGATTATAACCTAGGTCTTCTAATTCCTAGTCCCTTCTCTTTCCCCACTTCCTGCACACACCCTCAGCTTTTCATACAGTTTGACATAGGTTTGGATTTTCTCAGCAGTTAATAATCACATTCTGTTCCAAATCTTTTGAACTTGAATCTGATGTAATAGAATTTTTAAATTTTTATAGCTTGGTACCCACATGTTATTTTGTCTTCAGTCCTTTACACCTGCAGACATTTGGTCTGCTTTTCAGATTTTATTATTTTCAAAGGATCTAAAGCCAAAATTGACTACAATAAATAAATTTGGGGAATTACATTTTTTTACTGGAGATTTCTATAAAATAGACAAAATATTATCTTGTTTAAAGGAACTACACTTTACTAGAAAACCACATATTATTAAATACATATATTTCCAAGTATTTATATCTTGTTTATATATGCATTCTTGCCTGGACATGTAGTTGCCATGGTTTTATAGACATGTAAAAGTAATCTAGTAAAAATACTTATTGGACTAGAAAATTTCTAACCTCTGTCGAAAGATTTTTTTGATCCCACTTTTGAAAAATTAGCAGGGTGGAAGCTGACATCAGGAAGCCAGGCAGGACAGAGCCAAGGCAGGCAGAGAACTGGAGGCCTACGGCAGGACTCTGACTTAGGCCATGTACAGTGGTTGGGAGGGGATGCCAAGCCCCCGAGGCTGGAATCAGGCCCCTCTCAGCTGTTCCATGAGAAAGCCCAGCCCATATGTCCATATTTCCTGCTTCCTGGCACACTTTGCCTTAGCTCTCACTGCAGGGTGTGCCCCAAATTGGTGTTTGATATGAACATGTTTTTGATATGGTAATGCATGTTCACAAAATTGCCTATACATAAAGATGCTACAGACATAGTAGAATGAAACCATCAAAATTTATTTAATTTATGTTATCATAGTCTGTGGTCATTTCCATTAAAAGAATATCATTTTTCATAAAATACACGAGTAGCATTAAATCGCTTGTCTCCAGGTGCCATTAATTTGGAGAATTTCTGTCTATAAAAATTTTTTTTGCCCATCCAGGCGTGGCTCAGCGGTTCAGCATTAACCCAGGATCCAGGCGATCGGGGTTCGATTCCTGGTCAGGGCACATGCCCGGGTTGCGGGCTCGATCCCCAGTCGGGGGTGTGCAGGAGGCAGCCGATCAATGACTCTCTCATCATTGATGTTTCTGTCTCTCTCTCTCCCTCTCCTTTTCTCTCTCTGAAATCAATAAAAATATTTTTAAAAAAGAAAATTCTTCTTACCTTCTAGTGTTACAAACAGTATTCCTTATAGAATCCAGCTGACCAAGAGTATCTGCAGATGAAAACGAGCTGTTGGCTCCTTTGTCTTTGCCACCCACACACTCGAGTCAGTTTTCTGTTCCCTTGGCTATTATCCTTAGCCAAGGTCTCCCGGGGTAATTAATTCTCTGTTGCCAGCATTTTTCCCCCTTCACTTTTATTTCAGAATGTTATTTTTCTCTTTGTTACGTGCCATCTCAAGTTCTTTTATGAAAGTGAAAAATGGCATAAATCATTTCAAATCGCACTACTAATCCTAAAAATGATGGAGAAGAAGATATAATCTTACTTAATCTGTAATACAGAAACAAAATAATCCTTTCTATGAAGAGATTGCTTGCTATGAAGCAGCTAAAAATATACTTAGCCTTTTACAGTAAATAAATGGTTTTGCTCATTAGAATAATTTAAAAATTGGAATTCAATTTTTAGAAGCAAGAAAATAAAGAGCTGAATTGTCTCATGGTGGCAGGTTTTCTGAATATGATATCAGTGTGGCTTCTGAGAAACTCAAAACAAGTGTGAATGGGGTGGAATTGGCTGTGTGTTCAGGTGCCTGTAACAGTCTCTCCTCTCCCCAGGGCGATGGGGGAGCGGTACCGAACGGAGATGCTGGCCCACGGTGGGAGCAAGGAGCCCATGCTCATGGTGCAAGGTAAACCAAAACGAGGATTGGAACCTTTTTTTTTTTAAGTTTTATGGGTTATTTGTTTTAGTATTAGCACTTTGAGTTATGTTTTTGACCATCTATAATAAAAGCTGTTTCATATTTTCTCAGTATATATTTTTTAAGGAAATGATGCTCCAGCTATGTACTTTTTCAGAGAATCTATTTTATTGTATCACAAATAACAAATTAGTTTTATTGTATTTCTATTCTAATGTTCATTTCTATTTCATTGTATCCCAAATAACAAATTAATTTTTAGTTACTGTGTTTTATTTAGGTGCCAGGACAAAATTTCAGGCTTTAGCTTTCAAAATGTTACTAACACTCTAATCGTAAATTTGTCATCAATTCTCAGAAAATTTGCCTTTAGATTTTAATACATCACAATGTATTTCTTTAGCCAACAGAACTCATTTATTTCTTATTCCTTTATTTCTTTCTCTGAAAGTTTAAAAAATTAGAACTTAATTAACCATTCTCTGAGGCATCACCAGGCTTATTTTCCTATGTAACTCTTTTGGTAATTTTTACATTTAAGTATTTTTACTCAAAATTATTGTAAATGGAAGTGACCATCATGATTTTTTATATAATGTTCTCACAAATATTTCAAGGAAGATGTGAATATTATTGGATACTTTCAATATATTGACAGTTATATTTACAGTTGATCCCTCTGACTATCTGATAAAAATAGCATTTAGGAAATAACTTCCAGTATTAGGGAAATACTATTTTCAGTGTAATACCTGAGTGGGTAATAATAGTAATGGGTCTGACACAAATGTTTTCTTGCCTAGATCTGTTTAGTCAAATGCCTGTTGCTTTTGCAGAGCTCCAGATCCTTTCCTTCAGCTATTCATTTAGAAAAGCAGGTATTTGTTGAGAGTTGATTATGTATCAGGTACTATCATAAGTGCTGAAGATGAAGTAGTGAAAGACAACCTAGACAAAAACCCAGCTCTTAGGGAACTCTTGAGAATTCTATCAGTTTACCCAGGAAAGTGTATTCATGCAGGCTTGATCTGCCCAATGCCACAACAAATTTATAAAAGAGATCCCACAGTCTTATGTAGCACAGCACAGCTCTCCTCTGCCACTAACATTTTGGTTAGTGGCCTGCGAGTTGACCTCTCAAGATAAAGTAGGCATGCTGATGCCTCCTCAGTTTTCCGGTTGACCTTTATTGAACTTGGCTATAACCAGGAACTTTTAAAAATGTTTTTCATGTATCGATTAATCTTCTAGCAACCCTATGAGGTAGGAATTATTATCCCCATTTTACAGCTGATGTAACAGGCCTGCTCCTGGTCTAAGTCATGAGGCAGTGAGTAGAAGACCCAGGATTTGAACCTATGACTTCTGACAGCAGAGACCAGGCTCTTTATCAGTCTTTTTGTGGAACAGAACACCTACCTTAAGGCTCTGTTGTGGACTCGTGTGAAAGTGAAATTAATTGGCTCATAACAGTAAGCAACAGGTAGTTTAAATTGTGTGCTTTTTAGCTGATAGTTTTGGTGCTATGTAGACATCCCACTGAGAGTTGCGATTAGAAGAAATGCTTCAGGATTGCTTTCTCATATGGATTTTTTGTTAGTTATATTCTCCCAGTAGCAGTGCTTAGCTAGACCAGTATCTAAGTGTTCTCTGCGTATAAATATTAGCTTACATGTGGTTCCATCAAAATAAAAAAAAAAGGAATCCTTTTCAGTGTTTGTCTTTTGGCTGGTGTATTTTTTCTACTCTTCTTCCAAGAATGTTGTTAAAAAATGTCTCTACAAATTTTGTTCTTTATATGAAACATTTTTGTGTTAAGAAATTTAATATTTTCAAAACTAAAATTCACACACTCAAGAGAAAAATAAGACCATGATTCAAACCAGAAATGATAAAGCATTCAGATTTCAATACGATAGAATGGTTCTGCTTTTAAACTTTAATATTTTCCTTAATGTTGTTCTGTCATATCTTATTAATTCACAGGATTTGTTATATGTCAAAGATGAATGGGGGAGCGTGCAAAGAGATTATGCCTATTGTCACTTTATGGGGTTGGATTTGTAAGGCAAGACCAGCAATGGCTTCTTGTTTTCTTGTATGCAGCCAGCCTGTCCCCCAAACAGGAATGTCATAGATGATGTCTCATAGCCTTAACTCCAGGGTATCCCTAGGAGGAGTGATTGGTGAAATTACTGAGAATTGTGATATAAAAACATAAGCCATTGAGTTGATATTATTCTTTTATTTTATAGGTGCTGTATATATTTTATTTAACTACTTACTAGATAAATGTAAAGAATTATATTAAGTAGAAAAAAGTAAAGAAATAGAATACAGTGGCCTTGAGCACTTGCAGATTTCACCTCCACAGGTACCAAAGACTGACTAAGGCACTTGAGCATCCTCATCTTGGTGTCTGTGGCGGTTCTTGGAACCAATTCCCGTGGATACCAATGGATGACTGTACCTGCCACCAAATATTGTACCCTCTGACCAAATGACAAATTTATTAACCTCCTTACTTAAGACTTAGGTTTCAAATTCACTTCAAGCCATTTTGAGAATCAAAATACTTATGCAGTGAACTTATGCTTAAATGATACATATTCAACAAAATCAAATATATAATAGTTTTGATCTTTGAATAATAAATACTACACAAGTGGACTTTCTGGCTACTTGGTTTTTTTAGAATCCCCTTGGTCTTTCCTATTGCCCACAGATGAACCTGCTTGTGGCCAGAACCCAATCTAAGGAATTCCCAGAGAACACAGCATCCCTCTACTTCTTTTCTTGCTGTTGTTTGTCCACATTCACCAGTTAAAGGCTTCCTCCAGGCAGTTGCAGCAACAGAAGCTCTTCTTAAAGAGCCTATATTTGTTTCCTCTCAAAACTCTAAACACCATTTGAAGACAACAAAATAGTGGTTAGAATAGCATTTCCTTCCTCAGAGAAGAAAAGCGGCCATGTGGTGCAACAGCATTGGATTTGCAGTTACTAGCTCTGCCACTTACTATCTGGAAGTTACTTGAGAAATTCACTTAATCTCCATATGGGAGGTAAAATATGATTTGACTTCAAAACACTTATTTCTTATCTGCTTCTCCATAGCTCCTTTTTCAGTCCATCTCTGACTGTGTGTGTGTGTTATAATTGATATAATAGAGGCAATAGAAAGAACATTATAGATTTAAATTATGTCCTTACCTAGTTTTTTTTCTCATGTCTAATTTTAATTCCAGAATGTAAAGCTTTTTTAAACTAAAGTATATTTGACATACAACATTATATTTCAGGTGTATAACACAGTTAGATTTCACATTTATACACCTTACAGTGATCACCACAAAAAGTCCACTATCCTTCACCATACAAAGTTATTGTGATATTGACTGTATTCCCTATGCTGTACTTTACATCCTAGTGACTTATTTATGTTATAACTATAAGTTTGTACCTCTTATTCCCCTTCATCTTTTTGCCCTTACCCCACCACACAATCCTCTGGCAACTATCAGTTATTTTGTATCTATGAATCTGTTTTATTTGTTCATTTGTTTAGTTTTTTAGATTCCACACATACATGAAATGATACAAGTATCTGTCTTTCTCTGGCTTACTTCACTTAGCATAGTACCCTTTAGGTCTTTTTATGTTGTCTCAAATGGCAAGATTTCATTCCTTTTTATGGCTGAGTAATATTCCAGTGTGTGTGTGTGTGTGTGTGTGTGTGTGTGTGTGTGTGTGTGTGTGTGTGTGTGTATAATATACATAGATCTCTATCTATAGCCACTTCTTCTTGATCTGTTCATCTATGGATGGATACCTGGATTGCTTCCATATCTTGGATGTTGTAAATAATGCTTCAGTGAACATAGGGGTGCATATATCTTTTTGAATTAGTGTTTTGTTTTCTTCAGATAAGCACCCAGAAGTAGAATTGCTGGGTCCTTCTTTGTCTCTTATTATAGCCTTTGTTTTAAAGTCTGTTTTGTCTGATAGAAGTATTACTAACCACAACTCGTTTTGTTTTGTTTCCATTGTCATAAAATATCTTTTCCATCCCTTTACTTTCAATCTGTGTGTATGTCTTTCAATCTGGAGTCTCATGTTGGCAGCATATGTAAGGGTCTTATTTTCTTATCCATTCAGTCACCCTATGTTTTTTTCAACGGAGCACTCATTCAATTTACATTTAAAGTAATTATTGATAGGTATGTACTTATTGCCATTTTGTTTTCATACTAGATTTATAAGTGGTTGGTATATCTTTACTATATATTTGCCTTTACTAGTGAGATTTTTTTCTTTCATATATTTTCTTATTTCTAGTTTTGATCTTTTCTTTTCCACTTAAAGAATTCCCTTTAACATTTATGGTAATGCCATTTAAGTGGTGACAAACTCCTTTAGCTTTTGCTTGTCTGGGAAAATCTTGATTTCTCCTTCAGTTCTGAATGATAACTTTGCTGGGTAGAGTATTCTTGGTATTCATCATGTTGAATATATTATGCCACTCCTTTCTGGCCTGCAAAGTTTCTGTTGAAAAGTCATTTGATAGTTCTGTGAGCATTCCCTTGTATGCAACTAGTTGTTTTTCTGTTGCTGCTCTTTAAATTCTACCTTTATCTTTAACTTTTAACAATTTAATTATAATGTGTCTTGGTGTGGGTCTTTTCCAGTTTATTGTCTTTGGAACTCTCTGTGATTCCTGGATTTGTATCCCTGTTTTCTTCTCCAGTTTGGGAAGTTTTCAACCATTATTTCTCCACATAGATTTCTACCCTTTTCTCTTCTTCTTCTGAAACTACTATGGTTCTAATATTAGTACACTTGATGTTGTCCCAAAGTTCCCTTATGCTATCCTCATTCTTTTTAATTTTTTTTCTTTTTTATCTTCCAGCAGGTGAGTTCCACTATCCTGTCTTCTAGATTGCTGATCCATTCTTTTGCGTCATCTGATCTGCTGTTGATTACCTCCAGTGTATTTTTTATTTCACTTGATATATTCTTCAGTTCTGATAGATCCTTTCTATAATTTTTATCTCTTTGTTGAAGTTCTCACTGAGTTCACCCACTTGTCTGCAGAGTTTGATGAGCATCTTTCTGGCTATTACTTTGAACTCTTTGTCTAGTAGACAGCTTACCTCAGTTTCATTTAGTTCTTTTTGTGGGGTTTTGCCCAGTTGTTGTTTTTTTATTTGAAACATATTCTTTTCTCTCCTCATTTTACCTGTTCATTTCTGTGTATTCAGTAGGTCAGTTAAATCTCCTGAACTTGAAAAAGTGGCCTTATTTAAAAGGTGTCCTGCAGGGCCCAGTGGTGGAATACCCCTTGTCACCAGAGCCTGGTATGGTCACACTGGCAGGTGATGCTGATCCCTGACCCACACTGGCTGTAAGGTCTGGCCATAACTGTTGTGGGTTCACTGGTGTGCAGGGCAAGCCTTTGTTGTGGTTGGCTTCAAGGCCCAGCCATGCTGTTGCAGACACACAGCAGTGTACTGGTGCTGACACTGGATGAGGCAGCACAGGAGCCACTGGAAGGGTGCTAGCCTGGCTTGGTTGTCAGGGAAATGCAGGATGGAATGAATAGTGTTAGGAAGGTTAATAGAGAGTTTCAGAAATGGCTCCTGCCGGTGTCAGACCAGCTAGGTTAAAGCAGGGGGGAAAGGGCTCTGCCAGCACCTCTGACTCTGGAGAAAGTTCCAACAAATCCCTGTCCCTCCAGGACACACACTAAAATTAGTCAATGTATCCCTTCACATGTGACCTAGGTGCTTTTCAAACTGCTGCTCTGTGCCAGGACTCAGAAAGAATGCAACCTGGATTTCCTACAGCCCTTTAGCCCTCCCAGACGTAAGCCCCACTGGTTTTCAAAGCTACATGTTAGGGGGCTCCTCTTCCTGGTGCTGGGTCCCCCAGGCTAGGGCTTGGACCCCTCACGCTATGGGGATGGCCTCCACAGTTGTGATATCCTTCCCACTTGTGAGTCATCACATAGGGAGTGGGGGTTAGGGAGTAGGGTAGGTCCTGACTAAATTTAGTCTCTACCCCTCCTGCTCTTTTTATTGTGGCTTTTTCTTTATATCTGTAGTTGTAGAAAATCTGTTCTGCTAGTTTTAGGTCATTTTCAGAGATAGCTGGTCTATATGTGATTGTAGTTTTGGTATCAATGAGAGGAGGTAAGCTCAGGATCTTCCTACTTTGCCATCTTGAACTTGAAACCAGGAGCCTTGCTCTTGAATGCCAGTTTAGCTTGTCCATGAAACCTCATTCCTTGTGATTGGTGCACTGCCCCCGCAACAAACGTGTCTCCAAATGGGATCGCCAAGTCACTGCCCGCACTACTGTGCATGCGTCTCTCTCATTATCTAGTTTTAAGTACATTCATAACATATATAAATATATATGTTACAGACTCAATATTCAGTTACTTAATCCCCTGCTAAACACATTATGGCAATACCTGAGTGAAACCAAATTTTTTAATTGCCAAGAATTCTGGGATGAGGTTGAGTTCTTTGTATTCAGTTGTAAATGTTAAGTTTTCTGCTGTTCATTCCACCCTTCACAATGTTTTTTGATTGATGTTAAGAATCACATTTCTTAAAGTTTTTTGCTTAAAAGAAACCATGCTGTAGATGAATGGATAAAAAAATCTGGGTACATTTACACCATGGAATACTATGCAGCTGTAAAAAAGAAGGATCTCTTACCCTTTGAGACAGCATGGATGGACCTGGAGAATATTATGCTTAGCGAAATAAGCCAGTGAGAGAAAGACAAGTATCACATGATCTCACTCATATGTGGAATCTAATGAACAAAATAAACTAATGAACAAAATAGGTCCAGAGACATAGAAGCATGCAACAGACTAAAGGATCTCAGAGGGAAGGTGAGGATGGGGAGTGGGTGGAGAGAGATTAATCAAAGAATTTATATGCTTATATGCATAACCTATGGACACAGACATTGATATGGGGAAGGCCTGTGGTTGGGGTAGATGCTGGGTAGAGGGGATCAATGGGGGGAAAAGGGAGACAACTGTAATACTTTCAACAGTAAAGATACATTTAAATAAATAAATTAAGAAGGAGACGAAGAAACTATGCCGATGATTATATTTTCATTTATTTTGCCATTTTAAAAATATACTAAAATATTTTCTAAGTGTGCTATGGTGAACATGATATAAAACTCAGTTTCTAGTACAATCATTTCAGAAAATGTTTGGTTTTCTAGAAAGATAAACATGCCATAAGTTGTGTGAGTGGCAAGGAAGTAATATTTGTACCCACTAGGAAACCGAAATGTTTCTTACTACAGCAAATAAAAGAGTGGGACTCTATGGCTATTAGGGACTGAGGCTATGTTATTTCAGCACTTTGTAAGTGACATAAATTACTCATTCAAGCAGACATATCCTTTGTAGACTACTTTTTGTGTTTTATATTATCTAAAATTCTTGAGTAAATGGACCTTATTGAGTTTTTAGGTTCAGATTTTTACGTATCTTTAAATAACCAGGAAAAAGGCTAACATACTGAAAAGTTACCATGTGCCAGCTGCTTTCTGCTATGCTACCTTATTTAATTTGCCTATAATGTAGGTCTTATTGTCCCTATTCTTATAGATAATGAAATTATGTTAAAGTTCATTCTTTTTTTGTGCTGACTGTCCTTCTGACTCCCACATCTTCCTCAGATCTTTAAATTCTGACTTGAGATTGAGCTGGTCTTTAGAACATGGAGGCTATAAGTGACATGAGTCTTGAGGCCTTAGTGACCCCCAAAGTCCAAAGTCACATGCTAACTATTCCCATTGGCATTGGAGAGTCCTGCCTGCCTTTCACTGATCCGCAATAAAAAAAAATTTTAATCTATTTTTATATGAGCTCTTTTAGACTTTTGTGGCAAAGCTATCAACTTAGTTTATGGCCATTTTTAGTCATGGTGGTTCTGATAGAAAGATTCTCACTGCAGTAGGAGGAGCATGACGCTCAGTTCAGTTTCATGTTTCTGCCTCTGGTTATAACATTCTTTATGCTCTCATCCTTCAACCTTTGCAGAAAGAATTTTGTGAAGGAAAGAAAAGATTAAAGTCCAAGATTTTAGCATTCCAGAGGTTATTTTCAAATATTAAACAACTTTATTTCTTTGTTCCTTTCTAGAAAAGAAAGTTAACTTTATTTTTATGTCTTTCTGTGGCCAAAAGTAGTATGCAAGTACAGATACAAAGTAATAACTTGACAGAATTTTAAAAAGGACCCAACATCAGTTTCGAATAAAAGAAATGGTAGGTAAATAAGTCAATTCTCAGTGAAACTCCCTCGGTTTGTTTTCTGTATTGCCAAAATGGCTCTTGGAACCAAAGTCTAGAAGGGCCTTACCTTAAGCTAATCAAATCATTATACCTTAGATTTCTGAAGAGCTTTCTGGTTTTCAAAACACATTCAGTTTTGCCATAATTATCCTATCTTATATTCTGTATCTTCTCTTCTAACTTACTACATATTATTTTTGTCCCAGAAACAAACCAGAGAATTGTGGTTTATATTCTAAAATGTCCTCCCTATACTCCAAGGAGATTAATACAATCTATGGTAACTACTGTTCACTTTTAAAAGCATTCTTGGTTCTGTTATTAGTCAGCACACCCAATACCCAGATCATGGTTTCACACCATTCTCCTTTAAAAGGAACCAGAGCTCTTTGAAGAAATGGGTGATTCTGGGGCTAAGTGTGCAGTCTGAGTCTGGAGTATCTACTAGTAACAGAAAGGAAACACACAGCAATGTGGGTATGTGTCAGGGCATCAAGCAACCACTAAAAAGAGTTCCCAAATGGCCAAAACTACAACATTTTGAGTAACAAATAAATTAGGTAGTGTCAGAATATAACACAAATTACGAAATATATATCCATGAGCTCATACTGATATAAATGATTGAATAAATAAATATGTAAATAGAGAGAATAGACAAATCTCCCCTGCAGAAAAATTTCAGATAATTTATGTAGAGGAGGTGGAGCATAACTCCCTACCCCTGAAGTGTGGGTCTTCGCAGAGTGGCTTTCTTCCAAAGAGGACAGTGTGGAAGGGAAAAAATCAGAGTAACTAGATTGTGCAGAAACTGATAAACACTTTTAGCCACATGCTCAAGGTCAACACCACCAGTGATAGGTCATGTTGATAAGATATACCCTTGATATAATGTGTTACGGAGGGTACTTCACCTCTGTACTCCTCTTTCCCAAATCCATAACCTCGAGTCTAATCATGAGAAAACCATCAGACAAACCTAAATTGAGGGGCAAAGTACAAAAACCTGACCAGTATATCTCAAAACTGTCAAGGTCATCAAAAACATGGGAATTTGAGAAACTGACACTGTCTAGAGGAGCCTAAGGTGGCACAACTATATGCAGTGTGATATCCTAAATGGGACCCAGGAGCAGAAAAGGGACGTTAGATAAAACTAAGGAACTCTAAATTAAGTATGACTTTAGTTAATAATGCTGTCAATATTGGTGAGTTAGTTGTGAAAAGTGTGCCATAACAGTGTAAGATAATAGAGGAAATGGACTGACTGGTGCAGTATATGGGAACTCTGTGATATCTTCACTTTTTCTTTTCTTTTTTTTTTAAAATATATCTATTGATTTCAGAGAGGAAGGGAGAGGGAGAGAGAAACATCATCAATGATGAGAGCGTCATTGATCGGCGGCCTCCTGCACGCCCCCTACTGGGGATCGAGCCCACAACCTGGGCATTTGCCCTGAACGGGAATCAAACCTTGATCTCCTGGATCATAGATCGATGCTCACCCACTGAGCCATGCCTGGCCAGGCTATCTTCACTTTTTCAATAAATATATAACTATCTTAAAATTGAAAGTATAAAAACAAAAAAGCCTCTTTGGTAAGATTTTTGGTAATAACACTACCACTTACAGTTCTCACTCCACTGTAACTGTTTGCCACATTTTGCCATTTCTGGTGCTACTGTTACTTCCTGTGGGGAGCACACAGAGGCATATAATTGGAGGAGGAGGGTAATTGTAGCAAGAAATGCGGCTAGGGAGGTAAATAGGCATCAGATCATGTGGAGCACTGGAGACACTGTAAAATATTTTTGGCACTTATTCTGAGGACCATGAGAAAGCATTGGCAGTATTTTTATGGCAGGTAGTGACAAGATCAGATTTATGGTTTACAGTATCCACTAACTGCTGAGGAAGGGGACGTGGTAAATTCTGATATGAAGAGGCTCCTTGCTGCTGGCAGTAATCCTGGTGAAAGAGGATGGCTGGGCCTGGGAGAGTAAGCAGTTGGGATGAAAAGAGGTTTTATGATTTAAGAAATATTTATGAAGCAAAAGCAGCAGGTCTTGGAATTGATTTGGCATGAAAATGAGTGAGCAGGACATGAAAGATAACTCCCAAGTTCCCTGCTTTCACAGCTGGAGAGGTGGTCATGCTGTTATGGTGACTGAGAGCCAGGGGGAACCATTGCTCAGAGCAGTAGGAGCAGTGGCCAACTGAAGTGTGAGGTATTAGAAAGGATATGATAAAAACATAGAAGCAAGAAGTGGGCCCATTGTCCTAAAACAATTCGGCCACTGTGTAGAATTTTGCGCAAGAAGCTCTTAAGTCAAAGGAATTCAGTCCCCAAAGCACTGAAGGGGCCTTGTGCTGAATTAGGTCTGGGAAGCACTTCTTCCCTAAGAGGTCTAATGATGACAGAAACCCACTGTCACACTGCAGATCCATTCTTGCTTTATACAGCTCTCACTAACAGGATGACACATTTATTCAAATTGACACAAATGATTTTGTCTACTTTTAACAATTAATGCCTTGTTGATACAGCATCTTTAGTTAATAAGCATTTAGATGCTTTTATTTTTTTTAATAACCTGATAGTCCAAGTGTGCTTAGCATGTGGCTCTATTGTCCTGTTATTCGTACAATACAAACATTACGGCGCAATCAAGGAGCAGTAAGTCCTGTCTGTCAACAGAAGTACAGCTGACATTTAAAGTAAGAAAGCTACATAAGCAGTCATTGTTCAACACTGGCTTGATTGATTTTCCCTATTGTCAAATTGGATACACAGTCACTTAAACAGAAAAGACATTTTACTTTGTTTTATGGCACTAAAAATTAGTTGTAGTTATTATATTCAGTTTTAAAACATGTACGACATTTAATCATGCAATTTTGTTAATCCCTCATTAGTACCATTGTGTGGCAAAGCTGGCAGGTCCAACATGATATGAGATCAGTAAGCACACGAGCTTTATGGTTATTCCTAAGTTTATTTTTTATATATGTCTCTTTGCTTTTTATTTTTTTTAATTAAATGAGATAAACATTAACACATGACAGGTTCTGCCTGACTTAGCCAACATCTGTGGCCCCCGGATATACGGGGCCTCTGCATAAATGAATGCCAGGACGAACTCAAAGGACATGCATCAAGGCTTCTGAGTGCCCATCCCTGAACCTATTTACATTTGTAAGTCACTTTTGAAGAAACCCCCTCACACAGATACATTAAATATTAAAAGATAAGATGATTTAAAACTAGCAAGCAAAACTGTGCTGTTGGAAGTCAATTATTCAGATAAATTTTGATGAGTTGCTAAAAAGTTTTAAATACATGCCATCTTTTTTTCCCTTCTGGTTGTCAAAAAGACCTTCCCCATCACTCTCTGACCCCTAACTATTTTTTCTCTATAACAGGTGTTTACTCCCTGACATAATGTAACATTTTATTTATTGGCTTATGGTCTATGTCCCCAATAAAGTGAAAACTCTATGAGAGGAGGGAAACTATTATGTTCACTGCTATATCCCCAGCCCCTGGAATAGAACTTGGTACATGGGCAATCAATAAATATTTGTTAAATGAGTGAATACATAAATATTAAAATATACTTATAAGGTCAGATATTTCTTGTTCCATTAAAAGGTGGTGATTATTAGAAAAGGGACCATTTTTTATTCACCTTGTTCTGAAAATTCTTATATCCATTAATATTTCCAAGTATTTTGAGGGCCTAAATGTTTTGGTGAAGGTCATTTATAACATAAAAGAAAAATACACATGGTAAAGGTGTTCTATCACCCACTTGTTCAGTATCTTGCCTCTTCTCTGATTTCGTATCGTTGTGTCTGCTCAGTTGTTTGGTTGTCAGGTTCGCCTTTGTTCTCCTGACACTTGTTCCAGCTTCTTCCTCCTCACGTCACCCACATCAGGACCTCTGCCTCACTTGCCGCAGTTCGTTTTTGATCAAAGAGCTTTCATCAGCAAGGAGGTGGAAGCCATCCATTTGGCTACCTGAGATGTTTTGTGTTCTTTGTAGAGCTTTTCCTCTCAACACTACATAGATGTATTATACTGTACATAACCAGTGTTCTTCAAGATATAATAAAATAGATCATTCCTTGTGTTTTATAATTCATATAATGCAAGACCAAGTCAACCTGGTAAATTACTAAAGTTACTTAAGAACCTAACATTAAAGTGGAAAATACTTTTACTACTATAGGAGGTCAGAGATAAATTCTGCAACTTGATTTATGACAATTAGTTGTGTGCTTTGTTATATAAGGGAAATCAACTCCTGGGGCTTAATTAAAGTAGGACCAAGTCAAAGCAGAACTGCCTCAGGCCAGGCTGCCCCTGCACGCCTTGGCCTTCAACACCGCCTTCTGACATCTCTTCCAGGCACCTGCGCACGTGGGCTTCCAGGATTATTTGGTTTTAGCTACACCACCTTCATTAGCGTCTAAGATTGAAATAGCTATCTAGAATATTGTCTTTTGTTAAAATACATTATTTTTATTCTTAGGTTAGTGACAAGTAAATAATCTGATAGAATAAAAATTAAAAAGTATTGTTAGTTGTTAATAATGTTAATTCATTTAAGCTTAGCAAATATTTATTGAATACTTACTGCTAACCAGGCACTTTGGGGACACAGAAATAAATAAGAATAATATATAGACCCTGTATTTATGTGAGGACTATAGCATCCTGTGAGAATTACAAAAAGGAGCCCCCTCTGGGAGGTAGAACTACAGAAAGGTTCCCATGTGGAGACCACAGTCTGCAGGAAGACACAGGGTTTAGGACTATAGGATTCCTGGGTTTCAACCCCTCCTTCCCCCAGCCAGCTGCCTTAGTACTCTGCGCTAATTGGGTGACCAGGTGAGGTCCCTGGGGGAAGGAACTGGATGTCAGCCCTCAGGAAGGCTCTATATGTGCCTATTGTATTAATGGGCATAAGACCCTGGAGTCTGCAGCCTGTTTTCACTAGATTGCATTACCAAAATAATTCCAGTCTATTCCCAGAGACCGGAAACATTCTATAAACACCATAGGCACCCACTCTTTCAAAAGCTACTCAAATGTTCTTTGTTTATAAATAGAAACAAAAAGGTCAAACTTTGAACTAAACAGATTAGTAACATTTGAGATGCAAAGAACTAAAGCTAAATGAAAGGTCAGTATTTCAAAGATACAGATAAACAGAAGAGAAAATGTGTGAGTATTGTACATGAAATGCCCTCATGAAAAGAGTGGCAGTTTTTTTATTTTCTAAATATTCCTAGAACACCAGGAATAAGTCGTTCCTGCGGGTGATGGTGTTTTCCTAATACATCAGGCAGATAACTGCATCCTACCATACTAGAAACTTAGGAGCATTTTCCAGTGTAGGGTGGTAGAAACACATGGCATATTGGTATCTTTCTCCCAAGAAAAGGAAGTCAGCTTTTACCAAAAACCATAGCTCTTTTCTTCTGCTAAACTAACCCAGAATGCTCTGTTATCCTTGGATCCCCCTCCACACACACACTTTATTGCAAATATTCCAATGACTAAGTTAAACTAACATAATTTTTGCTTCTGGGAAAGTAACTTTTAAACAGAATTTTAACCTGTCAGCAGTGTACTACTATATATGTGTGTGTGTGTGTGTGTGTGTGTGTGTGTGTATGATTACCATATATATGTGTGTGTGTATATATGGCTCTTTTTATTTCAGTACAATGCCTTGGTTCTGCCCATAGGGCAAGTGAGTATTGATTATAAAAGAGCTGGGTGGAAGGGACAGGTGAAGGACCCCACTAGACCGAAACCGTTGTACTGGCGTCAGAGTAAAGCACCTCTTATAAACGCTGGGCCTCAGAAATTCCTTCCTAACTGATTTCAGATAATCTGTTTTAAACAGCATGTCCAAAGGAGATTCGCTACCCAGGGAAGGTCAAGGGACAGTGACATAATGAATGTATGCCAGATGAGAACATAGACAATATCTTTAATACACCTGACACTAATTTGGTAGGTGGTGTTATCCCCATTTCACACATAGGGAAAGTAAGGCCTAGAGCAGTTGAGTTGCCTCCCAGTGTTGCAGAGCTATTACATGGCAAAGTAAGGATCTGACCCAAGCCATTTTGTCTTCAAAACCCTGAGATGCTCCCTGCATCTGCTGGCTCACAGCACTCCACCCTGACCCCTCTTGGAGCTGTAGATTCTTCATAAACTCTTTTGTTGCTGTTGACTTTGGGTAGGTAGTGCTTGCTATGTAAATGTGATGAGCCCTCTTCCATAGGTGAGCCATCTGAGGTAATGTCTCTGGGATTTGACTTTATTTGAGGTGAGAGCTTTTCCCCCCCATGTTTTTTTCTTATAGTAGACTCATTCCAAGAAATATACCAATGATTCCATTTTTAGATTATATCAATATTTGCTACTTTCTAAAAAGAATGTAGATAATATTCTTTCAGCTCTTTTGATTGCTTAATGAAAATCTTCTTTAAAAATGGTCCTTACAGCCCTGCCAAGAGTGGCTCAGTGGTTGAGCGATCGGGGTTCGATTCCCGGTCAGAGCACATGCCTGGGTTGCGGGCTTGATCCCCAGTCGGGGGCGTGCAGGAGGCAGCCAATCAGTGACTCTCTCATCATTGATGTTTCTGTCTCTCTCCCTCTCCTTTCCTCTCTCTGAAATCAGTAAAGATATATTTAAAAAAAAAAAAAAAATGGTCCTTACAGATGGTGTTCTTAACATGTGGTTACAATTGTATACTGTTGGCAATGGGCTAAAAATGGGTTAGAAAAGCATATGTCATTCCTACAAAGCTCCTGATCTACATTCTTAGCTTGACACCCTGAGGCATGGAGCTTCAAGAGCTGAGGAAACAAGAAGCCATAAGTATCTCTAGCAGGACCAATGCTGGGGCCACACTGATGAATTTACTTTTAAAAACTACCAATAAAAGGTAAAATAATTATGGTAGTCATAGAGACCTAGAGCAGATTTTAGAGGAAGAATTTAATTTAGTTGAAGGTGTGCTTACTAACTCTTGTTTGAAATGTTGCCAGAGATTATAGAGACAGAAAAATTTCTCTTGGTTTGACTGGATCATTTCCTGAAAGATCATTTACAAGATACCTTCTAGTGTTTATTTGAGTCTTTTCAGTTATCTCTAAAAGAAACTTTTTCCTTTTGACTATTAGGTAATTTTGCTAATAATTAAACTAGATTTAGATCATACCTAAACCTAGTTTTCTTTTTCACCTAATAGTTTATTTTTACCTTAAAGTTTTTTAATAGAATAATTACTCCTTTATCTCAGAGTGTGCATATATCAAATATTTGAATAACATCAAGTTCTTTTTCTCCCTCCTCACATAATTTATGCTGTATTAAGTAACACATGTTTAGTGTTTCAGTATCTTTTTTTACAGTACTAAATATATGTTTAGTTTGATGAAGCTATAGGGTCAGGAAGACAGCTAAACTCCATTTACATTTTTCCTAAAAGCAGTTTAAAGAAAACAGAGTTTTTAAAAAATTCTTAAAATCTTAAATCACACACTCAAAATGATTGAAATGTCAGCACCACATTTATTTTTGCCTTTTTTTGATGCACACATTTTTTTCACTTTAGGATCAGAATTTTATTAAAGTGCTGCAGTAGTCTTGTGTACTGGTTTTCCTCAGATAAATAATACCTTGTTGGATATTAACCAGTAAGACTAATTTCTACTACTTTTATATTTACAGAGTTGAATGGACAGGAGAGAAAAACAGTAACAATCATGAGAATAACAATAACTACTGCTACATGCCTTTGATGGGTGCTTTTGATGTGCCAGATACTGTGCTAAGAATGTTGCGCTATCACCTCCTTGAATTCTCTAAACAATCTGAGGAGTGCATTTAGTGACTCATGCCCAAGGTCATGCAGTAGCAAGTGGTAGAACAAGGATTCAAATTTAGGCACTCCTACTTGTCTTCTGTGGACTGGTAGGTAATCTCAGGTTTTTTTTCAGGTTTTACCAGGCACCTTTTACTTTGGAAATAGTTGTACGCATATTCCACTACATTTTCCCCTTTGCTTTTTAGTAGTTTCTGGTAACTGAATTGTCTTATCATGAATACACTGACGCTCAAAGAAAATATTTTTGAGTTCACAGAGCAAGATACCGTGGGGACTTATCTGAAAGGTAGCATATGCTAACTAGAACTGACCAGGTATCCATTACCTTATATACATGAAAGCGGTTTTATAGCAAAATACAGCTTTTTGAATGAGAACGCTTGAATACAGTTTTTTTACTTTACAACACACTCATTGGCAGAAACCTTTTCTTGCACAGTGTAACAGGAATAAATAAGGAAATCATGCCATGGAACGAGACTTAAAATTTAGTGGCTCCAGGATTACATGGTTTCTATAATAGAGGTAAGTGGCAGCCCACAATAATAGCCAAGCAAATAGAATCTCTAATCTTTGGCTTGTTTGGCTATTTACTCAACGTGTCCTCTGAAAGAGCTAAGAGCTGAGAGCTTTCTAGAAGTAAATGAAAGAGAGCACCTGCATTCTCAAGGCTCAGACTCCCTTTTGTAAATGCACTGAATTTTTAAGAGGGTGTGTACATGTTTAATGTGTGGGTGTGTTTGTTTAAGGAAGACATTGAACTTCAAAAGGCACAATGTTTTGTAACCCAGAAATGGAATTATTCAATCTGGCGATGAAATTGAAATAAACTAATTTGTAAACAGAGCAGGTATGTGGGCCTCCACTTGGTGGATCCGCCTCATCTAGCAGGAAGTTCAGATGCTTTGCTTCAGTCCAATCAGGAACCCCAGATATAGAACCTCCTATTTGAACAGCAACAGATATTAACCCAGCCTGGGGGCCAATGGAGTTTTTTCAGTTCAAAGGAGGAAAGGAATTTCACTTTCTGGCTGATATCCTCATTTTCTCAGGAACTGATTGTAGATAGTGGGAGTCCACCTTTAGAAAAAGGTGTGGGTAACCACAGCCTTGTAGCAGAGAAAATCTTCAAAGCAGAGAAGGTGAGCCATACAGTTGCCCTAGGCTTGGGAGAGACTGATCTGGAGTAAGAGTTCTGATCTCATAAAATTCACTTTAGACTTTTCAAACTGCCAGGCCAGCCTTAGTACTCTTAATTCCTAATCGGTCTAAGCTGAGTTTGGCACATATAATTATTTCAGCTTAAAAAATAGCCATTAACTATTATAATGGGTTTTTAGAATTGGTAGTGCTGGGAATACACAGGTACTCCTTTCACACATTCCCAAATCTATATAGACAATCTGCTTTTCAGTATCTCCCAGTTATTACGTTTGGTAGCAAAGGACAGGGGTAGCATTGAGAGAATATCTGGGCAAATCAGAGGCTCTATCTTACTACTTTGGTCTCTTAAAAAAATTGTGGTAAAGTATATATAACATAAAATTTACCAATTTAACCATTTTTAAGTGTGCAATTCAGTGGCATTCACAATTTTGTATATTCACAATCTTGTGTAACCATTACTTCTATCCATTTCCAGAACTTTTCCATCATCCCAGTGATCTTTTCTTGATAAAACCTTTTATCACAGCTGCTAACAGATAGAAAAATGGATTGACTGTTGTAATTAATCTTGTTTCCTCCTTTTAGTAGGTAAGTGGTTATCCTATAACAAGCAGATGGCAAAAAGTAGGAAAAAAGTAAAACCAACATTATTTATTAGCTGGATATTTGTGATTGTGAGTTTGATGATAATATCCTAAATGCCTAAAATTATAGACCATTGTTTTGGAATTCATCTTGTGGGGGGGAAAGGCAACCCCATCCTTCAACTCCTGAACTCAGATAAAGCTTTTCATAAACCTTTGGATCTGATTGTTATTCTTACCAGTGATGGAACATTTTCTCTGTGTTAAATGCACTATTTTATTTAATCCCTATAATAATCTAGCAGAGTAGATGACATTATGCCAATTTTATGAACTTCAAACATTACACTTCACTCTAACATTTTACCTTTACTCAGGTTGCTTCTAGCAGAAATGAGACCTGGGAAATTAAGAAGCCAGTCTGAGGTACCTTAGGTTAACTCAGGGTAATTGCTCATCGAACCCTTGCTCTAACCAGAGGATATAGTGCCTTTAGAGGACTCTAAAGTTGTGTTTTGAAAAGGAAGAATTTATCTTTCCTCTCTATTCTTCCTTGGCAACCCTTCAAAGAAAACTTTTTTGAGGTCAGAAGAGGAAAATTAGACTGGTATTTGAAGTTATAAAATCCTATGCTGAGACAGATAAGGTTCTATTCTGCCTAAAATTCTAACCTGCACAGTACCCCGAGACTGTTTATCCAACCACATGGTAGTTACTCTGATGGTTTTCATAGCTCTTCATAGGGGTTCCCCAGGACATTTCCTCTTTGGAGCCTAAGGCCCTTAGTCCACTAGACTGTTCTCTAAATAAATGATACCTGTAAGCCTTAAATATAAACCTGACACACCTTAATTTAAACCAAATACCAGGCTGTGTCTGAAATGTAAGAGCATGATTGGCTTTTAGCTTTAATTTTAAAAAAACAAATGACTTAATTGTTCCTGGCCATCTTGGGCTCTAAATGCCTTGCCAGTCTGGTAAGTGTCAGGACTCTATCCACCTGGACCCAATCTATGGAGCACTCAGCCCTCATCTGTCCTGGAGAGCCTTGGACACTCATCTGCCCTGGAGAGCCTGGGGCACTCATCTGTCCTGGAGAGCCTTTGGACACACACCCAATCCACAAACTTCCATTGCACATTTGAAACCCTCAAACAAAAGGATGTTTTCTTCCCTGAATACACAACAAAGAATGAGTTTCAGAAGGGCCCACAAACGGCTGAGACAATCCTACCCTGCTTCTTACCAGACCTCTCATCATACTTCCCACCAACCCTGGCCAGGACTGTGAGACACCGAAATACTCTTTTTCCCTCTTTGGCCAGGAACACTCTCCAATCGCCAGTAAACTTGGAGAGAGGAAATCTGACATTAAAGTTTGCATATATCACCTGGACTTTATGAGGAAAGAATAGTCATTTAAATGAAAAAAATACCTGCTCCTGGTCCAAAACTGGGTCTAGAACATTGGACCTTAATCAAACAAAATTGTCAGTGTCTCCCAGGCATCACTAAATCCCTCTTAATGACTTGTGACCTGATCTTTTTTCAACTGGGAATCTTCTTCTTTTTTTTTTTAATATGTCTTTATTATTTTTTTTTTAATTTTTTATCTCTGTTGTTGAAAGTATTACAAATGTCCCCTTTTTCCCCCATTGATCCCCTCCACCCCACATCCACCCTACCCCCAGGTCTTCCTCATACCAATGTCCATGTCTATGGGTTATGCTTATGTAAGTTCTTTGATTAATCTCTCCCCACCCATTCCCCCATCCCCACCTTCCCTCTGAGATCCCTCAGTCTGATCCATGATTCTGTATCTCTGGATCTATTTTGTTCATCAGTTTATTTTGTTTATTACATTCCACATATGAGTAAGATCATATGATACTTGTCTTTCTCTGACTGGCTTATTTCACTTAGCATAATACTCTCCAGTTCCCTCCATGCTGTCCCAAAGGATAAGAGGTCCTTCTTTTTTACACCTGTATAGTATTCCATGGTGTAAAAGTACCACAGCTTTTTTTATTCATTCATCTACTGATGCGCACTTGGGCTGTTTCCAGATCTTAGCTCTTGTAAATTGTGCTGTTACTCATTTTGAAGTCTATTTTGTTCTGATATGAGTATTGCTACCCCAAGCTTTGTTTCATTTCCATTTGCATGGAAAAAATTTTTCCATCCCTTCATTCTCATCCTGTGTGAGTCTTTTGTTTTGAGGTGGGGTATCTTGTAGACAGTATATATTTGGGTCATGTTTTCTTATCCATTCAGCGATCCTATGTCTTTTTATTGGAAGATTTAATTCATTTACATTTAAGGTTACTACTGATTGATACTTATCTATTGCCATTTTCATTCTTTATGCCAATGTTTCTCTCTCTCTCTTTCTACTTCTAATTACAGCAGTTCCTTTAACATTTCTTGTAGTGCTGGTTTGGTGGTGACAAACTCCTTTAGCCTTTTTTTGTCTGAGAAGCTCTGTATTTCACCATCTATCATGAATGAGAGCCTTGCTGGATAGAGTAGTCTTGCTTTCACATCCTTGTGCATTACCTTGAATACTTCATGCCATTCCTCTGGCCTGTAGAGTTTCTGATGAGAAGTCAGCTGAAAGCATTATGGGAACTCCTTTATAGGTAACAGATTGATTTTCTTTAGCTGCCTTTAAGATTCTCTCTTTGTCTTGAATTCTTGGCATTTAAATTATGATGTTCTGGGCATGGGCCTCTTTGGATTCTTCTTGCTTGGGACTCACTGTGCCTCTTGACCTTGTGTGAACTCCTTTACAGGTTAGGGAAGTTTTCTGCCATTATTTCTTCAAACAGGTTCTCTAACCCTTGCTTACTTTCGACCTCGTCTGACACTCTTATAATGTGAATATTGTTGCGTTTCTTGTTGTCCCACAGCTCCGTTAGGCTGTCCTCCTGTTTTTTAATTGTTTTTTTCTCTTTGGATCTCTGATTGAGTGATTTTTTTCTACCCAGTCTTCTAATTCACTGATCTGATCCTTAGCTTCCTCTAATCTGCTGTTTGTTCCTTCCAATGTATTCTTTATTTCTGCTATGTCATTCTTAATTTCCTTCATAGTTTCCATGTCTTTTTTCATGCTGTTACGCATCCTTACAATCAGTATTCTGAACTCTATATCTGATAGATTGCTTATCTCCATTTTATTTAGCTCTTTTTCTGAAGACTTCTCTTGTTCTTTCACTTTGGGCTTGTTTTGTCTCCCCATTTTGGCTGCTTATTTGGGTTTGTTTCTATGTATTAGGTAGATCTGCTAGGACTTTCAGTCTTTTTGGAGCGTCTCTGGTATAGGCCAATGTCAGATGCAGTTTGTGACTGTCCCTGAGTACCCTATTTGGAGCTATCAACAACCCTAGGCTTAAGGTCCCCTCTGCTGGGTCTGGGTGCAGTTGGACAGGACCAAGATGCACACCAAAGTCTGCCTTTCCATGGCCCGGGTCCAGAAGCAGATCAGACAAAGACTCAAAGCACTCTGAGGTCTTATCTCTCCCTGTAGGCTGATTAATCTGATTCTCTTAATAAGCCTCGGGCTGTAGAAACTACACAGGGTGGGATGGGTGGTTGTTATCAGTCTCTTAACGAGCCTTAGGCTATAGAAACTCCTCTGGGTAGAGCAAGAGGTTTTCCAGCAGGGTGGGGCAATTACTCCCCCGCCAAAGCAGCAAATGGTCTGAGAAAGATGTCCTTTGGAGTAGGGGGGAATGACTAGGCACAATAATACAGATGGGTGCCTTCTGATCTCAATCTCCAGAGACCACAACTCTAGATTCTCCTCACACAGCTCCAGTCCACTCTGCCCTCCCTCTGCTAGAGCCCAAGGTGAGTGGCCGCACACGAAACTTGTGTGTTGGCTCTTCAAGAGGGTGCCTGCATTTCCAGCCATCTCTGCCTGGCAGACAGAAACCCTGCTGCTTTTCACAGCCAGTTGTGATGTGGGCACCTTTCTCAGTTCTGGTGCTCTTAGCTGGGAAGCCCAGCCTGGGGTTTAGGCCCCAGAGTCCTCAGTGGCAACCCCCACATCTGAGATATCCCTCTGGACCTTCAGCTGCCACCTGTGGGAGCCCAGTCTCTGTGCTGTCTCTGCTTTAGGTCCTTGGTTATGAGGGTGCTCTCCAGCTCGTCTTCAGTTGCAGTTGATTATTCAGGATGGTTTTTCTATATTTTAGTTATAATTCCAGTTTGGTCCTGGGAGAGTAGCAGTGTAGCTTCCACTCAGTCTGCCACCATCTTCAATCATCAAATATGTCTTTATTGATTTCAGGGAGAGGAAGAGAGAGGGAGAGAGAGATAGAAACACCAATGATGAGAGGGTCATTGATCGGCTGCCTCCTGCACCCCTCCACTGGGGATGGAGCGTACAACCCTGGGCACGTGCCCTGACCAGGAATCAAACCACGATCTCCTAGATCATAGGTGGATGCTCAACTGCTGAGCCACGCTGGCTGGGCTGGGAATCTCCCTAAAAGAAACAGAACCAACTCTCTCTTACCAAAGGAACTCTGCTGAGCACTGTGGAGGATGACATGGCTTCAAAGGGAGGTGTCAGAACGAGGCTCACTTTCTTGGTAAAGGCACAGGTGTGTTCCTGAGGGTGCTGGTGCCAGAGTGGATGAGACCCAGTCATCTTCAGAGTTGTTTGTCATTCTGCTCCTGATGCAGATGGCAGGAAGAACACGTGTGTTGGCCCAGCTGTGGAGGGAAGGCAGGAGGCGTGGGGCACCCCAGCAGCCTGCACTCACTGGCACAACAGCAGGTGTCTGCACCACATGGCAGAGGATTCAGCAGCTTCCCTGGCCTCCACGCACTATATACCAGGAATACTACCCCCAGTGTGACAACCAAAAATAGCTCCAGACATTGCCAAATGTCCCCTAGGGGACAAGAGAGGTGGGCACAGTTAGTTGCCCCCAGTTGAGAACCACTGATCTGAAGGAAAAACAGTCCTCTAACCCAAAGGGAAATGGGCGCTGGGTGGCAAAAACATGGTTTCCACTAAATCTTCCTCTCTTGATCTGTCTCCACTGTTTCCAGCCTTGGTCAGAATCCACCCCCAGCCTGTGGGGTCACTGTCTCCATGCACTTCTCAGTAATCAGTCACTTTCTCTTTGGCACCATGTCCGTACTGCATATATATACTGTTGTTCTACATAAACAGTTATGTATTTCTATGGTTTTCTCCCCAAATAATGGACTTCTTGAGAACAGAAATCAGATCTCACTCATATCTGTGTGCCTGATATCTCTGGGCACTTGGTACTATTTAGTCTTCATCAATGCGTGAACAGACTTTCTGTCTTAGATGGAGTGAGGCCTGCTTACTGTAGTATTACATGGAACTTGGCAGCCAGGAAGGGCATCCATTTCAGAACCCCTAAAGGGGGAAGGGTGCCAGGCACACTCATCCCCTGTCCAGTAAGAATCACCTTAGGAAGACCCCATTGTCTCAGAACTCATGATATTCCCACTGACCACCAGTGCCTTTGCTGACTTTGTGGTCTTCTTCTTGGAGAAGGAGCTCTTCTGGATTCCCTCTGGGCTCCTGCTTTACTAAGGTTTGATTACAGGCCTCAAGCTCAGAACAGCCAGAATTACATTAAAGAAGCTTCTTAGATGTGTTTCTGAGCTTTCCTCACAAAAGAGTCAATAACCGAGAAACACAAAGCACTGTTTCCCCAGGGTTCCAGTTATCAAAATAGACTCTGCTTCACTTTTAAAATAAAAATATTGCTGCTAACTTCTGAAGCCTACCCTCCTATCTGGGAGACTCCTCAAGCAAGTCCATAGCCAGAGTGTTCATCAGTCATCTCACAGCTGACGTCCGCTCCCTTTCTGGCCTCTTCCTCCTCCTCCCCCAGACTTTAAGGCTATTTTCATGCCAAAGCCACATGATCCTTTTAGGAACTTTTCCAGACAGCTCTTTCACCTCTTTGGGGGCTTGGTAATAACTTTGAACAGTGTCCCAAACAATCCTACTTTTGTTTCATAAAATTGTTTCCTATATCATTTGAGAAATAAATAGTTTTTAGTTTAGTTAAATAAAAAATCAATACATCTTTCTTGCTCAATATTTTTTAAGTTATAGTTTTCTGTTGAGAGAAACTTTGCCTCATTTTTCATGTAAATCAGTTTCCTCAGGTCCATCAGACTCACAAGGAGGGCTCATCACCACACTGGGTGCTTGGCCCACCCCTAGTTCCTAATTCGTTAGGTCTTGGGTGGGGACCAAGAATGTGTATTTCTCAGAGCTTCCCAGGTGACCCCAGGGTGTTGGTCTGGAAATTGCGCATTTAGAAGTATGAGAGCATATGTTTCTAGAAGAAAGATTCTTAGTGATTTTTATGCATAGTATCTTACTAATATATAGCATGATCTTTTTGCCTGCCTTACATTCACGTTAGATACTCTTAGGTACACATAGAGCGAATTAGTGAATGAATGCTTGAATGTAAAAACCCTTACAAAGATTCTATTTATAATTACTTCAATTTACTCTTCTTTGCTTTCACTAAACCTTGACCGAACGCAACTACGGTTTTGTTTGATTGGGTACCCTTGGTTGGTGTTAAGCAATAGGAGATATAACTATTCTCCTTGTCTTCCAAGGCTTAAAATAGTTTTAATGTTTTTAATTGCACCAATAATCTCCCATATTCTCAAAATTAAATGATACAGAGACCATTTCACCCCAGGTGCTTAGTAAAGGGGGCCAGAAAGAGATTCCATCTTTGCCAGGTTGGCTTAGAAACATAATCAAACTGCCAACCAGTTGTTCTCAGTCAAGTTTTCAAACAATTGTATTAATTCTACATCTATACAGGTACTCAAGAGGTTAAGGAGTTCATGCCAAGTACATGTAGATGTTTAAACGATGGTCTGGTTAGATTCTATATTACACATTACAAAATAACAGGGTGTGAACTTGCAGCTTTATACATGTATTGAAGTTGTCCTGGGGCTGACAGAATTTTTTCTTGGTGAAAGCATAGAAATATGCATGGTTAAAAGTCCCTTAAACATGTAAGGGCTTCTGTTTGCAAAGGGTTACCACAGATACTTGGAAGCCACCCAGAAAACATCCTTAAGTGCAAAACTCTTAGGCACTGTTTTCTCCCAGTATTATGCCCAGAAAAGAATTCCTGCATCAGCCAAGCGTGGCTGAGTATTGTCCCATGAGAGGAAAAGGCTTTTGTCATGACATGAGTGCCTGTCCCAGTTACACCTGGGCAAAGCCATTTTGCCGGTACCAGTTTACCGCCTTTTCAGCAGAGGCTGCTCTCAGTTTTCTCTGTTCCCTACCTCCAGTTAGATAGTTACATAGCTGTGACTGCTCATAAAGTGTACTCCATAGTACAGAAACCAAATTGCCCAAAAGACAATGGGCA
Organism: Miniopterus schreibersii; assembly: GCF_964146895.1. Lineage (NCBI taxonomy): Eukaryota > Metazoa > Chordata > Mammalia > Chiroptera > Miniopteridae > Miniopterus > Miniopterus schreibersii. The sequence continues at coordinate 82,682,095 of NC_138102.1, forward strand.
TTTTGGCTCTGTCTTCAGGGAAGTAAGGGACAATTAATGAGCTGGGTCCATATAGCCATGGGTGGCATCAGGAAGCTATTAGACTTTTTTTTTCTGGAATTTCTCCACATGTTTGTTTTTTGTCATATCCAGGATGCTGATATTTAAATATGGGCCTTTTAAAAATGTATATTTACAAAATTCCAATATGTCACCATGCTTCAAGGGCATGGGCTCTGGAACCAGACTACTAGGATACAACAAAGAAACTTCGTAGTTGTGTTGTAGGTGGTGGGAACAGCACCATGTGTTCGACCAGTGGGGTCAGGCTGGACCTGCGTTCAGAAATCTCAGTACTTGAGTTCTGGCTAAGAAAGAATTCAGAGTCAACACTCAGACTATAAGAGAACATTTGGAAAATCACAGAAGTAGAAGTTAATTTGTAGAAGAAATGGGCTGAGGAAATAAGTTACGGAGGTAACAGAAGCGCCCTGGGAACTTGGGATGAGGAAGCTAATGGTAACACACCTGGGGTCGGGGATAGAGGGAGGGGACCATGCTGGGTCCTCCTTCCCAAGGGTTTTAAGGGTGGGGATTTTAGGGGAGGTCCCAGGGGAAGATAATAGACTATTCAGCAGCTTTCCAGGTGTGTCCTTTCAGGGTCTAGGTCTCCACTGATTGATTGGTCGGTGCCAGGTTAGGGGGTCATTATTCAATGCAGCTGGCCCTGAGGTCAGCCGTGGCTGGTTTTGCTGCTTTTCTGGGCCTGGAGCTAAAATACAACTTGAGTCCTGGATGTTATCTCTAGTGGGGGGGGAGGGGGGTTCAGTTGGCTCAAACTGCAAGACCATCTAGCGATATGCAAAGGAAGGAAAGATCACCCTGGGGGAGACCTTTGCTAGGCACCCAGGGCTTTTCTCCCTGGTGACCTGCACCTGGCCCATCATGCTTGCTATGCTCATGTCTGTCTAACTGCCTGCCACAGTTGTGTGACCTGTGCCTGCTCCATTGTCTTATTTGTAAGATGGATTCCTCACAGATGTGTTTTAAGGATCAGATGAGTCAATACTCTTAGCACTTGCCAGGTACTCAGTAAATGCTCAACAGATAGCTGCCATTATTACTGTTGTTTGTGTTAATGGCAGTCTTTCTGACAAACTTTCTAAAGCAGCTGTCTGTGGGTCAGGTCCTCATGCCTGGTATCTTTATCCTCACTTTATTCCCATCTCTATGTCAACAGTTACTAGAGAGAATAGCATATAGTATAATTTGGAAGCCCTTACTGCTTCAAAAATCAGTCTTGGAATCCTTTTACTATCATAATTTATTTTCATCAGGCCTAGAATAATTGCCCTAGTACTTCAAGGTTATGAAACATGCTAGTTTGAGCAGAGCAGTCAAGCTGAAAATGTTCTGGCTTGTACCAGCTTTTATTAGCCCATTTGCCTCTCAGGTAAAATGAGGATAAAAATAAATTAAATCATCATTCTTCAGCTACTCATTATATATTCTCTATCCCTCTGAGAAGGACAGGTAGATAAAATCTAACTACTTACTTTCCTTTGTATGAACTATGTGCAACGTGCGTCCTAGTACAATTTTGTCTTCTTACTTTGCTGTCAACACATTTCTTTTTTGAGTTGTAAGGTTGTCATTCATTTGTTTCAGTCCTTTTGACAAAATCAATCCATATACCCCAACTTAGGTGATTTCCACAGTGAAATATGTTTGTAAACTCCATCCACTTATGGACTTAACAGCTCCAAGCTTTTCCCAGGGGCTCCTAAGAAACTGCAAGTCTAGTCATCACCCTTTTAAGATTAAGACTTGAAGACAAAGGGGACGTTTTTGTCAGCTTTTTAAAAAAATCAAAGAGTTTTTGGAAGTTTTTTACTATACACATATAAAAGGTAACCAGTTTTTCTTATTTATTGAACTACCTGAAAACAGAGGGTTTTTCTTTTAATTCTGTGTAGAAGTTAGTTCGTGTTGACGCTTGCAAAACATTTAAATCTAATTAAAGTGAGGATATCATAACAATATACCAAGAGACTTCTTGCCTCAGTACTATTCTTTATTCCTTTTGTTCCGATTTCCTCTTGTTTGAACCTTCATCTTTAGCAATCACTTAACATACAAAATTACCAAACCATTTCGTTTTGACCAGGTTTAATTTAAAAATACCACAAGTGTGTATGTTTTTCTTTTGTTATTGCCATTCTCTGAGATGCAAGAATGATTGAAAATGGGAAACTGGAGAAGGATTGTGTTAGTTAGGTCTGTCTGCCGAGAAGGACAGAGCAAGGTCATATTTATATTGGCAGTTTGTTGAGTTCAAATGAACCACTTCAAAGGGACAGGAGGGCCATGCATAACTGAATAAGTTTGCTCTGAATGAAAGGGTTTTAATTCCTGACAGTTCTCATCATTTAATCATAAACAACCAGTCATTTAACTATAGAATGTTTCACATACTAAAAGGAATAAAATAGTATAATAGGTTAACTCATTTTATCGAAAGCCTCTTTAGCCTACAACTGTTGTTTGTATTAAGAAACCTGGCACATAGGAAAGGCCTGAAACCTGATTTATTCATCGGATTGCATCTACTTAAGTCAGGGGTAGGGAACCTTTATCTGCCAAGGGCCTTTTGGATATTTATAACATCATTCATGTGCCATACAAAATTATCAACTTAAAAATTAGCTATGAAAAAAGCTCCTAGATTTATTGAATTTCGAGTCCTGCCTGTGATTGCCTTGGCAGGGCCAGGCCAAATGATTTCACAGGCCATATGTGGCCCTCGGGATGTTCCCCGCCCCTGACTTAAGGAGTAACCTCCATCTAGAACATAGGATGTGAAATGTGCAGCTTTGGCAATCAGCAGGATACAACATTTCTATCATTAACACAGCTGGACCAGAGGAGAGGCCTTCTTTCATCCATAGAGATTATTTAACTGTAAAAAGAAAATTGTGGTTTAAACTTTAGTTTTGCAAAAAAGACATAGCAATGGAACTTTCTTCCAGTAGCTGCTCCTTATTTCTCAGATATTTCCTGAGATGGAGATAGCAGAATCTGAACTTGAATGAGGATAAAGATATTTGGACCTGTAGTTGGAGTGTTATATTATTATTCATTCTCGAGGTCTAGGTGGTGGCTTACAAGTATGTGTTTGGAGCTGCTGTTTTTATGTCCACCATATAAAGCAGCCCTTTAGCTATTTCCCACATGGTCATTCACTGGTGGGAATGACCACTTCCCTGTGTAAGTGCTGGACCCACCTGAATTCTGTTCTTACTGCTGACTGAAGTCTGGAGGCCCGCACCTGGACACCACCACACACACTGCCCAGCACCTAAACGTAAGGAGCTGCTGGTTTTCCTCTGGTTCCGAGCCTCAGCTTCTCCAACTCTATCCCTCCCTGAGCCTCTTCCACCTTTAGTCCAGCCACACAAGACCATTTAGTAGTCAATATACATTCTGCATTTTCCCACCCTTCTGCTTTTCCTATGTTGTTCTCTCCACGTGGAAGGCCCTAATTTGAACCTAAATCTTCCCCATCTTTCAAGGTTCTACTCAGATCCCAACCCAGTCTTTGAATTTTTGCATCAGAAGTCATCTTCCTCCCTCTGTTTTCCCACCAACTGCACTTTGTATGTTCTTAACATCTACAATCTACTTTGGTCCAGACATTTTATGTTGAAAATTTTCCAATATTCAACAAAGTTGAATGAATGGTACAGTGAACATTCATATACTTGCCATTTAGATTCTACAGTTAACATTTTGTGATATTTGCTTTATCACATATACAGCTGTCCATTCATTCACCCACCCATCAATCTAGCATATATATGTTATATATATAAAAATACATATGTGTGCGTATATACATATATTTCAAAGCAAATTGCAGACATCAGTACATTTTAACCCTGGCATTAACTAGAGTTCAATATTTTACTTTTCTTTTTTAGGGAAAATTTATGTACAGTGAAATACACAAATCTTTTATGTATCATTTAATGAGTTTTAATTCCTCTGTATACCTTTATCATGCAAATCACTGTCCAGATATAGAACATTACCATCACACCAGAAAGTCTTCTTGTGTCCCTTTTCAGTTGATTGCCATTTCTACTCTGAAAGGCAACCACTGTTCTGATTTTTTCCACCCTAGATTATATGGTCCATTTTTGAACTTCATGTAAATGAAATCAAACAGAATGTACTCCCTTATATAAGACTTCCTGCATTCAGTGTACTGTTTGGGGGTCCATCCATGTCCTTGCCTGCATCACGTGGTGGTTCCTTTTAATTGCTGAGTGGTACTCCATTTTATGAATATACCACATATGTTTATCTATATCCTGTTGATGGAAGCTTGTGTAGTTCTCAGTTTGGGGATGTAAAGTCCTTGTTGGCATGCTTTCATTTTCTTTGGTTAATACCTGGGAGGAAATTGCTGGTGTATAGTAGGGTAAGTTTGTGCATAGTCTTGTAAACTGCTAGACCTTTTTCCAAAGTAGCATCATTTCACCCTTTCAGCACTGATGTATTACAATTCAGGTGCCCACAGCCTTGCCTACATTTGGTGTTGTCAGTTGTTTTAATTATTCTGGTAGATGTTTTGTGTTGTCTTATTATGGTTTTAATTTCCTCTTCCCAGATAACAATGATGGTCTGTCTTCTCAGTTCCTCTTAGTTTTGTGTGTTTATTTGGATGGCTTTTCTTGTGAAAGATCTGCTTAAATTTTTTGTCCATTTTTAATTTTTAAAAAAATATTTGTATGATAAGCTTAAGGATTCCTTTATATATTCTGAATACCAATATTATATGAGATATCTTTAAAGAGTGGACATCTTTAATTATGATAAAATATATCAACTTTTTTGTGGTTATTTACTTTGTGTCCTAAGAAATTGTTGCCTATCTAAAAGTCACAAAATAGTCTATATTTCCTTTTAGACATTTCATAATTTTAGCTTTTACAGTTAAGTCTTTGCCCATCTCAAATTAATTTTTATGTATGGTATGTGGTAGGTGTCAAGGTTAGTTTTTTCCCTATCTGGATAGCCAGTTCCACAGGTTGACTTTTGTGATTGTGTGCTCCTTGCCCTCATATTGACTTTCCCTGTTCACCTTTGACTGATTATGACCTGGCATAATTCTTAACACACAGCAACTACTCAAGACATGTTAATTGAATTGAATTACATTAAAGATTTAGAGGATAATAGAGAACTCTGGCGATCTTTTCATGTCTCAGTTTTGGAATTTGTTTTACGGGATCCATCCCCCAAATTAATTGATTACTTGAATCTTTCTCTTTGGAGTGAAGAATGGAGATAGTCAGCTTTTCGTTAGATTGTTAGTATACGCTGGACACAGTGCCTCACTGCTTTCCACGACTTCTTGTTTTATCTTCTAGCAATCTGTATATTTGAGTACTGGAGATTTTAAGTGACTTTCACATTACACAATAAGTTGCAAAGCTAGGAGTTCTCTAGGAGAGCAAAATTAGAGAAAAGCCAATAACTTGACTCTATAAGATTTCTGCAAAAAAATTAACACTTGATTGCTTTTAAAAGTGTAGATAACTTAATAATAAAACTTGGTAAGTAATTAAACATATTAAATTCTGAATCAGCCCAGTTGAGGATAACTAAAAATTTCAGTCTTCTAACAGTACTCCAAGTGTATAGTAATATCCACAAAATAAAAACCCTTGGGAAACATATTTGGGCCTAAATCTCTGTGCTAAGTTTCGATTAGATAGGAAAAAGGCATTAAAAATCATAAATATCTTCAGGGCCAACACACTGCCTATGATTTTTTGTAATGTTCTAACAGTCAGGTTATAGAACCAAGCTCTTATTTCAGAAAGCCAGATGTTCCCCTAATGTATAGACTTGAACAGTCTTTGTGCCTCCTGACTGTCTGGGGGTGATGTGTTGGCTGATGTTTTCTTTGTTCTCAGGTATGCTTCAGAAGTGTCCTTCCGTTGATGACTTTGTAAGTGCCCTTGTCTCCGACTTGGATCTGGACTTCGAAACTTTCCTCATGGATTCTGAGTGACAGAAACACCTTGAATCTTTTAAGTCAAGATCATGTAGATATTAACTTTGTTGTAAATGCTACAGCTGCTAACACTTGTTTCTGATTTCAGTATTCAGTTCTGTAATAATTTATGAAAAACCTTAAATGGATGGAACTTGGAATAAATAATTGTTTTAATTAAGCTGGCTTTTAGTCTGTTTGGCAGATTTTTGAACATATGGAAATCCACTCAGTCAGCTAGTAAAAACTAGAGCATAGAGTTAGTTGTTAAATTTAAGGTTTGGGCATTTCCTTAGTCTAGCCACTTTCCTTTTGAACATTTTAAATCATTTTCCTTGATCTTTGATTGATTAAAGACTTCATTAAAAGCAAAATTATTCTAGTTTGTGGCAGTCTTCAGAAAGGTTACACATCTAGTTCTTTTTAATGATTACCATTTCTCAAGACCACTGTACTAGACTTTGAAAATGCCATTGGGGTATTCCCTATAACAACCAAGAAACCAAGTATGGTTTCCAAAGTACTTGTACTGACTGCATTGGTTTTCTTCTGAGTGTTTAGGCATACATAGTTGGACTCAGAACAGACAAGACTTGAACTCATACTTCTTTGGCTGGATTATGAATGTACAAAAATAAGTGCAGGTCCAATTTAATGAGTGATGTGCCAAAATCCAGCAACTGATAAATAAGGAAACTGGGATTTAAATCATGTCTGTCTGTATCCTGAACCCATCTACCTTACATTATTGTACAGTGTACTGTATCACTGTGTGTTAACAATAAGAAGTGATTTAATGGGGTTTTCCGGCCATCAAAGTCAAGAATTTAATTATAGACTTTAAAATGGCATCTGCTAGAAGCCCCTTCCAGCTTCTTACTGAATGACCAATGACAATGCAAAATGGCAAGATTAAAAATCCCCAAAACTAGGACACATGTCCAACCAATTCACAGAATCTGGAAGAATTCCTACAAGCTCAGAAAAAGATGAGACTAGAAGAAGAAATGCCAGTGGACCACCCATGGATACACCTGGATATACGGGGGACTGACCCCTCATTCCCCCCCCCCCCCCCGCTCACACTGAGAAATCCAAAGTAGGCACCAGCTAGAGAGCAGTGCACTGGCATAGCACCCATGCAGTGCTCTCACAGCCCCTGGCTGCCCTTTATTCCTCTTCCAGCTCCTCCCCTCTGGAATTTCTGAGTCTGTGAATACTTGGAAACTGCAACACACAGCGAATCCTTGGGCAGAACACAGGGCAGGCCCCACAGTGGTGCCTCCTCTGTACCCAAAGCAGAGTCGGGGAAGGGAGGGCAAGGCTTGAGTAATGCTAGCAATAGGAGCCCCGAGACCAGTGCCCGGGGAGGAATCTAGCTGTTCCTGTACTCCACCCTGTTTATTCACAGTGTCTGAGCTAAGGTAAGAAAAATCTTACCTAACAAATGTGCACTACACAAATGCTAACTCTCTTCTGAGAAGTGGACTTGGAGAAATTGATATGAACCTGCCAGTCAGTGGCAGGTAAATCTGAAAAGGTGCTTTGACCGCCTCCCAGGTGTGCCAACAGTGACAATTCCTTTTCAGTTGAGGGTGAGTAAGGAGAAAAATCTATAGGGAGCCCACGTGCAAACATTCTTCAGGAAAAGGAAAGATCACCTGGAGGAGAACTTGGAAGATTATTTTGCAAAGGAAGAAAAACACATTGGAGGAAACCTCTATTATTCTTAGTGAGATTTGAGAAAACAGTATTTATGAAGCTGAAAGCCATCAACAGCAAGCAGAAATAAAAGGATAATAGGATAAGAAGATAGGTGAAAGGGAGGGAGGGAGGGAGGGAGGGAGGGAGGGAGGGAGGGAGGGAGGGAGGGGAAGAAATGCAAAGAAACTGAAACACATGCAATGATTTAAAGCATAATCAAAGCAGAAAAGGGCAAAGTTGTCTAGGGTGAACTCAAGAAACATCTCAGAATGCAGACGGGCTGTGAGAGCTGATAGCAGGGAAGAGGAGGAGAGAGCTGCCTCTGCCAGACAGAATTCCTGAGGAGGAAGGCAGGATGCCCGGATAGAAAGCAAATTCTTATGTCCTGTATTCCGGTGCTCAAATGGTGAATGCATGCTATTTGTACATGCTCTGGCAAATATATATTCAGTGGGTGAATTTAAGAAAACATTTTTGAGATGAGAAAGAAAATAGAGTGCAGTTTGAAAGGAAATCCTTGATGGTTGCCCAATAATGTGACTATACTTAATGCCATTGAACTGTACACTTTAGTAAATGGTTAAATCATTAGATTTTGTTATGTATATTTTACCACAATTAAAAAAAAATAAAGCGAATCTTGCATTCCAGGCCAAACAAAATGATGAAAAGAGACCCTAGCCTAGACACTACCTGCCCTTTCTTTTGAGAATTTAAATGTAAATTAAAATTACAAGCCAGCATACCCCAAATTGGGCTTTGCAGAACACTTCCCAGGATGTTACTCAGTTTTCCGTGAACTCAAAAGGGTCCTGTTGTTAAATACATTTGGGAAATGCCAAATAAGTGTTGATGGTTCACTGTGCACAGTAGCAATCCTACAGTCACAAAACATACCTAGCATTGCATATATGGCCTAATGTTTCCCAAACATACTTGACTATAGGAACTGCCCCCTTTTTTGAGTACCTATTGGGGACATTTTTCAGAACACTGGGAAACAACTGCTACAAGCATTCAGCTAGAATTAAAAGCCTTCCATATAAAGAAACACAAATTGTGGTGATCCCAGAATCATCATAAGGGTACAAATAAATGGAATTGTATATCGCCATTAAATGCCAAAAGACAATGAAAAACAGGTTCTGAGAGGTAAAAACTGAAATGCAAAATGGCATTCTTAGATAATACGAGGGCTCCAGAAACATCTCAGGTTTGTACCCTTCTTTTTCTTTTTTCCTTTTTCAATTTATTGGGGTGACACTGGTTAACAAAATTATACAGGTTTCAAGTGCACAATTCTATAGCACATCATCTGTAAGCTGTATTGTGTGTTCACCACCCCAAGTCAAGTCTTCCATCACCATTTATTTCCCCCTATACCCTCCTCCTGGCAAATCACCACACTGTTGTCCATGTCCATGAGATTTTTCTTTTTTTTTTTTTTCCTAAATCCCACCACCCCCCTACCCACCCCCTCCCCCTGTAGCTGTCAATCTGCTCTCTATGAGTCTGTCTCTATTTTTCTTGTTAGTTTGTTTTGTTCATTCTACATATGAGTGAAATCATATGGTACTTGTTTTCTCTGACTGGCTTATTTTATTTAGCATAATACTATCCATGTCCCTCCATGCTGTCCCAAAGGATGAGATTTCCTTTTTCACAACTGAGTAGTATTCCATAGTGTAAATGTCCCACAGCTTTTTTATCCACTCATTAACTGATGGACACTTGGACTGCTTCCAAATCTTGGCTATTGTAAATTGTACTGCTATGAACATAGGGGTGCATATATTCTTTCAAATTAATGTTTCAGGTTTCTTTGGATAAATTCCCAGAAGTGGAATTGCTGGTTCATAAGGCAGTACCATTTTTAATTTTTTGAGGAAACTCCATACTGCTTTCCACAGTGGCAACACCAGTCTGCATTCCCACCCACGGGGCACGAGGGTTCCCTTTCCTCCACATTGTTGCCAGCATTTGTTGTGTGTTCACTTATTGATGGTAGCCATTCTGACAGGTATGAGGCGATATCTCACTGTGGTTTTAGATGATTAGTGACCTTGAGCATTTGTTCATATGTCTATTAGCCATCTGTATGTCCTCTTTGGAAAAGTGTCTGTTTAGGTCCTTTGTCCATTTTTTAGATTGGAGTGTTTGGGTTTTTTGGTGTTGAGTTTTATAAGTACTTTATAAATGTTGCATATTAACTTCTTATCAGACATATTGTACCCTTCTTTAAAAATTGCTAAAAGAACAAGTAGTTTAGGCCAAGCATCAAAAGCAAAATCAAATCTCTAAGGCGCTTCTAAGAATACAGAGGGGTGAATCCTCTTTTCACAATAACAGCTGAATAAATCAAAATGGCAAATCACTGTATTATGAATGCTTTTCCTTATGATGGGAATAAACTGACAAGCAAACAGAAATTCTTCTGGGAAAAAATCTCTACTATAGTTAGAATTTACCACAAGCTTCCAAAAATCCAATTTAAATATGTAAACCCTAAAAAGATAATATAGAAAAAGAACTTGATGGATAACAAATAAAATGTTAATGGGGTTGTCTTTAGTATTAATATCCAAGGTTTAACCTGATTTGGGAAAAAGAGATGGAGATAAAATATTAGTAACAATAGTGCTAGACATTTATTTAGCATTTTTCAGTCTACAGAGAATGTTGTCATACAGTTATCTGTGTGATGCTCACCACCTAGGAGGTAACAGGGCAGGGAGTATCATAACTCTGTCACTAGTGAGGCAGGTAGGCTTGATAGACAGTGTCACAGAGCTGGGCCCTGGCAGATACAGGCCCAAGCCAGCTCCTTTGGCTTCTTGCCCACTATCCTTTACACTTCATACAAGTCCTCAGACGACCATGCTTACTTTCTGCAGGCTCTTAGCTCTTAGGTAACATTTAGACACTGGCAGAGTATTGAGTGGTTACATGGTCCACATAGGCCATAGGGCCTTATGTCCTGCACTGTCTTTCTGTTTGAGGAAGCCAATGCCCGTGGACAGATAGAGGATGAAGTAAAATATGATGTCATATTACAACATCAGACCAGGCAAGATAAAAGCTTGAAATGAGGCAGTGTTGGGGTGGGAGAATGGAGAGGAAAGACAGATACATCCTGGGATATTCCTTGGCAGAACTTAGTATCAAATTGTGTAGTGGCATTGTGGAATTGGGTAAATATGCCACCTATGTGCTCATCTAAATCATGACTCAAACTTGATTTTAAAGAAAATATATGTGGGGAAGCAAGGAACCAAGCACAGACCTCTGATAGGCCATTAGTGACTGTCCTTTAGGTTGATAAGTTGCTTAATCTGCATCCTTTGGGTAAGATCATCCAACAATTATGAGCTGTTCTCCAAGTACATTTATCTAATTCATCTACAAAAAAATCATGAAAGACTGGATCAGGAGCATCCCTTAAATCCATATGCATTAGGCTTGTAGTATTCCCTTGGCCTGAGGTGAGCTGCACTCCACAGGCACTGTGCTTGTGCTTTCAAAGATTTTATCCTCATGGCAATTCTTGGGAGTGGGGCTGAGATGATCCCCATTAGAGTGACACTTGGGAGAGATCATAGAAAAGCCACATGCAGTAGTGTGGTATAAAATGTGGATGGTAAGTCTTCATTCCTGCAAGAGGGCCAGTTAGGGAATGCTTGCAGTAGGAACAAGTCTTAAGCAAAATTTTGAAACACATTGTAGTAGGTAGGTGTGAATTGGGAAACTAAATCAAAGGAATGCTCATAGTATCACTATGATTAATTCAGCTGGGCAAAGCATGAGGCTCTAAATTGCCCGTATTTGAATCAAGAATTCAGTTTTTTGTAACATGAAATAACAAAGGATTCAGGAATATAAAAGTATCTAATAAATAAAAGACTGAAGAAGCATAAATATATTTACTGCATGCATGTAACATGCATTTGACCTAGAGAGGACCCAAAGTAGCAGAACGCTTTACCGATATTCCCTCCCATGATGCAAACACTGAACATCAAAGTGCCACATGGGTGTCAAGTGGCATGCTGGTTTTAGTCTTTGTCCTGTATTACAGGGGTTTTCAAGTTGGCTCCCTTACCCACATATCTTAAAGGACATCAAAGTCAACCTCCAAAATCAAACTCATCTGTCCCTAACACTCCTGAGTCGCTGCCTGAGTAGTAGCACCCTGTTCCCCGCAGCTGCGGAGGTAGAAACCCTGTTGTCCTCCTCGTGCCCTCATCCTTATAGTTACCACTTATCCTCCCTGTAGGACTCGCTTCACTTATTCATTATGTATCTGCTCCAGAAAGGCAGGGAGCATGTCTCAATCATCTCAGCTTTCCTTTGCCGATCTCAATTGCCAGATATGTATCAGGACATCAGTAAAAGCCTCCCGTGTAATCTGTGCATAAAGTAATAAAGGTCCAAGGACATGCAAAGAAGGAGCAGCTCCAGGAAATACCACGTGGGAAGTCTATACCCATGGAAGGAATGGAAGATTGGAACCCGATTTTCCTGCAACTTCTTAAAAATCTGTGAGGTATGGTTATCATCAACAATGATTGAGATTTATGAAAATTTCTCTATTTGTTCCCATCACTGCTTTAAAAGCCACAAAAGGACATGTAAGGGAATGTGGAGTGTTTTTTTTTTTGAAATTTATAAGAAGAGTGAACTGAAGTAACACCAAGGAAACCAGAACTAAACCAGCCCCCGAAGAGAAGTCCGAAGCCCATCTGCATGTTTGCGTTAGAATTTGCATGGAAAACTCTTCAAACCTGGCATTGTTCATTTCGATTCCAGTGTGTTTTGCATGGCTAGTTGGAGAAAGGATGTTGCTCACTTGGAGGCATCACAGCCCAGATCTTTGTTTAATTCTGAAATACAAATTATGCTAATGTGGAGATATTCAGCAGGAAGAGGGAAGGAAACCTCAAGAAAATAAATGTCATGAAATTTGGAGGGAAATGCTTTTTGTGGCTTTTTATGTTGACTCTGCGTCAAGGACAAAGATATTTTTGCTCTTTCTTACCAGTGGCTGAAGAGAAGAGCTGTTAGCTAAGCACTTGGAGCAGGAAGTCAGGACTCACCTACAGCAGGCAGAAAGGATCAAACTGGTCAAATCTTCCTGCCTGTGTTGAGACCAAGTTGCTCTGAAGAGCTCCATTTTGAGATTTTTAACTCTAAAAAGTTTAAAGGTTGACTTAGTAAAATGTATGAAATTTAGTAAAAATTATTAAATTTAGTACCAAATTGTGTTTAGATTTCTTCAAATACTGCTTTCCAAATGCAGTCTTTGGTAATTTCTTATGCCTAGCTAGTAGAAAGATTTATTTTTTACCAAAAGAAGTGGGGGTGGGGGTAGCAGGCCTTGTTGTTCTAGTTTCCCTAGCTCAGGAAAGGATGAGACCTATGGCAGAACAACCTGTCAGGGACTTGCTGGCTGGTACAACCACATGGAGGCCATGGTGGTGGATTGAACCAGAGCCATTTTCCAACAAAGGCATCCTAAGTTAAAAAGTTTAATAAAAAATGACACACAAATAAGTGCTTAGCCCCCATCCAAAGGGCAACCACCAAGCAGAGGGCAGCTCTGGATAATTTTTTTTAATCCTTACCTGAGAACATATTTTTATTGATTTTGGAGAGAGAGGAAGGACAAGAGAAAGAAACATTGATGTGAGAGAGAAACATCAATCAACAGCTCTGGTTATTTAATAAGTTCTAAAGCACTCTCAATTCATTTTTCGGATGGAAAAGACAGTGAGACACACATGTACTCGGAGAGGCCAGATTTGGGTTAACCATTATAGTTGGAATAAAAGCAGGTAGCTTGAGAGCAAAGATCACAAATATGTACAAAGAGGACTGCTGGGGAAATTCAAGATAAGCGGTGTAAACAACCCTGTAGCACATGCATTTCTAATCGCACTCCTACTGTCTTCAGGTTGTGTGTTAAGTAAGCCAGGTCTGCACCTCAAGTGGCTCTTTATTGGCAAACTTATGGCTCACTGTATGTTCTCCAAGTCCCTCTACTTTTTAGGTTGGAAATTTAAAAAACTAAAAAAAAGCCAAAACGTGCCAAAACATATAGTCTGAATGTTTGAGTCCTCCCCAAATTCACATGTTCAGTCCAATGTGACACCCAATGTGACAGTGTTAGGAGGTAGGTTTTTTGGAAGGTGATTAAGTCATGAAGGTGGAACTCTCATAAATAGGATTAGTGCCCTAATACAAGAAATTTCTCTGGCCTATACCACCCATGAGGATACAACCAGAAGTCTACAACCCACACAAGGGCCCTCAAGCAACCATGCTGGCACCCCAAACCCAGACCTCCAGCCTCCAGAACTAAGAAATCAATTTTAATTGCTGAAAAGCCCCCTAGTCTGTGGTATTTTGTTATATCAGCCTGAACAAACTAAGACAACATGTGGCATGGATTGCCCACAGCAGGTTCAGAGTGACAGATGACAAATGGAAAGAAATGTTGCATGGAAGACAGGGAATACTCTTACCACTATTAGCCAGATAGTCTTTGGTCTGATCATCAAATATTACCTTAGAAGCCCTTTAGCTCCTAAGAGCTCAAAGGCCAGTGGATTTATTCATCATAATATTAATTGGACTCCCTATATGAGAGCAACGGTAACACCCTGCTATCACTCAGGAACATACAGTAGCTGAGCTCCTGGGAACCACTTAGAAGGAACACAGAGGAATGTGCATGACACAAAGTGCAACATCAGTGGTATGTGTATTTGTCTTGTTCACTCCCTCTCAGTGGGTAGATTCTCAATAGAGGGTATTTGTTCAGAGACTGAATCATTTATTGCTCATTTGTTGAGCACCATACTGGAAGCTACAAATTTGAAGAATAAAACCTAATCCTGTCCTCAAGTTGCTAATAGTTTAGTCAATGGGTACTGAGGAGTCAAGGAAATTTTAGTGTGATGTTGCATGCCAGAGAAGGATGTTAAGAGGAAGTAAATCCTCAGAAAGCTCCTGAGGGACATGACAGATGAAAACTAGGAAAGTAAATGAAATGAAGTATCGCAGGTCAGGTGGATGGATTTGCCTGCATCCATTTTGAAGTAAGTCCATGCCTATGAGATGAGCTAACTAAGGGTTCTGAAATAAAAAAGTGATTATTCCCCAAGAGCACCTTGGAGACTCAAAATCAGATTATTTTATATTCATTTCTTCTACAAATTAAAAGATGCTATTGTAAAGGGGACTTTAAGTGATGTCCATATTTTATAAATTTCTAGGCTATTTGTAAAGCTACAAATTAAGTAGCTTTAATTTGTGGCAAGTGTAAGTTGTATGCTGCTGTAACCTCCCACCCTAACCAGAAACTGAATCTGTCCTCCCCCCACCCGTGAACTGTCCCCTCACCCCCTCCATCAGGCACTTTGTGAGGGAGTACCTGGGCCCCCTGCCTCCAGTGCCCTGAGTTCTGTTTGCAGCCTAGTTCCTGCCACTCTGAGATGACTTTCAAGTCTGCTTTGTCATCATCCTCATCTTCCCTACTTTTTCTGCTGCATTTGACCCTTGTTGGCAGGCCCCACCTTTACCCTTCATGACACGTTTTCTGTTTACCCTTTGGGTCAGTGTTTCCGGCTCTGGCATGGGTTTCATTGTTCCTTTCACCATTAAAGGAGGATCTACACTGGGCCCCAGGGCTCAGGGAAAGAAGCAGAACCCACTTGGCATCTCAAGCAGGAAAGGGTTAATTCGGGGTATTACTAATTGTGCCTTGACTCAGGCTGCCATAACAAAATACCACAGACAGAAGAAATTTCTTTCTCACCGTTCTGGAGACTGGGAGTCCAAGATGAGGTGCCAGCATGGTCAGGTTCTGGCGAGAGCCCTCCTCCCGGCTTCAATGGCTGCCTCCTCCTCTGTGTTCACTTGGCAGAGATCAAGGTAGCTCTTTTGCCTCTCCTTGTCAGGGCACTAATCCCATCATGGGGGGCTCCACTCTCATAACTTAATTACCTCCCAAAGGCTCCACCTCCAAATGCATCACATTGGAATTAAGGCTTCTACATGTGAATTGTGGAGGGACACAAACATTACCTAATGTGATTACCATAACTAGGTGGTTTCAAACTTGCTGGAAAGACTCTTAGAAGAAAATACTTGGGCACTACTGTTTCTTACACTGCCACTGGAGCTGTGTGTTCAAGAATATGTACCCACAAACATGATCTAGAGGTCAGGAAGCCAAAACAGGCTACTGCCCCAGACACAACTGCCTCTTGACTCCTTAGAACATCGACCATAGACAGGGGAAATGTGATGCTAACCCTCTCCCCCCAATACACACATACACACACACAATATTGCATGCCAGCAGAAACTAAGGCAGAGGGGTCAGAAGGTGGCTTTCAACACACTGGACCTTCTAAATTTGCAGAAGTGTATCGCATCAGTGGTACTTCATTCACAAACAGAACACAGGCAATGGTTTTAAGATATCCAGGCTTTTTACATGAAAAAGTCTTACCTCTTCCTTGAATCCACATTACCCAAACACATGTAACTTTATATGTCTTATTTCTGTAAGAGTGGCACCATCTCAGTCACCAAATTTCCAAACCAGGATCTTGACTGACTCTTCTTCTCTCACATCCAGTTCATCCCCTATGATTCTCCCTCTGCCCAGCCCTCCAGTTCCTTCCTCTTCTCTCTCCAGGCAGCCCTCTGAGTCAGCCCCCTTTCCTGTCACCTGACAGGCACTCTCACTGTTCATTCCAGGTCTTTGAGTGGCTATCAGAGGACTCTTCTAAAGCTCATTGCTCACCATGTCACTTCACTGCCAAAAGACCTGCACTAAGTCCCTGTTGAACATTTGAAAAAATGCCCAACTGTTTGGCATGAAATTAACAACTGTTCACAGTCTACCTGTGCATCTTCCACCTCACCTCCCACAGGTGTGCCTTTTTCCTGAAGCTGCTTCTGCCTGGAATAGCCTTCCTTCTACTCTACATGCTCAAATCCTGTGTTCACCTCAGGGTGCAACTCAAATGTTATTTGCCTAAGACCAAAAGTAGGTTTCCTTCCTTTAATCTGGACTTACAACATATAATTAGATCCTTTTAAAAGCTCTTGCACTTTCTACTTTATAATGTATTTATTTGTGAACATGTTTATCACCCTTTAATTCCCTAAGGTGAAAGACCACATCTTACTTGTTTGGGGGTGGGGTCCCTTTCATTATGTTTTGCACTTTAATTAATAGATAATGCATCTTTTATGGAGTTCTTATGCAATCCACATATTACTCTGCTCTTTCTTCTAATCCATGAAAGGAACAAGCCTGAAGAGACAGAGTCAAGAGAACGAGTGTGGCAATGAGTATGAACAGTTCTTGTGTCCCCAGCACCAAGCAGTGCCTGACATATAGTCATTACAAGCTGTTAAACTGAAGAGAACAAGAGGTGGATCTTATTAGCCAAGGGAGGAAGGGTTTCCAATGGGGGGATTGTGATAGTGTCCAGCGCTTCAGAAGGTTGGGGAATGTTGGGCCATGACTCCCACTGAATTTGGGAACTAGGAATGGTGAGTGGAGAAAGAAGCCAGACAGAAAAAGTTAAGGAATAACACATGAGGAAATGGAAGAAATTAGTATAGATTATTTTTTCAAGAAGCCTAACCAGAATAATGGGAAGAAGAAATGACATATGATGCACATCTGGCCTCATGGTCATCTTCCTCTGAGGACCACAGAGCTTGGACCAGTCCACATAGGAAAGCAGCAGAGGAAGTTGGCTCAGAAGTGTGTAAAAAGTGCAAACTAACACAATGCACACTCCTTACCAAGCATAGAGCCTTGTAATCACCGACCCAGTATGCTGTGTTCACGTCTATGCACCATATTCTCAAGATAGACATTATGATGGTTAATTTCACATGTCAACATGGCTGGCCCACAGTGCCCAGCTATGTGTTCAAACACTATGCTAGGTGTTTCTGTAAGAGTGTATTTGGATGAAATCAGCATTTCATTTGTTGACTTGGAGTGAAGCAGATTGTCCTCCATAATATGGACAGCCCTCATCCAACCAGTTGAAACCCTGAATAGAAGAGAAGACTGGCTTCCACATACAAGGGGGAACTCTACAGCAACATCAGCTCTCCTATCTCTCCAGCCTGCTACCCGCCCTATAAATTTTGGACTTGCCGGCCTCCATAATCATGTGAGCCAATTCCTTAGTCAATCAAAATCAATCAATCAATCTCTCTCTTTCACTTTATTTCTATGTGTACACACACAAATACACCCTATTGGTTCTGTTTCTCTAGAGAACCGTGACTAAAACAGACTTTAACAAGGCAGATCTTATTCAAGGAAAGGAGTCAAAACTGGAAGGTTTATTAGCCATACTAAATGAAGCATGATGAAAAGAATTGACTAGAGCCTGGAGAAAAGAAGATATGGTGGCCTTCTGTGGATATTTTAAAAGCTGTCATGTGGGAAGAGGGAACAAATTTACTTATGGTTCCCAGAGAGTAAAACTTCAATGTCCTAAAGGTGTAGAGGCTGTCTAGTGTTTCACTCAACATAAAAAATTATAAATATTTTACCACAATTTTAAAAAGTTAATGGAATAGCCCTAGCTGGGTGGCTTGGTTGGTTGGAGCGTTGTCCTGTACACCAAAAAGTTGTGGGTTTAATTCCCGGCCAGAGCATGTACTGAAGGCAACCCATCGATGTTTCTCTCTCTCATCGATATTTCTCTTTCCCTTTCTCTCTCTCTCAAAAATAAAATCAATAAAAACATATCCTCAGGTGAGGATCTAAAAAAAAAAGTTAATGGGATATACCAGAAATCATGGAATTATTCACTTTAAATAGGTGACATTTTTATGGCATGTGAATTTTATCTCAATAAAGCTGTTTAAAAAATAAATCTATTTACCTCCCCCCTACACTGTGAACAAACTGAAGCTAGGAAGTGTATCTTTCATCTTTAGTGAATAACAGAGGGTCTGATACATGGTGCCCAACTAACTGCTCTTCATCAAAGCTTCACTGATTATGACATGTTCTTACTAAATGACCTTTTGCCATAACAGTTTCTTCCTGACTCTGGTAGCTATGTTTACTTTCTTTCCTTACTCATGTGGGTGACAGGTTTCAAAAGATAATGTTTGATTGGAAGTGCAATTGTTTCTATCTCCTTTCTTGATTGATGAAACACTTCCCTTTTGTTATGAAATTGTAGCATCCCAAAAGTATTAGTCCATAATAATGGTCATGATTCTCACTTCCTTCCCTATTCCTTTTAATGTCTACACAGCCCCTTTTTATTTAATGTTACCTCTTCAAGGATAAATTAAATATTATCATGTAGAGAAAGTTAAAATGAAGATTGATTTTCTCTTGCTATGCAAAATATCTTTTTCTTACATGATTTTTAGTAACAGGAACATTTTATTTGTTCACTCTCTTGATTGCAAATTATGGAACACAAACTTGAACTAGCTGGAGTAAAATGGTGACTTTCTTACTGCTAGAGTGTCTCCCAGCCACCCAAGGAATGTCAACAGTGGTTAGGCTGCTTTTGGCTGCAAATGAGATAAATCTAAAATCAAACTGGGTTAAACCACAAGAAAAAACTTGTCAGAACACATGGTTATGGGTGATTAAGTGAAAAGCAGCCCCCAATGACATACTGTACTTCATTTCCTCTTGAAACATTGGCCGTTTCAGTTTTGACTGGAGACTGCAGGTCAGGACATCCAGAGCTGTGCCTGCCACTCTCCTTAGGAAGAGGACCTTGGGCCACATCTCTTAAAAGAAGGGGTGTTTTCTAAAAGTTAAAATTTCTCCTCAGTTGATTTATATATTTCCAAGTATATCAAAAGGACTTTGAATGGGATTTGGAAACTCCAAGCTTAGGAAACCCTTTGAGGAGCAGATTTTCAGACAGGATTAGATTTGCAGGAGATTTACTGGGGGAAATGCCCGTGAAGGATAAACAGAGGTAGCAAAAGTAGGCAAGGAGAACCTTTGGATACTGATGCAGGTCTCACACCTGTAAAAGGAGAGGGGTGGGGAAGGAATATCCATCAAGAAGAGTCTCAACTCAGTACAGCTCTGAGAAAACTTCAGGCAAGCCAATAAGGAGTCCCCAACTCAAAACTGCTCATAAAAGGTGTCCTGCATCCCACAGAAATCCAGAATCCTTGTGGAAATGTGACTCTGAATAACCAAAAACATCTTGAAAAAGAACAAAGTTGGAGGATTCACTCCTCCCAATTTCACAACTCCACCACAAAGCTGTAGTAATCAAGACAATGTATCCTGGCAAAAGCAAAGACATGTAGACCAGTGGAGTAGAATTGAGAGTCTAGACATAAAGCTTTGCATTTATGATCAATTGATTTTTTTACAAGAGTGCTAAGACAATTGAATGGGGAAAGAATAGTCTTCTCAACAAATGATTCAAGAACAGCTGGATATCCACACCAAGGAATGAAACTGGACTTCTACCTCATACCATATCTATAAAATTTTACTCAAAAGGATTATAGTCCTGAATGTAAGAGCTAAAACTATAAACATCATTGTAAATATTTTATGATCTTGGGTTAAAGAATGATTTCTAAGATATGACACCAAAAGTACAGGAGAAAAAAGAATATGAAAAAAGAACAATTGGACTGCATCAAAATTTTGAAAGTTTCAATTTTATTGCAAAATATATCATTAACAAGGAAACCGTGACTCTAAATGACACAGACTAGATTGGATAGATTTAATTGACATTTTCAGAACATTTCACTCCAAAGCTGTAGAATATGCATTCTCCTCAAGTGCACATGGGACAGTCTCAAAAATAGGCCACATGTTAGGATACAAAATAAGTCTCTACAAGTTCAAGAAGATTGAAATCATATCAAGTACCTTCTCAGACATTTACATCATGGAATACTATGCAACAGTAAAAAAAAAAAAAGGATCCCTTACCCTTTGAGTAGGTGGGACCTGGAGCCAGTCAGGGAAAGACAAGCGTCACATGATCTTACTCATATGTGGAATCTAATGACCAAAATAAACTGATGAACAAAATAGATCCAGAGACATAGAAGCATGGAATGGACTGATGAATCTCAGAGGGATGGCAGGGGTGGATGGACGGGTGGGGAGAGATTAACCTAAGAATTTATATGCATACATGCATGAACCCTAGACACAGACAATAGTGTAGTGAAGGCCTGGGGGGAGGAGTGCAGGGGAAAGGGAATCAATGGAGGAAAAAGAGGGACATTTGTAATACTTTCAACAATAAAGATAAATTTAAAAACATAAAACATATGTATAATTTCTTTAATAAAATAAAATTTAAAAAAAGAAAGTGAAAAGACAACCCAGAATGGGAGAAAATATTTGCAAATCCTAACTCTGACAGGGACTTGTATCCAGATGCATAAAGAACTTTTTAAACTCAATAATAAAATGACAAATACGCCAATAAAAATGTGCAAAGGATCTTCATAGATATTTCTCCAAAGAAGATATACAAATAGCTAATACACACATGAAAAAAATGTTCATCACCAACTATCAAAAAATGCAAATCAAAACCACAATGACATACCACTTAACACCCACAAGAATGGCTAGAATAGAAAAGACAGTGTTGGACCCCAAGGATTACAAACTGGCGCTGTCCACTGTAGACTCTCTTTAAGATTTGGTTTTTTTATTGTGTTTTTTAAAATTAATCTTAATTATTGAAAGTTTTGCAGATGTCCTCTTTTTTCCCACATTGACCCCTTTTACCTAGGACCAGAACCCCCACCCCAGGCCTTCACCACACTATTGTCTGTGTCCATGGGTCCTACATATATGCAATAAATTCATTGGTTAATCTCTTTCCAGTCACCCACCTAATCCCACCTTTCCTCTGAGAATGGTCAGTCTGTTCCATGCTTCTATGTCTCTGGATCTATTTTGTTCATCAGGTTATTTTGTTCTTTAGATTCCATATATGAGTGAGATCATGTGATACTTGTCTTTCTCTCACTGGCTTATTTCTCTTAGCATAATACTCTCCAGGTCCTACTATGCTGTCTCAAAGGGTAAGAGATCCTTCTTTTTTACAGCTGCATAGTATTCCATGGTATAAATGTACTCATCTACTGATGGGCTTGGGCTGTGTCCAGATCTTTTTTTTTTTTTTTTAAATATATCTTTATTGATTTCAGAGAGAGGAAAGAAGAGGGAGAGAGACAGAAACATCAATGATGAGAGAGTCACTGATCAAGCCCACAACCCAGGCATGTGCCCTGACAGGGAATCAAACTCCAATTGCCTGGATCCTAGGTCGATGCTCAACCGCTGAGCCATGCCCGGAGGGGCTGTTTCCAGATCTTAGCTATTGTAAATTGCACTACTATGAACATAGGGGTGCATACATTCTTTTTGATTGGTGTTTCCAGTTTCTTAGGTTGTATTCTTAGAAGTGGGATCATTGGGTCAAATAGCAGTTCCATATTTATTTTTTTGAGGAAATCTCATACTGTTTTCCATAGTGGCTGCACCAGCCTGCAGTCCCACCAGTAGTGTATTAGGGTTCCTTTTTCTCCACATTGTTGCCAGCACGTGTCATTTGTTGGTTGTTGATGGTAGCCATTCAGACAGGTGTGAGGTGATATCTCATTGTTGTTTGAATTTGCATCTCTCTGCTGATTAGTGACTTTGAGTATTTTTTGATATGTCTCTTGGCCATCTGTATGTCCACCTTGGAGAAGTGTCTATTTAGGTCCTTTGCCAATTTTTAAATTGGATTGGTTGTCTTTGGTTAAGTTGTATTACTTTCTTATATATTTGGCTATTAACCCCTTATCAGATGGATCATTGGCAAATATGTTCGTCCATATAGTGGGCTCACTTTCTATTTTGTTGATGGTTTCTTTTGCTATGCAGAAGCATTTTATTTTGAGTTAGTCCCATTTGTTTATTTTTTCTTTTGTTTCCCTTGCCCTAGGAGATGTATCCGCAAAGATATTGCTACAAGAGATGTCTGAGATTTTGCTGCCTATGGTTTCTTCTAGGATTTTTATGGTTTCACGACTTACATTTAGTTTTTTATCTATTTTGAGTTTAATCTTGTGTATGGTGCAAGTGGGTGGTCTAGCTTCATTTTTTTGCATGTACCTGTCCAATTTTCCCAGCACCATTTATTGAAGAGACTATCTTTACTCCATTGTATGCTCTTGTCTTCATTGTCAAATATTAATTGAGCAAAATGGCTTAGATCGATTTCTGGGGTCTCTATTCCATTCCATTCATCTATATACCTGTTCTTGTGCCAGTACCAGACTGTTTTGATTACAGTGGCTTTGTAGTATAACTTGATATCTGGTAGGTGATCCCTTTAACTTTGTACTACTTTCTCAAGATTGCTGCAGCTATTCAGGATCTTTTTTGGTGACATATAAAGTTTTGGAGTATTGTTCTAGATTTGTGAAACAGTATTTTCACAAATACTGTTAGTATTTTAATAAGGATTGGGCTAAATCTATAGATTGATTTGGGTAGTATAGACATTTTAATGATGTCAGTTCTTCCAACCCATGAACACGGTATCTTTCTTCCACTTGTTTATATCTTCCTCAATCTCTTTTCTCAACATGTGTAGTTTTCCAAGTACAGGTCCTTTACCTCCTA
The DNA here is from genome assembly GCF_964146895.1 of Miniopterus schreibersii. NCBI lineage: Eukaryota > Metazoa > Chordata > Mammalia > Chiroptera > Miniopteridae > Miniopterus > Miniopterus schreibersii. The sequence goes on from NC_138102.1 coordinate 82,705,533, forward strand.
GGTTAAGTTTATTCCTAAGTATTTTAATTTTTTGTTGCAAGGGTAGATGCGATTTGTTTTTTAGTTTCTCTTTCTGAGAGTTCATTATTGGTGTATAAAAATGCCATCAATTTCTGGGTGCTAATTTTGTATCCTGCTACACTGCTGAATTCATTTATTAAATCTAGAAGCCTTTTGATGGAGTCTTTAGGGTTCTCCACATACAATATCATGTCATCTGAGAATAATCACAGTTTTACTTTTTCCTTTCAAATTTGGATGCTTTTATGTTTTCTTCTTGTCTAATCACTGTCCCTTGGACTTCCAGCACTACATTGAATAAGGGTGGTGAAATGGGACATTCTTGTCTTGTTCCTGTTCTTAGGGAAACGGTTTTAGTTTTTGCCCATTGAGTATGATGTTGGCTGTAGGTTTGTCATGTATGACCTTTATTATGTTGAGGTGTGATCCCTCTATTCCTACTTTGTTGAAGTTTTTATCAAAAATGGGTGTTAGAGTTAGTCAAATGCTTTTTCTGCACCTATACATATTCTCATGTGATTTTTGTTTTACAGTTTGTTTATGTGATGTATCACATTTATTGATTTACAAATATTGTACCAGCCTTGTATCCCTAGAATAAATCCCACTTGGTCAAGGTGTATGATTTTTTTAATATATTGCTGGATCCAGTTTGCTAATATTTGGTTGAGGATTTTATCATCTATGTACATCAGTGATATTGGCCTGTAATTCTCTTTCTTTGTAGTGTCCTTATCTGGTTTTGGAATTAGGATAATACTGGCCTCATTAAAAAAGGTTGAAAGTGTTCCTTCCTCTGGGATTGTTTGGAATAGTTTGAGGATAGGTGTTCTTTGAATGTTTGATAAAAACTCCCTTGTGAAGCAGTCGATCAGGGCTTTTGTGTGCTCGAAGTATTTAAATAACTGCCTCATCTTTATCAGTAGTTATTGGCCTATTCAGGTTTTCTGACTCTTCCTGATGGAGGTTTGGAAGGTTGTATTTTTCTAGGAATTTGTCCATTTCATCCAGGTTGTCCAGTTTGGTGGTGTATAGTTGTTCATAGCATTTGCTTACAATCCTTTGTATTTCTGTGGTGTCAGTTGTTACTTCACCTCTTTCATTTCTGATTTTATTCCTTTCAGTAGTTTCTGTTTCTTGGTGAGCCTGGCTAAAGGTTCATCAATCTTGTTTATCTTTTCAAAGAACCAGCACTTGGTTTCATTGATCTTTTTTATTTTTATTTTTTAGTCTGTATGTCATTTATTTCTGCTCTCATCTTTATTATTTCCCTCCTTCTATTTACTCTGGTCTTTTTTTTGTTGTTCTCTTTCTAAGTCTTTAAGTGATAGGGTTAGATAATTTATTAGAAACTTTTCTTGCTTTTTGAGATAGGCCTGTAGTCTTCCCTCTATGAACTTCTCTCTCAGAACTGCTCTTACTGTGTCCCAAAGATTTGGGGTTGCTATGTGTTCTTTTTCATTTGTTTCCAGAAATTTTTTTATTTCTTCTTTGATCTCATTGGTAATCCATTCACTGTTTAATTACATGTAATTTCGATCCCATGTGTTTGAATGTTTTCAGTGTTCTTACTGTTGTTGATTTCTAATTTCATGCCACTGTGATCCAAGAAAATGCTTGATATGATTTCAATCTCCCTGAACTTGTAGAGACTTGTTTGTGTTCTACCATGTGGGTTATCGTTGAGAATGTCCCATGTGCACTTGAAAAGAATGTATATTCTGCAGCTTTGGCATGAAATGTTCTGTAAATATCAATTAAATCTATCTAATCTAGTATGTCATTTAGAGTCACTGTTTCCTTGTTGATTTTTTGTCTGAAAGATCTATCCAATGAAGTCAGCGTGGTGTTCAAGTCTCCTAATATGACTGTATCACTGTCAATCTCTCCCTTAAGGTCTTCAGAAGTTTTTTATATATTTAGTTGCTCCTATATTGGGTGCATCTCTGTTTACCAGGGTTATATACCCTTGTTGGATCAATCCCTTTAGCATTATGTGGTGGCCTTTAGTGTCTCTTGTTAATGACTTTCATTTTGAAGTCTGTTTTGTCAGATATGAGTAATGCTACCCTAACTTTTTTTTTTTTTTTTTTTTGCAAGAAAAATTATTTGCATCCCTTCACTCTCAGCCTGTGTGAGTCTTTTGTTCTGACGTGGGTCTCTTGTAGGCAGCATATATTTGGGCCATGTTTTCTTTCTTTTTTAATATATATATATATATTTTTATTAATTTCAGAGAAAGGAAGGGAAAGGGAGAGAGAGAGATAGAAACATCAGTGATGAGAGAGTCATTGATCGGCTGCCTCCTGCACGCCCCACACTGGGGATCGAGCCCACCACCCAGGCATGTGCCCTGACTGGGATTCAAACCCCCATCTCCTAGATCCTAGGTCGACACTCAACTGCTGAGCCACACCCGGCCAGGCAGGGTCATGTTTTCTTATGCATTCACTTACCCTATGTTTTCTAATTGAAACATTTAATCCATTTACATTTAAACTTATTATTATTAGGTACTTATTTATTGCCATTTTAATTCTTTATGCTTATGTTTCTCTCTCTATATATTTCTACTTCGTATTATAGCAGTCCCTTTAACATTCGTTTGAATGCTTGGTTGTGGTGATAAACTCCTTTAGCTTTTTTTTTTAGGGAAGCTCTTTATTTCACCACCTATTTTGAATGACAGTTTTACTGGAAAGAGTATTCTTGCTTTCAGATACCTTGAATAATTTATTCCATCCCCTTCTGATCTTTATGGTTTCTGATGAGAAATCAGCTGACAGCCTTATGGGAGATCCTTTGTAGGCAACAGATTGCTTTTCTATAGCCGCCTTTAAGATTCTCTTTATATTTCAATTTTTCCATTTTAATTATGATGTGTCTGGATGTGGGCCTCTTTGGGTTCTTGCTTGGGACTCTGTGTGCCTCCTGAACTTGTGTGACTTTTTCCTTTACCAGGTTAAGGAAGTTTTCTGCCATTATTTCTTCAAACAAGTTCTCTGTCCCTTGCTCACTTTCTTCATCCTCTGTTTCTATTATGATGCGAATATCGTTCCATTTCATGTTGTCCCACAGCTCCCTTAAGCTGCCTTCCTGTTTTTAAATTGTTTTTTCTTTTTGGTTCTCTAATTGAGTGATTTTTTTTCTGCCCTGTCTTCTAATTCTCTGATCCTATCCTCAGATTTCTCTAATATGCTGTTTATCCCTTCCAATGTATTCTTTATTTCTGCTATGTCTTTCTTAATTTCCTTCATAGTTTCCATATCTTTTCTCATGTGTTGAGCATCCTTATGATCAGTATTCTGAACTCTACATCTGATAGATTGCTTATCTCCATTTCATTTATCTCTTCTTCTGCAGAATTCCCTTGTTCTTTTATTTGGGGCTTGTTTTTTGTCTCCCCATTTTGACTACCTGTTTGGGTTTGTTTCTATGTATTAGGTAGATTTACTATGACTCCCTGTCTTTTTGGAGAGCCTCTGGTCTAGGCCAACATCAGATGCTGTTTGTGAATGGCCTTGAGTACCCTGTTTGGAGCCTTCAGTAATCCACAACTTGTGGTTCCCTCTTCTGAGGCTGGGTGAGTTTCAAAACGACTAAGGTGTGCACCAAGGTCTGCTTTTCCTAGCTCCAAGTCCAGAAGGAGATCTGACAAAGACACAAAGCAACCAGAAGCCTGCCTTTGCCTGCATGCTGATTGTTATCTTAATGAGCCTCAGGCTGTAAGCCACAGCATGGGGTAAACTACACAGGGTAAGGGCACAGGTACTGTAACAGAGTGGGGAAATTGCTTCCCGACCCTTCCTCCCCATTACCCCCCCCAGGCAAAAGCTGTCTGGATGGCAGTCTGCCTGAGAAAGATGTCCTCTGAAGTATAGAGGAATGACTCAGCACAGGAATCCAGATGGCCACCCTCTGAGCTCTAACTCCAGAACCAACATCCCTGGATTTTCCTCTAGTCTGCTATGCCCTCCCTCTGTGGGAGTCCAAGGTGAGTGGCTGCACACAAAAATTTTGTTTGTTGTCCCTTTAACAGGGTGCCTTCATTTTCAGCCATCTCTCTCTGGCAGACAAAAATCCTGCTGCTTTTCACTGCCAGGTGTAATGTGGGCCCTTTCACAGTTCTGGTGATCTGGGTTAGGGAGCCCAGCTTGGGATTTAGACCCCAGAATCTCAATGGGAACTGCCCCCAGCTGAGATATCCCTCTGGTACTTCAGTTGCTGCCTGTGGGAGCACTACCAGCCCTCTCATACCTCCGTACTTCCTGCCAGTCTCTATGTGGTCTCCACTTTAGGTCATTGGATATGAGAGTTCTTTGCAGCTCATCTTCAGTTGATTATTCAGGATGTTTTTTTCTATATTTTAGTTGTAATTCCAGTTTGTTCCTGGGAGAGTGTCAGTGTAGCTTCCACTTAAACTGCTGCCATCTTGGAATCTCCCCTGGGGTTGTTTTTTTGTCTCCCCATTTTGGCTGCCTGTTTGGGTTTGTTTCTATGTATTAGGTAGATCTTCTACAACTCCCAGGCTTTTTAAAGAATCTTTAGTGTAGGTCAATGTTAGATGCTGTTTGTTACTGGCCTTGAGTACCCTGTTTAGAGCTCTCAGTGATCTGCAGCTTGAGGCTCCCTGTGCTGGGCCTGGGTGCATTTGGAAAGGACCAAGGTGTGCACCAAGGTCTGCTTTCACAAGACCTGGGTCCAGAAGCAGATCAGGCAAAGACTCAAAACACGCAGTGATCCACCTTTGCCTGCAGGCTAATTGTTATTCTCAGCCTCTTAATGAGCCTCAGGCTGTAGACCACAGCAAGACAGAAACTCCACAAGGTGGTGGGAGAGATTTTACAATGGGTGGGGCAATTTCTTCCCCCTCAGGCAAAAGCAGCATGGATGGTAAAGATCTGCCTGAGAAAGAAATCCTCTGCAGTATGGGGGAAATGACTCAGTATTGGTATCAGAGCTCTACCCCCAAAGCCTGCAACCCTGGATTGTCCTCATGTAACACTAGTCCACTCTGCCCTCCATCTGCTGGAGCTCAAGGTGAGTGGTTGCACACAAAAACTTTGTGCATTGTCCCTTTTAATAGGGTGCCTGCATTTCCAGCTGTTTCTCCCTGGCAGACAGAAACCCTGATGTTTTTCACAACCAGATGTTATATGGGGCACCATTCTCAGTTGTGGTGATCTGAGCTGGGAAGCCTAGCTTGGGGTTTAGTCCCCGAAGTTCTTAGTGGGAACCCCCCCGCAACTGAGATATCCCCCCTGAACATTCAGCTGCTGCCTGTGGGAGCCCAGCCAGCTCTCTTGCGCCTCCACCCTTCTTACCAGTCTCTATGAAGTCTCCACTTTAGGTTCTTGGTTATAAGGCTGCTCTCCAGCTACTCTACAGTTGATTATTCAGGATGGTTTTTCTATATTTTAGCTGTAATTCCAGTTTGTTCCTGGAAGAGTGTCAGTGTAGCTTTCACTCAGTCCACCTCCATCTTGGAATCCAACTCTCTTCAAGATCTGAAAAGCATATTTCCATAGTGCCCACAGAAACCACGAACAATCACATCAGATTTGCATGAAATGATTTTCAGAGAAAACATTTTTCTGTTATAATGAATCTTTTTGCCCCATATTCACTCATTTAATAAAAATTAATTAACTGTATGTCCTGCTATTATTCGGGCCCTATGCTGAATAAAAACAAAGAAACCTGATCCGGTGGTCTCTGGTGGTCTCTGCTAGTCCCTGGTCAATTCTGATTGGACCAGCCTGGGTCACATGCTCACCACTGAGCCAAGCACTGTAGCTGAAGGGGCTCTGCACTCTCACAAGTAGATCACCCACGTGAGGATAGGTAAGGACTGGGTCAAGTGTCCACCAAGGACTGGAAGCAGGCTGCCCAACCTGAATTACATAATCTGAGCTTCAACCGGAGCTTTTCTCAGTTACACAGAGAAAAGATCGCCATCTGTGACTGTTAGCAGAAGGGATCCTGGGCAGAAGAAAACCGATGTTCACTACCATGGGAGAGGGCTTATAATGTGGTGGTTTGGAGGGCAGAGCAGGCCCAGTGCAAGGTGCTGGGTATGGCCAGAAGCCAGGGTTTACCAGAGTGGATAACTGTCGTGCTGCAGCTGCTCTGTTTAGCATTGAGGCAAAGACATTCAGCACTCTATAGCCTGGGAGTGGTGGAGTCATAAAATTGCAGGATTCAGGGGGTGCAGAGATGTGTGGAACCTACCCACAGATCTTTATTCTTCTGAGAATACTTGCCCCTGTTGTGTAGAGGTGGCACACACAGGCTGAGTGGTGTGGCTGTTCCCTGTGATGCATGAGCAGTAAAGGTTCACTTGTCTAACCTTGGAATCAAAGGATAAGGGGGTATCCAGGAGTTCACCAGGGCCACACCTACCTTAAGGCAGAGAAAGGCCTCAGCTACCTCTGCTGGATGTGGATGATAGGCTTTCTATTTTTACCATATGCAGAGGGGAAGGGTCTGCCTTCCCTCACAGGAGAACATCTCTTGCCACTGGAGTCTATCACACTTTCCTACTTCCAGCCCACCTCCTTTTCTCCAGTCTTAAGGAAGAGTCAGATGCTCACCATTTCCCCTGCCATCACCCTTTCAGGTATTGGGAAGCTTATTAAAGTATCAGTTATCATTTTGCTCACCAATACATTGGACAAGCATGAATTGAGCGCTAATTAGGAGCCAAATGCCCTGCTGGTTGCTGTGGTATCAGAGATGGATAAGATAAGGACCCTGCTCCAAGAAGCTCTCAATCTGTTGGCAAAGAGACATCTAAATAAATGATTGTCATACACAGTGAAGTTATAGAACTGTTCTACACAGGATGTGTGAGGGCTCAGGGGAAGCATGGTGATGCCAGGGAGTCAGGAGGAGCACAAGGAGAGCTTCAGAGGAGATTATGTTTGAGCAGAGTAGTCTGTTAAATATAGATTTTATTCATATATTTTAAAACTAAACAGATTCATGTAGAAAATTTTAGAAAATACAGAATAAGAAGAAAATACCACAATATATTGGTATGTCTGAGTTTTCTAAGCTATGTGTTATAAATTGTTTTGTAACCTGCTTTTTTACTTGAAAATATGACCATTTAAATCATAAATTTCTATACTAGTTTTAATGGCAACATAGTATTCTATTAAATGTTTTTCAGGGTCTTTGAGAAAGACCAATGAGTAGCACCCATATTTCCCACCCAAATCAGTGGAGGGAGAAGACAGCAGGTGGAGCAACAAAATATCACCCTTATTCCTAATTAAGGCCAAATTGGAAGGTGTGGCTCATCATGAGAAACAAATTGGACTTGCTGATTCTGTCTTTCTGTTCAGGCCTTGGAAGAACCCACTTCAAGGAAAGCCCAGGTTCTTGGACTCCCATTGGCCTTTGGAGAGGGATGAAGAAAGGGCAACTTCTCTAAGCAGAGGGACTTTGATCACCTCCACCCAATGCCTTCAACTACCGTAACTTTGGGAGAAAGAAGGAATGGGGAAAGAAGCCAGAAAAACTGAGGAAAAACCCAGAAAACTAGAGGCTAAGGAACAAGAATGCCCCTCTAACAATGAAGGTTCTGCTATTCATTCATCTAATCTGTTATTGTACATTTACATTTACATTATTTACAAACAACATAGAAATTAAATATCTTTATAATTCATCGTTGTGTACATTCATGGTAATTGTTTAAGATAAAATCCTACAAGTGGAATTTCTGGATCGAATAGTATATCATGTTTAAAGCTTTTGATGCATGTCACCACATTTTCATCTCGAAAGTTTGTATCAATGTACATTGCCACTACCTGCATATGAGAACATATTTCCTGAACAGGCACCAACCCACCCTAGATTGTTGATCTTGGTCCTTGTGAATTTGATGGGTAAAACATCTGACCTTCAGTGTTATTTCAATTTTGAGCAATCTTAATGGAGTTTTCCTGGAGGACAAGAGGGTAGGAAGTGTAAGAGAAATTGTGCTTGAAGAGACTGAGCAGTGTTTTCAAAGACTTAAGAGCCCTGAAATCATCCCTAGTCCTTCCACTTTTGTATATAGATCTTATTTTCCAACCCTGGAGGTATCATAGTGATGTTGAAAGAGGATGATTCTGGACAAACACAATTCCTTAGTAGGTCTGGGGCCTGGGCATGATGAGTATAAATGTCCTCATTGCTAAATGGAACTCAATAGCCTCCACCTTTTTAATGAGAACTCTGTGGACATTGCTTGGCCCGTAGTGGGAAATGAATAAATTGTAGCCCTTCTGGAATCATCTTATGGCCTCTGGAGTGAGAATGGGGTTTGGGTAAATCTGAAATTGTCCTCCCTTCTCCCTCTCATCTTTTTGTGTATGTCCACCATTGCTGGACTTGAAAAGAAGAGAGGTGATCAACAGCAGGGATGGAAACGGAGAGTATTATGCTAAGGAAAATAAGCCAGTCAGAGAAAGACAAGTATCACATGATCTCACTCATATGTGGAATGTAATGAACAAAATAAACTGATGAACAAAATAGATCCAGAGACATAGAAATGTGGAACAGATTGATGAATCTCAGAGGGAAGGTGGGGTTAGGTGGGTGCATGGAAAGAGATTACCCTAAGAATTTCTATGCATATATGCATGACGCAGGGACATAGACAATAGTGTGAAGAAAGCCAGGGGGCAGATACTAGGTGGAAGGGAACAATGAGGGGAAAAGAGGACAACTGTAATACCTTCAACAATAAAGATAAATTTTTTAAAAAACCCACAAAATAAAAAACAGAGTGGTTTGAAGTTCCCGGGACTTCTGACCAGAATACTACCTAGTAGGTCTCTTGAGCTATCAGCCTTCCTAGCACCTGGTAGTTGGCCCATCAGCCCTTTGCATGCCCCTCTACACCTTGTGTCCCACACACCTGGAGGTGATGGTGAAATTCTCAGAATCTTCAGGGTGTGCTCCCACACCTGTGAGACTCTTGTGTAGTGAACTCTTCTCAGTCCCCACTCTCACCAGTAAAAGGCTAAGCCAGGGGTGGGGAGTGCCTGGCAATCCTCACTGCCCTCTTTGCCTGACGTGGGTTCCCCACCTAGGACTCACCTTTGTCCTCAGACAGACACCTTTAAAAAGGTCTTGAATCCACCTGCAGTGACCCATGGGCATTTAGGAAGCAGCAGGCAGGCCCAGCCCCAGCCCAGGCACCTCGTTGAAGATTCTGTGCACACCTCTTTCCTGGAGCTGCTTGGCTCAGAGTTTAGAATCCCTTTTGTTGCTTTCTCAAAGTTAACATGGAAAAGAAGGTAAGAAACCAACAAACAACTATCCCTTCTGAAGACCAGTAGCAGCCTGAAGAGAGATGGAAGATTGAAACAGCTAAGGCAGCTGACCACCTGTAAATAGAGAGGTGCAACCCATGGAATTAACCAGCTCTGGGACAAGGACTTACTGAATTGTTTTATGTCACCTTGTGCTATGTGACCAGTGCTCTCTTTCCCTCAGCAACACTGTGTGTGTGTGTGTGTGTGTGTGTGTGTGTGTGTGTGTAATGTGCTGGCCATATTTCACTTCTCTCACTGTGAGGAATCTCTGCCACAAAGAGCATTAGACATTTATTTACTTACACATTTAATTGCTTTCATAGTTAATAGATTTGGTTTATAAAATTCACCACCTGGTATAAGTACATGTTTAAAACATTTGCCCACTGCAACTGTAAATAAATCACCCACTAAACAGCGAGTCCTTCAGGCAGCCCATAGACAACAGGGCTAATTGCTTAGTACTCACCTCAGGCTGGGCAGAAACCATCATGACACCAACAGGGGCGAAGGCCTGGGTCACCTGAATGCCAGCTGCTTTATTTCAGTAAATACTTATGAGAGCTAACAATTGACAAGTCCTGTGTGCAGCGTCATGGGAAATGCGCAGATTGGTGAGATGCTGCTGCTTCTGCCCCATGGAGAGAAGACACAGACGAGAATGAGCCCATTTACAGACAGAAGGGCAGTGCCTTCTGAGAGGAGTGAAGCTGAATAATCCTACAGGGGCAGGCTCCATGGGTACATGGGAACAGGGTGTTCTGGCCCTTCCCCCTGCATCGCCGACATGTCCAATTAAACTAGACATAAGTCGCAATGCCCTCCAGTTGTGCCTTCTAGCTCTCTCCTTGCTCATGGCTCCCCAGGCATGCTTGCTACCTTTCTTTGCCTTGTTGTTAACAAGCTCTCTCTCACCTGTATCCACACTTGCTGTTTCTGCTGTCTGGCCTGCCTACCCCCCAGCTCTCTTTAGGGAGTTCTCATTCTTGAGGTCTCAACTCAAATGCCATCTCCTGGTAGAGGTCCTCCCCGCCTCTGCTTCAAACACATTCTCACCAGCACCACCATTTATACCTTTTCATTTGTTTATCAGAATTTGAAATTATCATCTGATTTGACTATTTGCCCTTCCTTCCCCTATAAAGTGTAAGTTCTAGAGGGGTAGTGACCTCATCTGTCTGGACTACTGTTGAATCCTTAGCATTTAGAAGAGAATCTGACTCATCATGGTTACTCAAAAGCAGAGAAATGATTTCTGATGTGTCTCACCTACAACCTAAGATGAAAATTGCTCCATTAAAGAAATGCAGTTTGCAGGGACTGTGGTGCAGTTTAAAAGGCGAAAGATTTATGCGATCTGAAGAGAAACCAGAGTATGTGTGGTGCAGTTTAACAGTAGGGATGGGCTTTGAGAGGTCCACGGAGTCGTTCCTGAGACAGAAGTCCAGAGTTTGCTTCAAATTCCCAGAGGGATCTGTGACAGTGCCTAACTCCCCACAAACAGGGCCAAAAGCCCTGGTGGGCTCTAGTAATCCTCTGGGTCTGAGTCTGTCCTAAGATTGCTCTGGAAGGAAAGAACAGGGGCTGGCATAGGAATCTCCCTGGGAGTTTCTCAGGGTCAGTGTTTCTCAGACAGAGCCTTGTGGTTCTCAGGAAGTCCACCAAGGACTTTAGGTGTCACCATGTGAGAGGGTGACAGCCATGGGGCCAGAATTTGCACATTGGGCTTCCACCTAAGATTTCATTTAAGGATTGTTTTCCACTGCATTAGAAAAAGATAGCCAGTACTTAAATTGCAGTTCAGCTTATTTGGCAAGAGTTTAAAGAAGAATCTGTTTTCCCAAGTGTTTATTTCAACTCAGCTCTGCCAAAGTCTGGAAAACAGAGCCTGAGATCATCTCCATGGTACAGAAGCTTCTGTCTGCACCCCAGACAGAGGAAAGGGCCCTCTGAGATATGCTCTGGGCTCTCCAAAGCTGCATCCCAGCCTTTCCAGAAATGAGTCCTCATAGGAAACCTTCAATGACCTTAAAATACTGGATTTTCCAGGTGGCCTTGCCTTGTGCCAGCCTAGGGTGCTGAATTGGCCAGGAGAAAGGAGGAACAAAAACAAGTCACACAAGCATCTAGGCACTGGCTACCACAGGTAAGTCCCACAGGAAATGCTTTGCTTGCTGACTGTTGTTTACCATGCCTTCTAGTCCTATTACTGGCAGGTCACATCACCCCAAATGACCAACTGACACCTTCCCTAAGGGAGTGAATACATCCTGGTGCCATAAACAGAAAGGGCAGGGAGAGAATTCATGCCTAGAAAAGAAAATCAAAGAAGAACTGGAATGAGCAGCCTGTGCATGGTATTGTATTTTCTGGGATCTTAAGGCCTCCAGGTAGAATTACATTTTATCTCTGGACCATAGCATGGCCTGCATTGATGATGTCCATCTCCTAGACAGGGCACAGAAGGTGCTGCATTTCACCTGTTGGACTCTGCATGTTCTGAGTTTTCCATTGTCAGTCAGTTATAGCGACATTCTCACTCATAAGATGCCCCTTCTAAGAACATTAACATTGTGCATGCCTCACAGAATTTGGGAAGAACTCTTTTTTTCCAGGATAATAACATTCTGACTTGAATGATTATTTCACTAAAAAAAGGGGGAGGTTTCTCATGGTCACTAAAGCTAAAGCACTCTGGGTACAAAATGATGACTTCAAATATAAGTGGATTTTCCTGATGTTGGATGGCTCCCACAGACACAGTCAACCCTCTCAGAGCAAACTTATTAACCATAACCATTTATTATGTAGTAGGTTTTTAGAATATTCAAACAATAACCCTCATAATGAAAATACACTAACCTTCTTTATTTCCCCCCAAAAAATTTGGGGTGAAATTAAATAAAATATGCTTGACTTTAGGTAGTCAGACTTTTTAAAAGAATAAAGCTGTCAAATATTCCTTACTTTAAAATGAATGTTGCAGGATAGGATAAAAATGAAACTTAAAGAAAAAGAACCTTTGTGAACCACACCTTCATAAACACATCATTTGGCATCTGGGCAGTGCTGTGTGTGTGTGGTACAGGGTGCAGGCTTCCCTCTGTTGCCCACAAAGTCAAGGATGCATCTGGTAGCTCACTCACAGGTCCAACATGATGGTGGGGAGCTGGGCCTAGAGTGTGATCAGTAACACCAGGCACCTCACATTCCCAGCGATTCAGGAATAGTCACACAAGCACATTTTCAGTATTTTCTGGAGTTGTTTCCTAGAAAGAAAGATTTAAAGGCCAACTGTAAGGTTGAATGTCACACCTGCTTCAACATCACACACCTAGCCACCTACTTCAGCCCTCCCTCACCTAGCATAGCCTCTGGCACATTTTACTTGTCTTCTAAATTGAAGTAACATAAATGAAAAAAACACATGGTTTACTTGAAGAGACCACTTGTGAATTCTGAGGATTCAGTTTTCTCACTTTTAAAAAATTGTGGTAAAATATACATAACATAAAATTTACCATTTTAACCATTTTTAAGGGCACAGTTGTGTGGTATTAAGTGTATTCACATTGTTGTATGATTATCACCATCATCCATCTCTAGAACTTTTCATGATCCCAGACTCCTTAGTCATCAACACTAACTTTCGTTCTACCGAAACCCTGGCAGCCACCATAGTACTTTCTGTCCCTATGCATTTGCCTATTTTAGGTACCTTATATAAGTGGAATTGTAGAGTGTTTGTTCTTTCGTGTCTTTAACTCACTTTGGCAGCTACTTAGATTCTGCATTTAAGGAGAAGGGAGGAAATGTAACAAATAGCTAGCTGACATCTTAGGGCTGTGCATCTTTTCTTCTCTATTTCCCAATGATTTATAATGTCATAATAAAAAGATTACTAAATTATTAACTAATAAAAACTTAAATTTACTTTTTATTGTCTCACTTTGATGTCACCTGCCTCTTAAGTAAAAACTTTATAAGTTATTATTAAATTCTTTCTTATGTTTATTTTAAATGAAACCATATGTGAGCAAGCACTTTCAGAAATCATCCTCTTTCTCATGGTGGGACAATTATATGTGATGATATTATTCTAAAGTGTATTAAACTATCCTGAAATGTAAAAATGTAATTGCAGCACTAAAGGAAGGTGAAACTATTTCCTGTTAATGAGCCATCAGAAAATGGGAAGGAAGGGGAGATGACAGTCGGAAGAGGAAGACACAGCCCTTCACCAAGCTCAGATAGGCAGTTGCCTTCCTCTCCCTTGTCAATGACATGAAGGTCACCGAGGACCTCATAACTTAGTGATGGACCAGAGGACTGAGAGATTTGGTTTAGAGTGAGGGACTAAGTTGGCTTATGAAAGCTGAAGGCAGTGGATGAAGTATAGGTCTAAGTAAGACTGTGGCCCCTTCCAATGCTGCTGAGGTGTCCAGACCAGACACGAGCTACTGCTGAAGGGTTGACAGTCCTTCCAACCAGCTTGACTGGGTGTTGAACACACCAGTCAAATGAGAGGAAACTGGATGATGGGAAAGGGCAGGTTATAGGAACCAATCAGAGACAGAGGAGGCCCAAGTTCTAGGGGGTGGGTGAGGGGCACTGGGCAAGGTAAAATCCCAGAAGACCAGTGGGATTATGAAGTTCTCCATACCTAGAAATTGGATACAGATTTTCTGAAGAGTGTTCAAGATTCGACCAGCTCTGAATGTGGTAGGACTGTTTCAGGCCATATCTTTGTGGAGCATCATTTCAGCCCCATGCTAAATTCTTTTATGGTGTAGTTTTCCCTCCTTCATATATAACTTTGTCACCCATGGCAATTTTATCACTTTTTTAACTTACCTTAATTTCTAAGTAACTCTTAAAAAAAAAAAATTGGCTTTTCAAGGACAAAAAAAAAAGTGGTTTTATAAATTAAAGACCTGTAGAGGAAGTGGCTCAGGGCCATTTGTAGTCAAGCATGGTAGTGGTGATGACAGTCGCCCCTGGGCATTCTAGGGAAAGGATAAGGGAGAGGAAAATGGAAGGACTAGTCCTGCAGTCTCTTCCTGCCTACTTTGAAAATATAACCACCCAGCCATATTTTAAAAACTCTTGAAGTTTTTGGGATATTTGAGGTCATGCGTTCAGCTTCCCAAACAATGCAGAGCTATTAATGGCATGAAACTGGTGCCCAAATGCACCAGAACAGAGACCTCAAGAGAAGACTTTTAAAAATGTAAGTAGCCCGGCCGGGCGTGGCTCAGCAGTTGAGTGTTGACCTAAGATCCAGGCAACTGTGGTTTGATTCCCGGTCAGGGCACATGCCCAGGTTGCGGGCTCCATCACCAGTCAGGGGCCTGTAGGAGGCAGCCAATCAATGACTCTCTCATCATTGATATTTCTAACTTTCTCTCTCCCTCTCCTTTCCTCTCTCTCTGAAATCAATATTTTTTTTAAAAATGTAAGTAGTCAGGTATACTTTCCAGTTAGGTCATGGATTTTAAATTTGGCTATTGGGTGGTATTATGATAATCTTGCAAAGCATTCTGAAATGCACCATAGAGAGCGAGACGGACTTTCCTAGAAATCCTGCATGAGTTAAAATGATTGTGAATTAATCATGGTTATGACTGAGAGTTTATTATAGCTTACATATGTGTGATTGTAATAACCATAGTGTTTACAGACATTGTTAGTGTTTTTAAAATGTTAGTAGAAAGAGTATGTACACAGAAATAA
This sequence comes from Miniopterus schreibersii, assembly GCF_964146895.1. Taxonomy (NCBI): domain Eukaryota; kingdom Metazoa; phylum Chordata; class Mammalia; order Chiroptera; family Miniopteridae; genus Miniopterus; species Miniopterus schreibersii. Next base: position 82,720,604 of record NC_138102.1, read on the forward strand.
AACATGCACATTATTCATTCAATAGATTAATGGAATCCTGACTTGATCACTCTATTACTGGTCAAATGTGTGAGTGTGTGTGTGTGTGTGTGTGTGTGTTCCTGATATCTCAGATGCAGGGCTTCTGATTGCTGAGGACTCTGCTACAGGCAAGCTATGTTACCTATGTGGTAATTATCATTTGTTACCAATTTGGAATCTGCAGAATTTCCTACAATATGCTATTAAATGCTTTACACATACATCTCCTACTATATGGAACATTCTCCTGAGGGTAAGAATTGTATCTTTGTTTTTTTGTTGTTGTTTTTGTATTTAACACAATGTTTTGTTCACAGCTGGCACTCAATAAGACTTTGCTGAATGAATGGATGAACGAATGAATAAACGAATGAATATTAGTGGTAATTTTATTTACCTTTAGATGAAAGAGCTGTGAGAACTTTACTGTGTTGCTCATCATTGCATACCTAGTTCCCAGAACAAGGCTCTGTGCATATATACATATTTTTAAATATATCTTTATTGATTTTGGAGAGAGGAAAGGAGAGGGAGAGAGAGAGAGAAACATCAATGAGGAGAGAGTCATTGATCGAGCCCACAACCCGGGCATGTGCCCTGACCGGGAATTGAATCCCGATCGCTTGGATCCTAGGTCGACGCTCAACCGCTGAGCCCCGCCCCGCCAGGCGTGTGCATATTAATACTAGGTAAATGGCAGATAAAAATAGATAAACTAATCATCAAGAGAAATAGCTAAATTGAGAGGAGGAAACAAGATGGTGGCATAAGCAGCAGCCTCTAGCAACCACATCAAAATTACAACTAAGATACAGAACCACCACCACTCAGAACCCCCTGAAATCTAGCTGAACAGAAGCCCTACAACCAAAACTGAAGAAGCATCGAGACCAGAGATGCGGGCAAATCGGGGCTGAATCACAGAGACACGGACACTGGCTCACCCTGTGCCGAGGTTTAAAGCCGGGAGGGAATCTCGGCGGGGGAGGTGTCCCAGAGGAGAGAGGGGTTCCAGCCCCACAGCAGGCCCCAGCCCAGGGCTCCAGGGCTGGGAAGAGAAATCCCCACAACTTCAGGCTGTGAAACCAGCGGGGACTGTCCCTGAGGGTTGTGGAGGCTGCGGGAGGCCCAGCAGCTCCTCTTAAAGGCCCGCACACGGACTCACTCAGACACTCTCCCTCTGAGCCCCAGCACCCGGCAGCAGCTTGAACGGACGTGGAACACTAGGGGAGGAACTAACCTGCCTGAAATTGGAGCAAGGGGTGGAGAAGCAGCTTTCTCCCAGACAGAAGAGCTGGCAGAGGCCATTGCTCCTTTGGTGAGCCCTCCCTCCACATAGCCAGCCGGCAGGCACCATATTTGAATCTCTAGCATATGACTCATACCTTTGGCCCCACCCTGGTGATTCTTGGAGACTCTACCCCTCCCCACCTGCAAGCTCATCCAGGCCATTTCCAGTGGCTTTTCTGTGCAAGTGGCCTCTCAAGCCTTATGCTTAGGACTTTCCTAAAATCTCTCAAACAAGCAGCAGCGTGGCCCATACTGCTTGATAAGTGGCCCCAGGCCTGGCACTAGTGGCAGTGTGCACTGGCTCATAACTTGGACTCTCCCGGACACCTCTAAGCCCAGCACAAATAGCAGCCAACTATGGTTTGCTGAGTAGCTCATGCTGTGTGGCCCTGGGTAAGGCGCTGGCAGAGGCTGACTTTGCACCTTCCTGGGGGGCCCCAGAGACAGTGCACCTGGTGGTCAGACTCGACCATGATGGATTACAACCCTACCACATCCACGAGTGACACACTCAGTGGGTGCACTTGGTGAACACCAAAGCTCCACTGAAGTAAATCCTGCTCCATAGGGGCGTCTCTAGCACAGCAGCTCTTTGGCTGTAGTTGCAGTTGGTCCTCAAAGCTGATTGGCCTGGGGGGTACTTCCTCCTAGTGATGCCAACAGAAATCAAGGCAGTGCATACAACCCACACAGGGGAGCACCTAGAAGGCCCAGCTCAAGTGACTGGGGAGGCTGAGCCACTGGACCCTACAGGACACCTGCTACGCAAAGCCACTCTACAAATTCCAGGAGACATAGCAGCTCTGCCTAATACATAGAAACAAACACCTGGAAGCAGCCAAAATGCAAAGGCAAAGAAACATATCACAAAGGAAAGAACAGAAGAAATCTCTAGAAGAGGAACTAAATGAAATAGATCCAAGCAAGCTAGCAGATACAGAGTTCAGAATTGTTTATATGGATGCTCAACCATATTAGTAAGAGTATTATGAAAACAACTGAGAAAAACAATGACATAATAAAGTACCAATTTGAAATGAAGGCTACATGAACTGAAATGAAGGATAATGTACAGTGAATCAGCAGTAGAGTAGAGGACACTGAAAATCAAATCAACAATTTGGAACATGAGGAAACAAAAAACACCAAACCAGAAGAGCAAAATGGAAAAAAGAATCTAGAAATATGAAGATAGTATAAGGAGCCTTAGGGACAACTTCAAGAGGCCGAACATTTGAATTATTGGGGTAACAGAAGAAGAAGAAAGAGAGCAAGAAATAGAAAACCTACTTAAAAAATAATGACAGAAAACTTCCCCTATCTGGGGAAAGAACTAGACTTACAGGCCCAGAAAGCAGAGAGGGTCCCAAACAAGAGGAACCCAAAGAGGCCCACACCAACACACATCATAACTAAAATGCCAAAGGTTAAAGACAAAGAGAGAATCTTAAAAGCAGCAAGAGAAAAGCAGTTACCTACAAGGGAGTACCCATACGACTATCAGCTGATTTCTCAACAGAAACTTTGCAGGCCAGAAGGGAGTGGCAAGAAATATTCAAAGTGATGAAAAACAAGGAACTACAACCAAGATTACTCTACCCAGCAAAGCTATCATTTAAAACTGAAGGTCAGATAAAGAGCTTCACAGATAAAAAAAAGCTAAAGGAGTTCATCACCACCAGACCAGCACTACAGGAAAGGTTGAAGGGTCTTCTTTAAGAAGCTAATGAACAAAAGAATCTGACAAACTAAATAGATCTAGAGACATTGACACATGCAACAGAAGATATTTCAGAAGAAAGAGGGAAGGGGGGTGGAGGGTGGGAAGAGATTAACCAAAGAAGTTATATGCATATATGCATAACCCATAGGCACAGTCAATAATGGGATGAAGGCCTACAGAGTGGGTTGGAGCAAGGTGGAAGGAGTCAACTGGGGGGGGGGGATGGGACACCTGTAATACTTTCAACAATAAAGATTAATTTAAAAAAATTAATGGAATTGATATCAATATAAATTTAACTTTATAATTAAAAAATACCAAAACTTAAAAAAAAAAAAAAAAAAGAGAGAGAAATAGCTAAATGGAGAAAACACTAAGACCAAAATACTTTGAGGTCTATAAAAAAGGGAGAAAAGTAGAATGTAATATTTATCTAATTAATTTACTGATATGAATGCCTAAAATGCATTATTTCTGAAAGGAAAACCATATTAGGTTTGGAATACATCAACTAAACTTTATTGTGGAAGAAAAGAAAGTAAAACCAATAGGCAAGCGAGTAAGCTAGAAATCATTCTTGGAGGCCATATGACAGAGCAGAGGAAATACAGATTTAGAGTTCGATGGATCCAAGCAGATTCCTGGATCATCCATTTCTAGCTTGCCACCTTGGATGCATTCAGGTTTTTTGTATGGAAAACTAGGATTTTAATATCTACCTCGACAGATTGAAGAAAAATCCATTTACTCAGTTCCTGGTACTTGGCAATCCATATCCAGGTGCCTTTGGATGGATAAGCATGAAAAATTCTGTAAAATAAATATTCAAGTAACTACACACAATGGAGGGTTCTCTGGGTTAAAGTAATCTGCATATCAGATGATGGCAATCTTGTTGATGAGTCTTATTGAACCACCTGATATTTGAGTTAAAATCCAGACTGCTAAAATTACATCTGAAGCTTTAGTGCAATTTTTTTTTCTTATTTAAAATATATCTTTATTGATTTCAGAGAGAGGAAAGTAGAGGGAGAGAGAGAGATAGAAACACCAATGATAAGAGAGTCATTGATCCCACAACCCAGGCATGTGCCCTGACCGGGAATCGAACCCCGATCACCTGGATCCTAGGTCGATGCTCAACTGCTGAGCCATGCCTGGCTGGGCTGCTTTAGTGCAATTTAGCATGATTGTTATGAAGTTAATAACTCTTGAGAATTTAGCGGAGCCCAAAGAGACATATTCCTCTATGCATGTCACAAATACTAAAGTGCCTACTGTGCATTTGGTACTTATTAGACACTAGGGATACAGAAGGGAAAAAAACAGTCAAAACTCTCTACTGCCCTGGGACTTACATCCTAGTAGGCAATGACAATAAAACCAACATGTTATAAGTTAAAAGGTAACCACTTCTATGGGGAATACAGGGAAAGGAATATGGAATCTGGGGAGGTATGCAACTTTAAATTGGGTGGTCAGAGGGAAAGTAACTTAAAAGAGCACAGTGGGTTGGACGGATTCAGTGGAGCAGCACGAGGGCAGCCAAGGTGCCAGGCCTGCTGGGGCACACGCATGTTGCCTGCTCACCCATCGGCTGGAGTTACTGATTCCTGCCCAGTGTAGAGAGGAGAGAGTGAATAGGAAGCTGAGCTTTTGTCTGTTGGTTTCCCTGGACTGAATAGAGAGAGGGTGCAAGTCCAAGACTGTTATGATTCTAGAAATGATTTATTACCCAGAGCTCAAAATGAGCCCCAAGAAAAATGATGAGACTGAGGTTACTTCCATGATTCCACATGGCAGCAATGAACTCCATCACCCAAGAATCAGTTACCTCTACTCTTTTTAATTATAACACCTCCATTTGTATTACTTATGGTATATGGGTATAGATGAGGTCATAGTATCATATATGGGATTTTTTCTGTGCAAACATCAAGTATAAGAAGAAACTATGGGACTTGGCCTTGCTTTAGAGAATTTACAGTGGACAAATAGGTATAATCAAACCAGTTTTTAATCATTCTGACTCAAGTGAAAATGCTCAGAATTTCACACTGTGAATCTACATTTACAACCTTTACAGGTGGGCCTTCAGGCCTGGTTCGCTAAGATGACATCTTCCACAACTCAAACTCCCACTGCTCTCACACACTCCTGCCTTGTCATGTAGATGTAACAAGCCTAGTAGTTTATGTTCATCAATTGTCTGTATCTCTATATTTTATCTATGTACTCTTTCGATGTATAGGAGTAGTTTGAAACTCATTGTTTCTTTGTCGTACATAAGTGACCAAGATGCTGCCACAGGACCTGAGACACTGATGAATGGTGCTATTTTGGACTTTGAACATGCTCCTTGGTGAGGTAGCTCTGATGGAGTTATTTTTTATTTCCATGTTCTAAGGTGTTGGTACTTTGTGTCCCTGAATGTTGTTCTCTAGACTGGATTGACTTGTTTTCCTTGTGTCTTCAGTGTGGTTTTCTTCTTCAGCATTATAGGTTGAGCAAAAGCTACCAGAGAGGGTGTAAGAGACCACATCTCATTCACTGGCAATTGTGGACCCCAGTCACTTAGTGGGAGCAATCACAAAACTGTAATTTACTTACCAAATCTCTTCCTTTTGGTACCCTTGCCTACCTAACTTAGAGAAAGAAAAGCAGGAGATTAAAGATGGCAGCAGACTGAGTGGAAGCTACACTGACACTCTCCCAGGACCAAACTGGAATTACAGCTAAAATATAGAAAAAAACATCCTGAATAATCAACTGAAACTGAAGATGAGCTGGACAGCACCCTCATAACCAAGGAGGAAAAGTGGAGACTGCATAGAGACTGGTGGGAAGTACAGAAGTGCCAGAGGCCTGGCTGGGCTCCCACAGGCAGCAGCTGAAAGTCCAGAGGGATATCTCAGCTTTGGGGTTTCCCACTGAGGACTCTGGGGCCTAAACCCCAGGCTGGGCTTCCCAGCCAAGAGCACCAGAACTGAGAAAGGTGCCCACATAAAATCTGGCTATGAAAAGCAGCAGGGTTTCTGTCTGCCAGGGAGAGAGGGCTGGAAATGCAGACATCCTCTTAAAGAGCCAAAGCACAAAGTTTTGTGTGCAGCTACTCACCTTGGGCTCTAGCAGAGGGAACGCAGAATGGACTGGAGCTGTGTGAGAAGAATCTAGGGTTGTGAGCTCTGGAGATAGAGTTCAGAAGGCAACCCTCTGGATTCCTGCGCTGAGTCATTCCCCCATATGGTAGAGGACATCTTTCACAATCAGACATTTACCTTCTAAGCAGCTTTTGCCTAGGGGTGAAGCAATTGCCCCACCTTGCTGGAAAACCAACCCCAAGGAGTTTCTATGTCCCAAGGCTCATTAAGAGAATCAGACTAATAAGCCTGCAGGCAGAGACAGACTTCAGAGTGCTTTGAGTCTTTGCCCGATCTGCTTCTAGACTCAGGCCTTAGAAAAGGAGACTTTGGTGTGCATCCTGGTCCTGTCCAAATGCACCAATCCCCAACAGAGGGGACCTCAAGCCTAGGGTTGTTGATAGCTCCAAACAGGGTACTCAGGGACAGTCACAAACTGTGTCTGACATTGGCCTATACCAGAGACCCTCCAAAAAGACTGAAAGTCCTAGCAGATACTTAGAAACAAACTCAAATAGACAGCCAAAGTGGTGAGACAAAAAACAAGCCCCAAATGAAAGAACAAGAGAAGTCTCCAGAAAAAGAGCTAAATGAAATGGAGATAAGCAATCTATCAGATACAGAGTTCAGAATACTGATTGTAAGGATGCGTAACAGCATGAAAAAAGGTATGGAAACTATGAAAAATAACCAGTCAGAAATGAAGAATGACACAGCAGAAATAAAGAATACATTGAAAGGGATAAACAGCAGATTAAAGGAAGGTGTGGATGAATAAGCAAATTAGAAGACAGGGTAGAAAAAATCACTCAATCAGAGATCCAAAAAGAAAAAAAAACTTAAAAAACAGGAGGACAGACTAAGGGAGCTGTGGGACAACATGAAATGTAACAATATTTGCATCATAGGAGTGAGAGAGGAAGTTGAAAGTAAGCAAGGGTTAGAGAACCTGTTTGAAGAAATAATGGCAGAAAATTTTCCTAACCTGGTCAAGGAAAAAGTCACACAAGTTCAGGAGGCACAGAGAGTCCCAAGCAAGAAGAACCCAAAGAGGCCCATGCCCAGACATATTATAATTAAAATACCAAAAATTCAAGACAAAGAGAGAATATTAAGGCAGCTAGAGAAAGCAACCTGTTACCTACGAAGGAGCTCCCAGAAGGCTGTCAGCTGACTTCTCATCAGAAACTCTGCAGTCCGGAAGGGAATGGAATGAAGTATTCAAGGTAATGCAAAACAAGGATCTGAAACCAAGACTACTCTATCCAGCCAGGATTTCCTTCAAAATAGATGGTGAAATAAAGAGCTTCCCAGACCAAAAAAAAAAAGTCTAAAGGAGTTTATCACCACCATTGCAAGGAATGTTAAAGGGACTGCTGTAATAATAAGAACAAATAGAGAGAGAAACATAGGTATAAAGAATTAAAATGGCAATAAATAAGGATCTATCAATAATAACCTTAAGGACTTTAAGGGAGAGATCAACAGAAATATAGTAGTAGTAATGGACTTTAATACCCCACTGATTTCACTGGATAGATCTTCCAGACAACACAGAAACAGTAACTCTAAATGGTACACTAGATCAGATGAATTTAATTGATATTTACAGAACATTTCACGACAAAGCTTCAGAATGTACAATCCTCTCAAGGGCACATGGATTATTTTCAAAGGTAGACCACATGTTAGGACACAAAACAAGTCTCTATAAGTTCAAGAAGGTTGAAATCTTACCAAGCATCTCAGATCACAATGGCATGAATTTAGAAATCAACAACAGTAAAAACACTCAAAAACATTCAAACACATGGAAGCTAAATAGCATGTTACTAAACAATGAATGGGTTACCAATAAGATCAAGAAAGAAATAAAAAACTTCCTGGAAACAAATGAAAATGAACACACAACAACCCAAAATTTATAGGTCACAGAGAAAGCAGCCCTAAGAGGGAAGTTCATAGCACTACAGGCCTACCATAAAAAAACAAGAAAAATTTTTAGTAAACTATCTAACCCTACAACTTAAAGAATTAGAAAGCTCCCCTTTGAAGGCATCCAGACCAGGGTTTTTGTTTGCTGGGAGTTTTTTATTACTGTTTCAATTTCATCGGTTGTTATTGGCCTATTCAGGTTTTCTGAATCTTCCTGATTCAGTTTTACATGATCTCACTCATATGTGGAATCTAATAGACAAAATAGACTGAGGAACCAAAGAGATCCAGAGGCAAAGAAGCATGGAACAGACTGATGAATCTCAGTACAAAGTTGGGGGTGGGAAAGTGGGTAGGAGAGATTAATCAAAAAACTTATATGCATATATGCATAACCCAAGGATGCAGGCAATAGTGTGGTGAAGGGGGTGAGGGGTGGGTGTGAGGTGGAGTGGGAAAAAAGGGGGATATCAACAATAAAGATAAATTAAAAAGAAAAACAAGAGAAAGAAACAATAATTGGACAGGCATTTTTAGGTGTCTCTCTTGGTTCTTTTTGTTTGAAAGAATATTTGAGGGGGAAAGGGAAAACTCTTTTTTAATAAATGCCTTCTAAAATAATCCAAAAAACTCACATTTGAGTAGGAATAGGGAAATTACATCTTTTCCAAATATTTAGTTGGAAATAGTGTCTTTACAAAATTTAAAAAAAAAAAGGCATTTTGGTCATTTTGATAAGAAAGGTATAGATTTTACATTTTTGTCCTTGCTCCCAATGGAATGGATAAACAAACAAAAAAATCAGAAATGTCATCTATCATGGAATGTTGTTGCATTAGCCAGCCTGAAAACCCACCTTAATTTTTATATAACTGTCTTTTAGTTTTTCCTTTGACAGGGCAAGCTCTGTTCTGAACTGTTCCATTTCTGACTGTTAAACATCGACGATGCATGTGCTGCTGCACTTCATCAGCCTCTTGCTCCCCCACTGGCCTGAGTTTCTCCTGCATTTCCCCTCTCACTCTTTTGTTAGAATAGATGTATCAGTTGTGTAAATAGAGCAAGAACAGTATTCTACGCCTGTGGCATTTATGTAGTAGCAGTCATGTACTGCTGAAAATGCAGGCTTTTGTAACAATGTGATCTTTACTGGTGCACTCATGACAAGTACCCAATGTATTTTAGCTATTTTAGTAGTATGTGTCCAATAAATATACACACAGTAAGGTAAAAAAAAAAAAAAAAAAAAGAAGACACCATGAGATATCTGGGGGAAGAACAGAGGAAACAGCATGTGCAAAAGCCTTGAGGAGGAAATAAGCTTGAACACTTTGAAGGCTGTAGATATCTCTCTTAAATCACTAAACTCTGCTAAATACCAACAATGTATTTTTAAAAGCAGAAAAGTGGGGGTGGTGGTGCTTTCCTATCCTCTGACATTCTGTTGCCTTTATAACATAAGCACCTGTTTGTGAACATGTCCTTGAACTTGAACTTAGAAACATATCATGATGAACTCAGATCGTTGTGCAACTCTTTCTTCTGTATTTTATTTGGAAAACATTTAAATATCGCTTACTACATGCTAGTTGTTCTCTAATTTTCTAAACACTTTATAAATGTAAAGTCACTTAATCCTCATAACAATCTTAAGGTAGGTACTATTGTTTTTTAAAGGGGATAAACTGAGGCACAGAGAAGTTAGGCTACTTGTCTAAAATTACACAGCTAATAAACACCAAAGTTGTGATTTGAACCCAGTCTGACTGGCTTTAGAATCCATGCTCTTAATCTCTACACCACGTAACCTCTGATAGGGGTACCTTCTCTCCCAGTAGTGAACTGGAGCCTTCGCAGACCAGCCCCTGGTAGCCAGTTATGCACAACTTTTCCCAATCCATATTCACTGACATCAACTTGATAACCTGAAATTGGCTACAGCAGGCGTGTTTATACCATGGAAATCAGAAAACACTAAAATCAGGATTTCATCTTGAGGAACTGGTTGTCAAACACTCGCCAGCACACAACTGACCCTGCTGGCATTTGCGCTCCATTCACACTGGGTTTCCTCCTCCTGAGGCCTCCTCTAACTTAATCCCCCCAGACAATAATTATTCCAGCTTCATTCAGGCACCTGCCATTGTTACATTACTGTGTGGCTAAATTCTGCTGGGTTTATTTGACCTGAAGTCAATGTCTTCTTAGTTCTTTTGAGTACAGCACACAGTGGCACGAACATGGATTTTTGTGACAGGAAGACCTGGGTTTGAACCCTGGCTCAGCTCTGTGAGGTAGGCAACCTTTAGTGATTCACTTCCCATCTCTGTCTCCCCGCCTCCTTTATCCATAAAATGGAGTGCAATAATTCACACCTACTCCAAAGTTTCATGGTAGGGACCCAAAGAGAGGGAAGAACCAAACTGTCTACACAGTCACCTCTTTCATATGTCCCTGGGTTTGTCCTTTGTAGCACTCATCTGTACCAAATATCATCTAGCCTGTTTGTTTAGTTCATGACTCTATAACATCTTCTTCACTTCCAATGTAAGCCCCTTGATTGGCAAAGCACTGTTTTATTTATCACTATATCCCAGCACTTAGAATAGCATCAGGCATAACAGGCTTACAGCAAAAAGCTGTTGACGAATGGCCAATTTACATTAAGTTCTCAGCACAGAGCTAGGCACATGGTAACTGCTCAGTATAGCAGCCATATGTGTGTTGAGAAATATCTTCCAGTCCTCTGCAATTTTGTGGGCTAGAGATGGGTGGAGTCTCCTGCCAGGGGTACAGCTGGCATATATGGAGGCCAGGGTGGACATGATCTGCCCCTTCCAGCCTAGCAGACCCATTTATCCAGGCTGAGAGGGTAGGAGAGCTAAGCCAGAGCTGCATCGTCAAATATTTATGAAAGGCTCTGATTTGCAGACTTGCAGTTCTAGCAAGCACAGAGCAAACCACTCTCTTTCAAGTGGCTAGTGGCAAGGCCTTCTGCCTGTCACTGGCTGGTTAGTGAGAATGTGTGGGCAGAGGGAATGCTGCTGTTGAAATCAAGTGTCGACCTTTGAGTATTTTTTTACAACTCTTTACATTTCAGCTGCTGCTGTAAAAGGGGAGGGGACCCTTCTCAGTTGCCATCTCACCTTGAAGGTGGGAGGACATTCAGCATTTTGCCTGGAGATTGCCAGTCTGATAGTCATTCAGATACTCCTGCACTTCTGGAGCCACTTCTCCAAACCTCAGTATTTTAAGAGGCCTCAAGAATTTCTAAGCCTCCTCTGATAAAGTGGCTTATGATTTTTATGAAGCATGTGTGGAAAGTGGTACAGGAGAGGCCTGAGGGAGGTCATGTTAATTATGCAAGAGGTCAAGGAGGCATTCATCTGACTGGTTCCTGCTTCTTATTTATTAAACACCTAGAGACTTAGCAGGATTTGGGCAAAAGCCATCCTGGGCCTGTGGTGAGAGAGCTCCTTCTCTAGGCCTTAATAACCTCTATTCTATCCCTCGTCTCATGTTCAAAACACTTTATTCATCTTAATCATAGTCCCTGCACAATACAGAGTGCTTTTGCCGTGGCTTCCAAGTTATGGAAGGCTTGCGGGCAGCACAATCATCCAAAAGGACTAAGTCGTCTGGGTTGGTGCAGGAAGCACTCGGTTTGCCGAGACAGACTCAAGTGGGGATGTGGAATGGGGCTGGTGGAGTGAGGGTGCCTGGCAGTGGTGGGGTCTGGTTCTCCAGAATTCACCATGTCCCACTGCTCTTGTGCTCATCATTAGCGCTTAGATGATGGAGGAGGGACTCTGTCCAGTGCTGCAGGGACCAGCTGTGATTGGGGACCTAGGTGTGCTTTGGCTTGAGTGGTTCTGACAGTATCAAGAGGTTGTTATGGCCATGGCCACTGGAGTACCATGCTTTGAAACAGCCATTTCTGAGCTCCACCCAGCTGTCTCTGGGCAGCAACCCTGGAAGGCAGACTCTGTCCAAAATATGCTGGCCAAGTAAACCCAAGCAGCATGCCATTTCGTGCTGGGCTTCGAAGCACGTTGGAAACCGGGTTGAAGCATGTGACTGAGGCCTGATGGGGCCTCCTCTTTCCAAGACTTATACCAAATCTTAGCTAGCCAAATGAACTGAAGAGATGAGGGTCTCAGGTATTGGAGAGTGGAGGAGAGAGAGCTGGCCAGGTGCACCTAGGGCTCACCACCTGGGGCAGAGCATCGGAGAAAGATGAAGGACCTTGAACACGTCCATTCTACAGGACATGTGGGCCAGCCGAGGCCTATTCCCACCTGCTCTCCTGGTCTTTCCGCAAGAGTCAGAGGAGAGAGGACCATGTCCCCTCTACTGAGGCCCAGAGCCCATAGCAGCTCCACCTTTCCATCCCTCACTTAGATAAATGTAGCTTTTGGGGAAGGGATGCATATTTAAGAAGCATGGGTGAATGTATTATACATTAATTTAAAAATCAGTGTCTTCATTGTCTGAGAGTTTTATCAAGATTCCATCTGAGTGTACAAATCAGGTTCTTCTGACCCAAGTGTCTTCTTCCAGGGACCCTAGTGCTTTCTTCCCAGGCCACGAGCCTTGTTAGACCCTGGAGCTTTTCATTCAGGTGAAGGATTCATAAGTGTTAAAATGTTAACTATTTTTGCTTTGATTACTAATTTTCCTATTTTCAATAACCTTATTTTGTAGAACTCATTATTTTCTCCTTAAGCTGCCCTAGCATTATTTATCTTTTTGAGCCACATAATTAAATTATAACATTCGTTTTCTCTTTGTTCTTTTGGCAAAATACATGGTTAAGCAACAGCTTCCTACAGCTCTTGGATTATACAATATAAAAATATTAGACTATTTTAATTTTAGTTTTGTAGATCATATAATTGGAAAATGATTTTAAATATAATTTTAAAAGTCATATATTTTAAAATCTAAAAACTGAGAAGTAGAAAGCTATTTATCATTTGACTCTCTAAAAGCACCAGCATCTTGTGCTGCCTGGCAGTGCACTTCCCTACCTCAGTCCCTCCAGCCGTTCTGCTGCTGAGCTTGCTTCCTCTTCAACCCACCATCCCTGAATTCCTCCATGTTCTCCAAATACATGACAGAAAGACCTTTGCTCATATTTAGTGAGCACTTTCTTTTTGTAACACTGAGTTCTAAGGGCTTTACACAAAGTAACAAGTGTAATCCTTAGAACAACCCTGGGAGGTACAGCCCATTTTTAACCCTTATTTTATGGGGGAGGAAACTGAGGCACAGAGAAGTTAAGTGGCTTGCCCGAGGTCACACAGTGTCAACTCCAGACCAAGCAAATCGAGTACCCATGCTTCTCATCACCATGAGATGCTTCATGCCTTTGCAGAGCTATCACCTTCGGCACCCCCCTCTCCCTGCCTGGCCAGACCCTGTTCTTTCTGCAAGAGTCCACACATCACTCCCTCTGCAACGTCTGCTCTGTTGGCTCCAGAGACCTCTTGCATCCCTGGCTCAGGAATCTCTTTTCCCAGCTCGGTTCTCATTGACCATCTACTTCCATTTCCATTCCCCTGTTCCGTGTCCCTGATGAGGTTCATGCTATTCATTTTTGCCTTGTGAGCATGTAGTGCTGTGATAGGCCAATAGGGCTCAATGCATGTTTGGAGAAAGTTGAAAAACTCACATGTATCATACAGTTGATGTGGTTTGCTTGTGCCTGAAATTGGGAATAGACCCTGAGGGATGTTACCTGCCTTCAACCTGCTGTCTGATGCCCTTGGATGCTTCTGGGGGCCGCTGGCTCTCTGCCCAAGCCTTCCAGGCACACAGGCTGCTGACCATGGGCCTGGACCAGAGGGCTGCCCCACGTGCCTCTCAACTCAGCTTCCTGCTGCCCCATACTCCTGCCCGAGGGCCTTCCCCACCCTCTCTGCCACTCTGTTGTCTCCTATGTCTTCCACTGCTTTCAATTCTTGTGTAGGCTTTTTGTGAAAATAGATCACAAGAAATTATAGAAAGATCAGGCATGGTGGGAGGCCTGTGGAATAATTTTTATTGTGCAGCCTCTCACAAAAGTCAGGGTCTTGAGCAAAGGTGGGAATAAACAGCCCAGTCCTTGAGATCTTTTGCTTTTGATGGTGTCACCACAGTAATTATCTGGAAAGGCTGGAAGAAACCCCCAGTCCCTTTCCCACTGAACACACCCAAGACTCAGGGGTCCACTGCATTGGCTGCTATACAGACTCCATTGTGGTGGTGATGCTACCTGGCCTCCGCCACGCTTCAAAGAGCCATTCCAGCCAATGGGTCTGTGGCCTCCTGGCGTCTCCTAGCACCCTATGGTCACGTCACTTAGTTGACTTACACGTCCAGCTGCCAGCCTCCCTCAGCAGGCCTTTCCACTGCCCTGGTGCTTGGTCTTCACTGTTCTAGTAGCCGCTTGTACAAGCTTGGGGGTTATTCTCCTCTACCAATGCCTCCCACTCCTTTTCCTCCTTTGTTGCTTTTCTTCCAGTTCCCTCCATCTCATCTGAGTCTTTCTGCTGTCCCAGGGCCCTAGATGTGGTCTTTTTGAGCTTAGGGAGAAATCTCTCTGGTCCTTGGCCTATGACTTGATCCCTCAACTATGCAATTCAGAATTACTTGTGTTCCATGTGGTTGTTTCAGTTGTATCGTGTTACAAACTCACATATAATTTGTTGGCTTTTTTTCATTCCCCTGAGGTCTTGTTCAGTGTTTGTATTTTCCAAAGGCTTTATCTCCTTGCCATTAATAACCATGGTTGGTATTCTTGTCCTCCTTGCGTTTTTTCCCACATTGAACCTCCTTTTATTTACTGTCCTTGATTATCACCTCTTTTGATTTGTGTCCTGTTCTCATCCTTGAGTGGGAGGCTTATTTAGTTTCAGTTAATGAACAGACACCTACCCCAGTCAGAGAGGCAGTGTCGCCGAGAATGATCTTTGCTGTGGAGCCGATGGCACGCACCTTCTCCTGCTTCATGGAGTGCTGCTGATGCAGTTGCTCCTGCCAAACAGGGCCTGTTATAAAAGCTGCTGGAAAGACTCAGATATATGACCTCTGATGAAAACATAAAATAACTAGGGCTGCTTAACTGGGAAATAGACACAATGACCTAGCTGTGTTCTTTTTGTGGGTGAGGATTATGTATCAAGGACAGAGATGAGCTCTATTTGCCATTTCTTTTACATGATGTAAATGGGTTAGTGCTAGAAAAATGAATTTGTTTAGATTTAAGATAAAACTTCTCCATAGTTAATCCTGAAGCTTGGGATGTGGAGCAAAGAAAGATTTTTCTGGGGGTTGGAGGGGGAGGGAGATTATCTTCCTGATCTTTAAGAATAAAATGAGGATTGTTCTATGGTACAGAAAGGTTCAAGTCCAACCCTTGTGAAACAAGATCCTTAATACATTTAGGCTCTATCAACATCTTCTAGCTTTGACTCCAGCCCTTTGGACATCATTCTCAATAATCTTCTTTCCTTCTGGTCTATGATAACCACTTATCTCAGGATCTTTAGAGTTATTTTGGGTTAGGAGCATGCCATAAATTACAAATGAGCAGGTTTACACCAGACATGTTTGATCCTGGAAACTTATTTGATCTTCACACATCTCATCTCAGACTTTGAAAATGGTTTACATGTGTCCTCAACTCAGAAGCTCATCTCCCTCCTTAAATGGACAGCTTTAGAATCATCATATTGGGAGTCCATAACTCTGGGGACAGATTTAAGCTATGGGACAATTTGAACTGAATTTCTGCACTACTGACACTTCCTGACTACCCCAAGCCGCCTCCTCTCTGAAGTATGGAGTGGCAGAAGTGGCAGATGAGGTGTTTGATACAGCATAAGTAAGTGGTCAATGAATATGTTGGTGGTTTAGGGTGATGATAACATGATGACAGAAAAGATCATAAGTCAGTTGTTTTCCTTCTTGGGGTCTCACTTTTCCCCATATTGATCTATTTATAGTCGGAACTTCATTATATATAAGGTCCTTTCCAGCTCTCAGATTTACTCCAGCTCTCTAAGTTAACAAAATAGAGTGCCTCACCCCACCCCCACCCAGACCGAGGCTCATAGAATTGGGTGTATTTTCATAGGATGGGGCTGAGTTTTCAAAATCCTGTCCTTTCCCTAATGTGCTACTTTTTCAACCTTTTTATGTTTGAGAAAAAGTCAGCTGAGGCATTGAAAGGTCTGATAGGTAAAATTCTAGTGTTCGCTTGAACCTCCAATCTTTAGAGGTTCCCCCAATTTCCATACCTTCCTATTATCAACACTGCTCTCCCCAGACTGATCGTCAGGGCTTCTTTGTTTCTAATGCACAGCAAGTAGAGACTGAGCCCAATCTTCTCCCAAAACTGAGGCTATCGTAAATCCACAATCAGAAAATGTGGACTCACCAGTTAGGCTTTCTCCAGATAACCTGGACAGCTGACCTCAGAGCTTTTCAAATGCCATCTGGCTCTTAATCACTGGAGGATCACCCCAGCCTTTTGAAAGCCATCCCTGGTTGTTTTGGCTGTACTTTGGACAGCATTTGGTTTTCTCTGAGTAGGTCATATCAGGAATTCCAAAGGAGGGTTCATCTTCACTTTCAGATTGCCATGATTTGAGATGCTTTGAACGCAGAGAAACCAGAGGCAGTGGTGTCCATTCCTTGTCCCTGGGCAGGAGGTTACTCAGGTCCCACAGACAGAGCTGCCTAACACTCTTCCAGGTACTGGGTCCTAGTAGGCACAACAGGCATTTTGAAATGAGAAACACAGGCAGAGTTGATGCAAAAAGAAGAGATGAGAGGAGGAAGCGATGTTTCAATTCATTGCCTCACCAGTAACAATAGCAGAGCACCCCCTTCATTTCACCTCCATCATATTCTTCCTTTCAGTCTGCCCTTGTCTGGTCATCCCCCTTATCTTGCCAATCAAATGAAAATGCTTCAGTTTAGGGCCAATGTTTCTACCCCACTGGGGGATCCAATTCAAGATGAAAATAAGAGTTTCTGAGCGCAGGGCCACAGTTGATTCCTGGGTCAAACAACTCTGTAGCAGGATACCATCAAAACTGCTGCATGGCCTTGGAAAGGACAAGGCAGGTTTGTCAACACTCAGGCCTAGAATAAATCTGGAAGGTGTTGCCTCCTGCTCGCACAGAGTGCCATGTGAGGCTTGGTTTCCAGGTGTACCGACCTGTTCCCTGCCTCCTCCTCTCCTCTGAGGCTCTGTGGCACACAGCATCTGCTCTGAGGGCCCTTCGTTCTGATGAGAAAATGCAGCAGTGTCTGAGGTAGAATGTGCAGCAGATAGAAATCTCAACTTTGGCCAGCAGAGTCACGGAAAGGGAGAGTGAGTGGAACACATAGCATATTGCTTGGAGGGACTTCATAGGAATGTGAGCCAAAGGCCCTCAAAGAAGCCACAACAAAGAAGAAATTCTTCCCCTCCCCACCTCACACCAAGATGACTGGTATCACATTAATTATCCCAGCTTACCTGCCTAAAAGCAGCAGTGCAATGCTGAATTTAATAACTTCTCCAGGGCGAGAGGTTTCCAGAGCCCTCCTGAACCCAAGCAGGCCCATGACACAGGGTGTCTGGAATGACAGGCCACTCAGGGTCACCTGTAAGCAATTCAGGTGACTTCCAAAGCACAGCTGATCACTATTTCTCAGAAGTTGCACCACAGTCCAACACCCTCCTGACAGGATATGTGTCTGGTTCCCTGCAGGGTGGGAACACCACAGGAGATGGGGAAAGGGGAATTCTTGCCCAGAACCTCCTAAAGCCATGTCAGGAACTAACAAGCATCACCAGCTGGCTTTCTCTGAATGCTCCCCAGGTTTTCTTGCTACAATAAACAGCAAACGAAAACCAAAGCAACCAGCCAACCAAACAACTTTTCTAACTTGCAAGCATTAGAACAACTTTTCCCAAGAAGGGAAATGTGAAGGGAAACTACAGGCCTGCAGGTCTGTAGTTGCTTCAGAGGTCTTTTTAAAAAATTATAGTTTTCATTAGTGGCGACCTTAAACCCCATTCCTCTGTCTCCCTTTTTTTTGCAAGGTAAATATATTGACCATAATGAGAGCTTACTTTTTCTTTTTCTCATCAGTCAGTATACAAATCCTTTATTGGTTATATACTTTGCAAATATCTTTTCTTGTCTGGTTTGTCTTATCAATATGTATTTGGTGACTTTTGTGATAGAAAAGTTTTAAATTTGAATGTAATCAAATTTGTCAATCTTCTCCTTTTACAGTTTGTTTCTTGTCTCATTGAAGAAATCTTTCCTTACAGAAGGCTAAAAATATTTTATCTTAAAAGTCTCAAGTTTTTTTTAGAAAGTTTAGATTTTTAATTTGCATGGAATTTATTTTTGTGCAGGGTATGAGGTAGCTCTCCAACTTTATTTAAACTTTTCATACAGATACCCAACTGTCCTATCACCCTAAGATCTGCAGTGCCACCTATCACCTATCATATTTTTCCTGCACTATTGACTTGCTTCTGGGTTTTTCAGACTGCACTGTCATAATTATTTTCTCTTTATAGGGTCTTTATATTTGTTAAGTGCTCTATTTCATTCATCTTCAGAAATGTTTTGGCCATGCTTGACTTTTTCTTCCAGAAAAACTTTAGAGTAAGCACTGTCAAGTTCAAATAAGAAACTACCAGAGATTTTCTTTTATTGGATCTTCATTGGATTTATCGAAAGAAATGTGATAAAATCTCCCATTGTGAAGGTCAATTAATTGCAGTGTAACTATGTCCATATATGTATTTTGTTTGTATTTTATTTGTCCATTTATGTTTTTAAGCCTATGACACTACATTGTTATATTTTCCTGTTGTTTTATATAATTATACAATGATCCTCTCTAACAACCATAACAAATTTTTTTTTTTGCCTTAAAACTCATTTGGTCCTTTTTTAAATTAAATTTGTTGGGGTGACATTGGTCAATAGGGTCATATAGGTTTCAAGTGTACATTTCTATGATACATGATCCGTATAGTGCACTGTGGCCCACACCTCAAAGTCAAGTCATCTCCTGTTACCATATATTTGGCCCCCTTTACCCTTTATTACCCTCCACCCCTTCCCTCTGAGAACCACCATATTGTTGTCTGTGTCTGAGTTTCAATTTATATCCTGCATATGAGTGAAATCATATGGTTCTTAGCTTTTTCTGAATGACTTATTTCAGAAATTTCTTAATATTAATATAATATTCTCAAGGTCCACCCATGTTGTTGAAAATGGCAGCATTTCATCCTTTCTTATGGCTGAGTAGTATTCCATTGTGTACATGTGCCATATCTTCTTTATCCAGTCCTCTGTCATAGGACACTTTGGTTGTCACCATGTTTTGGCAACCGTGAATAATGCTGCAATGAACATAGGGGTGCATATATCTTTGAGAATAAATGTATTCAAGTTTTGGGGTAGATACCCAGAAGAGGGATTGCTGGGTCATATGGTAACTCTATTCTTAATTTTTTGAGGAACCTCCATACTGTTTTTCATAGTGGATGTACCAGTTTACATTCTCCCAGTAGTGAATGAGGGTTCTTTTTTCTCCACAACCTCTCCAACACTGGTTATTACCTATTTCATTGATGATAACCATTCTAACAGGTATGAGGTGTTATCTCATTGTAGTTTTTATTTGTATTTCCCTAATAGCTAGTGAAGTTGAACATCTTTTCATACATCTGTTGGCCATTTGTATGTCTTCTTAGGAGAGGTGTCTGTTCAGGTCCTTTGCCCATTTTTTAATTGGACTGGCTTTTGTTGTTTTTTGTTTTTTTTAAATTCTCACCCATGCAGTGAGGGTATTTTTTCCATTGATTCTCAGAGAGAGTGGAAAAGGGGAAGAGAGAGAGAGAGAGAGAAGGAGAGAGAGAAACATCTATGTGACAGAGACAAATCAATTGGTTGCCTCTCACACGCACACGCACACGCACACGCACACACACATGCCCCAACCAGGGAAGGGCATTGGACCTGCAACCCAGGTGTGTGCCCTTGACCAGGAATTGAACCCAGGACTCCAGTTCACTGGCCCACACTCTAACCACTGCACCATGACAGCCAGAGCATGACTGGTTTTTTTGGTGTTGAGTTTTATAAGCTCTTTATAAATTTTGGATATTAAGCCCTTATCAGATATATTGGTGAATATGTTCTCCCATTCAATAGGTTGTCTCTTCATTTTGTTGATGGTTTCCTTTCCTGTGCAAAACCCTTTTAGTGTGGTATAGTACCACTTGTTCATTTTTCATTTGTTTCCCTTGCCCAAGGATATATATAAAAAAAATATTGCTATGAGAAATGTCCGAGATTTTACTGCCTACATTTTCTTTGAGGATTTTTATGGTTTCAAGTCTAACATTTAAGTTGTTAACCCATTTTGAGTTTATTCTTGTGTGTGTGTGGTGTAAGAAGGTGGTTAGTTTCATTTTTTTGCACATATCTGTCCAATTTTCCCAACACCATTTATTAAATAGACTATCTTTAGCCCATTGGATGTTTTTGACTCCTCTGTCAAATATTAATTGACTATAAAGGTGTAAGTTTATTTCTGGGCTCTCTATTCTGTTCCATTGACCTATATGTCTGTTTTTATGCCAGTATCATGTTGTTTTGATAACTATGGCCTTGTAGTACAATATGATATTAGGCAGTGTGATTCCTCCAACTTTGGTCTTCTTTCTCACGATCACTTTTGCTATTTGGGGTCTTTAGTGGTTCTATAAAAATTTTTGGAATATTTGTTCTAGCTCTGTGAAATACACCATTGGTATCTTGATAGGAATGGCACTGAATCTATAGATTGTTTTAGGTAGTATGGACATTTTAATGATGATAATTCTTCCTATCCATGAACATGACATATACTGCCACTTATTTGTATCTTCTTAGATTTCTTTCTTTAGTGTCTTATAATTTCTCAAGTACAGGTCTTTTACATCTTTGGTTAAACTTGTTTCTAAGTATTTTATTCTCTTTTGAAGCAGTTTTGAATGGGACTATCTTCTTAGTTTTCCTTCCTGATAGTTCATTATTGATGTATAAAAATGCAACTGATTTCTGGATATTTATTTTGTATCCTGCTACTTTACTGAATTCACTTATCGGTTCTAGTAGTTTTTTGGTAGAATCTTTAGGGTTCTCTATATACAGTATCATGCCATCTGCAAATAATGACAGTTTTACTACTTCCTTTCCAATTTGGATGGCTTTTATTCCTTCTTCTTGTCTGATTGCTGTGTCTAGGATTTCCAGTACTATGTTGAATAAGAGTGGTGAAAGTGGACATCCCAGTCTTGTTCCCAATCTTAAGTCGAATGCTTGTAGCTTTTGCCCATTGAGTATGATGTTGGCTGTGCATTTGTCATACATGGTCTTTATTATGTTGAGGTAAGTTCCTTCCATTTCCTCTTTGCTGAGAGTTTTTATCATAAATGGGTGCTGGATTTTATCAAATGCTTTTTATGCACCTTTTTATATGACCATGTGGTTTTTATCCTTCATTTTATGTGATGTATCATGTTTATTGATTTGCGGATATTGTACCAACCTTGCATCCCCAGAATAAATCCCACTTGATCAGGTTTTTGATCTTTTTAGTGTATTGCTGGATTCAGTTTGCTAATATCTTGTTGAGGATTTTAGCATCTGTATTCATCAGGGATATTGGCTTATAATTTTCTTTCTTTGTAATGTCTTTATCTGATTTTGGAATTAGGATAATGTAAAATGAGTTTGGGAGTATTCTCTCCTCTTGAATTTTTTGGAATAGTTTGAGAACAATAAGTGTTAGTTCTTCTGTGATTCCATCTGGCCCAGGACTTTTGTTTGTTGGTAGTTTTGTGTGGTTTTTTTTATTATTATTACTGCTTCAATTTCTTTATTTGTAATCTATCCAGATTCTTTGATTCTTCCTGACTTAGTTTTGGAAAATTTTATGTTTCTAAGACTTTGTCCATTTTGTTCATATTGCCCAAATTTTCGGCATATACTTATTCTTTTTCAAGTTCCTTTACATGTAAAGTTAGATTGTTTATTTGAACTTTTTCTTGTTTCTTGAGATAGGCCTGGAATGCTATGAATTTCCCTCTTAGGACTGCTTTCCCTGTGCCCCGCAGATTTTGGATTGTTGTATTCTCATTAACATTTGTTTTAAGGTATCTTTTGATTTCTTTCTTGATCTCATTGTTAACCCATTCATTCTTTAGTAACATGTTTTTTAGCTTCCATACCTTTGTATGGTTTTCATTTTTCTTCTTGTGATTGATTTCTAGTTTCATAGCATTATGGTCAGAGAAGATGCTTGATATGATTTCAATCTTCTTAAATTTATTGAGACATTTTTTTGTCCTAACATGTGGTCTATTTTAGGAAATGTTTCATGTGCACTTGAAAAGAATATATATTCTGCTGCTTTGGGGTGAAAAGCTCTGAAGATATCAATTAAATCCACCTGATCTAGTGTGTCATTTAAGCCCATCATCTTCTTGTTGATTTTCTGTCTGGAAGATTTATCCAATGATGTCAAAGGAGTGTTAAAATCCCCTTTGTATTACTGTCAATCTCTCCCTTTATGTCCATCAAGATTTGCTTTACATATTTAGGTGCTCTATATTGGGTGCATAAATGTTTACAAGGGTTATATCCTCTTGTTGGATTGCTCCCTTTATCATTATGTAGTGTCCTTCTTTGTCTCTTACTATAGCCTTGGTTTTAAAGTTTATTTTGTAGGATATAAGTATTGCTATCTCAGCTTTTTTTCCTTTCCATTTGCATGAAATATCTTTCTCCATCCCTTTACTTTTAGTCTGTGTGTATCTTTTATTCTGTGGTGTGTCTCTTGAAGACAACATATATATGGGTCTTGTTTTCTTATACATTCAGCTACCCTATGTCTTTTGATTGGAGCATTTAAGCCATTTTGATTTTAAGTGTTTATTCATAGGTATGTATTTACTGCCATTTTATTTTTTAAACTATGTGCCTCTGTTCCTCCCCCCTCTTTCTTCCTCCCCCTTCTTTCTTCCTCCCCCCCTCCCCTCCCCTCCCCTCCCCTCCCCTCCCCTCCCCTCCCCTCCCCTCCCCTCCCCTCCCCTCCCCTCCCCTCCCCTCCCCCTCCCCCTCCCCCTCCCCCTCCCCCTTCCTTTTCTTCTTCTTCTTCTTCTTCTTCTTCTTCTTCTTCTTCTTCTTCTTCTTCTTCTTCTTCTTCTTCTCCTTCTCCTTCTCCTTCTCCTTCTCCTTCTCCTTCTTCTCCTTCTTCTCCTTCTTCTTCTTCTTCTCCTTCTTCTTCTTTCTTCCAGACCCTTTAACATTTCTTGCAATGCTGGTTTAGTGGAAACAAGCTCCTTTACTCTTCCTTGTCTGGGAAGCTCTTTATTTCTCCTTCAATTTTAAATGATAGACTTGCTGGGTAGTGCAGCCTTGGTTGTAAGTTCTTGCTTTTCATCACTTTGAACATTTCATGTCAGTCCTTCTAGCCTAAAATGTTTCTGTTGAGAAATCAGCTGACAATCATATGGGAGCTCTCTTAAAATGTATCTCTTGGTGCTGTCTCCAAAGCTGGTATACTTTTGGTAGTGGTAACTCTTTATTTAATTAAATTTTCATGAAATCCCATAGAGCTACAGGTAGTGAATATAGGGGCGGATAAACCTAGATAACTTAAATGTGTTTTAAAATTAAAAATACCTCCTAGGTCATGACCTTGTTTTCTTGTCTGGCAGATTCTACTGTACTTTTTAATATATGATTTTTCTAAAATTCAGGTTCTTGATCTATACTAACAAATTCTACCATTTGTTTGAAAAATGTGGAAATTGACAAATGAATTGGTTTGCTTATAAAATGGCACACTTGGCTTTTAAGCCAATGAGAGAAATGTCTTGGGGTGCCATTCTTAGGCCCTTGACTCCCAATGTTAGAGAGAAGTTCAGAACTTGTGCTTAGAATCAAAACAGATTGGTCCCCTAGAGTGATTTATAAGATTATATAGGTGGGGTTGGCTTTTGGGGAAGGGAGAAATTATGCTTGCAAGGACTTTGGATCTTGGGGAACAAGTTTCTACTGGACTCATGAAAATGATGCTGTAGATGACAGAGCTTCTTTTTTCTGATTCTGTCTCTGAGTCACAGGGAGACCTCAGGCTCTTTCTATGCATCACTCTTTTTACAGTAAAGTCATTCCCACTTCCTGGGTTGCTGAAGAGATAAACTAATTAAAAGGCCTCTAGCTCTCAGCCTACTGAAATCATGCTTACAGTCTGTTTTCCATCTCTAATAACAAATGACAATAGTGTGTTAATGCAAGGGCTCACCTCCAAAAGAATCATTTTGGCCATTCTTCCAGAATAGAACCATAAATTTCTTTTTTTATTGTCCCTGAACTAATATCTAGTCATCATATCAAAACCAATGAGAGCCAGGCCTTTCCCTTAAGGGAGGGTTTCATCTTTGATGAGAGGCAAAATCTAAACAGTAAAAAAAGTGGAGAGCTGGGAACTCAGTCTGATTTATTAGAAGGGATGAAAGGAAAAGGGGAAGGAGCACAAAAGGAACTGTGCCTGAAGAAGATGAGAAGTCCCAGTAATTTCAGACTGACGGCCAATTACTTCTGGGTTATGTGGTGGGATTTTAAGAAATCCTTGAGCCCCTTGAGATTCTACTGGTCTGCCTGACAGAGAACATTCCACTCATGTTGCCACTCCACAAGTTTTGATCACTGGTGTCTATTTAATTTGGAGAACTGAATGATTAATTAGTTAGTGTTTTCCAGAGAAACAGCAGCAATAAGGTGAGTGAGCGTGTGTGTTTTGGAGACGGGGAGAGACAGAAATCGATTTTAAGGAACTGGCTTGTGATTATGTGGGCTAACAAGTCTGTAACCTGAAAGCTGCAGGGTAGGCCAGCAGGCTGGAGACCTAGGGAAGAATTGATGTTGCAGCTTAAATCTGAAGTCCATTTGGGGGCAGAATTCCCTCTTCCTCAGGGGACCGCAGTCTTTTTTCTTAAGTCCTCAACTGATCAGATGAGGCCCATCCACATTATGGAAAGTAATCTGCTTTACTCGGTCTACTGATTGAAGTGTTAATTTCATCTTTAAAAAAATGCCTCTACAACATCATCTAGACTGGTGTTTGACCAAATATCTGGGTACTGTGGCTCAGCCAAGTTCACACATGAAATTAACCACTATCCTCCTCTATACAATGGATCCATTCAGTGAGTAACCTAGAATCCACTTGGTTGTGGGTAGTTAGCTGGTTTATAAACTGAGAGAAGAAATTCTCTTAAGAGGCCTCAATTAGGACCTGGCCTTCCATAATATCCTCATCAAATATTTCAGGAAAGGACATCTACAAAGCTGCCTCTGTCTTGAGGTCTGACAGCCAAGCTCAGGTGTTCCCATACAGATTTATTAAATGTGAGATTCCTCAATGGAACGCAAAGCTACAGTCAGACATTATTTGAATGCAACTCTTGCTCTGCAAGTTAGTTCCATTTTGTGTGCCATTGTGTGAATCTAACAAGTGATTGCCAGACAACTGAGGAGACAGCCTCCACATATGCTAGAAAGCTGGAGACCAATATTTTAGGTCACGTGGTGAGGGACATAAGGGAAGAAGAGAGTAATAGGAGGAGGAAAAACTCCCTTCCTACAAGTACTAATTCTAATCTTTTCTACTCACATTACCCCTGCACTTCCTAAATCTTGCATTTGAAAAACACTGTAAATCCTACTTTATCTCAAGATCCAAAGCTAGGTTCTAGCGACATTAGCATTAACATGTTCCTTCTACCCAAGGATGCAACCTTCTATTCACGTTACTGCAGCAGCACCTAGGCCCCTCAAGTGTGAGAACAGGATTCTGGAGAGGACCCTGGAGTTCTCTGGGTGACTCCTCCCTCCACTTCATACTTGAGCTCCTCCTCTAGCTGACCTGTTTATTTCCCTCTCAGTGCCCTTATTTGTGGTTAAAATATCCAAAAAGATCTTAGAGATGGCAAGCAGCTTTCGATTACTGCAGGGGGGCCGAGTGCAGCTACAAAGATGAGGACTCCTTGTGAGCAGAAGTGACAGAAGGCGAGAAATCAGAAAAAACAAGGGGCACAGGCTTCTGCACCACACCAGACACCAGCCTTCCTGTCCCACAGACTTCTTGAGGGGAGCTGCTTAGTTAGGCAGGGAACAAACTGCTAAAACTGAATATAAGGATAAAGGGCTAAGAAAAAATTATCAGGCACGATTTTAGCTTCAGTGAAGGTGACTGGGTAAGATTTAGAAATGAGAGGACAAATACCTTTTCCTCTAAAGGTTAACTCGTGTGTGGGGGCAAAGGTGCATGGAGCTTCTGGTCCAGCAGAACCATCAGTCTGAGCCTTGAGTTAGGGAGAGAAAGGCCACGATTGATGAGTGATGTCCACAGGCTTGGCAAGGGTGGGTAGATTGTCATCCCTGACTTGTCCTCTCAGGGACTTGGTCCAGAATGTTGATTTGATGTGAGCAGGTGGTACAGTCAAGTCCTAAACCTGTATCTCATGTTTAGCACTGTACTCATCCCCACCTTGAAATCAGGGTGGGACCAAGGTGATCTCAATGACAGAGAACAATCTCAGGATATTTTCTTTTTCTTTTTTAAAAAAATGTATCTTTATCCATTTCAGAGAGAGGAAGGGAGAGGGAGAGAGATAGAAACATCAATGATGAGAGAGTCATTGATCGGCTGCCTTCTGCACGCCCCAAACTGGGGATTGAGCCTGCAACCTGGGCATGTGCCCTGACTGGGGATCAAACTTCGAGCTCCTGGATCCTAGGTCAATGCTCAACCACTGAGTCACACCTAGCTGGGCTTTTTTTTTTTTTTTTTTCCCAGGCTCACAGTTTTCAAAACAGGGACTGAGTGTCCACCTCTCTCCCTGTATAGGTGGCCATGTTCTCTCAATTACTGGAGTTACTCTGCTCTGAAAGACTAGAGATTTTAGAGTTTTATGCTGTGTCACCCATTTGTTTAAAGGCAAGTAAGCTCCCTTCAGATAAGTTCAAAGCCAGGGGCAGAGCCCACTAGACACTTGTCAAGCTGGAACTCAGGCCTCAGCAATTTTACTCTGCTCCTCACGGGCCTGCCATACTGTGTTCTCACCACTCAGAACAAGCTGGGCCTTTGCACATGCTGTGCTTGCTCCTTCCACCCTCCCTCTGTGGGGTGAGCTCCACACAATCCTTCAGGGCAGCTTTTGTGCTCTTCTTGACTTTCCCCAGAATGACCCTGCTCCCCCATGTCCCAGAAGAATTTGCACTTGTCTTCACAATCAAGACCTATTTAATAAACGCTTAAAAGGTTTCTTACTTCTTAGCAGCTGCTTCACATTGGCATTGCATTCACAGCCAAGTATATACCCTGTGTAAATGTATAGCAGTATATGGATGAATGAAGGAATGGCCTCTTCTTAGAGTCCTCCGAGGGGAATTAGACTTGTACTGAGAACATCAAGGGAAATAATTCAAATCTGATACATCGAGGCCTGTGGTGTATGCCTCTCTGTGGGGCAGTCGGTCTCCCTAATCAGCTATTAAAGGATTGCCTGCAGTGTTCTGTAGATCTTCTATTTACTGTCAATAGTCAGACAAGGTAAAGAAAATCCCTCTGCTTGGTTCTGCTGGCTAAATTCAACCCCAAACAAAACTGATAGAGCACAGCTATTTCTGTCTTAAATAGGAATCCTTAATTCCATTAGAAATTAAGATAAAAAGAAAGGATCCTCTGTTTTTATACACTAATTGAAACCTGCTTCAGAAGACCACCCCATGGTTCCAGAAAAAGGGGTTTTGCTAGTTAAGTTTTTAAAATTCAAGTATTTTGGAGAGGCTAATTTGAAAGCAGCCATAAATCACACTAATTCAAATGCCACTGGTGGTTCATGAAAGGACCTGACCCTGGCCTGCTGAATCTTTACAGGAGAAACCTTGTAACCTTCCTCTGGCTAAGATGTGACATAAGCAATGTTACTGTGAACTGTTGACTTGATTTAGTGTAATTATATCTCTAGAATCACATACCAGTGATTGAAATTCTTAGATATTGAAGATGACCAAATGATAAATTTAAACTGTATTTATGTACCTTATTGGGTGCCAAATAGGTTTTTAAAAATCAAAAAATATCTTTTTGAGTTAAAATGGGACAAAAAGACAAATTCATGATGGACAAGTAGCTAATCACAAAGAGATCTTAATAACAGTCGTGATAATGAAAATATGTCATTTATGTGACCACAGAATACTTCAGACCTCCGTGTTAGAAACTCATAAGCTTTGAGTTACTTTTCTCAGAGACTTGGTGGTACCCACAAGCCCAGCCAGTCTGCATGGACGCCAGTCTACATGAGCCAAGAAGCTGCTGTGTGGGTCAGGGCATGGAAGAGGGAAAGAAGCTAATGTATGTCCCTCTAGGAAGCTAGGAAGGAAAAAGAAACTCTTATCGTCACCAGTGCTGAAACTTTGTGGAAGTTTCTTTTCTTTAGTCCACTCCTCTGTAGGGGAACACCCTATTGCTGTCTATAAAGAATGAATATAAAACTTCTATAGGTCCTTCCATCTTTGTGTCATAAAATGAAGGGGGAAAAAAGAGATCATAATAAAACCTTGATACCAAAAATTCTCAAATAACTCAAAGCATTTTCAGTAGCTTGACATGCCTGAGAAATGTAGCCAGTCGCTCGTAAGGATTTCTAACCTCCCTTACAAAGTTTGAGGGCCCAGAAAGGGTTATATTGGAAAGATCAGAACTTAGTGAGAGCCTCACAGAGACACCAGGATGGTGTGCATTCACACTATCAATCACTTTCTTACTAGACATGCAAATAAGAATAGCAGGTAACAATTTTATTCACAAGTAAAAAAAGGTATTACAAAACTATTCATATCAGAAAATTCCAGTATGCAAAACAGTAATAATGAAATTTAAAATGAGTCAAGCTGACTACCTTAAGGCAATGATGGATTTCTTTCCCTTTTTTGTCTATTTTTTACTAGCATAGACAGTACGTAGTGCTTAACCTAGGTAACAGCAACATTAACTTTAAAGTAGAAAAATTTATATTTGAAAAGTATATTCCATATACACAAAATTAGAAAACCCATGCCTTTACATGGTTGTGTTTCAGATCCTTGTCTCATTCTTGTCAATGAGTGTTTGCAGCATTAAAAGTCACGACTATGCACTGCCAGCCATGTTATTACTTAGAGTTCCTGGCATCAGCACCCTAGCAGCTGAGTTTATTTGAGAACTGTAGGGTATTCCAACAATGTGAAATGCAAAATGGATTTTTCTCAAGTGTTTACAAAGAGTGTAGAATATAACATTGTATGTTTCTATAGTAGTGGGGTAAAATGTCTTCATCTTGAAAAAAATAATCCAGGATTTTTCGAATGCAGTATCAAATCAAAGTGACTTTCGACCCTAAGTATTTCTCTACTGATCAAAAGTGATGTTTCCGGATTTTGGGCCAGTGTCATTCTCATCAATCTAGCTTTCTCCAGCAAGTGTTTGTCTTTAAAGTTAATGAGGGGTCTACATATGGAAAATATATTCAGGTTACAAAAATGAGCACAACCCTAACTTACTTTGATCATACCTCTGCCATAACGAAAATGATCAGATTGCAATCAATGGCACACATACATGAGTTATAGCGAAGCCTCTCTACTTGCATTTTCATACACATCTTGTGGTCAAGTCCTAAATATCTCACCTGAGTTTCCTAAAGGCAATTCTCATAAGAGTATCAAAGTTTAAGAACCATTGGTTTATGCTAAAAAAACAACAAAAAAGACAAGAATAAAGTAGAAATCAATCGATTATGACTGGGTGCTCACACAAAAGATTGTGAGTTACCATGGCACATTCTAATTTTGTATTTCAGTTAAAGGAACTGAGTTCATGAGGACCAAACCCAGTCAAACTAACATGCACATGTCAGAACCTGAAACTATTACAGCCACAGAAAAAGGGCTCATTAGGTTTTAATAATATCTTGCAAAGAGAGAAAAGTATGAGGTAATAAGTGAGAAGATAAGAATGTCCAAGGAAAGGCAGATTTTTAATGTTCAGTTTAAATGTTCAGTGTAGGTAAAAGACAGTGATTTGGATGGGGTAATTTGGAAACAAAATATTCTAGTGCACTCTAACACACTGATGTTCAAAGATCTCTCTTTTTTTAAGTGCAAATGAGACAGAGCTAATGTAACCATTTAAAAGGCAAAGGCCAGATCTGACCATGTAGGTTCGAGAAGGAAAAAATAAATCTTGCTCAATTAACTCCTTTCCCGACCATAAAGATGGCTAAGACGGGACATTATTGTCCTAACTAAGCTGATGAGATCAGAGGGAACACTGTGATATCCTGGTCAAGCTACATTACAGCAGTTGTAGGCTGTTCACCCAAAGGCTGCTGACAAACTGTTTTCTCCTGGTTCTGTGTAGTGTAGTCTCATAATATTGCTCACTTGATGACATGTTTCAGTATTAGAGGAGCCTGATACGTTGTAATTTCTAAATCCCTTAGTATGATAGGCAAAACAAAAAAACAACCCCAAACCAAGCTCAGAGAAACAGAACAAACTGGTGAGTGAGGGGTAAGAGAAAGAAAAAAAAGATCATTATTTTTATAAATACCACTTTCTATAAAAGCGAAATCTTCTGCATCTTCTAAGCTCAGTCACAGGGATAGAGTAACAGATGCTTCCATATCAAATGACTTTCACAGAAATATGCTCATCTTTGTATGCAAGTCTCTAGAATGTGTGTGTTCAGTGATTTTAGACAGGGTGATGGGTTGCCTTTCCCACTTCATTGCTTGACTCAGTCCCCTCATGACTAGCTCCAGCAGATAGGTGTTTGTGAGATCGTGGCTGAGGTTAGAAGTGTTCGTTCTTCAAAAGATTTGTTTTCCTCTAATTTCTAGTTAGGCCAACTGACTTCATCTAATAAACCCAAGATTTAGGCAGGCAGTATGAAGTCAATTCTAGCCTCCTAGGCCAATTAGTTTAGATGACAAAAAAGTGACCTTCCTCAAAAAGAAACACTCATTTTTTAACCCATTCTACATAAAAACTAAGGTAACTAATCTAACATTGACTTTTAATAGGATAACTGACTACGTGAAATTATTTTTGGAAGAAAATACAGATGAAAATTTATACTCTGGATCTTCAGTCTTGTGAAATCATATTCACCATGAAAATAAGCACGGCTGCATTTCTGGTTCTTGTTATGGTCTCGTAACCTCATAGGCTGCCAACTCGTGCATCAGTCTTTGAAGTCACGCTTGTAGCATAGAAGCTTCTTGTTTAGGAAAGATGCAAAGCACCACGAGTGCCTGCAGTCTTTTCTTGTTATTCCTTGAGGTTTCAGCTTACAGCTGGTCTGGCTCAGAAGCAACCGGTTGAAAGGCTTAAAAAGCCATCAGTTTGATTCAGATTTCTTTTTCCCCCCAGAAGCCATGCAAGGTCCAGACTGTTCAGTTCATAAGCGTAAGCGGAGGAGTGCGTGCCCCTTGAGTTCCATACGTGCACTTCTATTCCAGAAAGAATGGAGTCCTAAAAAGCTTCCTAAAACAGCAACAGAAGGAGAGCTTTAGAAACCATACCTTACAAATTAAGGCTGGGAAACTGTAATAGTAAAAAATCAATATATAAAACTTTACTAGTAATACACATGAGTTTAATCACATACAGACAAGAAGCTCATGTAATGATGTTTAAATATCCAGGTACGCATGTACTCTGAGCATAAAAAAAAAATGCCATAGCAACTCACAGTCACTCAGTATTTGCAAATAGTACTTAAAAGACAATAATGTAACCCATAGCAAACAAAATGTATTAACAAACAATTCTTCTGCTGATTTTCAACCTCATTTAAACATTGAAAGCCTGTTTCTGTGTTGTCTTCCTTTAACGCATTTGTAGGTAAAGATCTTAGGAGCCTTTTGACCCTTATTTAAAAGAACAAAGATGATTAATGAACAGTGCCATTCTTCATCTTTGAATTTAAAACTTACATTAAACTATTGGAGAAAGTTTAGAAATAGTTTGGGAATAAGATTTCCCTTACAATGCTCTCTCTGGAATATTCACACTCTTCAGAGGGCCAATGTCCTCTGCAAAGTGGAGCCCTTAGATTTGTTCTTATCACAAAAGGGCAGTGACCTCACCTCATGAGGGGAAGAGGCATCGGCCAACTGCACATTACTGTAAGTGAGTAAAACCTTCATTTTATGCACTGACTCTTCATTAACTTATGTACCACTGTAGGGAAAGTGAAAATACTTAGGCTTTCTCGCCACCTTCTCATGGCAGAAGGCCGCAGTTATGTAAACATGATATAGCACAGTCATAACAGATGCCCTGTTCGCTGACTAATGTCTGACCCATGTTGGCTAAGAGCCACTATTGTCCTGGTTCCTATAAGACTGGCCCAGGACTTTCAGAGGTGTGAGTTTTGTTCCCCCTGAGTACAGTTTGGGCCCAGGGATGTGGTTTGCCCCTCAGCTGGCTGCCACTGGGGGGAGAAGGCAGGTTTGCGGGTTTGAGTTTGTCCCCCGGGGTGTAGTGTGCCCCCATGTGTGTGTGCCTGGCTGGCTGCCACCAGGAAGACGGTTTGTTTCTCTGTATGTCAGCTGGTCGTCAGCGGAATAAAGTAAATGTCTCATCCATCTTTGGCTCCACGCTTTTCTGACTGTCCCTGGATCTAGAGTGAACCTCGCTGGCCCCGAGTGGCCACTACAGTTGGCATAGTCCTTGGCAAGACACTTGGCGTAGTTCTCTGCATTACAACCACTAATATGGCATTAGTGATGTATCAGATAAGTTAATGAAAAAAAAATTTCCCCTAGGTCTAAGGAGATTATCTGAAAATAAAACCTTCTGAAGTACTCTTGATAATTAGAGATAGTTTTAGTCAAATATGTCAATCAATAGATATAATAATAACCACATTACCACTACTGTGGGAGACAAATTATACTCATTTTGTCAATAAGGAAAGAGAAATTTTAATAGATTAAAAAACTGGGACCCAGGTCATTTAATATCTTTTCTACCATTCCTTCTATTGCTTTATGCTGACACTTAAAATGTAAGCTAAAAAACATCACCAAAAAAAGCTTTTCCTATAAGTAAAGAGGATGGCCTCCTTCTCCCAAACACCATAGCAAATGATGTTCCAAATGTTTTAGATCTGTTCTCTTCTGGAGAGGGATTAAAATTAAATCATACAGGCCCAAGAAGGCTCTGACACCTATTTGCTTTACCCTGAACCATAACTATCATCATTGGATTCTAGGTGGTCTTAAACCACCCATAAGAAAACTACTATGTAAAAAAATAGTTTTTGGAAACAAATGAACCATGCATTAGAAATCTGAACTTTACCCCAAGTAAAGACAAAAGTACTGTTATGCATTTTACAATATGAACGTGTAACAAATCACACTGTACACCTTTAACTCATATATTATTATATGTCAATTTTATTTCAATAAATCCAGGGAAAAAGAGTGAATATATGTTAAACTAAAAACATAAATGAATGCCTAGGAAGAATTTAACGTTTTATTTAAAATAAAATAAAATAAAATAATAAAATAAAATAAAATAAAATAAAATAAAATAAAATAAAATAAAAAAAATAAAATAAAATAATAAAATTAAATTAAATTAAATTAAAATAAAATTAAAATAAAATTAAATAAAATAATAAAATAAAATAAAATAAATTAATCACTTAGAAAAGAAAAAGAAAAAAGGCCTGTTATGGCTATTGCTGCCCTTAGACGCCTCCCAGGTGGAAATCCAGTGCTTTCCTGAATTACGAACGAGCCTATACCAGGGGCCACACTGAATAAACATGACCTGGAGGAACTAGAAGTCCTTTACTCTGGTTCATAATAGTAAGCTGCTGAAATAAAATACTTAAATAAGAAGTTAGTATATTCTCTGTCGTGGAGAATTAGCCTGTTGTCTGAAGGGAAGTCTGAATTGCTTTCTGGAATCTAATGGACTGGGAAAAACAACTAGTCAAGTTAAATACTTGGCTACCCTTGAAATGAAGAAAAGGATCAATTTCCCAAAGAGGTGCAGTCGCTGCCATTTCCTATTTTCTTTTGAAGGTTAAGTTTCATTCACCCAGTTTCACACATTCAGTAAATGCAACCCAAGAGGAAGTGCTTTTCCGAATCTGGAAAAGATTATCTCTTAGAACGGGCTCAAAATAGTACTTGCTGTTTTTAATTTTAGGGTAACAATGGAAATGATTCCTTTCCTGAATTCAGAATGTCTTATTTAGATTTACCAAAATTACGTAATAGTTATAACACATCTTGGAAAGCTAATAAAAAACCTTTCATTAATAATTACATTGTGTAACTTGAATATAACACTTTCTTGTTCATTTTATGTGTAATTATAACTTTCTTTCCATAATAATTTGTGTTGAAAATAACTTTATGTAGATCATAATCACCTTGAGAACACTCTTTGAAAAGGAATTAATGTCATTACACACCACTCATATACTAAACTATGTTTCTAAAATTTTACATTCATGTAACTATGATTAATAGTGCTTATTGACCCTATGTCTACCTCACCAACATAAACAGAAAAAGGTAGAGAAAGAGTTGGTTTTTATATGACTTGGTATCAAGATGTTTCAAATCCTTAGACTTAGTATTTACATCACAAAATTGGGGACAAGCTACAAAATTAAGATGAGATAATTCTATTTACTGACAATACTCTGAAAAACTGTAGTCTGATGGTAGCAGTCATTCTAGTTACTCAGACTTTCCCCTAACAATGATGTATGGGAAGATGTAATAGATATTTGTGAAGGTAACACAAGCAAGTTTGATGGTAATGCCAATTTACTTGATATAAAAGAAACTTCAGCCTGGCCAGGCGTGGCTCAGTGGCTGAGTGTTGACCCAGGATCCAGGTGATCGGGGTTCGATTCCCGGTCAGGGCACATGCCCGGGTTTCGGGCTCGATCCCCAGTAGGGGGCATGCGGGAGGCAGCTGATCAATGATGTGTCTCTCTCTCTATCCCTCTCCTTTCCTTTCTATGAAATCAATAAAGATATATTAAAAAAAAAAAAAAGAAAGAAACTTCAGTATCTTGTAATGAAAATGGAACTCTTTAAATTTTAGGAGTTCTAAGACTTATTTTGGAGTATGTGGCAAGGCATTCAACTGGGATGCTGAGATTCGTTGTGAAGGGGGTGAGGTCCTCTCCATCCTGTTTCCTGCATCTCTAATCTGTTTTAAGGGCCAGTTAACTGCTCCAGGCTGCTAGGTGTCCTCAGCCCTGAAGGTTTGTGGGCTACAAACCATTCTTTAGAGCTACACTTAGCTAAGCTAACTCTTAAGTCTTTTCTTATTATTATCATGAAAGTTATAAAATTATGGGATGGCTCAAAAGAACAAGGTCAGTAAACAATCTTTCCCAGCTATAGAGACATGCATTTTTTAAAAAAAAAATTATTTATTTTTATTTTTTCCATCACCATTTTTAAACTGTCTAATTTGTTTGTTTTCCCTCCCTTTACTTATCTGTTCTTAATTTTCTTTTTTTTTGAGAAAACTTTTTTCTGAGCCCAACAAATGTTTTTGTATAGAATTCCCTATAACTTCTCTATAGAAACTTTATATAGTTTAAAAATAAGTACTTATATTGATTTAGATCAATATACAACCTATGTAAGATTCTTAAAAGGAACACATCTCCATCTAGAGAAAAACATTAAGTCAAACTCAGCAAAAGCCACATCGTTGCCTGGAGGAAAAGGCAGGGTCAGTGCCCAGGTGTCCCTGAGTGCTTCTCTGCCTCCCGTCTTGCAGCATACTAGAGAGAAACCCATTTGCCCACAGTCACCATCTCCCCTCAACCTTATTTTACACCTTTTATCTAGAAGGTTCTTAGGTGGCATTTAGTTTCAGATCACAACCAACAATCAATTTCCAACCAAACTGATCAGTCAGTCAAAGCAGACAGGAAGGAAAAGCATTGCTTTAGGAGATCTACATTTTCATGAACTTGACATTGAATGAAGTGCCTTTAAGTATTGAGCATAAGAATATCACAGGGAAAAACGAAGGTGAGAAGTTGTTTACAAAATGCTCCCATAACTAACTCTTCTCTCTCAATCAGGAATGGAGCCAGAGGACATTGTGCTAAGTAGCACTGACCCTTAAACAACACAGATTTGAACTTATATGTGGATATTTTTCAATACATATGTATAGTACTGTAAATATATTTTCTCTTCCTTATGATTTTCTTTTTTTTAATATCTTTTTTAAAACTATGTTTTTATTGATTTTAGAGAAAGGAAGGGATCGGGAGAGAGAGACAGAAACATCAATAATTAGAGTCATCTATTGGCCGCCTTCTGCATGCCCCATACTGGGGATTGAGCCTGCAACATGGGCATGCATCCTGACTTGGAAGCGAACTGTGACCACCTGGGACACAGGTCAATGCTCAACCACTGAGCTACACCAGCCAGGATCCTTATGATTTTCTTAATAAGGTTTTCTTTTCTCTCACTTACTTTATTGCACATAATCCATATAACATACAAAATATGTGTTTACCTACATTTTATGTTATCAGTAAGACTTCCTATCAATACAGAGGTGGGCAAAAATAGGTATACAGTTGCAAGTATGGGAAACACAGAGTTTATTCTTGTATTATTATTTATTAATTATTGTATTATTTTCCATACGAACAACTGTAAACCCACTGTTACCCACCCCTGTGATAGGCTATATTAGTAGTTAAGATTTTGGAAAATCAAGGTTATACTCGGATTTTCTACTGCCCCGGGGGTGGTTGCCCCTAACTCCTGTGTTGTTCAAGGATCAATTGTAGTTTGATTTACAAAGAAGAATAAAAAAATGCAGCTGCCCTTTATGGACTTATACATTAACTTTTAAATTTTTAAAAAACTCTTGGAATTTAATTTAAAATACATTCTTCTATACACCAATTATGATTTCTCAGAGAGAAAACCTAAAAAAATCCCATTTACCATTGCAACAAAAAATATTAAGATACTTAGGAATAAACTTAACCAAGGAAGTAAAAGACATGCACTCAGAACACTACAGGATGTTGCAAAAAGAGATAGAAGAGATACAAACAAGTGGAAGAATATACTGTGTTCATGGATTGGTACAATTAACATCAATGAAATCCCTATTAAAATACCAATAATGTATTTCACAGATCTAGAGCAAATACTCTGAAAATTTATATGGAACCATAAAAGGACCCTGAATAGCTGCAGCAATCTTGAGAAAGAAGAACAAAGTTGGAGGGATCACAATACCAGATATCAAGTTATACTACAAAGCCACTGTAATGCATAAGACCAGGCATATAGATCAATGGAACAGAGAAGAGAACCCAGAAATTGACCCAAGTCATTATAACTAATTAATATTTGACAGTGGAGGCAAGAGCATACAATGGAGTAAAGACAGTCTCTTGAATAAGTAGTGCTGGGAAAATTGAACAGGTACATGCAAAAAAATGAAACTAGACCACTAACTTCCACCATACACAAAAATAAACTCAAAAGGGATAAAAGACTTAAATGCAAGTTGTGAAACCATGAAAATCCTAGAAGAAAACGTGGGCAGCAAAATATCAGACATCTCACATAGGAGAATTCTCATAGATACATCGCCTAGGGCAAGAGAGACAAAGAAAAAATTAAACAAATGGGACAATATCAAACTAAAAAGCTTCTGCACAGCAAAAGAAACCAACATCAAAATGAAAAGGGAACCCACTTTACGGGAGAACGTATTTGACAATGATACATCTGAGAAGGGGTTAATTTCCAACATATATAAAGTACTCATATAACTCAACAAAAGAAAAACAATCCAATTAAAAAATGGGCAGAGGAACCTGAATAAACACTTCTTCAAAGAGGACCAATAGGCATATGAAAAAAATGCTCAACATCACTAATCAGATGATCAATAGGCATATGAAAAAAATGCTCAACATCACTAATGACCAATAGGCATATGAAAAAAATGCTCAACATCACTAATCAGATGACCAATAGGCATATGAAAAAAATGCTCAACATCACTAATCAGAGACACAAATTAAAACTACAATGAGATATCACCTCACACCAGAATGGCTACCATCAATAAATCAACAAACGCAAGTGCTGACCAGGATGTGGAGAAAAAGAAACCCTAGTACATTGTTGCTGGGAATGCAGAATGGTAAAATCACTATGGAAAACAGTGTGGAGTTTCCTCAAAAAATTAAAAATGGAACTGCCATTTGACCCAGTAATCCCATCTGGGAATATATCCTAAGAATCCTGAAACACCAATCAGAAAAAATATATGCCTTCCTATGTTCATAGCAGCACGATTTACAATAGCTAAGACCTGGAAAAAGCTCAAGTGCCCATCAGTAGATGAATGGATTAAAAACCTGTGGTACATTTACACAATGGAATGCTATACAGCTATAAAAAAGAAGGATCTCTTACCCTTTGAGATAGCATGGAGTGACTTGGAGAGTATTATGCTAAGCGAAATAAGCCAGAGAAAGACAAGTACCACATGATCTCACTTGTATGTGAAATCTAATGAACACAATAAACTGACAAACAAAATAGATCCAGAGACATTGAAGTATGCAACAGGCTGATGTATTTCAGAGTGGAGGGAGGGAA
Source organism: Miniopterus schreibersii (assembly GCF_964146895.1). Lineage (NCBI taxonomy): Eukaryota > Metazoa > Chordata > Mammalia > Chiroptera > Miniopteridae > Miniopterus > Miniopterus schreibersii. Next base: position 82,759,536 of record NC_138102.1, read on the forward strand.
TGGTGGGGGGGAGGGGGCAGGAATAAATTAACCACAAAACTTATATGCATATGTATGTATAACCCATGAACGAACAATAGTGTGGGGGAGGCTTGGGGAGGGGGGAGAGTGGGGTGGAGGTCAATGGGGGGAAAAAGGGGACATCTGTAATACTTCCAACAATAAAGATAAATTTAAAAAATAAACATATATTCTTCTATGACACAGAAGTTATTTTCAAACCGCATCAGATTTCCCCACATATTGTGATAGGAATAGAATTCCATTCCCTATGGTCTTCCAAAAGTCAATGCCATGTCCACAGTGAAATCAGTCATTGCCTTACCTGGAGGGATGTTTGAGTGGTTAGGTTAATGATATCCCCACTCGTTTGACCTAGCTGGCTTCTAGTAGTTAGTGCATCCTGAGTTCGCATTGGTTCTGTCAGTGAGTTGTATCTAAACAAATCAGTAGTTTCTGTAAAGTTTTCAGAAGGAGCTTGAGCTGGAACAGTGCCACCAACCAAATCCTGACTGCTGTTTGAATCCAAGGATTCATTTTCTGGGTTGAGAGAATGAATATCTTCTCCAGTGAGTTCAGGATAAGAGTCACAAAAGGAGATGTCGCCACCACAAATGGGATTTTGCATCAGAGGCCAGGCGTCCGAAAACTCGCCACGGATAGACTGAGAAAGGGACCCAAAGAAAGATGGCATTGTCTCCCCCACTGGACCTGCATTTCTGAACAGATGTTCAAAAGACCTTTAAGTGTTCTATAGGGAGAAAAAAACACTACTACAAAGCAATATTCCAACTATACTTTTAAGTTTTCTAGATGAAATAATTTATTAAGTCAGAATTCTAGTTGTTATAACTTGCTTTAATACAATAAGTTTAATTCTTCCATTTACTTTAAAACTTCATTAATATACTTACTTTTAATCAATCTAGTTATACTTAATACAATGCCTAAAACATGCAGTTTGAAGACTGTTCTAAAATTCTATGAGTACATAATATGTTAAAAATTACTTGCAGATGGCAGAAGTGTCATAAGTCATGAATATAAAAAATAAAATTAATTGAATAAAAAATGTTGCACTGGATATTAGTAACCCTGAGAGACTTATCTAATTCTTGCCAAACATATATTTTCTCCAATGACCAGAATGTCATTAATGATATTAAAAAAGTGATGACCTCATTAAACATTTTCAAGTGTTTCACACGAAAATTGGTAAATGAGTATATTGCATATTTGCACAAGGGGTTATGAAATTATATTGCTTAAAAAATACCCAGTTACCTCTCCTGAAGTGTGGCCTTGGAATGCACCCTGCAACCAAGAGTCACCTGGTCGATGCTACAGGTGTCGTCACAGCACAAGGATGGGATCAAGTGAACAGGCCCTAGGAAAGCCAGCAGAGGTATGAAGCACAATGTTTTCTCTGGGAATGTTCTCTTTAATACCAGTTCAGCATCATTCTTAAAACTTTAGCTATTCCCCTTTGGGTAACTTTTTGGGGAAAGGGAATATGAGGCTAAATTTTTTTCTTGTTTTGAAGAAAAAAGGGGACATCTGTAATACTTTCAACAATAAAGATAAATTTTAGAAAATGATGAACCACTTATATGATATACCTATAGTCGTCAAATTCATAGAAACAGAAAGTAGAATGTCAGTTGCCAGGGGCTGGGGGAGGGGCAATGGGAAGTTAGTATTTAGTGGGTACAGAATTTCAGTTTGGGAAGATGGGAAAGTTCTGGAGATGAATGGTGGTGATGGTTGCACAACAATGTGAATATACTTAATCCACTGAACTTTACACTTAAATTTATTGAAGAAAAAATTTAAAAATAGAGAGATTAGATAAATTTAAAAATAAATCTTCCACAACCCTATAATCTAGAAATAAACACTGTATTTGGTGAACAGCCTTCTAGACTTCTCTCTATATATATACATACACAAATAATTCTAATTTTCTAAAACCATAAACATACTAAAGCATACAGGCAAATATAAAGACACACACACATATATATGGAAAACGAGACAAAGTAGTTATATATTTACATGTACATACATGTTTGTGTATATTCAAACTTAACATGAGCATTTTCTCTTTACTTTTATAAACAGGGGAATAATATGAAACTAATACTTCCCTTTGGAAAATATATTGAGATGCAACTGCAAACCAGTGTTCAGCAGGAGGGACATCCGATACATTTTCATCTGAATCTCTCTCAAAATAGGCCACAACTTGTGCTGTCTGAATAGATGCTATTACGGCCATGGGGAACTCACTTGGATTCACTACCAATTAACTCAACACACATGTGTCATGCTCACTGTGGAATTTCTCAGAATTATTTAAAAGCAAAAGACACTGCCATTCCTTATAGAAATGGCTGGTTCTAGGGCTCAATCAGGAAAAGTATAAGATGAGCCTAGAACTTCTTTTTGTGCAAGAAAGTGCTAAAAGAATGATGGAACATGTCAAAATGGCACAAGAAACAGCTTGAAGGGACTTCCACTGGCAGATCTAGGAAAAATTGAGCATCAAAATAAATGATAGCAAAGGATTGTAACCCACTGAATGGGGTTCACTGGTCCACATTAAGTAAATAAATGGGAAGGGGAAGTTCTTTCTGACCATAGGAAACCAACTAATAAAAGTAGAAAGGATGATGGAATTAGAAAACCAGCAATTGTTAATTATTATACTAATGACTGACTCAGGTTAGAATCATCAGAGAATGCTAAACTACTGGGTGAAAGTTTGGAAGCAACAGGATATTTACTTCTCAAATGATCTCCTATGAGGTTTCATACAAAGAGAACAATTTTACAGCAGAGAAAGCTTGCAGACACCACCTTAACAAAGTGACCCTAGTTAATCTGACCAGGAATGGGACAGATGTACCTCCTGACATGGGGCACTGAGAATGACACAACATCACCTCTGTGGTATTTCTGAATCTAGTCATAAGAAAACATCAGAAAACCCAAACTGGGGATCATTCTACAAAATTACTAGCCTGTGCTAATCAAAAATATTAATGTCATAAAACACAAAGGAAGATTAAAGAAATAAAAGTATTATCTGGGATTTTCTTTTGCTACAGAGGACATTATTGAGGCAAAAAAATCTGAATATATTCTGTAGATTATATAATAGCAATAGACTTAATGTTAATTTCCTGATTTAGTAATCCTGCTGTTATGTATGAGAATGTTCTTGTTCTTAGAAAACAAACATCAAAATATTAAGGGGTAAGGGGGCATCATATCTGCAAATGATTTTTAAATGGCAAGTGAAAAAATGTATATATATATTAATATATATGAAAAGTGTGTGTATATATACAAAATATACTATATGTATACATGTATACAATATATAAATCACCATACTTAGAGAGATAAAAATTATAAATTAAATGTCAAATGAGATAAATGTTAATATTTGGGGAATCTGGTTGAAGGGTATGTGGAAATTCTTTGTCCTAGTCTTTCAACATTTTGTAAGTCTGAAAATATGTTAAAATAAAAAGTTAAAAGGAAGAAGGAACTATTATTAAGGAGAAAGCAATCTACATGAAAAACTACACTGAACCTGGGCATTAGCATTGCGGGATTAAGCTCAGCGTTCTGTTAAGGAGATATCAAACAAGGCTATCTATATATTTAATCTTTCTTTTCAGATAGAAGTTCAGGTGAGGCAGAGTTTGCACAATGCTGTATTTTATTACATTTGAAATTTGAGTTCCTTTCTCAGTAAACTACCCCTTACTCTGATTCTGTATCAATGTCACGGTAGGGTGTCTAGGAAACACTTGGGGCGTTTTGAGGATCACCAAGTAGCTGTTGGTAGCTGTCTAAGAGTCAATTACCTATGAAAGCAGAAGCAAAAATAGATCCCACACACCACAAAGTCCTATATTTCATTCTTAAACTTATTCCTAAAATAGAATACAGTAATGATCAGTAGGAAAATAATTATGTTGAAAACTCCTTATTCCACATATGAGATTTTAGATTGAAAAGCTGAACCCTGCAATTTCTTAAAAAGAAAGACTGAACAGTGCCAAGAGGGTAAGTCAATCTCTTTGGGATACATTTCACTTAAAGAATGAGACAAAAGGGTTCTGTTAGTATTGTTTCAAAGGTGCTAAGAGAACTGGGAAGTGAGGAGAGAGGAGGGAGGCTAGAGGCTAGGGCAGGCTTCTAGAAAGAGTTTCTGGCCACATCAAATTTTACTTTGCAGAGGACATGAGGTCATTGTAGTGGGGATAGGAGTGGGAGTGTAAGTGTAGAAACCTTGTGTTAATGAATATAAATATGTTGCAAAGAAAGTTGGTACTACCTTTGCCTGTTTTTGCCCACATTAGAAACCAATTCTCATTTGAATTACTTCCCTAAACTTTCATTTCTGTCAATAATGTAGGAGGCAATTATGGTTTGTGGAAAACCCTGTCATAGAGTTTCCTCCTCCCTTTCCTTAAGAAATCCAAGGCATTAAGGTGGATACATGAACGTTAGGTGTGAATCCATCAGACAGGAAGGGATACAAACTTCTACTCTACAAAAGGTTGATAGTGTTTTAGCCCTAGCGGGTTTGCTCAGTTGTTATATGTTGGTCTGTGGACCGAAGGGTCCTGAGTTCCATTCCAGCCAAAGGCACATACCTCAGCTGCAGGCTCCATCCTTGCATGCGGGAGGCAACCAATCGCCCCGTCTCTCTCACATCAATGCTATTTTCTCTCCCACCCTCCCTCTCTCTGCCTTCCACTCTCTCTGAAAAGCAATGGAAAAAATATCCTTGGCTGAGGATTAAAAAACAAAACGAAAGGTTGATAGTGTTTTTAATCAACTGATTCAAAACATCAGGGGCAAATTTGCTAAAAAAAAATTGCTGAAAACTTCTAGGATTTTATGAGATGATTATTTTCTTTTTAATATTTAAGTGATACAACATATACTAAACATTCAAGTACTGTGGAGAATAGTTGTTTAACAAGATTAGCTTTAAGTGGAAACCAAGCAGAGCAACCTAGCTGTGGGACAGACAGGAACAGTTCTTTGAAGCTTCAAAGTCATTCCTCTAGTTTCCCTAAAGGATTTTTAACTGACAGAACTTACCGCAGGTCTGGGCTAAGTCCTGGTGGCACTGACAACACGCTCTGGGAGATTTGTTGAGCTGAGGTCTGTCAAAACAGGACAGTTCAGAACCATTGTACTGAATGTCCTGTGTTCTCAGAGACCCTAAAGGAGGGGGTGAGAGTTCTGTCAGTAAAGGCAATTTCCTAGAAAAAGGACTTCCTTACATCATAATGCAGACCAGTACCATCCTAGGTTTGTATTTTTAAAGAAGAAGGCTATCATTCACATTTTAAAATATTTCTTCTTACATGAAGGCACAAATATGAAATAATTTGTCAAGAAAGCTCAAAATGGAGAGTACTTATGTTGCCAGAACTATTTTTATTTTTGCCTAGTGCCATGGGGACTTCCCTACCTTTTCAATGTCCTCACAAAGTGGTGCCACCCATCAGCCTGCTCCCTCAGTGCCTCTTTGGGACAGAGGACTATGAGATCTATTTTCATGTGCTCTCTGTCCCTTTTACAGCTCCTTGATTCTCATCTTACTCAAGTCTCTTGTGGAACATGCTAATGACAATGATGATACTTGCACGTAGCCAATGCTAAGAAACAGAAAATAGTCAAAACTTACAGCTGGGTTTCTTCTCCATAAATTGTCTCTTACAATAGATGATGCAGAGAATAAGCAGGGCCAGCAGGACAGTAGCCAAGGCGCTGCAGATAACAGCGGCCAGGGCTGTGTCTCGCGGGCTGGAGGCTGTGGATGGGATCTTCACAAGGTTGACCTTGCTGGTACCTGAAAACAAAATAAATGGAATCAGTACTCTCAGCCACCCAAGAGACTCAGATGCTTGCACTGACCTCAGCTGTCATTATTAGCAATGGCCTTCATGCAATATAAATCAAACCCCAGGAAACCAATGGGAGGTATGTTAAGATGGCTCAAGCACTCCCTCCTCTTAGAAGATTTCTTGAATACTACACCTCCACCCTGAACCCCAAAATGTGTGGATGTGCCACTCCTTTGTTCCCACAACACTAAACACACAACCCTCAACACTGTATTGCAGGAATGTGCCTTTAGGTCCCCTAGACCAGAACTGTTTGTGAATTTGTGAATTTCTTATCTTTATTTCTGTGCCCCCAGTACTTGGCAGTGCATTTGGCACATAGTAGGTACTTCATATTTATTTAATTGGAATTAAAGTACCTAAATTTTAAAGAAGACTGAACTAAGGTATCCTTTTGGGGGGCAACTTTAGGGAAAAACAAGGAGTTGGATCATTCATGGCCTTACACTAGGCCCCCAATTTCTGAGACAGTAAACATTTTTTAATCTTAGCTGTCAAACTGAACAGCATCTAAATTGTGGAGAAAAGACTGACACTGTTGTTATACTATGGAGAGGCACGCATACTAATGTGTTAAGAAAGTGTCAAGAAGAGATTCTGTTTTAGAGGATGGTACTGCATTGTGGCTAAGGGCCGAGATCCTGGGATCTTATTGCCTGGGTCAACCTCTAGATGTGTGACCTTGAGCAAATTACTTAATAATAGTACCTATCTCACCTTGCTGGTGAGAGGATGAGATGGTTAATCATGAAAGCACTTAGAACAGGCCCTGTACCCAGTGCTATAGAATCATTAGCCATTGTAGCAATAAAAATCACAGTTGGCACTTTATCTTTGGGGTACTGGAATAGACAAACTCAGTTTAGAAATCTATATTCAGTGAGGTCACATCATATCCCATTTAACTAGCCTCAGAAGAATTTGAGAGATGAAAACCTAACTAGAGGGACAACTATGCCTTCTCTGGCTCCAAGTAACTGCCCTTGAGCTGAGGTGGGGCCCCATTCTGCTCCCATCAGTTGCTCTCAGCTCCTTAGCAACACCCAGCACAAGTTCCCCTCTGCTGAGGGTTCCTCCAGACCCTTGCTGCCTGATAGAAGCATGTACCTCTCATGCAATTTTAAGTTGTCTAGAATTCATGTTAAAAAATAAAAAATAAACAGGTAAAATTAATATTTTTCTTAACCCAATATATCTTCAAATATTATCATTCCAACATGCATTCAATATAAAAATTATTGACATCTTTTGCATTCTCTATTTTGTACAAAAATGCCAAAGTCAGGCATGATTTCACATTGATAGCACATCTCTGTTTGGACTAGCCAATCTCAAGTGCTCACTGGCCACATGTGGCTAAGGCAATCATAACAGACATAGCAACTCTAGAGATTAAAGGCTGCTCCATGAATTTGCACCACAGCACCTAAGCACAAGCCAACTCACTACCTGGGACCTTCCCCTCATCTCTGGCTGCACAGGACCCTGAGGCTAGAACCAGGGAGAACCTTTTGGGTTAATATCATTGAATCATAAATATAGCAGGAATGACCGTCTTCGAACATTGAATCTTGGTATTCTAGGCTCAATTATTCTGAGTCACACTTAGAAAAGTTTCTTATTGCCACAAGAAAGGGCAATTATTTATTCAGAATTTATATCAGCTATATGCCTTGGATAAACAGGAATCATAACCCAATTACACATTTTAAGAATATTTGTGAACATGGTAAATATATTTTATCACTTAGAGCTATACTCTATACTCTCAAACATACTGTAATAATCAAATAGCACATATTAAATGTTCATCATACATCAAGTTAAACAAATTACATCCCTGACCTGATAGAGATGAAATCTAAATAGAAACAGTCTTTATCAATGGACAAATTCACAAAAGGACATATGAACACAGGTACAGCTATACAAACACTGACAAACAGATAACTGACAAGGAATTTATATCCTATGCAAGTAAAGTAGTAGGCTACATTAAAGGGGAAGAGATTTGGGAAATAGAACTATTATGCATGTGGACCAAATGGTAAAGTTGTGGCAAACTGCCATCTCATTTATGTTTGTGAGAAAGGTGGTTTACAGGAGTGAGATCAGGTCCCTTATCTTAAACTTTCCATTAAACAACCCAGCTCTAGTTGTCATCAAAGTGAAATATAATACATGATGTGGGCTGAAGATATCAAAGTTCTAAATCATGTAACTATTAAGGTAATCAATTAACACAATACTGGATATTCAGAAAAACCCTACTAAAAGAGATTTTAGGTTAATGATTAGAGTTCTGTAAGTTCTTGTTTAAAATCTTTCTAAAATGTATTAACTTATTTGCCTTTATATATTAGGAACTCTTTCTGAGTTACAAACAAACTAAAATGCCCCCAAATGGAGACATTTTATTTTTAATTTGATGGTTGTGATCCAGGATTTATTCCCCCAAGCCAATCATAAAAGTCTTGCTAATATATATTTTTGCATGATAGAAAACTAATACTTTAATTGCAATAATATAGAGTTGCCATAATAACATCCATTTTAAAGGAAATAAATCCCTTCTCTCAATACAGGCAGTACATCTGAAGATGAACAAGAAAAAACAGTAGTTTTACCACTTATTTTCTGACACCTATATAACAAAAGGCACCTTGTTAACTCAGACACCCCCTCAGAAAGTCCCCATGGGAAGTTGGGCTCTGGAAAGCATGTTCTTGATTCTTGTTTACATATTACATTTATGACACAGCAAATATAATCTTTTTTTTTATTGGAAATGGGTTCATTATTCTTAGGTTCAATTGTCACATACAGCAATACAGACATAGAATGGAAACTATAGGAGGCCGGGCTATCGTTTGATTTTGGAACAACCTTAGAAACTCATTCACATAAATTCCTGCTAAAAGCCCATTTTCTTTTTTACTTGAACAAAAAAAAAACATTATTAAAAAGGAGGGGGGAACCCCAAATATCCACGGCAATCCTGAGAAAGAAGAACAAAGTTGGAGGGATCACAATACCAGATAACAAGTTATACTACAAAGCCACTGTAATCAAAATAGCCTGGTACTGGCAAAAGAACAGGCATATCGATCAGTGGAACAGAAGAGAGACCCAGAAATTGACCTATGCCATTACGGTCAATTAATATTTGATAAAGGAAGCAAGAACATACAATGGAGTAAAGACAGTCTTTTCAATAAATGGTGTTGGAAAAATTGGACAGGTACATGCAAAAAAATGAAACTAGACCCCCAACTTACACCACACACAAAAGTAAATTCAAAATGGATAAAAGATTTAAATGTAAGACCTGAAACCATAAAAATCCTAGAGGAAAACATAGGCAGTAAAATCGCAGACATCTCTCACAGCAATATGTTTGCTGATACATCTCCGAGGGCAAGAGAAACTAAGGAGAAAATAAACAAATGGAATTGCATCAAAATAAAAAGCTTCTACAGAGCAAAAGAAACCACCAACAAAATGAAAGGGAGCCCACTGTATGGGAGAACATATTTGCCAACGACACATCTGATAAAGGGTTAATATCTAAAATATATAAGGAACTTACACAACTTAACAAAAGGAAGGCAAACAATCAAATTAAAAAAATGGGCAAAGGACCTAAACAGGCACTTCTCCAAAGAGGACATACAAATGGGTAAGAGACATATGAAAATATGCTCAACGTCGCTAATCATCAGAGATGCAAGTTAAAACCACAATGAGGTATCACTTCACACTTGTCAGAATGGCTACCATCAACGAGTCAACGAACTACAAGTGCTCACGAGGGGGTGGAGAAAAGGGTACCCTAGTACACTGCTGGTAGGAATGTAGACTGGTGCAGCCACTGTGGAAAGCAGTATGGAGTTTCCTCAAAAGATTAAAAATTGACCTGCCATTTGACCCAGTGATCCTACTTCTAGGAATATATCCTAAGGAACCCCAAACACCAATAACAAAGAACTTATGCACCCCTATGTTCATAGCAGAGTAATTTACAATAGCTAAGATTTGGAAACAGCCCAAATGCCCATCAGTAGATGAATGGACAAAAAAACTGTGGCACATTTACACCATGGAATACTATGCAGTTGTAAAAAAGAAGGATCTTTTATCCTTTGGCACAGCATGGAGGGAACTAGAAAGTATTATGCTAAGTGAAATAAGCCAGTCAGAGAAAGGCAAGTACCACATGATCTCACTTATATGTGGAATATAATAAACAAAATAAACATGAACAAAGTAAATCCAGAGACATAGAAGCATGGAACAAACTGAGGGATCTCAGAGGGAAGGCGGGAGGGGGGTGTGGCTGGGGGAGAGATATCAGGGAACTTGTATGTTTATGGGCATATCCCTGGACGCGGACATTGGTGTGGGGAGGGCCTGGGGGTGGAACTGATGTGGGGGGTAGGGGATCAGTGGGGTTAAAAAGGGGATATCTGTAATGGTCTCAACAATAAAGATAAAGAAAAATAAATAAATAAATAAATAAATAAATAAATAAATAAATAAATAAATAAATAATTTTAAAATAAAAAGAAAAGGTGGAGGAGGAGATTGATACTAATTATACGAGGTGGATTCTACACCCTATTAAGTTCCGGTTAATTGAGATGCTGAGGACTCCTCAGAAAAAGATTTACCTGCTACAAACTAAGAAATATTGTTTTGCTGACCTGTGGCCACTGTAATGATATTGAGATTAAAGATTCTTCCAACCCACATGCTTTGACTAAATTCCTTGTCCATAGTTCACCAAGCACACTGAATGTCGGCAAGGAATTTCCCCCAAACTTTATTAGGATGCTGACCGCACTTGTGAAGAATTGGGAATAGGAATATTCACATTTTTTGGAAAGTTTTAACATTTCTGTAATACAAAGGCATCTCTTACCCTAACCAATTAAGTTATTAAATTCCACCATAATTTTAGCACTACCCTTTGGCAATTTACTTCAGTGAGAACTGTTTTCTTAGCTTACACTTTGCATCACATTACATACATGACATAGGTTCAAGTTCATATTATACATTTCCGTAGTTCAGCTCAACTGAACAATGAGGTACTGAGTATCTATTATACATAAGACATCCTACAAGTCATTCAATACCTTGAATGAGAATCTGAATAGAAGAAAAGAAAAAAAGAGGTCACCAGCAAAGTTTGGCAAGTGTTGTTTTGGCAAGGGTAAAGTCTACTTTTACTCTTTGGATTGTGATCGAAATCCAAATAGCAGAGATGCTTTCCTTACATCTCACCTCCCTAAAGAGGTTTGGAAGGTAGCTGGAGAGACACATATATTGAAGAGACCTGTGTTATTGGACTCTGCTAGTCATGGAAAAGTCTTAGAAGAGGAGCTCACTTGCAGGCCACATGGCTGACTGAAATGTAAACACCTGTGTGCTTTCATACACCTGGACATTGCTCACACACCTTCGTTGATTTCACCTTCCTACCAGCCCGGCAAAGTGCTGACAGTTATTGCTGACTCTCATTTGGTAAATGAGAAAAACAAGATTTTGAGTGACTTGCTCAAGGTTACACAACGAAGTGGAGACTGCTTGAGAGTTGAAATCAGGCTTCTGATCCTTTCCAGTGGAGCAGTGGTTCCATGGACGCGTGTAGCTTTTAAGAGAGTAAAATATTCTGAGAGATAACAATAAGCGAAATGTGGCTCAAGTCTGTTTTTGTGAAGAACATGTTCAAATCTGTAGGGAGACACCAGCCAGGCCACAGAAAGATGGCAGGACAGCAGACCTGTTCACATGTGCCTGAGAACAGGTGCCCCTCTGCCTCCGTGCGGGTTTCAGTGTCACATAATGAGCTGCCATGAGGAGGCTTGCCGGGATGGAGTGCCACTGAGGTGGGGAGGAGAGGAAACCTTATGGAGGTGACTGAATCTGGAAAGGGCCGATTAGAGAGAAAGAGAAGGAAAGGATTTGCAAAGACGGCTGCTGGAAGTGTCAGGCTCATCAGTGTACTCTGCCTAGGTTCCCAGGGCCCCCTCCTTTGTGTAACCATAGCTCTGCTTTTTATTGATCTCCCTACATGTTTAACCACTCCAACTTCCCAGCAGGCTATGTTTAAGACTCATGGTCTACCGACTGAACTAGCTGGGCAATCTAGCAGAATATGTTTAAAAACCTGTTGAACAAAAGGCCCTTCTCCCCAGAGTATACTCCTAACAAAGGGCCCTGTTCAGGAAGGGCTGGCTTGGGAGGAAGGAAATGGGTCTCCAAAACGTGGCTCTCACCCCTTTCCACTCTGGCCATGAACAAGACTTTTTACCGCCAAATCTCAGTTTCTTCACAGGGAAGCTTAAACAGTAGTTATGCAGACACCAAGATCCACCATGGGAGGGCGGGTCACTGAAAATTTCTCTACTCAGCAATTTATATTTCCAGTTTGAGGTACTTTCCTGAACACGAGATTCATATATCCAACAGTCTATTTAATATTTCCACTTGTACAGAGATGTGTCTTAAAGTCAACACATCCAAAAAATGAGTTCTCCATTACAATCATGACCCACTCTCTTCCTATCTTCCCAATCCCCCAGTCCTCCCACAAATTTTTGAAACCTGTCATTACCTCTTCCTGCAATGTTATTCTCTGGGCTGCTGCTCTTTCAGCTTTTGTAGGTCCTTCTTCAAATGTCACCTATTCAGTGAGGCTTCCCCACCAAACTCTAAAATCGTTTTCTCTCTCCAGTGCTGTCTACCCACTTCCCTGCGCTTATTGCCATATGACATTTGTATATTTAACTTGTTTGCTTCTTGTCATTGGTGGGAATAATAGAATCCATCCTGCTTCCCCAACACATCCACCTGGTTTGTGTTTAAGCTGGGCCCAGCAAGAGCTCACACTTTCCAGCCTCCTTTGCAGCTAGGTATGATAATATGTCCAAATTAGAGTCAATGGAGAATGGTGAGGATGGGGCAATGAGCAGAAGTGATTTGTGTAGCACCTGTGTCATCTCCAATTTAGGTACAAATTGCTTGCCTCAGACTTCCCCTTCACTGTGGGATGGAAGCTCGGTGTAGCAGCAGCCCGGGCTTGATTCTACAGATGAGGAAGATATCCAAAGGCTGGCAAAGCAACAGGGGGAAGGAAGCTGGGCCTCTGAATGATGCAGAGTTGCTCCACCAGGCTGAATGCACTGGCTGTCACAGAGAGAGGAACATCTTCCTTACCGAGGCGATAATATTTTGGGGCTTCCTTGCTACAGCAGCCTCGCCTTTGCTCTAACCAATTAAACCCCTCACTAAAATATAGGTTCCACAAAGGAAAGGATCTGGGACAGTTTTGTTCAACATTGTACTTCTAATAACTACAAGATTTCCTGGCACACAGCTGGTGACTGATAAGTATTTGATAAATGATGAAATAAATGAATGTTTGTGAAAGAAACTTGAATACCCTAAATATTCCAACAAATTTATTTAATGGGGACTTGTCCAAACAATCAGATGAGATTATGCAATTTGACTTTGGGTGGTAAACACACAATGCAACATACAGATGATGTATTACAGAATTGTATACTTAAAACCTATATAATTTTATTAACCAATGTCTCCCCAATACATTTAATTAAAAAAATTTTTAAAGATAAAATTATGCCAAAAACATGTCTGTCTTCTGTTCTTCCATCTTTGGCTTTGTAGGACAGTACAAATGCAAATAACCTGAGGCAAATAACAGGTTCATTTGCATGCACTTATTTTATATAATGTTCATTTGACTATGGATGAAAGAACAAGGGTTGCTCAGATCTATCAATACATAAACCTTGAAGATTACTGACTATAATCTTGGAATGAATACTAAACAAAAATTTAGCCTTCTTCAGGAAATTTTAATTAGCATCTTATGGATTCATCACAAAGGGATCTTATTTTAATTATTATATGCCAAATGTATAATCTTAGGTAACAATGCATATGTAGTGACGGCAGATTTATAATTAATTACCAAAGAACCTAGAAAAGGGGTGACCTTCTGGAGATGAATCGCATCTTCCATAGAATGCTACTTTGCTGTAAATTTCAGAAACTGATTATTAAGCGTATTGGATAAGGGAACAAGTAAGCACTTATCATTTTATCAAATTAGGCATATTAATCCTATCTTTATATGTACCCTTTTCCCATTAAAACTATTCAGAAGTGTGACTAAAATGACATGAGTATCTAGAGAACTGTTAGCAGCAGGAGCCTAAAATCATTTTTTTGTGGGAAGTTATCCAAATGATCATCGATACAATGACAGCTACCATATACCAAACATCTGGAGTGGGCCAGTCCTTACATACTCACTTTGAAAATGTCACAGTAATCCCTTATGGTAAAGGTTTTATAGATGAAGAAATTTATACATATCTATAAATACTTTTTTCATTTCAAAAAGCCATCAGGTATTTGGATCTAGATTTGATCTTGGTTTGTATGACTCCAAAACTTATGCTCTCCCCCACCCCATAAATTATGTTATGCTCTTTCCAACCACTTAGAGCAAAAAATATACTGAAGTGTGAACAATTATTGGTTCAAATTTTGTACAGGCCAGTAAACTCTAGTTAATTAGTTAACATATATAATTTGACCTAATTTAAAACACATATAGCTTTATAATTTCAACCTGTCTTACTCCCAAGGTTTAAGAGGCTATTGCATTTTATTGCAAAGAAAAAATAACATATGACTTTTAAAATTTCTTTTTTAAATGTTATTTTTATGGTCAATGTAGTATAATTAGATGAGTATCAAATAACATAGTAGAGAAGAACAAGTTGTAAACGAACTAATTATGATTTCTGTCTGGACTTCCACTTTTGAAATTTCACTAATGTCTTGTGTTTTCATCAGTGAGTTTAGCACATGAAGACAATACATCAGATTTCTTGCTGTATCACATATCACGTATCACTTTGGAAACACCAACAAAATTGGAAATGCGAGTATTTTGACTCATTGATGACCCTATTTTGGCACATGCAATTCAATTAACAATTAGTTCTGGACTATAAACATACAAGTGAGACGTTTTCTAATAATTTTCAGTAAAATATTTTATCTTTGACTTTTATATTTGTTTCAAGAAAACTACAATTCAACCCATCGCTTTCTGTGCTTTTCCACCACCAATATCACCAACAAAAGCCCATGTCAAATAAATGTTTAACAAAACTAAAACCTAATGAATCTACCTCTAGCCATGTTCTTTAATTAAAACAATTATTAATAAAAAACTCCTTGCAGTCTTATTGAGGGAAATATATAGTTCTATTGTGCAAGCTTTATCTTGTTAATCTAAACTGGTTAAACAAAAATACCTATGGTAACACTCAACATATGAATTCCAGATGTACCACAAAAGAGTCTGCCAATAAACAAAATAGTTTGACTTTTTTAATCCACTTTATACCAAGCACCCTGACACTGGTTGAATGGAGAAGATTAAGCCTATATCATTTACTTTTTTTCATTCTAGACTTTGGTCTTAGAACTATGTGGTCTGTTTTTCAATAACCGATAAAAATATTATTCCTAAATGAGCTATTTCTGTTTACACAGTTAATAGATAAATAAACTGGACAGATTTTTTAAATTGTGGTTAAAATATGTACCATAAAGTTTACCATTAGTGAAATTGAGTATACTCACAATGTTGTGAACTATCACCACTAATTCCAGAACATTTTCATCACCCACAAAGGAAACCCCACATCCATTAAGCAGTCACTGCCCATCCCTCCTTCTCCCACATCTGGCAAGCACTTACCTGCTGTCTGTCTCTATGGATTTTCCTATTCTGGATATTTCATATGAATAAAATAATGCAATAAAATGTGGCTTCTTGTGCCAGCTTCTTTCATTGTGTATCATGTTTTAAAGGTTCATCCAGGTTGTAACACATATCAGAACTTCTTTTTTTTTTTTTATGGCTGATATACATGTATCTCCCACTTTTGGAAAATTTATCTCACGCTACACCATTTTACTAAAGACCTGAATTAGTATCTGTTTTTGGTAACCAAAAGAAACCCAAAGAGCATTTTTGTTTTTATGAAAAAAAGGTGAAAGGCAAAAATAGCATTCAGCATTTGTTTTGCAGTGCCTCATATAGGAGCAGCACCTGGATTGTCAAGAGTGCACCTTCCCTGGCTGATGTGGCTCAGCTGGTTGAGCACTGTCCCCTGTACTGAGAGGTCACTGGTTTGATTCCCAGTCAGGGCACATGCCTGGGTTGTGGGCTCAAGCCCCACTAAGGGGGGGGAGACAGGAGGCAGGCAGTCGATGGCTCTCTCTCATCGATGTCTCTCTCCCTCTCCCTTTCTCTCTCTCTAAAGTCAATAAAAACAGATAATAAATATATATATAAATAAATAAGTGAATAAGTGACTAACTAACTAACTAACTAACTAACTAAATAAATAAATAAAAAACAGTGGCCCCTCTAAGCTCTTTCCCGGGAACTGCACTTAACATCTCAGCATTGAACCACCAGAGCTTTGAACTGTGTGAGCATCTGTGCTTTATCTCAACTTATTTTGTGCATCTGTTAGCAAGATGTGTCCTAAAGTAACTGTTTCTTAGCTCTATGCCATTTTGGCTTACAAAAGGTTTCATAGGAATGTTCTACTTTTGGGTAATGGGAGAAACTTGTACCTCATTTTGTTTATCCATTCATCAGATGATGGACATTTGGGTTGTCTCCAGCTTTGGGCTGTTGTGAACAGTGCTGCTATGAACATTTATGCACAAGCTTTACCCGCATATTTTTAAACTTTTCTCAAAGATACATAGGAATTGTTCCGCATGCCATCAAAAGATACGATATTGTTATTACACTACAGCATTAGGTTCATTAACAAGTCAGTCATATATTCAGTGTTATTACACTAAAATATTAAATTAACAAGTGTCAGGAAATAAGTATATTTCCTGGGCAAGAACTAAGAGAAGAATGGGAGAGATGATGTCACAGAAGCTGGTCAGGGTCAGTTCATGTAGGGATTTATAAACAGTAGTGAGGAGTTTGGTTTCTATTCTAAGACTAATAAGTACTCAACGACAGCACACTACGCATTCTTCTCAAGTGCATGGGGAATATTCTCCAGGAGAGACCATATGTTAGGTCACAAAACAAGTCTCAATAAATTTAAGAAGACTGAAATCAGAGCATCTTTTCTAATCACAATAGAATTAAACCAAAAATCATTAATAGAAGGACAACTGGAAAATTCACAAATATGCAGAAATTAGATAATATACTTTTAAATAACCAATAGGTCTAAGAAGAAATTACAAAGGGAATTAGAAAATACTTTGAGATGAATGAAAATAAAAACATATACCAAAACTCCTGGAAAACAGCAAAAGTAGTGTTTAGAAGAAAATGTATAGCAGGAGATGCTATAAGTCAATAATCTAATCTTTAGCCCGGCCAGTGTGGCTAAGTGGTTGAGCATCAACCTATGATCCAGGAGATCTCAGTTCAATTCCTGGTCAGAGCACATGTCAGGGTTCTGGAATTGATCCCCCCAGTGGGGAGTATGCAGGAGGCAGCTGATCAATGAATCTCTCTCATCATTGATGTTTCTCTCTCTCTCTCCCTCTCCCTTCCTCTCTCTGAAATCAATAAAAATATATTAACAAAAAATAAAAATAACCTAACCTTCAACTTTAAGACATTAGAAAAAGAGCAGGGAGGAAGTAATAAGGATTAGAGCAGAAACAAATAAAATATAGAATAGAAACATGATAGAATTAATAAAACCAAAAGTTGGTTCTTTGAAAAGAATAAAAATTTCAGATTGACTAAGAAAAAAGGTAGAAGATTCAAATTGCTAAAAATCAGATATAAAAGAATGGACATTGCTACTAACTTTATAGAAATTAAAAGAATTAGAAAAATACTACAAAAACTGTGCACCAACACATTGGATAAACTAGAAGGGATGAACAAGTTCTAGAAATACATGAACCAACAAAACTGACACAAGAAGAAATAGAAAAGCAAAATACACCATAACAAAGAGATGGAATCAGTAACCAAAAAGCTCCTAACAAAGAAAAACCCAGGACTAGATGGCTTCACTGGTGATTTCCACCAATTTTCTTTTTTTTTAAATTAACACCATTCCTTCTCAAACTGCTCCAAAATATGAAAAGAGAACACTTCCTAACTCATTGTACAAGGCCAACATTACTCTGACACCAAAGTCAGATAAAGGCACTACAAGAAAAGAAAATTACAGATCAAGATCCCTTCTAAATATAGATGCAAAAATTATCCTCAACAAAGTAGTACTAAATCTAATTCATAGCATATTATAGGATTATACACCATGGATAAGTGGGGTTTATTCCAGGAAGGCAATGATGGTTGATCATACAAAAAATAAATCAGTGTAATATACAATAATAGAATGAGAAGGGGAAAAAACACATGACCACCTCAACTATGCTGAAAAGCACTTATCAAAATTCAATATACTTTCATGTTAAAAACACTCAATAAATTTTGGAAATTCCTTGCCTGTACCCACCCTGAGCCAGTGGTTCTCCACATACCCAGCACACTCAGGGAGACTCGCTGTGCACCAATAGAGCAGACAATGGCAGAACATTGGTGACCAGATTTGGACTGGGCTGCTGCTTCTGGCACTGCTCTAATAAATCTTTAGTTAGATGTATTCAAACTAAACAACTGTTGTAACACTTTAATTAAGTATTTCTTCACAGAATACCTTGGCTATCCCAAATCCATGAAATGCCACCACCAAGGTAAGTGGCAGTGCTCTGCGGTCAATAGCCAGTCTCTTTATGATCTTTCTTTCCCTTCTACATCTCTACTGTTAAGAGACTCAAGCCAAGAAACACCTATAATTCTCCATCTTCTAAACCCAATCCAAATGGCATCTAGATGTCCAGTGTGGCAAGGATAAAACAGGCTTTAATCAAATCTGCTAATTCCACACCTTATTTGATTGACATAGAAAAATCTGAGGACCTTAAATTTGATTGCTTTGAAAATCATGTGAAGGGTTTGACTAGATGATAAATGCCATCTAAATTTCCTGGAGTTTCATGTACAAGATGAAGAGAGACAACACCCAAAATTAGTTAAAATATAATTTTCTTAAATGTGAAGGTTTAAGAAGGGTGGACACAAACTTCTACCTTGAAAATAAGAATAGAGTCTATCATATCTAAAGATAAAGGATGGGAAGTGGAACAGAGACTCACTTTTCATTTGGTTCATTAAATCCATAAGGCCATAAAACATGTAATATAAAGAGCTTGATGATTTTATTTACATGTGCATTAGAAGGAACTTCCAGGTGTTGCTGTAAATCCTCAATGTACTTTATCAAAGTACTAATTTAATGCTGATATACTCTAGATAAAGTTTTAAAGTTAAGCTGTCACTGTTCTCATGTGAACTGAACTCTTTCCCTGAGGCTTTAGATTTGACATTGCATTTGATGTTTTGTGTTTGTAATTGACAATGTGCCAGGGGTGGATTGGAATTTATCCCAAATCCAAGTATAATGAGTAAATTTTGCTTATATACTTATCACCTATTCCTATCCAACAAGAATACCAGATTCATTTAAACTGATTCAAGTGAGCAGAAGTGCATGACTTCAACAAATTTTAAACACTTTATTTCTGCATATGTTGATTAACCTTTAAAGTTCCAGACAATGATCCGTTTGAAGGTAAAATTGACAAATCTTGAAATTAAAATGGCAAATATGTGAAGGAGCCAAAACTGTAAATCAAGTATTTGGAAAGTGAAGACTGGAAGCTAATGGGCATTAAATTCAGAAAAACTTTTATAGTCTTTCTGTAAATACTTTTTAAAAACTCTGTTAATCAGAATAGCTGCATTTGAAACACTTTCTGTTATCAATCAATATTTTTAGTTATTAAGAATCTAGTCCTAAGCCTAAAATGGGCTTGATTCTGGAAAATAAATATGTTCACAAATGTCTCAAAGCACAGAAAACTTTAAACACTGCCTAGAGTCTTACTTGCATGACCAAACACTGATACTTCAATGTTTCAGTATCTAATATGGCCATAGTAGGCTTGATAACCAAAGACTTTTTCCCCCACCCTTTAGAAAACTACATGGGAACAACTATATCCAACAAATTTCAAGCTACCGTGTGTGTGAATACACATTTCCTTTTTTGCATATCTGCCTGCTGTACATATATTTTGGATTGCATAGTGTTTGTGTATTTATATTTTGAGTCATAGTAACTTCTCATGTTATAAAATTGATTTGCATTGAACACAAATTATACATAAAAAGAAATGGCTGTAAGAGAAAAAAGAGTAAGTATAAAAGAACTTCCTCAACATGATAAAGGCCATATATCAAAAACTCACAGCTAACATCATATTTAATGGTAAAAGACTCAACGTTTTTCCCATGAGATCAAGAAGATGACAAGGATGCTCACTTTTACCATTTCTATTTGACATAGTACAAGTCTTTGCCAGAGCAATTAGGGAAAAAGAAAAAAAGAAAAAAAGAAAGAAAATGTATCCAAATTGGAAAGGAAGAAACAAACTTATCTCTGTTTGCAAAGATAACATATAATCTTATATGTAGAAAACCATAAGGATTCCACAAAAAACTGTTAGAACTAATAAACAAATTCAGTAAAATTTTAGAATACAAAAAATCAACATAAAAAAATCACCTGCACTTTATACACAGCAATGAACAATCCAAAAAGGAAATTAAGAAAATAATTCCACTGACAATATCATCAAAAAGACTGAAATACTTAGAAATAAATTTAATTAAGGAGGTGCTAAACTTGTACACTGAAAACTGCAAACACTGCTGAAAGAAGTTAAAGATGACCAAAATAAACAGAAACATATCCCATGTTAATAGGCTGGAAGACTTAATATTGTTAAGATAACAACAGTGCCCAAAGTGATGGGCAAAATTTGATGCCTTCACTATCAAGATCTTAATGCCTTTTTTTCTTTTTTGCAGAAATGAAAAAATCTCATCCTCAAATTCGTATGCAATTTTAAGGTTCTCTGAACAGCCAAAACAATCTTGAAAAAAAATAATAAAGTTGGAGGACTCACATGTCCTGATTTCAATATTTGCTATAAATGCTGCAGTAATCAGAAAAGTGTGGTACTAGAATAAAGACAGACATATAAAACAATGGAATAGAACTGAAAGTCCAGAAATAAACCCAAACATCTATGGACAACTGATTTTTGACAAGGGTTCCATGACCATTCAATGGGGGAAATAGGCTTTTCAACAAATGGTGCTGGGCAAACTGGATATCCACCTGTAAAAGAGAATGAAGTTGGATACTATCTCATTCCATATTTTAAAAATTAACTAAAAAATGGATCAAAGGCAAATTTAAAAGCTAAAGCTATAAAATGCTTTGAAGACATATGGGAAAATGTTCATGATCTTGGATTTGGCAATGGTTCCTTAAATATATACCAAAAGCACAGATTACATAGGAAAAAAATAGATTAATTGGGCTTTATCAAATTAAAACTTTTGTGTCTCAAAGAATACCATTAAGGACATGAAATGACAACCCACTGAATGGGAGAAAATATTTGCAAATCATGTACCTAGTAAATGTTTAATATCTAGAATATATATAAAGAACTATAACTCAACAACAAAAGGCAAGCAATCCAATTACAAAGTGGATACAGCACTCAAACAGACATTTCTCCAATGAAGGTATACAAGTAGCCAACAAGCACAAGAAAAGATACTCAACATCATTAGTCATTAGGGTAATTCAAATCAATACCACAATTATATACCATTTCATACCTATTACTGACTATACTACTACTACTACTACTACTACTACTACTACTAATAATAATAATAATAAACCAGAAAATAATAAGTGTTGGTAAAGATAAGGAGAAACTGAAACTCTTATACATTGCTGGAGGAAATGTAAAATGGTGCAGCTGCTGGAGGATACCATTTGGCAGTTCCTCCAAAATTTAAGCATAGAATTATTGTATTGTATGACTCAGTAATTTCACTCCTAGGTATATACCCAAAAGAGTAGAACACAGAAACTCAAATAGACACTTGTACACCAATCTTCATAGCAACATTATCTACAATAGCTGAACGGTGGAAATGATCAAATCATCCATAAACATATGATTGGATTAAAAAAGATGGTGTGTTCAGGGTGGAGCAAAAGTAGGTTTATAGTTGTTTGTATGGAAATATAATTAATAAATAAAACAAGAATAAACTCTCATGTACTCACAACTGTAAACCTACTTTTGCCCTACCCTGTACATACAATAGAATATTATTCAGCCTTAAAGAGTAATAAAAATTTGATACAAGCCACAACATGGGTGAATCTTGAAAACATTATGCTAAGTAAAATAAGCCAAATACACTTGGACAAATATTGATATAATTGTACATATTCTAAAAATCTAGAATAGGCAAGTTCATAGAGACATAAAGTAGACTAGAATTTACTAAGGGAGGAGATGAGAGGAAACAGGGAGTTACTGCTTAATTGTCACAATGTTTCTGTGTGGAGTGATGAAAGGGTTATGAAGCAGGTAGTGGTGATGTTGCACAACATTGAGCATGTAATTGTATATTACTGAATTGCATGGTTAAAAATGGCAAATTTTATCACAATCAAAAAAGAATGCTAGAAAGTGATTAGAGGGTTTCACGTGTGGAGGGTGACACACTGTCTTTACACTTTAGAAAGACAAGTGTCTGCAGGGTACCAAAGGAAAGATATGAGGTGGAAGGGTGTTGCAGTGGTCCAGAGGACAAAGACGATGGCTTGGGTAAAGATTATAGCCCTGGAGATGTTGCCAACTGGTTACATTTCAGAAATATTTGTTATTGGAGCAATTGTACATACTGATTATGAGTCAGGTGCAAGGAAACACAGAATCAATGATGATGCCTAGTTTTTGAGAAAACCACCAAGTAAATTACGGTTCCATTTACTGATTGGGATGGCAAAAACTTGAAGGACAGTGGATTTGACAAGGGGCGGGGGGAGAATAACAATTTCTGGTTTGAGATGTTAAGTTTGACATCCTATTATCTATCCATGTGGAGCTATTGAGTTGGCATTTGGGTATCTGGATGAGGCAAAAGAGAGACTGAAGTTGAAGAGATAAAAATTTGAAAATCATGAATGCATAATCTTCAAAGTCAGTGTACTGTTAAAATCACCTACAGGTATAGTGTAGATAAAGAAGCGGACCTGGGACAGAACCCAGGTACACTCTGAAATTAGGAAATCAGAAGCGGAGCCAGCCTCTGAGATAAGAAGAAAACAAGCAGGAATGGTGCCAAGAAAGCCTACAAAAGAACACATTTCAAGAAAGTAGTAAATTGAAGCATAAGGGATGAACTCTTCTGATGCTTAAAAAGGCTACCTCCAATAAGTATATTTTATTTTGGGGATTGGTTACAGAAAGCAAATTTCAACATTCTGGAGGAAAGTTAAACATATATGTGTTTTTAAAAAAATTAGTGACCTTGCCCCTTGTAGCTGCCTGCAAATTTATTATTGAATGAATCTTTGAATTAAAATTACACCGAAATGTGATTTTGAAATGTGATGTCACAAAAATAACAGGAGCAAAGCTCAGTGGGAATTTATAACAAATAGTAAACATGACTTAATCAAGATTCCATTACTTAATAAGCAAGATTATGTAAATTAAGAAAGTATCATTTTTCAAATGAGTGATAGAAGGATTATACTAGGATTTGTATCTTTTTCCTAAGGAATCATTCTGATCTTACTTTTGAAGCTTCACCCAATCAAGTATTTATTTCTCTGGCTTGGCATCTCTATTTACCAGCATCTAAGATTAGTAAACATTGACCAAACTCTCTTCTAACATCTGTATCTAGAATCAAAAGTTCATCCTGCCAGTTTTCAAATATTGTCTGAGGGCTGAGTTTCCAAGTTAGTGCTCTAACCTATTTTTACTGACTATCCTTTTTGAATGAAGAGCACATCGAAAAACAGTCCAGCCATGCAAGCATTTTTTCCTTTGTTGAGCAATAATGTTAACATTTGTTTATAAATACAGAATGTCTAGCTTAATTCCTTCTTTTAAGTTCCTTTCTGGCAATGCCCTAGTTACCAGTTTTTTCATGATTTAAATGCAAGTAAACTAAGGCAGAACTCCAAAGTAGCCCCAAGCTTGCTTTCTTTTGATACTAATATAGATGAGTCACATAGATGGCTTTATTTTAAGCAGAGCTCACCCCTAAGAAGTATACTTTTATATCTTTATTCCTCACTTGGTCAAGTTGTATCTAGGGGCTAAGCAGTGAGTGTACATAAAGTGAAGTGTAAAAGGTGAAAGGATACCCCAGAACCAAAGAAAACCATAGTGTGCTGCAATGGCACTGACAACCTCTTCCACTGTGGAGTTACGGGATGGAGGTTAAAGTTATTCAGAGAAATACAGAGCAGGAGAGCCTCAGATTCCTCAGAGAGGTCCTTTGAGCCCTCTCTCCATACAGCAATTCTGACTTGATTGATTTCTGTTTTCCTCTGGGCTGCCAGTCCATCACTGTTTTATTCCCAGTCTCAGCCTGTTACCATGTTTGTTGGGAGGAAACCATGAAGAATTGTTAAATGTCCTTCTTGAAACTGGGAGGTGAGGAGGGAGAGAGAGGGAGAATATAGCTACAGTTGACCCTTGATCAACATGGATGTGAACTAGGTAGGTCCACTTATATTCTGATTTTTTTCAATAAATACCTATACTGCACTGTTTTTGATCCACGATTGGGAGTCCACAGATGTGGAGGGCTAACTGAATGCATTGATCTATGACTCTTTTATATAGGGGACCTGAGCATCTGCAGATTTTGGTATCCACAGGGGTGTCCTGGAACCAAAACTAAGTTTTGGGGGAGTCAAAAGTCGTATGTGTCCTCCTTGCAAAAGTGTCTATTCAGCTCTTCTGCCCATTTTTCTAAAAAATCAGATTGCTTGTTTTTTGTTGTTGAGTTGAAAAATTAAGAATAGAACTACAATATAACCCAGCAATCCCTCTTCTGGGTACCTACCTGAAAAATTTGAAAACATAAAGGTATATGCACCCCTATGTTCATTGCAGCATTATTCACAATATCCAAGAAATAGAAACAACCTATGTGTCCTTCACTGGATGACTGAATAAAGAAGATATGGTATGTATGTGTATACACACACACACACACACACACACACACACACACACACACACAGAGAATGGAATACTACTCAGTCATAAAAAAGGTGAAATATTGCCATTTGCAAAAACATGGATGGGCCTTGAGAGTATTATGCTAAATGAAATCAGTCAGATGGAAAAGGGAAAGGATTATATGATTTTACTTGCATATGGGATATAAAACAGAAAGCAACAAACAAGCAAAACAAACATACAAACAATAAGAACAAAACCCTCACAGATACAAAAAACAGAATGGTGGAAGGGAGGACAAATTGGGTAAAGGGGGTCAAATACATGTTGACAGAACGAGACCAGACTTCGGTGGTAAGCATACAATAGAGTATACAGACGTAATATTATAAAGTTGTGCATTTTGAAATTTATATAATGTTATTAACCAATGTTACTCCAATACATTTTAAAAATTAAATTAAAAAAAAAGTTAAATGTGGATTTTTGACTGTGTAGAAGTCGGTGACCCTAACCCCTGCATTACTCAAAGGTTAACTGCATATCCATTCTTAAATTTAAAGCACTTAGACGCGTCCTTCACGTTTACATTTATTCTCATATTCTTATATGAAGAGTCATTTAAATAATAATTTCCTTTAGATTATTAATAAATGTTACCCTCTACTATAAGACATTTAAAAAGATACAATTATAGTCATATTCTAAAATGGTTCCAATTTTTCTATTATCTTTTGAATTATAGAAGAAAAGTTCTAAATCTTGTAATTAAAACATTAGTGATATGAAGCAAAGTCCTTTATTGCATTCTGTGAAGTTTTTATCAGAAAATGTTATTGAATTCCTTATAGCAGAAGAAGTGTGTAATTAGAAAAGTAGAAACTTCTTTAACAGGCCTGTAAGTTCTTATCTGCAACTTTACCTCTGCTCTTAGAAAATCTTAACAAAAGTCAATGGAATAAGGTAATCGATTGTTAATAGTTTAGTTCTGACAGAACACTATTACGCATCAAAGAGTTAAAAATAAGAATGCAATATCAATATTTTAATTATATAGAATAGTTGCTTTTAATTAGACCTACTAATGATGAAGCAGAAAATGGTAGCAATGACTGTCCAGCTAAATTAATACACATAATAACAATTAGCAGATTCTAGTGGTAAATAGCTCATATATGTAGAGCATATTCAAGCTGTGTTTACATGAACCTGACTTTACTATGTGAGAATTAAAATAGCAAACACACATACTCCAAAGGCCTGACCTGCTCTTTCTGTTAGAGCTCTGGAGTAGGCAACTACTGTGAAAACTGGAAGAATTGCTTGTTGATCAATTTAAGCCCTTTGCTTCTGAAGGACGATACATTAAATTTTAAGGATTAGGGCAGAAACCTCCCTCCACTGGCACATCAGCGGGCCTTCATTCATCCTTTATCTTTTCCCTCTTTTCCTGGCTTTAAAACATTTTGTAAAATGCTGCACATTCTAATGGTTAAGAGCTTTGTAGTTGACAGTCTGGGTTCAAAAACTATTCTACCATTTACTAGCTGTGTTACGACTGGAAAACGACAATTTCCCACCTCTGTTTCTTTTTCAGTAAGATCAGAAAATAATAATCCCTACCTCATAGGATTTTTGTATTAGCCATGCTTTCTCTTATTATTATTTGGAACCAGACATTATATTATAAATATTATGTCAGAATCTGGACTGTCTTTGAACTGAACTGAAACTACCTACATAGTAGGTTGGTCATTGAACAAATGGACAGGATGAGCTACTTGCCACTAAACGTTCATGCATGTGTCCTCATAACACATTCCTTAAAGCACTGGAAAGTTCAGAAGAAAAATTAACAATAAAAATAAGCCCAAAGAGTTCTCTCTAGAAGTATAGCGGGGCTTTTTATAAACTACAAAGCTACTACTACTTTTACTAAGTATCCCAAATGGTCTTGTAATACACCTCCTAACTGGTAACATTAGCAATGTTACGTAACAATAAGCAATGATTAGCAAAATAACTAAACCTCAAGGCTTAGTGTAAATGAATGGTCAAGCCATTACTAAGAAAAATCCTTCAGAAAAAAACCTTTGATAGGCAAATAAGAAAAAAATTAACAATTTGTCAGTTACAGAGAGCACTCAGGATACAGAGTTGAGGCACAGCCACAGAGACAGAGGAAGACCTGTGGTTAATGTTCTCACTGGGGGACCTGCAAGACAAGCTATGGGGCATGCACATACTTTTCCTTAAATACATTTCTAGAGAATTCTGCACGGATGAGACCCCAGCTAATAGTATCACAACTGAGTGTAATTTTTGTATAGGATTTCCAAATCTTTTTCAAAGACTTTTATTAAGTTATTATGGTATAGGTTCTTGGAAAGAATGAACTAAAACAATATGATTGTTTCTTCCCTCGCTCCTTGACCACTAAAACCATGATTTGGACTTAATAACTACATAGTGATAAACAGAAATATAAACAAACATTAAGCAAAATTTATATTTAAATTTATATTTAAATTACATGCAAAAGGAGCATTGAAGGAAAAGCAATTAATAGGAATGACAGTCTGAAAGGAAGACAGAGAGGAATCCTGTATCTTTTCTTACTTTTATTTTTTACTGATTTCAGAGAGAGGAAGGGAGAGGGGGAGAGAGATAGAAACATCAATGATGAGAGTCACTGATTGGCTGCCTCCTGTATGCCCCACAACCTGGGCATGTGCCCCAACCAGGAATCGAACTGTGACCTCCTGGTTCATAGGTCTACCCTCAACCACTGAGCCTCACCTAGTGAATCCTGTATCTTTTAAATATACACACACACACACACAATTTGTCTGGTTATTCTGACAATATTTAAATGGTCTTGCCTTATTGTAAATTATGGCACAGAAAAAGACCAGTTACATGGACATTGATAACTGTCTTCCTGGACAAGTTAATTTGACTTAATTCATTCATGAAGGTAGATCAGCGACACTCAAATAAATATCTCCAACATTCTGGATTGCCAACAATGGGAAGAGAAATAGTCCTATTTGAAGAGAGTATGGAAGACCATCTGGCCCAGCATAGCATTTATAACCAAAAAGATATACTGACCAATGGAAAATTATATCCCTGTTGGTGATATTTTATCCTATGCCTCTTCTTTCTCCTTGATTTTACCTTTTTGTTTTTTCTTGGAGAGAATCAAACTCACTCAAAGCTGGGTACATTTTAGCAGTCAAGGAAGTCTGTGATAGTCTTCATTTGGCAATAAGCTGACAGTGAGAAGCTAAGGAGAAACTGGGCAGTTTCTAATTCTCATCAACATAGCTAGCAACATTTTCTGACTTGAATTACTAACCTGTGTGGTTACAAAAACTGATTTTAAAAAATAAGGCAGAAGTCACCAAGTGGGTAGACATGGGCTTGGTTCCCTGTACAACTGAGGCCATTATTTTCCATTGCAAACCTCCTCCTAAATAGCCTCCCACAGCATGTTTTCACAGGGTTTTTGGGCAGCCAAGCTCCCTTCTCTTTTGAGAGAGAACCACCCAGCACTCTCTGCTGCTCCATTCCTCACTATGCTGGTGTATTAGACTACTGTAAACATTGACTATAAAGTACATTGGTGGTACTTAGCTTAAGTACAAAGCATTGTTACCCTGCCAATAGTTTTTTTTTTTGGTGGAAAAACCACAGGATCATCATTCAGACTGCAATAGTAAGTATTTTGTATTTCAATTGATAGAACTATACTGATTTTAGCATATTCTTTCACATCCAGCAGTGCATACTGCTTTGAAAATCATCTTTCTTAATATTTGGGTCTCTCTCTTCTTCTTCCCTTCAGCGACTATCTTGGTTCTGGCTCATGACCTCCTCCTCAACTGCAAGGCCTCCAAACCAGCCTGGGTCCTGCCAAGCCAGGCCATGCCGACTGCTGCCCTGCTGCCCATATAGGCCACAAGAGCGTGTTTTGTATGGACTGGACTGCACAATATTGGCTGAGGAGCTGCTTATGAAATAAAGAAAAAGTATAGACTCTGAGAGCCACACTCTTTCATGGTTTGCTCCCCAACACTGGCAAGGAGACTCCAGGGGCAAGGGGAAGACAAATCTACCCAGGGTGTTGAGCATAGGCCTGGGCTCCTCAGGGTGAGGGGAATGCGAGGGCTATGAAGTGAATTGGTGACCCCGTCAGGACTGTCATCACCCAAGAGCACCAGTAACTGAGTGCTTACTCAGGGATTGTGGCTCCGTTATCAATAGTGAGTGACAAAGATTTTTAAAATTTTTCTTTACATTTGGTTTTGGACCTTATTTATTAGTACAAAATGTGAATGTTTCTATCCAGAAAATGAAAATTAAGTGTATTTATAAAGTATTGAACTGAACAGTTGTATTTCTTCTTGACAGGATAAAATAAAGTTACAGATGGATGAGACAAAGTTTTCCAGTCATTAAGATGTGTGTGTCATCAAATGTACTGTCAGAGATACAACAATAAAACTAAAGGGAAATGGGATTTAAGGGTAGTCTTTGGCCCAATGATATAACTGGTGCAGGTGTGCCTGGAGGTTGAGCAAGCAGGGGGGTAAGGAGTGTTGTTAGGAGACGTGCTGGGTGATGGACGAGGCGTTCATGCTGGCAACGGATAGAAGGCATCCAGGAAGGCCTGGGAGGCAGTGACAGTGATCAGAAAGGCTGAAGGTCAAATGGATTCCCAAAGTTCAGCCATGACATGTAGAAGCATGCAGAGGAAGAAAATTGTAGGTAGCGTGCTGTTAAAAGGAGGCTGAAGGTCACAATAGCTGAGACTTGGTAAATTAAGTAAATAAATTTAGTTCCAGTTGTTCTTAATCTTGCTTCCAGATCACTTGACCTACTGATCTGTTTGCCACCAGAACTGTGTAGGTCAATTATTATCATGCATGTCATTAAGGGAAAAAGAAGAAGGGGAGGGGAGGGGAGGGGAGGGGAGGGGAGGGGAGGGGAGGGGAGGGGAGGGGAGGGGAGGGGAGGGGAGGGGAGGGGAGGGGAGGGGAGGGGAGGGGAGGGGAGGGGAGGGGAGGGGATGGAGGAAGGAAGGAAGAGAAGACAGTTACCAGAGGACAGTGGCTGGTAGGGCAGGGAGGTGAATGACAGGCCACCACTGCCCATAGTTGGGACCATGGGATTAACTACAGACTTCTACTGCCATGTCCTGTTCAGAGAAAGTCTGTTATGCCAGAGCAATCTCATTACTTTAGATTTCTCTTTGGCATTTGGTGGATTCTAAGTATAACTGGTATGTTAATCAAGATAAACACCATAATTAACACTAAAAAAATTATAAGCCATAAAATAGCAGCAGATTGTCTACGGTATTTCTCTGCAAACACGATCAAGTAAAATAATTTTTTTCCTGCTTTCAAGGATGTTTTTCTCCTTTTTATTATTCCACATTCCTATAAGATCTTACTGTGTTTATCTGACTGATGAAACAATGGAAGTTTTAAACTTCTACACCAAGAAACAGAAAAGACACCATAAAAGAAACACATTATTATGGCCTTGAACATCTGTGCTGAAGGATACACAAGCTCAAAAATAGTTTTGCTTCAATTAGTACTAACATACAAGGCTGCCATCTGGGAACTGAAACAAAGATATGAAACTTGGGCTGCTGCCCTCCCTGTTCCTGCACAGACTCTGTTTAACCCTTTGAGTGTCAGGCTCCATTTAGAGCCCTGGACTCTTATGTCCCAATAAAAGCATGGCCTTGTTCACTTTATCTCATCTTTGGAGAAGGCATAGTCAAGACAGGCACACTTTCACCTAAGGACTGCATCCTGTAATTCTCAGGTTACCTGTTATTAGTAAAGTGGATAATTCTTATTTACCTCACTGCCGTATTAAAAGAAGTAATCTTCTGTGGAATTATTCTAAGATGATGAAACTCAAATGCTTTCCACCCATTAACTTCTTCCTAAGGGGAAAAAAAAATGTGTATGTGTCTATGCA
Organism: Miniopterus schreibersii; assembly: GCF_964146895.1. NCBI lineage: Eukaryota > Metazoa > Chordata > Mammalia > Chiroptera > Miniopteridae > Miniopterus > Miniopterus schreibersii. The sequence continues at coordinate 82,790,750 of NC_138102.1, forward strand.
TGATTTACTATAGCTGGGTCTAAATTGAAAAGAAAATCTGGATTTAGACTGTGGTTCTTGCTATCTCCTATTCCAGAAGACTTGATACTGCTTAATTTACTTAAACGTTTACAGTTGACAGAACTTATGGTAAAAACCAAAACTTTGGGTTAGGTGAAAAAGAACACACTTTTCTGGAGGCTTGGAACATGAAGAAGATTCAGGAATTCAACCGAAGTTTCATTCCTCTTTTAAAATTATTAGAATCTTTATTTGTACATGAAAAAACTAGAGTACAGAAAAGTTAAGTAACTTGTCTGAAAATTAGGTGTTAGGACCAGGGCTCAAAATCAGGCCCTCTTCACAATGAAGAGTAAATGAGCTAATCCAGGAAAAAACATCAAGTTGATATTGGTTTGCATTAGTCTGGGGAAGATCAAATGAGGTAGTGATGAGAAAATGTCCTTTCAGTGATCATTTGTATTAGGAATTAGAAGCCCCACCTGATTTTATTTCTCATATCTTTATCTGTGTCTCCATGGCCTAAAAAGAATAGAAGCCATTTATGATGAAGTAAAATTTATGGTACAATGTAAAATCTTAAATTAACCTCTTCCAAATCTGTGTTTTGCCTGACTTTAGAAAAATATCAATCAGATGCTATTCTTCTGTAATTTTCTTTGACATCACATAGAGCAAGCAAAACATAACAAATATTATATATTATTAATATAACTAATAATTAAATTAAGTTTATTTAAATTAAATTAAATTAAATCAATTAAACTAATAATTAACTCTTGAGAAAAGGGTGGAAAGCCTGTTCTTCAAAGTGCATACATTTATTGTATCAGCTAAACATACTGTGTTTATCTAGTCACCTTGCTTCTTCCCTTGCTTCCCTGAAGTTTATTCTCAACAGCCGCGAGAAGACCTTTCTAAAACTTTAATCAGATCATGTTATTCCTGTAGTTCACATTTTCCATCTCCCTCAGAGTAAAGACTGGGTCTTTACAATGGCCTACAAGCCCTATTCAGACTACACTGTCCCCCCAAGTCCATCCTCTCCATTCACTGGGCTCCAGTCTCTGCTCACTCTGCCCATGACTTGCTCCCTCCTCCCTTCCTCAGGACCTTGTCCTAGGCTCACCTTATTTAGGCCTTCCCTGACCACCTTACTTTAAATAAACCCCTACTCTGGAGCATTAGAATACCAGCTCCTTGTGGACTGGGACTTTAGTCCATGTTTGTCACTGCAGGGTCCTCACTGCCTACATCAGTGCTCACAGTAGGCATTCAATATTATTGGTCAATGAATTAGAGGACAAACTCATCTACAGGTAATTTACATGGCAAAAATGTCTCTATGATGTATTTTGCTGAGATCTAGACTAGCATTAGGCGCTCAGAACGTTATATCCCCTGACATGCCTCCTGAGTTAAACAGCCCAATAGAAACTTTTAAAAAGTAATTTTTCTCATTTTGAAGAAAAGCATGCCTTCTATGACCATTAAAAGCCTTTCCAGAAATGACTGTTTTTCAATGACATTTTTTTAAGTTTGATACTGAAGATCTTGCAGAAAATCATTTAAAGGCAAAATTCAGCATTTAATACCATAACCCTTTGGTCTCCTGACAGAAAATTAAACACAGACAGAAAACACTAAAATATGCATACATAAATTTAAAAATATATAAATGTCCAAACTATATCTTCAAGACAGTTGGGATAAGACAAAGGGAACCCTCTGAGTCTACTCCCAAGTCATTGCTTAACATGACTTCCTTTTTGGAGGTGGTGACAGGAAGATTTTACATCTTCACTGGGAAGATTACACAGGTGTGTATCATCTGTCAAAACTCACTGAATTGTACACTTAAAATGGTTGGTGCATCTTGCCCGGCCAGGTGTGGCTCAGCGGTTGAGCATCGACCTAGGATCCAGGCAATCGGGGTTCAATTCCTGGTCAGGGCACATGCCCCGGTTGTGGGCTCGATCCCTAGTTGGGGGCATGCAGGAGGCAGCCGATCAATGACTCTCTCATCACTGATGTTTTTATCTCTCTCTCTCCCTCTCCTTTCCTCTCTCTGAAATCAATAAAGATATATTTAAAATAAATAAATAAATAAATAAATAAATAAATAAATAAATAAAGGTGCATCTTCTTGTATGTCAGTTAAATTTCAATAACAGTAAAAATCACTTTGCAACAGTAAAAAAAGATGCACTTCCTCCGTTTAATCATAAGTGTATAAATATCAAGCAAAGATGTTTCTTGAATATTTAATTAAGAAAACGGCTACATGATTCATAATATAGACAAAACTCTCATGAATACTTAACATAATTTCTTTGAGATGGTCAAAACAACAAATGAAGCAGTTAAAAGAATGTTTTGAACACCTGAAGTGGGATGTTATCTTTAAAAAATTATTTCCTGTTTGATATTTGACTTCAAGCATTCAATTTTTACTATTATCTTTTCCAAATCTTTGAGTTAATTTAACTATTTTTTCTAGTAAGATGACTCAAATACATCTTATATAAAGTTTCAACTTTTTTTCTTAATTTTAAAATTATTTTTAAACTCTCTTATTCCTGGTCCTTCTGAGTTCACCTGGAGAGGCAGTATTGAGCTGGGCATGTTGGTACAGTCAGGTCGATTGGGGGTTCAAATCCTGTCTCCTCTTTTATGTAACTGAGGGCATTAGATATGCCCAGCATGGAGAAATGTTTGCTATTTTAAGCTCTCCTGGTGGCTCTCTTTCCTCCTCAAAATGTTTCTCAAATTCAATCCCCTTCCTTAAGTAGTTGACATACGAAGTGGCCAGGTACTCATCCATATTTAAAGAGGAAAGGATACTATGCCCTTGGTGATGGCTATGTATTCCAGTCCCCTCTAGAATGTGGGCCCACAGAGGACAAGAGCCAGACTCCCGGCAAAGTGTGAGCCCTTACACATGAACTCGTGAGACTAAATACTGTGTATAAAAAGGAGTGATCTCTAAGCTTAAACTGAGTATTTCCACTATAGGTTTGGCATAAACTTTTAGATTGCTTTTCTCCACATATATTTATTTTAAGCATTTAATGGGTACACACACAAATCACTGTTCATTTGTAAAAGTCCACAACTCAATGCAACAGGCCTGCTGGATTACATATTTTTAAAATAAACTGTACTTAATCTAACATTCATTTAATTTAGTGATGGCCTTTAACAAACCAAACCTGTTTCTTCATGAGTAAATATTTAAGCCAGCTCATTGACTTTAAATGTCTAAAACAGACTGAAGCTAAAGGCAGAGAAGTTAGATTTATAGCTGACTAGGTAATAATCAACTGCTACTGTTCTCAGAGGGCCGATCAAAGCCTCTGGACTGCTCCTCTGCAGCTAGAGACGCTCCTGCCTCCCAGACCGTTGCACGCCAACAAGAACTCTCCAAAGCATCCCAGATTCAACGCACAGGCCACCTGACTCAGTCAGACATTTACACTTTTCTTCACTTGGAACAAAGTTAATGGCTTACAAATATTTAGCAATTTTATATTGGGAGAAAAGGATGAATGTAAAGCACATGAGCTTAAGAAACTCTTAAGAATTTTTGATTTCTAGAACTTTAATGAAACTAGGGCTAAGTAAAGATAAATATTTGAAATCACAAAATAATCATCCAAAGCAGTTGCATTTTTAAAACACTTTTCTCTAAAGTGGCTAAGACATTTAAATTGCCCAGCTATTTTTTTCAACATCCTTGAAAAATGAGGACCTTGATATAACAAATTTTCAACATATTTTCAGATAAGTGTTGTTTACCTTGATAAGCAAATAAGCTTTAAAAAGGATTGTTCAATGGAAATCATTCTAAAATAAATTGTAACAGTTTTCTTAACAAATTTGTAATCTGAACATCCCCCACCCCTTTTTCATGTCCAGAAAAATAATGAGAACTATAATTATTGTACTGAGTGGTATTAGAAAACCTCAGGGGTCGGTCATTAGGCTGCATGGGTCTGTTTGCTCTACACTAAATGACACAAAATTATAGTGTATTTGAAGTTTTTGTGGTTTGCTTTTTGCTGGGTTCTAACTCCTCCCTGGTGGACTGTAGGCTGGCCTTTCGCTTCTTGCTGCATCCATCTCTCTGCTTCCTCCCACTCTTCTCCTTCCCTTCACCAGGGTTGTTTGGTTTGGCAGAGCACAGCTTACAATAAAAAATAAACAGATTCCATGGGAGGGTTAAATGGCATTCCTCTCAGTAGGGTGCTCCAGTGCCTGGATTCTGCCGGAAGACCTGTTTCTTTGGTTTCCACAGAAGCGGCCTCTGATTACTACTACTTTAAATTTGTTTTTCAATAAAATAATAAAATTACATAATATTGACAAAAAGAAAGGGTGATGTAAAGGACATGCAGGGAGCAATAGACAGTGGAAGAAAGAAATGAGCAATAGCACCCTAAACCAACAAATAAATTAGTGAACACAGAGGGAATCTCTGCTTCTAAGTATCAGAGGGGAGGCTGGCTTTGCAATTTGTCTGCCACAAGCCTTGGGCTGTTTTGGCTCTTTTGCGAAGTTCTCTTTGATCTCATTGTCCTTCTATTCCCCACCCTGAAAGTCTAACAGGCAAGAGCTACACTGTTCAGACTTCTCCTTAGGAAGCTCTCCATCTCTTCTGCCTCTACTATCTCTACTGTCCTACTGCATTTTGTTCAGGACACACAGCAGCACTCATCTTGTTCCCAAAACCCCCGTCCTCAAAGCAGGCTCCATCAACACAAGACATGTCAGCAATCTCCTAGCTGGACACGGAAGAGTCTTGGCCTGAGGACCGCGGACTATTGAAACCTTCAGTAAACTGAACTCTTAGTTAGTACATACTGGCTTTGTGGGCCCATCCTCATCCTGCAGGGGATATAGTAAGTCTCTGGAAAGCCAGGACACTAAATATCAGCAAACTCACCAGAAGAACTCTGCTGCAGAAGCAAAACATACACAGATACAATAAAAATCACATAATTTTTCCAAAGCAAATGTAAAATACTTTTGGATTTCATGCCTCTCTTCTGCATCCCATTATATAGGTATTCACTGTGATCAGATTCAGTAAGTTTAAGTATCCCAGGATGCAGTACTGCCTGCTGGGAGGATACCAGGAACCTCCTTAACTTAAGGAGTCTAGCAAGCTAAGTCCTTCAGGTAAAGCTTGTCAATCCCCTCCTCTTCCTTCTCCTCAACCCCCCTCTCTCTTGCTTTAAAGAAAACCCGAAAACTCATATTGGTATTGATTTCAAAACACTCCCAATTTATTTCCTTTTAAATTTGTTTTCTTTAAAAGAGGCATTTACTAGGTACTCTTACTTTAAAATAATTTAGCATTGCATGCCAAGAGACAAAAATATAATACCTCATAAACACACTGTGGGTATCAATTCACTAGTGCATAAATATGAAAGGCCCCTACATAGAGATGTGAACAGTAGCAATGTGGGTAACAGAAGCCTTAAAACCCCTGTTGTCCAAATACCTATGTGGTACTTTACTCAATAAATAGCATTAAAATAATGCCTAGAATAGTATGTGAACAAAAACTTATTTCTCAAGTAGAAAAAGGATACAAAATCATATGTACAGCATAATTACATCTGTTTTTTTTAATCAGTGGTATAGATAGAAAAAAACAAAAGAAAAGCATCAAAAGGCTGTATTTTGTTTTGTATGCTCGGATGTTCTATGTTTTGTTTACAGTGTTCTCCCTTTCTTTTTTCTACTACACTTTAAAAATTATCTTGAATGAGAAAATATTTCTTTTAAAAATGTATTTTGAAGCTACTTTCGTTCATTATTTAGAAGATATTTTGTTTCTTTGGAAAATAATCATTTTAATAATGTGATTTATTTCTCATTGATACAGAGACCTGCTGTTTTCTGTTTTAAGCCTTGTAGAATTCCTAAATAGTTTCAGGTCAACAGAACTGCTTTTCTTTCTCCCCCACATAGCCACTTATCTGATCGCTTATCTCTTTGTAATCACCTGGCTTGTTTTACAAAGCCCCCAAGAACAAAGCAAACATCTAGGTTAAACATATTTAAATAAAGCTGGACTTGAGTGAAAACAGCTTTGAATTTTTTCAAAACCATTTGTTCCAACCACGGTGTTTGTTCCACATTAAGTAAACACTGCTAAAAGAAATCAGACAAAATCTGCATTTCTTATCAGACCCAGGGCAGAATGTAGTTCTAAAATTTCTTGTGTGTTTTTGTCTATTTCTTCTTAATGCTCTAAATGGGTGCATGTTACTAGGAAGTGAAGAGACAAAAGGATTAAAGCCTGAAGCAGGGGTTTCTATGGAAAGAGTCCCTTTTATTCACCTGTGATTTACAGTAATGTCACTCATCAACCCTGGGTTCTATGCCCAACCAGTCATTCTCACCAATTAACGCTATTAGTGGCTGACAAAGAGGTTATGGGTGGTCTAATCAATTATATGCACACAACCGCCATTATCTGGAGGGGTGGGGAGCTTAAAGCCCATGCTGTTGGGCATGGGACATGAGGCTTTGGGCACTGGGGCAGAGAAGAAAAATCAGCCTACATAGGGTCTCTTTGGCCTGGTAGTCTAACCATTCAAGTAACAAACACAAAATTCCACTGCAGCCCCTTCCTAGGTAGGTATCTTCCATTGCTCATCCACCTCTGGAGGTGAAGGACCAGCAGAACAAACATCAAGCCAGCTGCATCATGAGATCCTCCCCTCCCCACATGGGATCATTCCCAACCGCGATGCTGTTCACAGAACACACCTGGTCAGGACAGGGCCAAGGGAAACAGGGCAGGTGCAGCCATTATTTGGAAGAGGGCAGGCCAGGGGGCAGATAGTCATTAGTGAGTTCACTCTGTGGCAGGTATGCTTCTGGATACTATCTCATTTAGTTCTGCCTAAGATCTGCCAAAGTGGCATGATTATACCCATTTTCCAAGGAGTAAATCAAAGTTCAAAGTAGTGAGATGATTTGCCCAAGGTTATACCATCAGTATAAGGCAGAGCCTAGATATAAATCCAAAACCTCTAGCAACAGGTCTCATACTGTGTTCTGTTCTACTCTGCTGCCTCTGATAGACCCCAAATTATTGAGGACTTCTTAAGACTGGGTCAATATAAAGAATCATGAGGGATAGAAACTTCTTTCTTGTTTTAGAAATCACTTTACAAGGAATACAGGTATGCCCTACAAAGAGAGAAACTTACATTTAGACACTTTATTACAAATTTAAGCTGTAGAGAACCTATTTGTTATCTTATGGCTGAAGTTCCAGCAATCTTCTGTTATGCCATTTTCTGTTGAGTGGGACAGTTACACACGTAGTGTTAGCTCGCTGGTCTTTGAACCACTGCCTCTGCTGAATACCAAACTCTTGGACAGTTACTTGGTTGTTTCTCAAGACAACAAGTTCCCCCAAATGCTAGGAGATAAGATCTCAACACCCAAGGAGCAATTCAGGGTAGAGGGAGCAAGGAAGGGAACCAACAGGTTGGAGATCCTGCTTGTTGCCAGACATTCTGCCAGGCAACTTACAACAACCTTCATAGGTAGGTGTCACCCCATTTTACAGGGACAAAACGTAGCCCTAAAATAGTTAAGTAAGTCACTTGGCCAAAGGTACACCAGCTATAGACAAGTATGGACTTGGGGTGACCCCCTGGAAGGTTGACAGATACATGGGAAGTTTTCAATCGTGTTACTTTGGTTTGCTTCAGGTATTATAGAAATACAAAAAAAGTATTACATTAATTTAAAATTATTCCTGTGTTATTAACACAGACAGTCACCCCTTTTAAAAACATGTTTGTAGCTTGCTTTATGCTACACACTTAGGGTGCAGCTTGTGCATGTCTTGGGTCTGCTTCAGAGGTGGCCTGAGTCATCTCCACAGTAGAAGCCCCTTCAGATGTCATATGAGGAGCAAACAATGTGCTACTATGACCACAGACTTCAGCTGGGCCCTTGCTACCCACTATTAGGAAACCCACTATTTTCTCTAATCAATTTGCTTTCCACAACCTGTAATGAGAACCTCAAACACCTGTGCTCTCCCAGCCTGTGAGTCCCTTGGCATCTGCCTTACTTGGCAGAACACACTGCCTTCTCCGCTGCACAAACAAAAGCAGTGTGTATGAACCTCTCAGTCCCATCACTGAGTGACAAGCCCACACTCATCTGCCCTGCCTGCTCCTTCCCAGATTATAGCAGAGATATCTCCCTCCTCCCAGAGAATGCCAACCGAACATCTGAGCTTCAGGATCCTTCTCCAACAAAACTTACTTGCCTGGTTATTCTTTTGTTCTCTCAATATGAAAATATGCAGATGTGTCTACACCTAAAAAACTAAATAAAACAAAACCCTCCCTTGTCTGCACACTCCACGTGTCACCTTCACTGGCAAACATCTGCAGAGTTGTCTATAATGGTCTCCATTCTCCCCTTACATTAACTTCTTGTTTCATTTTAAAATGGCTCCATTTCCATTACTCATTAAAATGGTACTTGTCAATGTCATCAAAGACCTCCAGGGTGAAAAGGACATTTCCAGTGTCAACTGACTCAACGTGCACACAGCATCCAATGCTGCAGGCCACCACACTCCCCTGGTTTCCCGACTTCTCTGGACCCTCTGTTTAGTCTCCTTTTCAGGCTTATCCTCCTCTAGTTGATCCTTTAAATCACAGCTCAAAGCCTTCCCTAATGCTCTTACGTCATTACCCATTATTCACCCTCAAAGTACTGTGGATCCTTCCAGAAAAGGGACTAAGCAGTCACAATTTTGCCTCTACATGTGTTGTATCTCAATACTGTTTAACTTGGAGTAGTTATTTGACAACTCCTCCACTATACTGTACCCTCCTGAAGAAAAGGACTGGGATCTATCTGTCCTTCACTGTGTGCCTGGCACTCAAATGTCTGTTCAACAGGTAAATGGAAAGGGCTCTGCCTCACAGGACAATGGTATTTAACTAGACCAATCAAATTTTGTCCTTCAGAAGCCTAAACAGGGAAGTCCAGATCAAAACAGTCTGGTGAAAGTATGAAGGAAAACTGAGGGGCTTAAAGAGAGGCCTGCAGGCTGAGCAAGTAGCTGTGGTTCTAATGCAGGGACCCAGGCAGGGCTCAGAGCCTCAGGCTGCAGGGCACCATGGTCGCCACACTCCATGGCTGCCTGGGGTTTCAGCCAAGGGCTACCTCTGGGTTCTAGGAAGTTTCAGCCTCTCTCACTACTACTTGTATCCTTGAAACAAACCCCATTACTTGAGGTAGCTAGAGTGGTGCCACTTTCTTATAGATAACTAAGAGTCTAAATAATATAGGAGCTCCACATGGGGTAGGGGACAACACCAAAGAAGCAGTTTTTTGTGAATAAGTTGAAAGGCCCAAAGTAGGAGAAATGAAAACATAAGGCACCTTACATAATTTTCCCCAAAATGTCAAGATCTCTTTTGAGGAGATTAGTTGTGTTCTGGAATGATTCCCAAGAACTGTGCCAAAGGCAGCAAACTTTCCTTCACAGAGATAAGGATTAACACTCACTGGAGACCACCAGGCTGCTGTTTCAGGACTAAAAAAGGTGGCTGTGCACACCACATTTCTGACTTTGAAAAACAATTTATGTTTCTTTGCTTTCTATATGGAGAAATATATCTACGCATATAAATTAAACTAGTTAATTTTCTTTCCAAATTATAACTTAATTAGGGCTTTACAAGACATTAAAAGTTAAATGTGAAATCTATGTTTCAAAGCTAATTTATGATATTCAAACTTAGTCAGATCCCTGAAGGCAAAAAATTCCAATGCTCAACTTATGACTAGATCATTAAACAGAAAAAATTAACTCAGTACTTTCCAACTCTAAACCGGGCAATACCATTTTCCTTACTAAATTTTTTTCATTGTAGTTTGGGATGAAGAGCATAATCTTTGTCTTCTGGACAAAATGATGGCTGAGCTGACCCACCAAAACTAAGTTGCTGCCCCATTTTAATTGGCAAGAGAACATGCCGGATTGTGTAGCATAAAGAGGCTCCTTCAGGATCTTCTCTATGTTATATTTTTAGAGTTTTCATTAAATTATGAAGCAAACAATATAAGAAAAAGTCAACATGAAGTAGATTACATCAGCCAACAGAGGACAGATTAGATAGTTTAGTTTTCCTTAGGGAGATAGTAGAGTGTGGTGGAAAGAGCACACCACCACTCAGAGTTAGACCGACTTAGGTTTGAATACTGTCTCTGCCCATTACCAGCCAACAATGAAAATTTATTAACCTCTCTGGACTTGGTGTCCTCCAAATGTGGGCTGATGCTGTGGCATTGAGAAAATTAAGTAAAACAAATTGTTTCCTGATGATGACTAATACATAACAGGCATCCAATACTGCATTCATTAATTGCAATAAATTATTTGGTGAAAAATGAAGGTCAAAATACATTTCTTTAAAAGGTAGAGTCTGCTTTTTGTTTTGTTTTGTTTTTGCTTTTCTATCACTTCAAATGAAGAATAAAAAGTAATGCATTTTGTTAACAGACATAATAATGTGGACTACAAAATTTCATGATGTTCTGGGAGACACAAGTACTATGTAACCTTACCAAATAATGCAATAACTTTGAATTAGTTCAGAGGAGACTTCTGTCACAGAAAGAAGAGGACAAATCCCATGCATTGAAAACTGTATCAAGACAACCTCTAAATATAAACATTGGTATTACCAATGCTCCCCAGAAAGGCACAAGCAACCAATGCTTGGGATAAAAGCCTTTCTGCCTGCTCTGCCTAGACCTGCTATTTCTTGTGTACAGTGAAGTACAGTTCACCAAAGCCCTGCTTAGCAAAGAGAAGCATGAGCTGAGCACAGGAGGGGGGCCATCTGCTAATTTCTTTTCTGGCCCAACACCTATTGGTTTTCATTGGCCAGATCTGTACTTAGGATTCCCATTCAAAATCAATGCAGGTTCATAAAACTTGTAAAAAAATATCTTTTGTATCTAAGGGAAAAGTATGGTCAAAAAGATTAACTAGTATTAATAAAAAGAGAAAAAGGCACAATTTTCTCATTTACAGTTATATTCCCAGTACACAGTGAGTTGCTCTTATTTATTAAATGAGAAAAATAAAGGAATAAATGAAGTGAACTGAGATTCCATTTAACAATATATTAACTAGGACAGGCAATTCATAGAGAGGAATATCTCTGGAATGGCAAAAAGACACCACATAACAGTGTCTGGGGACTAAAATGGGAAAACATAGGAATTAATGGGGCCATAATGCACAAACACATTATGCATTAGGATTTGGACAACCTGGTTTACTGGAGTTGCCTGAGAGAGATATATATATAGAATGAAAGATAGGAGTTTGAATGGAGTACAGCAGGCACAAAATGTCTGTATTTCACTTTGAGATTCAAATCAATGGACACAGTTTGCTGACTGAGGCACCCAACAAAAGAATTTTATGTCCTGCTGAAAGCTTGATAAAAGAATGCACATTATAAGCCCCACAGTAGAGAGAGATTTGCTCCATTTGCCAATTGAACAAAGGTTTTTTTGTTTTGTTTTGTTTTAAAGGCCAAGAACCCTTCTGCTGTGTTTGTATGGAGTTCACTCACAGTGTGGTTCATAAGGAGGAGGAGGGTCTCCACAAGGTACACACTCCATGTCTTGAAAACCAACAAGTTTTGTCTTCCTATAAAATCTAGAAGGAAAAGGAAAATAAGCCTTGTTAGCTCGTTCATCTAAGCTCACAGGTGCAATGAACAGATTATATAAATTACTGGCAGTCTCCATTACCACTTCTATTGCTTAAAAAGAAGGTTCTCAAAACTTTAAATATAGTAGTATCTTAGACAGACTTCCTTAGAAAGCCCTCTGAGCATGCAGTGAATACTTAATTTTGTAGATTTTATTCAGCCTCACTTTTTCTATATCGGGGGGGTGGGTGCTGGTGAGGAATATGAAATCAATTTAAATGATAAGACACCTTATAAATAAAGTGCTAGTTTTTAAGATTTTTAAATTCAGAGACCAAAAAAAAGTCAAACAAACCATAAAAACAATAGAAAAATGTAGGGAGGTGCTTATATAATTTTGATATGAGGACATCTTTCTAGGCATGACAAAATTAATTAATATTAATATAAATGGAAAAAGACCCAGGAGCGAGGATGGAAGAGATTAACAGCTTTGAACACACACACACACACACACACACACACACACACACACACACAAAATATTAAAGACAACTAAAGAGTAAAAACAAAGTATCAACCTAGTTAATGGGCAAAAGAAGACTGAAAAATAGTTCTAATCACAGTATTTTCTATAACTTAAGTCTATAACATTAAACTTAAAAATAATTACGGTGAAAGGAAAAAACAGGCAAAAAAATTAATCCCCGAAAGAATAACATTTCATAATTATTAATTTTCATAACTAAAACTAAAAAGAATGACGTCATTAATTTTTTTAATATAACATTAAAATGTTTAACCTCATTACTAATCAAGTAACTATAAATTGCAATGAAAATACACCATTTTTACTTAGAAAATTGAGAAAATGTTGGTGTAAGGCTAGGCAAATAGGCACATATATATATATCGTCAGTGGGAAAAGAAATTGCCACTTGTAGGAGGGCAATTGTAGGAGGGCAATTTAGCAATACGCCATAAGAACTCAAATAGTTTATTTACATTCTTTACCCAATAATTTCATTTTTTGAAATGTATCCAAAAGAAATAATCAGCTGGGTAAAACTATATGTTTAAGAATGCAATCACAGTATTGTTTATAAAAGAAAAAAAGCCAATTAAGCACAATCCCAATATCCAATATGCCCAACTACGGTAGAACCAAGGCAAAAGAATACAAGGTGGGCTTTAGAAACAATGATGCAGACCTATCATGTATAATTTTTTTAACTCATAAAATATCATTAAATGAAAATGGAAGTGTGAATAATATAATTCCATTTTGTACGAACACACTTTGGTATAGAGTCTTTCAGACTATTTACCAATTAGCTAAAGACATTTATATGTATATATCAGCACTGAAAAAATTATATATCAAATATTAACTGATTATTTCTTGATGGTGAGAATTCAAGCAATTTTCTTTTCTATAGAAAACTTCCAACTTTTTTATGACAAAAATAAAGATATGGAGAATAAATTTACAGATCAAGTCTATAGAGGACAGTTAGATGAATTTATTTTGTGAAATTGGATAATGTAGTAACAAATCTGTATAAGTTATGATTGAAACAAAATTCGCATTTGAAACTAGGTAAGTTACCTCAAATGCCCAATACCTTCCTCATTTGATCAACATTCCATTTTCATTTGACTATGAAAATCTGTCCAAATGACTAATACAATGAGTTCCCACCACATTTTAACTGAAGATATTTATTTTAGAATTTATAAAGTCAAAATCAAAGAACAAAGTTGGAAGATTCACACTTCCTGATACCAAAATATTGCAAAGCTATATTAATCGATGCAATGTGGTATTGGCATAAAGAGAGACCTGTAGACCAATGAACAGAATAGAGAGCCTAGAAATAAACCCTCATTTATATGGTCAAATGATCTTTGACCAAGGAACAAAGACCACTTAATGGGGATAGGACAGTCTCTTCAACAAATAGTGCTGGGAAACTGGATATCCACATGCAAAAGAATGAAGCTGGCTCCTTATTTTACACCATATACAAAAATTAATTCAAAACAAATTAAGTGAAAGACCCCAAACTATAACATTCCTGGAAGAAAACATAGGAGAAAAGCTTAATGACATGGAATTTGGCAATAATTCCTTGTATATGACACCAAAAGGCAATCAAAGTCATATATGAAACAGGAAGCAAAAACAAAAATAAACAAGTGGACTACATCAAACTTAAAACTTGTGCATAGCCCTAGCTGGTTTGGCTCAGTGGTTAGAGTGTTGGACCATAGACTGGAGGGTCTCAGGTTCAATTCCAGTCAAGGGCACATATCCCGGTTGCAGGTTCAATCCCTGGCCCCAGTAGAGCTTGTGTAGGAGGCAACCAATCGATGCCTCTTTCTCTCTCTCTCTTTCTTTCTCTCTCTCTCTCCCTTCCACTCTCTCTGAAAAGCAATGGAAAAATTATCCTCAGGTGAGGATTTAAAAAAAAAAGGAATTAAATAAAGCCTTGTGCATAAAAGGATACAATCAATGTACACTTACACCCAAACTCATTGAGTTGTATACATTAAATATCTTAATAAAGTGATTAAAAAAATAAGTCACACGAAATTTAGTTTTAAATTATAATAAAATAATAATGATTCCTTCTAGGATTAAAAATAAATGATACAGTCAACAGTGAAGGGCAACCTACAATATGGGAGAAAATATTTGCAAATTATATTCTAAGCTAGATAGGCACTTTTAAAACACTCTGGAAAACCTGGGTAAAATCACTGTGTGATTATTGCCTGCCTCATCCATTCATGCTGGCTTAGAAAACGATGTAATTCTAAACTAATCATATAGATAAACTGTAAAACATCATTCAAATGTCTACTCGTTTCTTACTTCCTGCATCTAAGCATTTATTTAAAGAATGAGTGAACATTGTAGAAACTAAAAATGATAGGCTCAGATGACAACAAATGAGGTTAAGCATGGGAAACACGTTTGGTGGGAGCTCCTAGGGAGACCATACCCTCTCCCACACTCCAGCAGCACACCTCCTGGGCTCCTTTTTTGTGAAAACCTAGCCTTGTGTCCTGTGCCTTCTCCCACTCTCTCTGGGCACTGCCCACCTCAGCTCTCATCCCTTAAGTCAGGCATAAGGTAGGCTGTGGACCTTTTCTTCTTCCCACCCTCTAGATGAAGAGAGCGGACATACACAGACATGCTTTTATCAAAATTGTAGAAAGGAACAATAAAGATGTGTTAGATGCTCAGTGTGTGTTCCTTGAATAGGTTTGCACAAGGTTGAAACTCTGGGTAACAATATTTATAGGTATCAGTATTTCTGAGATTTTAGACCACTACTTTTTTGTTAAATAACAGATTTATTGAAATATTTTACAAACCATAGAATCCATCCATTTAAAGTACACAATGAAATACTTAATATATTCACAGATTTATGTAACAGTCAGTACAGTCTACTGTAGAACATCTTCATCATGCCAAAAAAGAAACTCTGTACCCCATCCCCATTCTTCCAACCCCCCCCACCATCACCACCAGTCCTAGACAACCACTAACTTACTTTGTCTTTATAAATTTGCCTGTTCTGGATATTTCATGCAATGGGATCATACAATAAGTGGTCTTTTGTGAGTGGCTTCTTTCACTTAACATAATGTTTTCTAGGTTCATCCATTTTGTATCATGTGTCAGTAATTCATTCTTTTTTATTGCTGAATAAAATTCCAATGTTTGAATACACTCCATTTTGCTTATCTATTCGTCAGGTGATGGACATTTGGGTTGTTTCCACTTTTGATTACGCATAATGCTGCAATGAACATTTGTGCTCTGGCTTTTCTCTGTGGATGTGTTTTCAATAATCTTGGTTGTATATCTAAGAGAAGAATTGCTGGGTCACATGGTAAATATGTTTACCTTGTTGAGGAACTGCCAGACTTTTGCAAAGTGGCTGCACCATTTAATATTCCCTTAACAGTTTATGAGGGTTCCAGTTTCTCTGCACCCTCACCAACACGTTATTGTCTGTCTTTTTGGTAATAGCCATAGTAGTGGGTGTGAAGTATGCAGTTTTAATTTGCATTTCCCTGATTGCTAATAACGTTCAGCATTTTTTCATGTGTTTATTAACCATTTGTATATCTTCTTTGGAGAAATGCCTAATCAAATCCTATGCCCATATTTTAATTGGGTTACTTGCCATTTTTATTATTGAAGTGTAAGAGTTCTTTATATATTCTAGATAAGATAGTCCCTTATCACATATATATAATTTACAAATAGTTTCTCTAATTCTGTAGGTTGTCTTTTCATTTTTTTGATAGTATCCATTAAAGCACAAAAGATTTTAATTTTGATTAAGTCCAATATAGCTATTTTTTTATTTGGTTGCTTATGCTTTTGGTGTTAGACTACTACTTTTTGAACCTGTTTCAGTACTGAGTCATTGCATAAGGCATGCTTGAGCCACAGGCTATTTCCTATCCTGCTTCTGCCTTTTAGGTCCAGAGCATTATCTCCCCTCTGGCCTCAATAAGAGTCCAAGAACTATCACTGTGCCATTTGGTCAAAAGCACCCTAATCTTGTGGGCATGTTCTGGCCAAGTCCAGTTAGAGTCCTTCCTCTGCAGTGACTTAGAGCATGGATTGTGGCAGTAGATTCCTGGATGTGGCTCCAAACTCTACCACATACTGGCTAAGTGATCTTTCCTGAATAAACTTCAACCTTGATAGGACTTACTTTCTTCATTTTTAAGACTGTGAACATTACAGAACATAACTCACGTAAAGTACTTAGCCAAGTGCCTGGCACATTATAAATAATAAATGTTTGCTGCTCCTGTCAAGCTTCTCTTTCTGGCTGTTTATCTCTGCAACAAAGCCTGCTTTCCACAGCTCTAGGAAATCTGAATTCTCTCTCTTCCATCTTTGGTTGGTAACACAGGCTGCACTCTACACCCATGAAAGCATCCTGGTATTCTGCTTTGTCGCTCTTCCTTTTTACCTTGGGCAGTAATGCCTCTCACTCCTTAACAGATCATCACCCATGCCTCCTTGAGTCCCACTCTTAATGCAGAGTCTGTCCCCCAACTGCCTGTGTTATCTGGCATACCTATCCAATGCTTATCCAGGAATATTTAAAACTTTAAAACACTTCCTCCTGGGCTTTGCCTCTCCACCTGGCCCAGATGTAGTTCCCCTTTCTTTCCATGGCCTGAGTTCATTTTCATGCACATATTTAAGGCTTTTACTATTTACATGTGTCCACTCCCTTCTACCTCTTTTTTTCTACTCGACTTTTCTCTTCTCCTGAAGATACCCTGGTCTCTTTGCAGCTTCTTAAAAAGTCAGGTTCATGTCCACCTTGGAGGCCTGTCTCTAGTGGTTCCCTGTGTCTACAGTGCTCTTCCCCATGTATCTGCTCTGCTAACTGCTCCATCTCCTTCAAATCTTTGCTCTGATCTCCCCTTTTCAGTAATGCCTACGCTTTAGTAATGAAACTTGTCTATCCATTCCACGAGACACGCCTAATATCCCTGAGCTACTCTAGATTTTCTTTTTTTTCTATAGAAATCATCATCTTCTGCCTTTCTGCATAATTTACTTCTTTAATATTTACTGATTAGATATTTTTATACCCTTATTAGGATATAAGCTCTGCAGGAGTAGGGATCTTTGCCTCCTCACCTAAGCAATGCCTAACTTTGTTATTGTTATGATTAGCTAGTTTATTAATATTAATAATAGGAAGAGCATAAAGGGGAGGCCAAACATTGTAACTATGGTAATCTGGGCAGCTTCACCAGGAACCTACAGCTTCACGCTTTCCAGGGAACTACTGGTCCATTCCTGCAGATCACTGGGGGAAGGTATTGAACAAAGGGGGAGACGAGCACATGTGCAGTTGAAGTTGGGGTGGCGCAAGGGAGGTGTTGTTTGTCAGGCTAGCCTGGAGAACAATGGATTGACTAGGGGGGTGGGCCCCAATACAAGCCCATGAAATTTTGGGAATACATAATCCCCAAACAAAGAGCTCCCTCTCTCTCTTGTTCTCTTTTGCTCTTGTACTCTCTTGCTCTGTGCCTCACACTTGCGAGTGTACTTTCCTGTTCTCTCTCCATAGCCATGTGGCCTTAAGCAGCTGCGTGGCCCATGCAGAACCCACATGCAAGGACTGCAGCTGGGAACACAGCCTAAGCTAGCCAGATGATAAAGTGGACTGGACTTTAATATGGAACAGAAATTCTGCACAGTGGCCTTAATTCTGGCCCTGCTGAATAAGAGATTGGACTTCTTCCATGGTGAGATGGACAGAGATGGGACCTTGGAGGGGAAACCCCCCTTAATTTTACATAATCAATAAAGCTTTCTACGAAACCCCATCCTCCCATGGGGGCCTCAGAAAATTCTTCTCCCTGTGGTACCCCAAGAACTCCACTTCCACCCATAACCGCTTTACCTAAAGTAATGCTTCATGGCTGCAGGGCAAATATCTGTTGAAATGACTGAATGATCATTATTTGCATTTCTCTGATCCCCAGTGAGAATGAACATGTGTTTCCTTTTTTGTGAATTGCCTGTTCATTCTTTGGTCCATTTGTCCATGTTTTCTTTTTTATTGATATATAGGAACTCTTTATAACTTTGTGATACTACTCCTTTATTAGTATGCTCCTCATTTTATTTATAACCAGCACCTGTTACAGTCCATGGCATGGGCACCGAGAATCTAGTGGTGACTGCTGAGATGCAAAGTCATGAACCCTCAACAAATGTGTTCAGATTAATATCAGTATGCATTCACACATTTGGAAAAGAATAAGAAAAATTCCTGTTTAAAATAATGAAATAATTACAAGGGAAAGAAATCATTCAACCTACCCTGGCAAGCAGTCCCCGCAGATGGCATCTCTGGTGACAGAACAGTTTGCCTTCTGGAAGCGGTTTACCACAGCACAGTCTAGGCATGGCTTGCATTTCTGAAAGCCCCAGTCCTCCTTGAACCTGTGTAGCCGGCAAGTCACACACTGAGCATCCTCCCCATAGCCAAAGCCACATTCCTGTGGGGATTAACAGGCAATAGAAAGCTATTCAGACATTGCAAGCAAGAAAAAGGAAAGATGATGGGATGAAAGGAAGACCTGTTCTAGTAATTACTGAGTGCCAGCCTTCCTAGAGACAAAGGCAGCTCTCTAAGCAAGTTCAAATGTGTCTCCCACTGCTAATCATCTCTCTTACTATGAGAAATATACTTAAGTCATCCACTTTATTCAAGAATCCATGATCATTTGAATAATAATGGTTCTCCAGGACCCCCAATGCTGCATTATTGCAGTTTATGGCAGAATTGTGGTACTTTCCTCTTTTCTAATTAAGCCAATCTTGTGAATGTTCGGAAACTAAAGTCAGGAAAATATTCAGACTAAAGTCAGAGAATATTCATTATTCACTTACCAAGGTATAAAATAAGTACTTTGATTTCAACAGTGGCATTTTAGAAAATGAGGGTAACTCATAAGAAATTTCATAAGCTTACAAGCCTAGAAGTCTATGCAGTAGAGAGCACTCTAAAATATTTAGCAGCTTAACACTGTCTGATAGTAGGAAGATTCTTACACATTTCTCTAAAAAAACACTACATTCTTGTTTGGATAAAACTGCGTAGGTCTTAAGTGTCTCTGGATTTGGATGTCAGAACACAGTACTATTTTCCAAGAATGGGCAAAACAAACGGCTCATTGATCCACATTACGATCCTTTCCACAAGGTTTGGGAACTAAACAAATCATAGCAGATCATCTAATGCAATTATAATGCAACCATAAAAAGAATGAGGCAGATGTGTGCTTGTGATTGTTCAAAAAATAAGCTACCATACAGAATTAGAAGTATGATCTCATTTCTTACAAAACATTGATAACTTGTAACATTAAAAATGTTACAAAACATTTATTGGGTGCTTACTCTATGCCAAGAATTTTAGACATATTATCTCATTAATTCATACTCCTTCCCAATGAGATAAGCACTATCATTATTCCGATTTCACAGATGGAAGTATGGAGCTTCCCAGAAGGTATGTGTTAGACAGACATGTGCACAGTAAGGATGATGGGCCAGGTACAGAAACTCACCAGGACAGAAAGCCCCAGATGCCCAGCAAGGGGCAAAATTGGGAAAGCAAAAACCTTGTCCCCAGGATAACCTATCTTTCCCTAGCATATCGCTGATCATGTAGTTTAGAACCCCTGAGCATTCCTCCCTAAAGATAACATCTAGGCCTCAGTTGTATTTCAGCTCCAAGCCCAGAGAAGCAGCAAAACCAGACAAGTGGAACCCTGGCTGCCTCAGGAGCAGACAGATACATTGACTAATGACCCCTTGCCCTGACACCGACCAATCAGTGGAGGACAAGACCTTGAAAGAGCACACCTGGAAAGCTGATGGATATTCTATTGAGACACTACTCTGAGACCTCTCCAAAGATTCCCACCTGCAAGAAAGAGATAAATATGCTCAGGACAAAGGACCCAGTGTGTGCTCCCCACCAGGAGAGCAAGCCAGCGCCATCTTCTTCCCCTTTCTTCCCTCCCAGGGGACCCCACAAGACTTGCAACCAGGGGAGCAATGGGCAGCAGCAGTTTGTCCCGGGCTAATCCCCTGAACCTGTCTCCAAGGCCCCCTTCTCTCTCTCTGACTTCTCAGTGAGCCAGAGCAGCCCAGCCTGGGCTCTCCTGTTCCTTCTTCTATGCACCTTCCTTATCTCACCATCCTAAGTATACTTTTGCTGCCATCATGGAGCCTATATCCTTTGACTCAGTGCTCTGCAACGGGATGCCTTTGGATATCCCCATCCCCCATCCCCTTTTCCTTAAATAAATTCAACGTTTCTTTATTTACCATCTGGATGGCTATTTAGCCTGCCCGTACACACCACTGACCTTAATGTTTCAGTATGTACCTTAACCAAGGTGACATAGCGAACGTTAGAACCAAGATTTGAATCTACACAGCTTAATTCCAGAGTCAGACTTCATACCACTACACTGTAGAGTCTGCCAGGTACTTCATCTGACACATACATAGGAAGATGTCTGAAAGATTACATAACAAATGTTAACACTGGTTATCTATACTTTGTGATAGTTTCTATAGAACATTGGTCATTAAAAAAAAAAAGATAGCAGCCTAAGAACTACAAGAAGAATATGTATGCAGAGAGCATGCTAAGCAAATCCACAAACAAGGCTGGATGCACAGAGGGAGGAGGGGCTCTGACAAAATCCCTCAGAGACTCAGCCTCCTGAGATATAAACTACAAATGCCAGAATGCAAATCCTAGCTAGTTCAAAATTCCCAATTTTAAATAAAATTTATATATTTTAATTTCTTCATCCATACTTATATATATAGTCAACGAGGCAATACTTATTGGCCAAAAACTAAATCAAAACTAACACAAAGGACCGTGTTTCCTGTACTCAACCAACTACTCAATAAATTATATTAGTAGTAACACATCAATCTAGATTATTTTAATTTTTAATTTTTATTTTTTTACTAATGAACTCATTTACATTTTGGAAGAGTGACACCTTCCTTCCTCCTTTTATTTACTCTGCCTTTCAAATGTATACCATGAACAAACACAACAAAGCCTGGGCAATAAAAAAGCAGAAGGCCAACCACTTCTTCATCCTGAGTGCTCTAGCTACACAATTGTTCTAAACCAAAGCACAGACAGGAGGAGGAAAAAACCCAACCATTTGATTTGAAGAACTAATTCACAAATTAGAATTTCTTTAAAACTGTTAATAGGAATAGGTGGAATTATGAGTTACTTCTCAATTTTTATAATTCTGCAATAATATAGTTTTTTTGCAAAAAGCACCCATTATTCTAGTAATCAGAAGAAAAAAAATAAAGATATCCACAAAGAATTTCTTGGGTCATGTACAGTACTAGGTCATTGTGGGGAGGCCAATGTGTTGGGTTGTTTTGGTGCTCTGTCCATAGGCAGTATGGTTCTGCAGGGGGAGAAAGTGTATTTGTGCTGAGCACTTTAGTTGTTGAGAAAGCCCAGTTTATCCAAAGGATTTCTTTAAGTATAGAAGGGAGTCTCCATCCTGTCTCCCAGGGTCAAGGCGAGCATGTGACCGTTGGGCGGTGGGGACCTTGCTGTTCACAGCCTCAGCATCTCCAGGTCAAAGGTTCACACAAAGGCAGTGTTTCAAAATCATGACTGATTCAGGCAGCCAGGACTGAATCACATATACAATGTGATTCAGTAAGGGTCACATATACAATTTAAAACACAACAAAGAAGGGAAAAAGGAAGAGTAGAAGGAAAAACAAAGGGAGAGGAAGGAGAAAGAGATGGAAGAGGTATTAACTGGGAGTAAATGTCTGACATTTTGTTTTTCAAGCCAAGTTGATAGAGGAAGAAAAGTGTGTATTTTCGAAAGATTCATGAGTTTGAATGCCAACTCTGCCACTTGTCAGCTAAGTTATTTCGGGAACTCAGTCTCTGGTCCTCAGTCTCTTTATCTGTGAAATGGGGATAACACCTGTCCTGCAAAGTTGTTTTGAGGAATAAGCAGGACAACCTATTAAGCCTCTATACTGTAAATGAAGCACAGAGTGGGCATTCATTAAATATATGATACCTATGGCAATTATTATTTTGGGTTTTCTACAACCCAATAAACCAACTTTCCTGGTTAAAGCATAATCACTGGGGAACAGGGAATCTTCAGACCCCAATTCTTTTCTTACTTAATTTTTTAATTTTAATTTTAATTTATTTATTTATTTTTAATTTTATTTTTGTTTGAAATATTACAGATGTCCCTTTTTCTCCCCAATGACCCATTCCACCCCGTCCCATGTCCCATCCCTCTCCCCAGTCCCTCTCCCCACCATTGTCCGTGTCCGTGGGTTGTGCATATATGTATATAAATTCTTTAGTTACTCTCTCCCCCTCCACCCACCCGCCCTCCTCCATCCCTCTGACATTCATCAGTCTCATCTATGCTTCCATGTCATTGAATCTATTCTGTTCATCAGTTTATTAAGTTCTTTAGATTCAGGGTTACCTAAAACATTACTTTACATCTAAAACATTTTTACTGAATAAAAATTTTTCTAAAATGAATTGCAATTGCCTGCCTTTTAAAGAAAGGTAGCTAAAATATAATTTAACCTTCTCTGATTGAGCCAACTGCTGCACTGTGCTGTAATACAAAAACACAGGGACCCCTGTGTATGTGGGCAGTTCTGCTGTTTTTACACCCCTGCCAGGCAGTCAACTATCATTTCCTGTTCTTGCTGAGTGTCACTGTCTCCAAGGATTCACTTCCTCTCTCCATTCCTAAGAAACTAGATTAAATGATCCAAATAGAAATAAACTTGAAAAAATATAAATGGGTGTACTGATGATTTCATTGCTTTTGAAAAGGATCATAGACTTTAGTGCTGGGGGGAACTCTGTACTTATTTTTTGATACCTGACTGTATTCTAGAGTTTACATTGCTCACAAGGACTATTTTAACCAATGCATTTTTGCCATAGATCATTTTGGGTCATTTGCATGTCATCATATTTTGTAGAATGAGGATGCCATGGAAAAAAAATGGGGGAGGGAGGTCTATTCTACACTAGCCCAAAATCATGCACAGAAAGAAAGGCTCCCCATGCATCATAGTTTGCCTTCATTATCTGGGTATCGACTTACTATTTCTACTTAGAGTTTATGTTTTGGTGACAACAATAATAATCTTTATGGTAGAGTTAGGTGAGGGGTTGAATAAGGCTTTATATCAATTACTAGCACAAACAATGCTACAATGTACTGAGCATGTACTATGAACCATATAATTTCCTGGGAACTTTCATAGAGATTATTTGGGGAAATGTTATTTAAATATATTTTCTCTAAAGTATTTGCCAATCTAAAAAAGATAATATTAGAAAACCAGCCTATTATTTTTAAACTTTTAAAAATTAAATAGCTTGCATTCTACATGTTAAATTAACCAGAAAAATTAAATTAATTTAAAATTTAGAGAAGCTTACTTCTAAGAAATTAAATTACAATATAGTGTACAGGGCAGCACTCACTTTTAGAATGGACTGTGCTATTTCTAAAGTGCTAGAAAAACAGAAATCCACGCTATAAATTAAACAGCATATATGTATGTTCCACCAAGATTAGGAATCTGTGAATTTGGAGGGATGCTCAGGGGGGTCGGTGCCCCTAATCCTTGCGTTGCTCAAGGGTCAACTGTATATTTTAAATTACCCCCAATATAAATGTCTATTTGATGTTTTTATTTCATTCAGTAAAACTAGGTGGTTAAAATACCTTGAAATCTTCCCCATTAAGTTTAATAAATACCTACGAAGAGAAAAATAAAGGACGCTAGAGACCATTTCTTTCCCTTTCTCTTTATCACCTTTTATACTGTAAAATTATTATAACGCACAAGATTTAAAAAAAAAAAAATGCACATTCCTTCCCATCTCTAGTCTCTGATTTCCTACTCCCTCCACACAGGCAAACACTGTTAACAGGTTTTGGGATAACCTGCCAGAAATATCCTCTGTGTGCTCAACTGTTCTGCAACTAATTTTTTTGTTGTCCCCACTCAAACCATCTTGGAGAGTCCCTCTAATCAGCACGTGGAGAATGTCCCATCACATGGCTGCAGCTTCACCGACTCTGCAGGAGATGCCCTTAACCATCACTGTGTGCCAAGGGTTGGGACACAGAGAGGAACATGTCTGGTTAATTACACCAGCGTGCATCATTGAACTAATTGTGGATTTAATAGAAAGAGTATCAAATCTTTGGGGACTTTTCTCTCAATACTTTTTAATAGAAAGGGCCAATTTCCTTAGGCATAGTACTTTCTGTGGCCAGCTATTATACCACATCTGGGAATAGAAGAAAAGGTTTGAGTGAGTTTTTGGTGAAATAAAACAGAAGGAGAGAGTAGGCTAGCCATGCAGTGTTCAGGCTTAGCCTTTTGACAGACTCTCTCCTTGACTAAACTCTACAGTCTCCTCTGAGCCATTTTCAACAAGGCCTTGTTCTTAGCCTTGTCTGCAAGAGCCCAGTTGCCCAAAAATCCTGTCAAGTCGGTTTACCTAGAATCTGCACCACCACCCCCGGCCCACCTCATACTGATTGCCCTCAATATCTGATCAAATTTCCTCATGGACCACCCCCCCAGGCAAGGTCTGAGCACTCTGGCTTGCCTTCAGCAGCAATCCCGTTAGGTCTGTTTCACCTTAGTAACGTTCCACACTGACCCTGCTCCTTAGTTATAAACCCCCACTTGTCCATGTTGTGTTTGGAGTTGAGCCCGGTTCTATATGAGGTCTCTTTTCCCCTACAGCAATAGTTCTTGAGTAAAATTTGCTTTCATTGCTTAACCTCTTTTCTGCTCTTTGACACTTTCCCAGTTGCACCAGGGTTCTCCCTCTCATTATTTCATGAGAAGGACTCTGTGGAGTGTGGTGTGTGTGTGTGTGTGTGCGTGCGTTGGTGAGGGAGGATAAGGAGGGTAGGAAAGAGTAAGTCAGTCACTGGCCTGGGCTTCAGAATAAGATACATGTGTTTTATTCTTGGGGAACATGGTCTGCCATTAATATCAATGGTAGAAGTGTACTTGGGCTTTAAAATAATCCTATAGTCTTTATTTCTGAAATTATAACCTGGTACTTTAAAAGCTTAAAGGAAATACCTGAAAAAAAAAATACCTGAATCCCTGAAAAAAATCTTTTTACTAATAAACTTTGAGGTGAGAAAATAGATACATAAATTTTTAAAAATGCAATTTTAAAAAAAGCATTGCTGTAGGGTTCCTACTTCTGAAAATCATACACTAACTTAACAATCCTTTGTACTTGATATTTCCCTCTACCACTTTTTCCCAAGAGCCTATCATAGCACCTGGGATTGACAAAGATTCTTTGCTTAATCAAACTTTAGTCAGGTTCCTGAACCTTCTCCTAGGCCCATCGGTACACTCCCTTGCAAAATCCAGTTTTGGCAAGAATCTCACTAAGTCAGTTTAACCAGAAGCTCCCATCCTCAATATATGATAGGGTTCCTTATCCTTCACCATCCCCAAGGTGATGCCTAATCACTGTGTTAGGCTGTTTTAGCCAGAACCCCCCCCCTTACTCCTGATGTTTCCTCTTAGTAATTTTCTGTGCACTAACCCCCACTGGCTATAAATTTCCCCTTGCCCATGCCATATTTGTAGTCAAGCCCAATATCTCTCCCTATTGTAAAATCCCATTGCACTAGTCCCTATACCTACTGCAAAGGTCCTGAATAAAGTCTGCCTTACTATTTTTGGTGTTATTTAATTTTTTTAAAAAAGTACACAACAGGCTGGTTAGTAACAAATACTTGCTGAATAAACAAATGGATAAATGGTGTAGTATTTCCTAAAGTTGTTATTTTTATTTTATTCCAGGGAGCAAAACTATATAAAGTCCATGACTATGTCTCCCACTTGGTAAGATCCTCTTGGGCTGATGGGGTGGAGTTGGGGGTGGGGGCAAGTAAGGGTGGGGGTCTGTGTAGGGCGGGGTAGAGGTAGGAGCAGCCTTTCCTACAGTGGCTCCACGGTGAAAGAGGACTGGATCTGTCGGGGCTGCTTCCACCCAAGCTGGAGACAGCAGTAGCTCTGTCACTCTACCCAATACTTTTAAGCCACATTTGGTGGCTCTGCAGTAGCAAAATGACTCAAAGTAAACAGTCCTCAAATCCCCTTCTCCAACTTCTCTCTCTTCTCCCTCTGCAAATCCAGCACTAAACAAAAATGCAAGCGGATCCCACCTACACCTACATTTTCAAGGAGCAGTTCCTCAGGCCACAGGATCCTCACAGACCATCAGTTGACGAGGAAACACGTTCTGGGGCCTCGGGTCTAGAGTACTATTTATTTGTACAGCCAGTAAGTTATTAAATTTGGTTCTTTGAACTTTAAAAGTTCAAGTCTGGACAAAGAAGAAGTTACTTGTGGAGAAAATCTAGGGCACACAAATGGAAATGACAAATTAGATTTACATGGCTGGTGTTTAGAAATCAGCTTTTTAAATTTCCTTTCATAAAACAACACCAAAGATATATTTCTCCCCAACTTTCAGTTTATGAAAATCTGTAGTTGAATTTTTTAAAGAAAAAGTACAAGCTAGAGCTTGTTAATATCTGCCAAACATCACAGGGCTCGATTAGGTATAATTAAACACAAATGAAGTGAGCAGCACTGTAATTAAATAGCAAAAATGAATCTTTTTTATGCTTGAAATTACATTAATTTTTGTGTGTGTAACTTTCTTCATATGGATGAAAACGGTTTTCCAAAAAGTAGATGTCTTTAAAAATATGAGGCCAAACATGCACCCATGTGGAGAGAAGAATGCTGTTGTTTACAAGAATTAATTTTCTCACATTAACTAAAGTCACCCCAATAATTGGTTAGAAAAGCTTACTTTGAAAATCGTGCCAGAGACTTGAAGTCAGTTTCAAGTGGTTCATGCAAAAACGATTTACTGCTGGGAGGTGATCATGTTAAAAGCACATTGTTGGCATTAATGCTTGGCAAGCAGGAGGGGCCGTGGCTGGGCAAATTTTAGACAGTAAGAAGTAAAAGTCTAATGTGGTCACTGCAGGAAAACAAAACTTATCCTCTCTCATATATCCCAATGGTGTTTATTCTCATGAGCCGAAAGGACGGCTGTGTAATATTCTTACCCACATTCACTGCTTGAAACACCTAGCATGTACTTCTTATTGAGCAATGTAAACAACATTTTGTATTTTTTGCCTCAGAAATAGGAAAAAGACACTATCAATTATCCTTCTCATAAACTTTCAAAAACTAAACCCTGTAGGGAAAGAGAGAAAAACTAAATATGGTTCAATGGGTAAATTACACAAAACAGACTCCAAATGGCTCACTGATGGGTCATGGGTGCTCCCAAAGATATAAGAAAACTATTTATTAAGCTGAATTACTAAAAAGAACCTAAATAAGAAGAAGTGATGCTTGGGGCTTTCATGGAGGGAACTGGAAACCAAAAGAGCTGATGAGATGAGACTGCTCCGGATGGCACAAGAGGGCACACAAACAGCAGGTACCACCTGGTATGAGAAGCCACAGGGATGGCTCTCATTTGGCAAGACCAAACAGGAGCCATGGAGGAACAGAAACAGATGGGTGCTTGGAAACCAGTGGCCAGGATGGAGGCTCGAAGGAGGAAGGAGAGGATGGAGGCTTACCAGGGAGGAGCTCCAGCACTGCACACGAGCATTAGGTCAACACAATTTGGACAGCTATCTGTCCATTACAACAGCCATGACCTCATGTGGCAAAACTTTAATTAAAATGAAATGAAATAAACAATCCAGTTCCTTGGTGACACAAGCCACATTTCAATATGTCTTAAATAGGAAGTAGAATAATAATATATATTATTATAATATATTTAGTATTCCAGGTAAAAAGTAATTCGTTATTTATAAATGTAGTCATCTGACAAGTTAAAAAGTTTAGCCTTAGTCAAAAGATTACATTTTTCCCTTGATTTGTAAAATGGGAAGTGATAACCAGTTAAATATATTTGTTAATTTATCTGATTTAATATATTCAAAACTACTTTTCTTTCCTATGAAAGACATATTATTGTTAAAAACTTAATAAAGGCAGCCGAAAAAAAGAAACTGCAAATTACGAATGGACAGTTTAGAAATTATAGGCCCAAAATAATTGCTTATAAAAACTCAAGCTCTTTACCTTGATTAGTTAACTGGGAAGTAAAAATATATTTATATTTTCATTGGCATGTCTGATTCCTTTACCTCTCTTATGTTTTGCATGTTAGACCATGGGCAAGGCTCAGTGCTAATTTATCTGCTAAGAGCTAAAACCAAGATAAAAGACTTGGTGGAATATACTATTGATAAAACACACAAATTTGTTAAATTTTATATCACTAGATTTAATTGTCACCCCCCCTCTCCCAACTATCTGAGGCTGACTGATTCGTTCACTGCTTTAGCAAAGATTTGTTCTGTGTCTGCTAGAAGCTAGGTATTCTGTGTAGATAGTAAGGATGGAAGCTGAATGAGCAGGTCACCTGTCCTTGAGATGGATGATGGACACCTGAAGTCACACAGGCAAATGGGATGCATTTATAACATTTGTGCATTTGAGTGCAGCTTAAGAATCTAATATTTCAGTGACATCATTACCTTTCCTTTTATTCTTTCTCACTCAATTTGTCCTGGTCTTTATTTTAAGTGAAGAAAATGATAATAAATATTTAAATAAAAATTAATAAGTACATAAAGAACTTTTTGAATTGCTTCCCTTTGGCTGCTTCCAATGTAATGGGGTTGGACAGCTATTTCAACGCTCAGGGAAAAGTGCTACCTGGAGAAAAATATTTCTCTGGGTGTCCTTAGAACATTATGAAATATGGAAAGTGTTATCAGATAATCTCGGAAGATAGATTTTTTTTAAATAAAAAATATTAGAGTTGATAGTACCTTCATTGTCTGGTTTGATTCTCCAGGAATAATTTTGAGGTTATAGTCTCTGGATTTTAAGGATGAAGGTTAGGGATCAATTTCTTAGAAATGATTTACTCAACTTGGCATCTGTAAAGTTTCATTTAGATTTTCACAGAGGTTTGGGACATAAAGAACTTTTGAGGGGTGGAAACATCATCGTCTATTTTCCTCTTGGGCACTATTGCATTTTTAACTATGTTCACTGAATCCTAGGTATGCAGATCTCCTATAAAGAATATTTATACAACTCACAGAACAAAACACATGTCTGAAAATGCATGTTACTAAAATCCACAGATTAAAATATATCAGCTGAGATGCTACAGTTAACTAGACTGTCACACACAGTTCGATGGTCAGCCCGTTTCAATCCAAAGGAAAGCCCAGGATACACAAAGCCACCACTTATTTAACACAACAACCAGAGAGAGGCCATGCGCCAGGAATTACTGTGGAATGCATAAATCTTCGTGTCCTACTGTTTGTAGATCATTGATCAAAAATCTATGAGTGACAACACTCAACTTTAAATAATGGCAGTCTGTAGGGGCAAAGGACTTCTCTTTTGAAAGTAACTTTAAATAAAAAGAAAAACATTTTGTTCCTTTTCTAAGAGGAAGACTTTGAGGCTTTATTTAGAACAACAACAAAAATGATACATCAATTCTCCACAACTTGTAACATCTTCAAAAGGTCAGAAAATAAAGCAAATAGATGTAGAGCTCTGAACCTGCTCTCAAGAAAGAAGAGCCCCAAGAATATCCCAGACTCAGAAATATGCTAGAACACATTGTTTCTTAACAAACAGTGGTTAAAATTAATATATGTAAAAATGATCCTGGGAGTAACATACGCACAACCTGGGGATATTGATAATACTTGCATTGACAAAGAAATGTTCAAAACATTGGTTTGGAAAAGAACTGCTCTCTTGGAGCATCGTTACTTAAGACACCATGGAGCTCTACTTCTTAACTAGCAATGGCAACATTCATTTTAAAAAAGAGGTTTCAGTACATGCAAGCATTATCACTTTCTGTTATCAATTCTTATTTTTAAATCTTTAGTAGACTATCGATTCTTTTTAATTAATGCAAATAAACCTTAATAATCCTATTCTTTCAATAAAATACAATAAACACCAAGTTATATAAAACAATGACATTTATTGAATTCTGGTTATTAGAACCTACTGCTTTTATCTCAGTAAGACACACAGTCAAACGTATTGAAGAGGAAATTGTGTTCTATTTGGCTAAAGTGAAAAAATGAACCAAGAATTCTGCCATGGTGTCCACATCTTCACTAGTAATTAACTAAAAAATTTAGCTAAAAAGAGTGCATTTAAAAAACACAGATCTACAACTTAACCATGTACACCATACCTTAGACAACTCCATGCCTGGCCCACACTGCTTGCAGAGAACACAATTTCCAGACTGATCCCTGAATTCTTGTTGTCTACAGTCCCCTGTTTCACAAATCACTTTACATACCTGAAAAAAATGTTTTACAAAACATTATCTCAAAGTAAATTAATTGCATTTTTTGCAAGGAAGAAATAATATCATCACTATAATTCCCACAATCACTGAATGTAAACATTAAGTCAGAGTGAGACCAATTTAATTTTCACTTTAGGAAGAAAAACCACTTTTTTAATAAGTCAATGGAACAAATAAATCAATATGCCTGATTCTTCTCTGTATTCTCTGAATGAGGTCTCCTGTTTTCTTGGAATCAACTGCTATCTTCCTCTGATACATTTCTGAGGACCCAAGTAGAAATTACTTAGGAGATGCTCTCTTTTCTAGGAGGATGTATAAAAGAATAGTCACGC
Source organism: Miniopterus schreibersii (assembly GCF_964146895.1). Taxonomy (NCBI): domain Eukaryota; kingdom Metazoa; phylum Chordata; class Mammalia; order Chiroptera; family Miniopteridae; genus Miniopterus; species Miniopterus schreibersii. Next base: position 82,821,920 of record NC_138102.1, read on the forward strand.
AGAGACCCAAGGTCCTTCAGCAATCTCAAAAATTCTGATTTCCAAAACTATATGTTTTGATCATCAAGAAATATAAGCCTTTTCAAGGATAATAAATTAATTAATTAATTAAATCAGTATAGCTATAGGAGCTTTGCTCTTATCCTTTAGTTATATCTGTTCTAGTTCTGATGTAGAAGTTTCGACCTTTTCCGGTGAACTGCATTTATTTAGAGATTGTCCTTCAAAAACTCTTGACAATTGTGGGATCAGTAAAATTTTTGATGATGATAATAGTAGCTAAACACTCTGAAAGATTCCAAGTAAAAGTACTATGTAAATATGAACTTATATTCTTACTGATTACCATTTAACCATTTAAATAGGACCTAATGATATAGTTTGGTGCACAGCATAGGACTTAAATGGAAAGATTATCTATTTTGGCAAAAACAAAGGTTGTAAGTCATTTTCCAAAATATAGCCTTTTTTTTTCTTGTTTTATCTAAAAACCAGTAAATTCACTTTATATATACTATCATCCTACAAAAGTGTGTTAATCTGCTTCTTAACAGTATTTTGTAAAAAATGTCAGAAGTAATAGAATTTCAGATAGGTGACAATATTCAGTTCAACCTTTTATCATTAGCAGGACTGCCCTCAATGACATTCCTGACTGTAATTGTGTTTTCTGAAATGAAAGTTGAAAACCTAAGGAAGCACTGGGAGAACAGAGACTGCTATGGATAAAACCTATCACACATAGGTGCACAGAGAATTGTTTTTGATGTTTATAATAATGAGCAATTATTCAGTATAAACTACCTCCACCATGTAGCAGGAATTTCTGTAATGACATCTGCCAGCATCCTTATATAAAATCAAAGACTGAACCTCCAGAGCAGGCAAGAGGGAGATTTCAAGGTGGAATTTAGGACTAGAACATGATTTAGCACTAAAGGTCTAATAATCTCCTTCTTCCTCTCTTAACTGCCCTTGACTATCAATCTTAGAGGAGTCTGATTTTATTTGAGAGAGGTAGGAGATTCCCTCCCCAACAAGGCGACTACAGTGGCTTTGAGAAAGACATTCCCCAACCTCCCTCCTAGGCCTTCATTCCGATGCTTAACTACCTCAACTGAAGGAAGGGAAGCTTTCCTTACATCTGCCTGAATCTCATACTCCAAATGCACCCCATTTCCTCTAATTTTGTCTTCCAAGAAGACTTTAGGTATTGCCTTCAGTGTAAATAATGTGTTTCATAGTTGTAGATCATGATTATATTTTCAAACTAAATTAAGTTTCAATTCTTTTGAATACCTTCATAGATCTTTTGTGTCAAGCTTTCAAACATGAAAATTCTTCACCTGTCCTTAATGCTTTTTGGAACCAAGGATATAAAAAACTATATAAAAGTAACAGAACTTTCAAAAATCAATTCTAAATACTTCACAAACTGTATGAGTCATGGGCTCTAAGTTAGACGCTATGGTCTTGTTAGGATCTAGGATGTGTTGTGGGAATGCCTGTAAACCCAAGGCAATAATTATCATGGAGCTGTAAGTAATGTTGTGATTTTGACTTCATCTAAATTTAAATAAAATAATTTTAACAATTGTTACAAACATCCAGATGCAGGAGCAATCTTTGATTTATTAATTAAATATAACAATTATAAAATGCTATTTGAAAGGAAATTTTAAAATATGGAATCAGACATAAAAAATTGTTTTGGTACCACTTATATGAATTCTTTCACCACACTCTTTTTAAATTTCATTTTATTTATTAATTTTTAGAGAGAGAGGAAGGAATAGGGAGATAGAGTGAAATATTAATCAGGTGCTTCCTGCATGTGCCTCATCCAGGGATCGAACGTGCAACCTGGGCAGGTGCCCTGACTGGGAATGGAACCGGCGACCTTTTGGTGCACGGGACAATGCTCAACCAATTGATCCACACCAGCCAGGGCTCACCACATTCTTATGAAAGTAGAGTTGACTTACCAAATAGGCTAGTAAAACTACAATGGTGAAAAATGTTTTCTCTTGTTCTAGTAGCACTTTTAAAGCCATGGTTCTTATTAAAGTATTTATTGTTGAAGAGTTCTAAAAGATAAGAAGATACAGATAACATTAATAACAATTAGTGACTGTGCTCTGTATTTACTGTATAATGTTTATTATTTTCTTATATATACTAGATAATAGTATTTATGTTTTAAAAAGAATCACCTTTAAAAAGATACAATAAGCATATAATATATAACTTTAAGAATTTAAGTTATTAGAGTTAACGCTTTGTCTATGTACACACTATATGCAAAACTCCTACTGGTTTTAAATTCCTAGGCCTTTGTTTTCTACCCGAGTATCTATAGTGTCTAATCTACTTCACCCAGTAGGGGATTACATTTAAACAGTGAGTACGTAAACCTTCCATTCTATGGATTCAATCATCGAAAACGGGAAAATAATAGTGATTAAAAAAACAATTAACACCTGCTAAGCACTATGTGCCAGGTACGACTTTCATCATGTTAGATCATTTAATCTCTACAACCACTCTAGAAGGTAGATACTATTGTTATCCCCATTTTAGAGAGGGGAAACTGAGGCTCAGAGAGAGCTGAGTCACTTGCCCAGGGTCACATTGCTGGTAAGACATAGAGCTGGATACAAATGCAGGTGGGTTGGCTTCAATGTCCCTGTGTCACTATACCCTGCAAAACAATCTGGATCATGGACCTTCAGCTCCACTAAGAAGCAGGCACAGCTAACATTTGTCATTTGTTCCCCAAACCAGTTCAGTGCAAATTATATATTAGCAGAAAAAATATGCACTCATTTAAAAACATCTAAAAATCTCTTACGAGTGATGAAATTGGAGGCACTAATGTGACATTTCAATAAAAGATAATTCAAGCCTCTTTATCTTCACCAGAAAGGATCTAAAATATAGAAACAAATCTGGTTGTTTTTTTTCCAGATCCAGACAATAGCATGGGAATAGACTTTTTTTTAAAAGAAGACTTATCTGGTGGATCCATCTATCAGGTAGAGAAACAAGGGTTCAGTTTCCCTTTAGGGTTGAATCTTCCAAACCTAACAGAGACCCAGAGCAGATAATCTGACTACTTAAAAAGAAAGGAGAGCAGAGAACCAGACCTCTGGGGCAAATAGCTCAAGAAAAACAGTAACAATAACAAACAATAAAAAAGGAAGCAGAGTTGGGCAGGTTGCTGTGTCAACTGCTAGCCAAGCAGCCAACCTGGAGTATGCCTGAACACAGCACAGACATACACAACCCAGATGATCCAATTTTAGCTCCCTGAGCAGGTCCAATCATCAGGGCAATAAAAATATCACTTTTAAGTTTGTCGAATAAATGACTCATTTTTAGTGAATTCAAACAGCTTTTATTGCTTTTCCAGCTTCTTGACGATAGCCTTTCTCCCCCCTTGCATATCTCAAAATCACCCAGCAATTACCCAACCATTCAACTCTCTGCTTGTGTAGACACAGGATTGGGGTCAGAAGATAAAATCACATTCCATGAAAGGTATGCTGCAGGTTATCTTTCTCCACATGATCCCCCAAATTTTTTAATGTGCTAATTTTTCAAAGTGAAAAGCAAAACCAAATCATTAAATCTATATGGAATTAAACTAATATGGAAAAGGAGGTATATATACCAAAGCATTTACACAATATATGAGAAAAAAAGAGATGGATGGAGTCATTGCATACCATAATTGAGCAACTAGTTTGGACAGAATACTCTCTTAGGATCCTGTACTAATGACTGAGGAAGGCAGACAAATACCGCAGCATATTCTTGTAAAGGCAATCACTGACATACACAAGTTAGAAGGCATGGTAATATGATTTTGACTTCATAACATACACCTATTTTATGTCAAAATATTATCAATGGTTAGTTCATATTGTGGCACTCTTGGTGAATTTTTCCCCTTTTTCCTAAAAATTCTTTATAGTGCAAATATTTCATTAATAATGAAAAAAAGCTAAGTGACATGGTCCTCCTTGAAAAGTTCATAAAAACCATATAAACACTATCAAAGAAAGGAGAAAACTGGATAAAGTGCTATGATTTTTTTTTTTAATATTACAGATGTCCCCTTTTTATCCACTGATCCCCTCCACCCCACATCTATCCCATCCCCAGGCCTTCCCCATACCAACATCTGTGTCCATGGGTTATGCTTATAAACATATAAATTCTTTGCTTAATCTCTCCCCACCCACACCCCCCTCCCCGCCTTCCCTCTGAGATCCCTCAGTCTGTTCCATGTTTCTATGTCTCTGGATCCACTTTGCTCATCAGTTTATTTTGTTTATTATAGTCCACATATAAGTGAGATCATGTGGTACTTGTCTTTCTCTGACTGGCTTATTTCACTTAGCATAACACTCCCCATTTCCCCTCATGCTGTGCCAAAGGATAAAAAAACCTTTCTCTTTACAGGTGCGTAGTATTCCACGGTGTAATGTGCCACAGCTTTTTTGTCCACTTATCTACTGATGGGCACTTGGGCTGTTTCCAGATCTTAACTATCGTAAATTGTGTTGCTATGAACATAGGAGTGCATAAATTCTTTGTGATTGGTGTTGCGGGTTCAGTACTATGATTTTTGCATCACAAAATGTTTTTTTAGATTATAGGGTAGAAAAAATTAATGAAACTATACCCTGTGTGCTGACTTGTATTGTTCTCCCAATACACATGCTAATTTGAATAGTCTGAATGGAAAATATAAAAGTAGCATTGCCCTACCTAAATTTCCAGGGGTACAGGTAGGTTTGTCCCCACAAATTATCTTCTAAACTTCTTAGCTTTGCCCCTGTGCCTTTTATAATTTCACCCGATGGCCTGCCAGTCTCACCACTGGTCCATCCAGCTCAGCCCTACCACCATTTTTCTCCTGAATACCTGTAATTGTTCCCTTGTGCACAGGTCCTCCTTGATCTGGAGGGCCTTTCTCCTACTGAATCCCTACCAGAACCAGCTCAGTTGTCACCCTGCTGTCCATAACAAAGCACAAGGAATAGAGTTGTTCCTTATGGCCCCTTCTACAGTCACATACAGCATCTATCATGTTCCACAGCAATTATGCTTATTTGTGTCTCAGTTTATTCACTAGATTATATGCTCTTTAAAACTGGGACAACACCTTATTACTCTCTGTATTCTCAGGGTCTAGCATGGTGCCTGGCACATAAAAGGGCTCAATGAATGCTTGGGAATTAAGTGAAGAAGCGCATAAAAAGGAAGAATATTTTGTGGAAAACAACGTGAAATTTGGTTGCACATAACAGACTTAATTCTTCTGTGGTGTACAGAGTAAACATTCTAATATATACATATACATATATAATCTTATTACACCTTCAAGGCATTAAGTAATACAGTAATATATTTGTAAAAATCCAAATTCACTTTTAAAAATGCAAGATTTCTTACATTGGGAGCTGGAGACTAAAATGCACCACTGAAATATGTCACTTCTCTTTTCTGTAACTTCCCTTTCATCCTGGCTTTTTATACCAAGAGGCTGGGAAATAATTTAGGCTGAGTAGATTATCCTGACAGCAGTCAGGATGCTCTAAAGTCCAGGTTTACCCAATATGGGTAAAAATAGCCTGAGTTTTATTGGGAACTGTCAAGGAAACATGGCAATTAGAACACCTGGATTTTCAGTCCCATTTTGAAACTACACAGCTACAGATAGAAAAATGAAATCTGTTTCCGGGGGGGCCCTTGTGAGGATTAACTGAAATAATGCAAACAAAGTGCCTAGAACAGATTAAAAGCGTAATCAATGGTGGTGCTGATGTTGTTACTGTGTCTGCTGTTCTTAAGAACACCACTTACTAGCCGTGTGACCTGGACAAGTTATGGAAAGTTCAAACTTTCCAGCATGCCGGAAGTGCTAAGTAAGTGTCAGCAATGATGGCTACTGTTATTAATGTTATTACCATGAAGATCAAAGGATCCAATGTATATGACAGTGTTTTGAGATTGTAGCCTGTTAGACAAATGCGAGACATTTTTCAGAGGGTTTTAGACCTTTAGACATATAGGCTTGCAGAAAGTATCTGAAGACTAAGAATCAATCCAAAGTTAGAACTAAGCATTTCTAATGTCAAGTACTGTGTTAAGGCTTCATAAAAATAGAGCTTTTCCCTACCACAATCTAAAGTAGATATTTATCCTTATACAATGGGAGGGAAAACTGTGGGTCAAAGGACACGTGTCCTAGTAAGGGTGGAAACGAATTTAATTCATGCCTATTGACTCCAAGCAAAACAGGGCTCTTGCCCATTCTGCCAGACTGACTTCTGGTTGTTCCTATGTCACAGCATCCAATGACCCCTTCCATTTGGCATAGAACTACATCAACAAAACTGATCAACAAAAACAAAACAATATAACAAAGTAATACATTTCATAATTTATCCATTCAATACACCCTGATTAAAGAGTTATTAAGCGCCTGAAAGGAGGCAGTATCTGATTAGGGAGGACACCTACAAAGGTGCGCTATTTTTTAAAGAATGGTTTATTAATTTTTAGAGAGAGAGGGAGGGAGAGAAGCATCAATGTGAGAGCACAACATGGATCAGCTGCCTCCTGCAAGCCTCCACCGGGGACAGAGACCACAACCTGGGCACGTACCCTGACTAGAATCAAACCGGAAACCCTTTGATACACGAGACAACGCGCAACCAACTGAGTCACACCAGCCAGGGCCAAAGATGCACTTTTGAGGGCACTCCCAGCTTAGCAGAGGTAGTAATATCTCCTAAACATCTTTTAATATAGCCAGGTTTATGTAGAAATAAACAATTTGGCTAGTGGGGTGTTAGGAGTGTGACTTTGAATTTCTTGGAATAAAATGAAATACCTTAAAGAATGCTTTGGCATTCATAAAAAGCAGGAAAATTTAATGAAATAATAAGTGCTTAAGTACTAGTATTTGAAATTAAAATAAGTCAATAAAAAGGTACTTATTAAAATTGGCTTTAATTTCTGGGAATTCAGGGTCTGGCCCAAATAGAAAAATGTTTTTATATACTTCAGTATTCTATTTATTTGGGGGTACTTATCAAACAAGAGACATACAAATTATTGATATTATGCACAATGGGTCCACTGGGGTTGTCATAGTTTGCCAAAATACACAAAATAGACAACACCTACTAAATATCTGGCAACCATTTTGGCAAAATGTGTGCAGAGAAACTTGTCCTAGCTAAGCAATAAGAAGAAGACTAATAATTCCTAGTTTACTGTATTCTAGGAGTATGGGATTTCTGCCTCACTATCTGATATTCAACAACATCCTGCACGGTGGCCGCATCAGGAGAACCAGGCAAGCACAAACATTCTGTTAAGCTACACAGAAAGTGGCTACTTATCAAGCTGCTCAGGTTGCTCATTTGAATGAATGGTAACTAACACGAATGTGTCCTAATTGGCTAGCCTCTAAAGGAGATAAATCCAACAGATGCTGAAATGCACACCTCTTCTACTTCCTTATCCAAACCATGAAAAGCTGTGCTGGTGTGTCACCAAAGAGGCAGGGCCTCAGGGATGGCAGTTCACAGGAGCCCAGCTGGGAAGGAGCAGTTCCAGGTCACATCTCCCATTGACTGGGCAGGCCACTGGATCCCAAACCACTGTGGTTATTTCAACCTGCACTTCCCTCAACTGTTGCTCCCTCTTCGGTCCTGGGGCCTTCCTATACTTTCATCTACCATGCCTGGCCCCCAATTTATCAAAGTTCTTCTGGGATCTCCCAAAATGGACACCTCTCCTTTATTCTTCCATAGCATCCTAGACTTATCGCTCTATCTCAGAGCATAATTACCTGGTTATTTCTTTCTCTTTGTAGCTCTTGTGCTGCCAGCAGCAGCATTATTTTCTGCAGTCACCACAATATTAAATTTTAAAAGTAAGTTTTCATATTAAAAATGAATAATTTTCTTGAAAAATTAGAGAATTTGGCCACCAGGAGTTCCACAACAAAGCAACATGAGCTATGGCTGAGCATCAGTTGTTCCTCACATAGACAAACATACTTTCTAGGCTCCAGTTTCCACCACTTCCTATTGTCACACAAGGTTTCCTTCCTTCATTTTATCACCAACCAAGCCACTGGAGTATACCACCAACTATTACAGTTTGAGGACTTAATGACAAGAAATGTGATCTTGCTCTACAACTGTAATTCACCCAAAAATGTGCCCTATACATGTTGAATGAATGAAAAAAATCATTAATTAGGGCTAATATTTTACCTCTTAGGGTTGTTGTAAGGACAAAAACAATATATGTGAAAAATATATGCACCTATAACTTGAGATTGAAATATAAGTTACTATGATAGAATCCAACTTAGGTCAGGACCCCATTTCTTGAAAATAGTGCTATAATATTGACAACGATCACTAAGGAGGAAGATCTGGCACTCAGATTTCTAATTTTAATAAATCAGTAAACTTTCTGAGAAGGATATTTATTTTTGATCTTATAAATGACCCAACTATATGACTCAAAATAATTCCAATAACCAGGATAATTTTTTCAGAATAAATTAATTTTCTTTACTTTCCCATTCTTTGAAAGCCACCTGATTTATTATTGAACACGAGTGCATGCAACAGGTAATAGTTTTTCTAGTAAAACTATATTAACATTATGTAATGCAATATATCCAACTCATACATTTTTCCAATATGCAATTAGCTGAAATATATTTTTTTAAATCAACATTAAAGTAAACTGGCAGGCTTACAATTTATAAAATCAGCATTGAAATAAGGCCTGTGCTATACATACAGAGCTTTACATTTTATCTTTATTGATTTCAGAGAGAGGAAGGGAGAGGGAGAAAGTTGAAATATCAATGATGAGAGAGTCGTCATTGATCAGTTGTCTCCTGCACGCCCCCGACTGGGGACTGAGCCCACACCCCGGGCATGTGCCCTGACCGGAAATTGAACCACGATCTCCTGCATGCCTTAGGTCGATGCTCAACCGCTGGGCCATGTCTGGCCGGGCCCGTGTTTTACATTTTAATGGTGTAGCATGATGGCCAAGAAATACTGTCAGTCCCACATGCTAAGAGAATAAACAATCAATTAGAAACTCAGGGTACTGTCATTTCCAAACAGGACAATAACCACTATAGCCTCTAGCATTTCTGTACCTTAGCCTGCAATTTCACTGTGTTCTGAAAATTGTTCTTCCTCCATCATGGAGTTGGCAGCACTTTCTGCAGCCTAGGAAGCTCACAAAGCTGTGATAAAAATGTAATAAAAATATACATATTGTTGTTGACTAGGAAATGAGAATGATTTTCCATTTTTTTCAAATCATGAAATATTTTCTACTAAAAACTCTATAAGCTATAAAGTGTTCTGTTAAAACATTAGGGACCTCTCACTGTCAGGCTCCAATAATTTTTTTTTAACAGAACTTAAAATAGGATAGAATTTGAGACTAATTCCTTTTATGTCTCTGAGTTGCAGACTATCACCTTTGCCTTAGGAAAATAACTGGCATACAGTGTTCTCGAACTGTTCAATCAACAAGCATATTGTAACTAAGGTAATTTTCACAAAATTCATAAATGTTTACCCTAAAATACAAATAGAACAATTGCAGCATTAAGGAGTAAGGGCAACTCAAGCACTGACACAGTCTATTCAAAGAGAATTGTTCATAAGCATTTCTAGAACACAGCTGTTTAAATTTTTATTTTAGAAGTGAGTCTGGATAGATTCCAAAACCACTCTCCATAACATTTGTAGTGTTCTTCTCCAGTATATAAGTAGCCCCCATTCTTTTAGAACTTCCTCATATTAGACCCAGCCACGCTGACTCAAGAGTGGCTAAATAACATTCATTTTCAGATATACAAGTTGCTTTGTCTCCTATAATTGCTGATAGGTGGTTCTTCTCTTTTTAAAACCCAGGTTTTAACATATTCTGTGATGTGTGGACAAGAAGATAACCCAATACTGTTTAAACATCTTACTTTTAAATGTAAACATTTTAGACAGATAACATATGATGAATAAACCAACTGCCCAACCAGTAAATCATGAAAAGAAATTGTGTTCATACTGCTTTACTGTTCTTTTTCTTCAGCTAGAAAATTACTTTAAAAAGGCTACGACCATTTACTACTTAGCTGCCATGTGACAGCGTATTTAACTGTTTAACTGTTCCTGGTGCACATTTACTCAAGGTGGGTATTCTTACTCAACCTGAAGTCAACACAGAGATTGTTAGCCTTCTCCAGAATTTTAAATGCTTGATTTTACATATTGATTCATCAGACTGAAAAGGGCTTGCCTTTTTCCTGCATTAAAATGCCTGCAGTTTTTTGTTCATGTCGTGTTCATTTTTGAATGGCAGGACTGACTAATCGCAGGGGACTGGGTTGAGCATGAGTTCAGAGATTAAAGTAGGTTAAAAAGAAGAATCAAATGAGTGTTAGCAGAATTCCTCACTTATGTTCCAGAACACCTCACTAGATTCATATAGTAGAGCTATAACTAGTAAATTAAAGTAATACCTTAAGCACAACATGTGACTACTACGTGACTCAATTCTTTTCCCACCCAGTTTTCCAGGTGGGCACTTTACATTGCAGTTTCAAGTGCATAAAAAGCCTTGATATGTCCTTAACTTCACAGTCTAGATCCAGCCTGAACTCAGAGTCAAAAGACACTACCATCAGGCCCTGGCCGGGTAGCTCATTTGGTTAGAGTGTCCTCCTGATACGCCAAAATTGCGGGTTTGATCCCTGGTCAGGGCACTTACAAGACTCAACCAATGAATGCATAAATGTGGGCAACAACCAATCTCTCTCTCTCTCTCTCTCTCTCTCTCTCTCTCTCTCCCCTTCTTCTCTCTAAAATCAATAATTTAAAAAAAAAATTTAAAGTTGAGAACTCCAAAGAACTTTAAAAACACACACACTCCCATCAAAGAAACAAATTCCATGAATGCCCCAGAAAATACTAATATAACATCCCAGAGTTAGCACTTACTATGGGGGGGGGGGGGAATCTAAAGTCAATAAAGCCATGTGGCCTCAGTAATAAAGTAAATGTCATAATACATTTTCATGGGTTAAAAAGTAAAGAACTTACAGAGCTCATGATAACACACCATGCATTGATGTTAAGGCAATATTTTAAAATTGAAATGGCATCTCTATGCCTTGTATTATTTTCAGAACAATTTGATAAATATTATGCAAAGGAAATTTCTTTTTAAGTACCCACATCTCTGAATAATGTCAAAAACTGTTTTCTATGGTAGGATTTAATTCTCACCCCCTCTAGTTACATATCTTTAAATCAGATAAATAAACAGTGCTTGAAATAAAATATATTTTTAAACAATCATTGAAAGTAGGATTGGCAAAAACGCCTACGGTGAGTCTGCATAACAGAAAACATATTGAGTAAATTCTGAACTAATGCAATATAAACGTCCCTTTTACATAAAGTATCTGATTATGAAAAAACAACTATTAAAATAAATTCTTCTGTTTGCATAAGGCACATTTAATAACAAATGTTTCCTGTTTACATAAAGAAATCATCTTCTAGTAAAGAAAAATTGTCACTGTAGTCAAAACCACAACTTCATAAATATTTTGAGTTAAATTGTTTCAATTAAAGAAATAGCAAACAATGCTTATGGTGTTCTTTGAAAGTTGAGTCCTTTTATTAAAGTGCAAAAAAAAAGGTGACATGGATTTCCTACAATGGTAAATGTAGGTTTGATGCCTAGTTCACTACCAGCAAAACAAATCATTGAAGAGTATAGTAGCTACATTTTCATTCCATGAAATGGCATCAGAACCCTGACAAGGGCTGTGAAAGCCGACCTTTCTCTCCAATCTGTTACAAGCTCTACCCATCATCACGTACTAAGAAATAAGCTTATATTTGCGAAACTTTCTTTTTCCACAAAGTGAACATGTTTACGAACCACTTACAAATCTTGCGAACGTTCTCCTCCCGCCGCCTCCGCCCCGACTGGGTAGTCCGGCCTGCGCGCGGCCGCCCCGGAGACGCTCGCTCGGGGCGCGCGGGGTGCCGCGGGCGGGGGCCGAGCGCGACCGGCTCGAGGCCGGAGTGACGCCGCACGCAGGCTGATTTACATACTTACACACGTTTGCCTTACAAGCAGCCTTTATATTTACAAGATCCCTGGAGAGAAAGACTAGGTCCGGTCATTCCGGACGCCAGCGGAGACCAGGATACGTTCACACCCTCTCGTCCCTCCCGCAGCTGCGACCGAAGCTCCAGCGTCCCAGGAGCCTCCTCCCAGAGCACCCCAGGGTGTCACTCCTTCCCGGGGTCGCCCTGGCCTAGCTCATTCCCCCACCCCCGTATTCTGCGCACGAGCAGCCCTAGCTTGCCCCTCTCCCTCAGTCGGGCAGCCGCCCCTCTCAGGGCCGCCATCTCCAAGGGACGCACCGAGGGCGAGGGCGAGGGCGAGGGGCAGCCCCGCGAGCGGGACACCTACCTTCCCTGTCACCTGAGGCTCCGCCCGCCGCGCTGCGCTCAGTGCCCGGCAGGTCCCAGCTCCAGTCGAAGGCACAGGGGCGCGCCCCAGGGCCCGGCACGGGGTTTGCGAGGGGTTCGGAGCTGGGCCGGGGTCCTCTGCCCGCAGGCACGCGGATCGTTCCCCGGGACCGCCCGACCGGCGCTCTCGGTAGCCCGGCAACGGTCACAGCCCCCGGGCCCCGCCCCCGCGCGGCCCCGCCCCGCGCCTCCCGCCCCCTCGGCGTCGCCCGCCCGGCCCCCTCCCAGGCTCCCGGCCGCCCCGCCGGCCCGCGCCGGCCCTCCCTCCGCGGCCGTGGGAGCTGTGAGTGCGACCGCGGGCGGGGTTGGTAGGGACGCCAAGACCACCGAGAGCTGGACTGCGTTAGGGCAACTGCCTTGGCGAAGAGAGGGCGCCGTCCTTTCTACCTTGCACGTGTTTCCCCAGGACTTTTGTGCCTTTCCCTTGCGGATCACAGTCTACCCAAGGCCCGCTTCAGCATATGAGCGAAGGCCTCGGGAAAATGGTGTAGCACATTTGCTCTGGTCTATCAAAATTATGATGACCTAGCTCACCAACAGGCGCCTCATTCATTCACTGATGGGTCTTTCCAGCAGATGCTCACCCAACGCCCTTTCAGGGTGTGTGTGCTAGTTCACTGGGTCTACCTCCTACACACCAAGACCAGCCCAGCCCAACTCCCAGGTTTACTCGGTAAACTCAGAGCTGCTGGTGATGTAGGGGAGCACAAAGCCTAGGCTCCATGCCTTCGTTAGTACTTTGTATAAGGTGCTGACACTTCTGAACTTCAGTGTGTTAATATATGAAGCAGAGAGGTTACCCACTTTGCAGATTTGTTAGGAGTGAAAGAATTATGTATGTAACAAAAGTACTTTTGCAGCAGTAGAATGCTATAGATATATAAGCAATTATTGTTTTATCTGTCCAGTTAGTGAACAAATGGACCAATACCTTCAAACCCAAGATACTGGGCATGACTTCAGTACAAAGAAGCATCCACCATACCTTATGTGTTGGTTTTATTTTCCCCACATGACTGCAAGTCTCTTTGGATGCAACCAAATCCTATGTTTTATATACCCCAAGACCCATACGGGCTTCTCAATAAATATTTGTTGAACGAATGAATAAGTTATTAGACTTAATTACTGATAAACACATCTCCTGATTCATACTGAGAGCACTGTAGTGTTGTACTAGTTACTTGTGAAAATACATTAAAATATTATCATCCCAAGTGTCACATGTCAAGGTTGTCTACTTCAAATCTAACATGGCCAGAATGTAAGTCACAATAATGACTTATTTGTAAACGATTTACAAGTCATATACATTAGCTTATTTGAACCTCAAAGCAAGTATACATTTCCCTGGCCTAGTAGCCATTACCTAGCACTACCACAGACTCGGCGTAACGCACTAACTTGCTCATTATTATATTCAAGTTATCTGTTTGTCTGGGTTCCTCTCCCCAACTAGATTTCAATTTCCTGAGGGCAAATTTTATTTTCTTAATATCCCAGAGCCTAGCTAGCATGTAGAATACTAAGTAATTTGTTAGAGCTGAATTACCGCGTCTTCCTTTGTAAGGACTCACACATTCCCCCTTCTTCCTCTTTTTCTCTTGGTCCCACCACTTCCACCACAGTATAGGCCCTCCCCACCTTTCACTTGAACATTGCCCCTACAGGGTTTGAATGCTGTAAAACCTTTCTCCCTGCTGCTTTGTCCAGTGGACCTGTTTCACCCTCCCTGTCATTACTGTCACTGTCCAATTAAATGATTAACATTCCTCATTATAAAGAATGGCTTCTATACTCCTTGAATTAGCATTCAGAGATTTCCAGGTTTGGACTCCACCTTCGTTTTCAACCTTATCGTTCTCTCCTCTAGACTGTATACTTTATATTCTGGCCAAACTGGAATGCATGCCTTCCCTCAAAGTGCTCTGAACTTGCCCTTCCTTTTGCTCTCTAAGCTTCCTCTGCATGCTCACCTATTTCCCTTACCTCTCTGATGCCTTACTTAACTGACTCCTGTTTCAGGACCGACTTAAAAGCCACAACTCTCAGGAGTCTCTCCAAGATGTGTGGCCTTCTTATTAGAACGATAACACTTGCTGCATTCTTTCATGTGTCATAACTGTGACTGAGATTTCTTCCTCAAGGAATTAAACAGAGTTCTGCTTTCAGAGAAGGGGCATATTTTGTTCAAACTTGTAGCTCTAATAGTATCAAACATTCACATAAATGTTTAATACATGTTTTCTGAGTGGAATTTATTCTGCCAGCTCAGGAACTACCTCTTTGATTTTAGCCAAATGTCCTTTCTTCTCTGGCCACCTTTTGTACTTAGAGACAGTGACCACAATGTAGTTGCTTAGTTTTTGCATCATTTCCCATGTATAAGATTGATCTACCCAGTAAGCTTGTTAGATCACTGTGGAGACAGATCCTATTGGAACACACTTGGGCTTTGGCATCAGTTAATCTGGTCGTAGATGCTAATTTGCCATTCACTAGTTGCATGCCCTTGGAAAAGTTACTTAATGTCCCTAAATTTCCATTTCTTCAACTGTAAAATGAGTTGTTTTATTGGTAGTTATTAAATAAGATAAAGTATTGAGATCACTTAACCCATTGCCTGGTACATAGTAAGTGCTCACTCAGTGGCAATCAATATTAGCAGCAGCATACCTTTTGTAGGGCAGATGATGATTATCAGTATATAAATGATAATCAAAATGATATTTGACAGTGGGGACAAAGAGCATTGAACCTCTGTGCTCTAGCGATTAAATAAATCTTATTCTCTAAAGAAGAGGCATGTTAAGTTAATAAATACTCCCCACTTTACCTCACTTTGAAGGTATGTATGATCTGGAGACAGTATCTGAAGGAGAATCCAGGCCCACAATTAAGCACCAAAAGTGGTACAAAAAGAACTGTATGACCCCTAGGCTCATTCAGAATGAAATCTATGCTTAGAATTGGGGCTGCAAACATGTTTCTCCCTTTAAAAAAGTGACTATTATTAATGGGTTGACATTTTTACTATATAAACCAAATTGCTCTACCAACATCTTGGTAGAGGTATTGTTGGCTAACGGGTGGTATTTCTGAAGTTAGTTTTAGCAATATCTAAGCTGATGCAAAGTGTTTTTATTTAGTATATTCTCCCCCCAAAAGTTGAACTTACCGAAGTAGCAAACTTCTTGAAAAATAGTTTCAGTGAGAAGCTATCTCACTGGAAGAAAAGTTAATGGAAAACTATTTGACTCTCTAGTAATCCCTAGTGTAAATCACTATTCCTTGGGAAAATGGAGTATAATGCAAGCTACATGAAAATCCTGAATTTTGTATCTTAGTTCACAGTGCCTGTACCTAGTAGGTACTTGACAATTTGCTGAATGAATTAATGAATGGGGGTAGGAATCTCAAAGAATAACAAAGTTTGCCAAATATAGTTAAAGGCCCTCGCTGGGTAGCTCATTGGTTTAGAGCTTTGTCCGGATATGCAAAGGTTGTGGTTTGATATCTGGTCAGGGCACAAAGAAGAATCAACGAATGACTGTATAACTATGTGGAACAACAAGTCAACATTTCTCTCTCTCACTCTCTCTCCCTTCCTCTTTCTCTAAAATCAATCAATCAATTTTTAAAAATCAAATATAGTTAAGAAAATAAGGGAAAAGAATAACCAGGACCCAGGAATTTAAGTAATTCCCAACATCCCTTGCTGCCAATTGTAGACTATTAGTGTATGGTTGGGGCCAGGTGTTGAGTGACTTGCTGAAGGTCACACACCAAGTTAATAATAAAGCTAGAATAAAAATCCAGGCTCCCTGAATCCTAATATAATCTTCACCATACTGTTAGTGCATAAACCAGTATAAATGAAAGGGCCAAGAAGGTTATTTATTTAGTTTATCTAATGTCAAATCATGATATTTATAAAGCAAAGTTTTTGTAAGTTGTAGCAATTGCACTGATCTTTGTGAGTTTCTGACACCCCTGATGGCCACTCTTTTCATGTGTTTAATGAGAAAAGAAACAGGCCATTGATTCTCCTCCTCTCCTTCCAGATAAATATGGTGAAATCCTCTGTGTATGGCTGAATTAAGGAACAGGCTCACTAGGCAGTAGCTAGGCCATAGGGCTGCCAAAGTATTGGAAACACTTAGCAGGATGGAGAAAGCTGTAGTTATCATAACTCAGAGAGAGGATGGTTTATGTTGGAAGGAATGGTTTGATAACTTGTTCAACACCCCCACCTCACCCTTCTCACTAAAGAGCAAAGTTTAGTCACAATGAATGGTGTTAAAGTACCTCTCATTCTAAGGATACGAAACTTGGTAACTTCTGAATGGTGATTTCAGCAAGTGGGTGGATTTGGAGCCAAAGCTGAATGACTTTGGACAGTAAAGGAGAAATTAAGCACAGCCACCAGGGAGCCTCCTTCTGCCCTCCTTCGTTGCCCATTCTTCTAAATTGGGCTGTAATTTTAGAAGTAATTTTTAAAGGATTACTCTTTAAAGGGGAATCAAATTATTAATTTTTCCAGGTTTCCTTGGACTGGCCCTGCCATCAAAGGGAAGTCTGACCAAACCAAGTGTGAATGCTTGAGTTTGGTCCAGTCCTGAAGCAGAGAAGGAATGGATTATGACTTAAGGTTATTTATAGTTGAAGATTTTAGGCCAACTGATGGAAAGCTCTATCAAAAACTTCTAATAGCTCTCATAAAATATATCAAAAGAAAGAAAAGAAAAAAACGGAACCCATCTTTTTAGCCAAGATTTTGGCTACAATGTTTGCTAATAGTTAAGTTCAGCTCTATATAATTCTTATAACAAAGAATTAACTGCTTAGCCCTAGAACAAAAGAACCCAGATATAGTGCTACCATTTAATTAGCCCTGTGATCTATCTAGCACATGTTATTTGACCCCTCTGAGACTCGCTTTCCTCATCTGTATAATGGGCATGACAAACCTAATTGTACATTTAAATGAGATAGTGCTTTTATAAATACTGTTAGAGTGCCTGGCACATAAGTACTCAATAAATATTACTGAATTAATTAATAACTGATGAATTAACAAATATTAATGAATATTACTAAGTAATCATCTATAAAGCTTTATATGAAACCTTTATGACAGTGATAAGACATGATGAACAGAGATCTTTTTGGACTCGAGAGCCGTGTATATGTGTACAATTTACAGTCAATACATAAATTTATTCACAAAAATATACTCATTTTTTTCCAAGAAAAGAACACAGAAAGAGTTAATGAAAACATTTTCAAAGATTCTTAATGTAATCATGAATCCATATACAAATTCATATATGGAATACAAATGTTATATACAACACAAATCATGTACAAACCCATATTGAATTTGCAAACTGAAATCTCACAAAATCCCACTGGGTATCTCTTTTGAAGAGTAAAACCTTTAATTAAAAATTAAACTTTTCATGGACCCCCCCTGACATCTTCAATTCCTTGGAAACACATAAAGATATGCTTATATAATGCCAAACTTATATATACACATACACACAGGCACACAAGTATGTATAATTCCACATTGCATTGATATATTAAATTTGGGGAGAACATTATTTTAAATGGTATGATAAATTATGTGTAGCAGTAATTGTGTTTAGACTGCTTAGAAATACAGAAGCAAAAAGAACAGGTAGGAAATAACCAGATTAATCCAGTTGACTGACATATCTATCAGGAAAACAAACAACAAGTATTGCAATAAGAAGTGGCTATCTCTATGATTCAAACCAACACTATTCTCTGATCAGCTACCCAGTGCATTTGTTTTAGCAGTTGCTGGAAAAAGGGCTATGCATGGTGAACTAGAAAGCATCCTGGACTTGCAAAACTAGCCATGTGACCTTAGTTAAGAGAGTCAAGTTACTTTTTTCTAGTCTCAGTTTCCTCATCTGTAAAATGGCTATAAAAATTCCACCCTGACTATTTTATGAAGATGATTTGATCAATTCCCTCATTTCCCCCATGAGAAAACTGAGTAGTAAAGTGACTCTCTTAAGGTCACATAGCTAATCAGTGACACAATCACAACTAGAAATAAGTCTTTTGAAGAGTTGGACTTTCTACAGTAACAAAGCTGCCATTGAAGCATTAGATAGGAAAGTGCTTTGAAAAATGTAACATAAGGGTTTTGTTCAGTAGAAGTACTATGGAGTGTATCTACTTAAACTATAATCAAGATCATCGTGTGGCAATAAGAAATGCCTTTTGAGACTGTACCTTACATTCAGCAAAAGCCATCTTTCTTTTAAAATCAAATAGAATCTGCTTCATTTCTCAAGGAAGACACAAGAAGTAAACAATTAACTGAATTAATTCAGACACTAAAGTGGATTTTCAGGGACTTGACTTGCCCAAGCTAGTTTTCTACAAAGTCTAAATTAATCAGATAATTGCTAATTCTTCCTTTTGTGTTGTGCTGCGTAGAGTCTGCATTTGTTGACATGGACCTAGTAACAAGAATAAACAGTCATTTAAAAAATTTTTAAATCCCATATCTGAACTAAATGATCAAGTTCCTAAGCACACTATTTCTTTAGGCATTTTCTCCAATCATTACTTTAAAAGCTTAATTTTCTTTATCTGAATGTGAACATTAATACTGCTTTTGTGATATTAAGAGAACTTTTTAGGCAAACAAACAAACAAAAAAATCAACCTAAACTGATAATCCAGGATATTGTGAACATGCTTTGTTATACTGTCAGCAAAACAAAAACTTAAATGCCTCTCCTGGCATGACTATAAACAACATTTAGTCTTCTAGATTCAATTCTTACTGACACATTGAAAAAATATACTCAGCTTAGTATGGTTTAAAATAATCTTCACTTAATAGCTATCAATATTTAAAATTAAGCAAACAATGCTAATTACCTTCCTAATATCAGGGGGAAAGTTTAGAAAGTAATTTAATTAATTGGTTCTGAAAAATTAATTACATATGTAATGAGCCTCATTAGACCTTTTCTGTCCTAGCCAGGTAGCTCAGTTTGTTAGAGCATCCCAATATGCCAAGGTTGCAGGTTCCATCCCTGGTCAGGACACATATAATAGTCAACCAATGCATAAGTGCATAAAATAAGTTGAACAACAAAAATCTATGTTTCTTTCTATCTCTCTTTCCCTCTCTCTCCCTTCCTTCTTCTCTCTCTCTAAAATCAATAAATAAATAAAAAAGAAAGAAGAGACCTTTCCTGTTTCATCAGAATTTCAGACCAGAGGATGACTGGTTTTTTCACTTATAATTTCTTTGTGGTTCATAGAGCATAAAATAGACTGTTGGTTGTGATGATCATTAAAAATTTTACCCAAATAAATTTAGGACTACAACATTAAAATAAACTGACCTGAACGTGGAACTCTTACTTTTTTACTGTATTAAGTTCTTGCATCCCAATGTAAAGATTTTATGGGGGGGGGGGGCGGTGGTTACTGAACTGACAAAAAACAAAAGACAAAAACAAACCCACAACAGTTTAACTTTCAAATTTAGCACACCAATATATTTTGGTTTTGCCATGTTGAGTATGAACTAAAGTGAAAATGTAACTAAGAACTTTATGTCACACAATAACTGTTGATTACTCAGTTTTCATAAACAGTTGACCAATTGTAATTTACAACAGCTGTCAATATACACTTAAAGTAAATGTTAATTTAGGAATATCAAACTTGTAAATGTTTGTGTAAATAAGGCTTGTGCTGTTTTCAAAGGTTACGGAATAGCACTAGAGGATTTTAAAACCAAACTTAGCCCCACTTTACCCTCACTGTTTTAAAATTCTTTAGTGTTACACATAAAAAGCTGTAATCATACTTGAATGCATTTTCAGTGATTCCTTTGAGGATACAAACTGCATAGAGAAATGTATCTAATAGGTTTACATCTTGGAGGTGAGAGAATAAATAAACTACAAAAGCAATATTGCAAGAGATGCGTTGTGCTCTTTTATATAAGAAAACATTGGCATCAAGTAAAGTCCCACCGCCTGTTTACTAAAAAAAGTAACCTGTAAATACCTAGAGCAATTATAGCTCACAGACCTCAGGCTCTGGAGCATGGGTTGTATGCTAAAGTTAGCTCTCTTCTTTTTTTGTCTTGTTTGAACAACTCATTTCCAAGTAAAATTTGCATGACCGATTGCAAACCCTTTTGTACAAGCTAACATGGCAGTATCTCATATTTACTCTGATACAGATATAGAGCATAATGTAGTAGTCAAATACAGAAATGCTTGTTTTTAATTGAGTAAAACCATCTTTTTTTTTAGAACACACAGGAAAAGTGAAGTGAAAGCTACAACAAAACATAAAATGCTGTACCTGCAACGTGCTGAACTCTTTCCAGTACTCACCCTTCCGGCAACTTAGTTTCTCCTTGGCAGCACTGCTGTGCCAAATGCTTCTACCTTCCCAAAGCACAAGCCCAGACGAAACTTCAAATCCAGGAAAATAAAATTAACCATGCAGATCAAAGGCTGGGGAGCAGGGAGATGAAATGCCCGTAATCTGATCTGTGATCAGTTGCAGAACATCAAAGGCAGAGCTAAATTTATATATAAGCAGGGATATCAAGAAAGTTCACTTTCAGCAGGTAGTCACCCTCCCGCCTCTTAGTCCAAAAATTCTTTTGTTTAACATGGATCACGTTGTTTTCCTCCCCCCACCCCTCCCCCCTTTTTTCAAGGAGGCAATACCGGTGGTTCTCCCAAGCTTGGGCTGAGTGGCTGGATCCCTACCGTAGCCTTGTCGGTTCCCAAGCTGTGTTGTGGATTGTGTGCTGAAAGCTGCCTAGTGCCAGCGGGTTCTGCTTTATCCCTTTCATCTCGCTGAACTGCAGATCCCATGACATCATTCAGCGCCCTGGGACTGGTAGGAGAGCTATAATTCAGCCTGTGGGGGAGTACAGCTCAAGAGAAGCCAGTTCGCCTGATTTCTAATCACGTTAGACTATTGTGCCTCGAGCAGGACAATTTCTGTTATCTGCTTCCCAGTTGGAAAGGTCAGCAATTGCTGTTGGACGATTCCAGTATAAGATCCCTAATCCATCCAGGTTCCAAATGGCAGCATTTAATTGACATAAATATCACTTTTTTTTTTTTTAACAGAGACTCTCAAGTATTCAGAATAAATATCACTCTAAGACCATTCCAGAAAAAAACAACCCAGGGACACTGCCAGTTGGGAAGGATGACTTTTTTTAAATGTTATTTTTGTTTTCAGTGTGACAAGTCTTTAAGGATTTTAAGTAAACTGTCTTTTCCTTGAAACTTAAATTATTGGAATTGACTGCCAATTAAACAGTGGTGTTTTAATTAAAGTAATTAATGGACAGATAACCAACAACAGGTGACTGATATCTGCCACTTTCTCATTTAAGCCTTTGGGCAGAGATTTAATCTTAGTCTAGGTCTTAGTTTGAGATTCTGAAAATTAGATTTTAAAACATGTAGTTCTTAGATAGGTAAATGTCATTAACACCTGTGAGCATCTTAAAGTTTACAAAAGAAAAGAATTACGTACAGGAAAGCACTAGTCCTGTGCTTACTCCAAAACTATGTTCCTTGCTTTTTAGGGCTATTTCTTTTAACTCCGTAGTTTGAACTCTTAACTCACTAAAAATCACCACAGTAGTCTAATTCTCTAAAATTTAAAATTTAACCTATTATATACGTTACTTAGAATTTTTTACTATTGTTTCTTAACAATGGCAGATTCAATAAAATAAAATTATTTTTAGTATTTACCAAAATAGAAGATAATAAGAAATTTCATCTTCATTACAATCCAGGATACAGTGCATTTCTGAATTCCAGACCATTCTGTCACAGATTGAAGGAAAATTTTCTGGTTTATAATGGAAACTTGCCAACTTTTAGAAGGTCAGTTAAAAAAATTTTTTTTTCAAAACAGAAGACAGTAGAATTTAATCTTTTTTATATAACCCCCCTCTCTAATTGGTCTTGTCTAATTTTTTCTGATGTGATATTTGAAAATGTAGTTTATGATGTGTTATTTCCAGACTTCTATGATTTTTGAACAAATTTTAATAGCAAAATATTTGCTTCGAACAGTTATTGAGTTTACTATACCATTTAAATAGTCATGTTTACTTTTCAACATTTATTTTATAATTTTTCTACCTCATACATCATTTCTCAAAGATGGTCAGAGCCCAGATAGTACTTGAAATGCAGATGTGGCTCTCCATGACTTCCTGAAAGTAGAGCAAGAAAGCTCTTGTGATACCTGGCTTACATATAACATTTTTTAGGCTTCTTTGAATACAAAGAAAATATTTAAAAGGACAAAATATTTCCAAGTGGGCATTTGCCCATTTCTTTTCTGAGGTAGCTCAGCATGAAATCCATATGCCATCAAACAGCACCCAGGAATAAAGTTTCCTGATACACAGAAATATTAAATCATAGCAACTAGATGCTGGAATATACTTTGGATAAGCAAGTAAATCCTAATGTCTTGATAGAGCTCAATACCAATATAAATAGGTGAGGGGCTGAATTAGGATTCTTATAGTTTCCCTAGAAGCTTACAGGAGGCATTTGGAAACAGGGACTTAAATGAGAACCAGTCAAATGATCCTCAGTTTATACAAATCTCACCAAGGAAGATTTATAGTTCAAAATATGTCTACCAATGCAATATTATCTCCAATGGAAGAGTTTATTCACCAAGTCACTGAAAACTATTATGAATTGATTTTTCTGTGGCCAAGCACCCACCATGTGTGAGATGAAAAGGGACTGAGGTGAGGGCCCATCTGTTGCCAAGAGCAGAGTGTGGCTAAAGGCCAGCTATAGTGAGCAATGACCTCCCAACCTGAGCTCATTAGTGCTGTGCCCCATTCCACTAAGCTCCCTTCACTGTGGACATGTGCCTTGGACCATTGTTATTGCTGAACAGCACCATGAAGGGGAGCTAATGCAAACTTTCCTCTTTGCCCTCCAAGCAGCTTAGATTAGTAAAATTAAATCTGAAGGTATGGTGATAAGAAATATGCCACTACACTCTACATAGCTATTAGTTTTAACAACACAAAGTTACAGTATTTTATTGATGATTTCTAGTGCCATGGCATAGTATACTTGGCTTTTTAAACTCCTTCCACCAAGTTGCATTTCAGCCACCTAGTGTGTAATGGGTCCGAAGCAGCAATCTGATCTGAGGAGCTCAAGGCTGCATGTTATTGCACTTAAGACTGAAGAAACATCACTTGTTCATATCAAAGAACAGAGGGGGCTTACTGAGATTCTTATGTACCTCCCAATTGCCACTGAGTGCTGCTTTCTTTACAGCACCTGAAATATGCTTCCTTGAGAGACAAATCACATAAACTCCTATAATTATGAGCTATGGATTCAGGTAATTCATAATATTTTTTTTCCATTAAGCGTCGAAGTTCTTGGAGTTACCTAGACCTCTTTTGTAGTATCATCTTTTTTTAAAGTTTCTGTTCAGAGAATACATCCTTGATTCTGTCAGATAAGTACAACTTTATACGTAAGTTGGGAGGAATAATTTTGGAATTTATTTCATTTACACATTTTTGTGTGTGTGTGAATTAGCTCACTGTTAAGAAAGGAGCAGGGACACTGGAGTCAGAAAGGCCTGGGTTTAAATCTCTCATTATCTGCAACATAGTAACAACTTGGGAAATTGGAGAGGGCTACTTAATCTCATTGAGCTTCATTTTCCTAAACCATAAGCAGGAAATAACACTACTTTATCAATGTTGTTGAGACAACAAATGCATATGGAGAGCTTCAAGCTATCCCTGGGTATTTATTCAAAGAAAATGAAATCACTCTATCTTGAAGAGATATCTGCACCCCCATGTTCACTGCAGCATTATTCACAATAGCCAAGATATAGAAACAACCTAAGTGTCCATAGATGGATGAGTGGATAAAGAAAATGTGATATATATAAAATGGAATATTTTTCAGCCTTTAAAAAGAAGGAAATCCTGACTTTAGCAGCAAAATGTGTGAACCTGGAGGACATATGCTACGTGAAATAAAGCAGACACAGAATGACAGAGTGCATGATCTCATTTATATGTGGAATCTAAAACAAACAAACAAACAAAGCAAAGCAAAATAAAAAATCTCTCTGAACTCACAGTAACAGAGAGCAGAGTGGTAGTTACTAGATGCTACAGGGGAAAAAAATGAGATAAAAGAGGTAAGAAAGAAAACCTGGTGGTCACCAGGGGCTTAGGAGATGGGGTCATGGAGAGCTGTTGATTAATGGGTACAGATTTTCAGTCTAGCAAGATAAGAAGAGATCTGGAGATCAATGGTGGTAATGGCTGTACAACAATCTGAATATACTAATATTACTAAACTGTACACTTAAAATGGTTCAGATAGTAAATTTTGTGTTATGTGTATTTTACCACAATAAAAAATTGAAGGAAAAAAAAAGCATCAAGCAGAATAAACCCTTAAAAGAAAAGCTAAGTTTCCTTTTTTCCTCTCTGTGAAACTAAAGAACAATAGTGAACACCAGTACTAGCTGGGAGATCAAACTCAAATTTGAGTTGGGATCGTTTCCCAAAGAGGAAGGGTGGGCTATCACATAGTTCCTGGGTCTTGGTTAATCTGAAGCCAGGGTAACCCAGATGCGTTTCAGAGTCCTGGGACTCTTCTTACATGATCTGGGACCACCATATACATGATCATAAAAAGAAAATGGTTCAGGCCTATTATGTGTTGAATTGTATCCACCCAAATTCATACAAATTCATATGTTAAAGTCCTAACCCCTAGTACCTAAGAATGTGACATTATTTGGAGATGGGGTATTTATAGAGATAACTGGGTTAAAATGAAGTCATTAGGGTGAGCCCTAATCCAATATGACCGGTGTTCCTATAGAAGGGAAATTTGGACACAGACACAGAGGGAAGATGATGGGAAGAGACACAGGGAGAAAATGGCCATCTACAAGCCAAAGAGAGAGGGCTGGCACACCTGCTTACTCTGAGCTCTCCGAAGGAACCAACCTGGCCAACACCTTGAGTTCAGGCTTCTAATCTCCAGAACTGTGAGAAAATCATGTTCTGTTGTTTAAGTCACCCAGTCTGTAGGACTTTGTGATGGTAGCAGTAGTAAACTAATATAGAACCTTTATCCAGCATTTCAGAAGGCTTACATTCTCCTCAGTATGCCCTATAACCTGCTTCCTAAAAACCCTCTCAGCTGCTGCTGATACCACCTGCACTGGGAGTACCTCCTTCATGGGCAGAAGGTTCCTTCCTTCTCCCAAAGTGCCAGTTCAGGGATACTGTTGAGTGAAGCGGAGTATCACTGAAAGTTATTAAAGAGAGGGATTAAGCACAAGTTTTGGCTATTATAAATAAAGCAGCTATGAACACTTGTGTTCAAGTCTTTGAGTGGGTATGTATTTTCATTTCTTTTAGGTAAATACCTAGAAGTAGAATTCTGGTTTATATGGTATATGTTTAACTATATAAACTTTCAAATTATTTTCCAAAGTGGTTGTATCATTTTACATTCCTGTCAATAGTGTATAAGATTTCCATTTGCTCTACAGCCTTGACTTGGTATTGTCAATCATTACAATATTAGCCATTCAAATGGAGTTTAGTAGTACCTCATGATGGTTTTAAATTTTTTTATACACATAGATTTTATTTTTGAGAATAGTTTTACAGAAAAATTGAGCAGCTGGTAGATATATTTCCCTTACCCCTGGTACCCCATACACAATTCACCTTATTAGCATCTTGTATTAGTGTGGTATATTTGTAATAATTAATGAACCAATAGTAATATATTATTATTAATTGAAGTCATTAGTTTACACTAAAGTTCGCTCTTTGTGTTGTACGGTTCTATAGATATTGACAAATGCATAATGTCATATATCATCCACTGGATTTTGATCGAGATTGCCTTGAACCTGTAGATCACATTGCGAAAAACTGACATCTTAGCAATAGTGAATCTTTCTGTCCAAGGACATGGAATAGCTCTCCATTTATTTCGGGGATGGGGAACATCTGGCAGCAGGCCATTTACAGCCAGCAAAATCATTTGGTCTGGGCCTGCAAAGGCAACTGCAGGCAGGACTCAAAATTCAATAAATCTAGGAGCTTTCTTCATAACTAATTTGTTTTTATTAAATTTATTGGGGTGACAATGGTCAATATGAGCATATAAGTTTCAGTGTGGGTTTCTATGTTACAAGATCTGTATATTGCTCTGTGTGCCCACCACTCAAAGTCATATATTCTCCTGTCACCATATATTAAGACCTCCTGTTCCCCCACCCCCTTCCCTCTGGCAACCACCACACCACTGTTTGTGTCCATGAATTTCAGTTTTATATCCCATGTATGAGTGAAATCATATGGTTCTTAGCTTATTCTGACTGACTTATTTCACTTAGCATAATATTCTCAAGGTCCATCCATGTTGTTGCAAATGGCAGTATTTCATCCTTTCTCACGGCTGAGTAGTATTCCATTGTGTACATGCACCACAGCTTCTTTATCTGGTTCTCTATTGCAGGACACTTTGGCTGTTTCCATGTCTTGGCCACTGTGAATAATGCTGCAGTGAACATAGGGGTGCATATATCTTTGCGAATACATGTTTTCGAGTTTTTGGGGTATATACCCAGGAGAGGGATTGCTGGGTCGTATGGTAGTTCTTAATTTTTTGAGGAATAGCCAGACTGCTTTCCATAGTGGTTGAACCAGTCTACATTCCCACCAGCACTGAATGAGGGTTCCCTTTTCTCCATAACCTCTCCAACAGTTGTTATTGCCTGTCTTGTTGATAACAGCCACTCTAACAGGTGTGAGGTGATGTTTCATTGTAGTTTTGATTTGCATTTCCCTAATTGCTAGCGAGGTCGAACATCTTTTCATACATCTATTGGCTGTTCGTATGTCTTGGGAGAGGTGTCTGATCGGGTTCTTTGCCCACTTTTTGACTGGATTGTTTATTTGTTTGGTGTTGAGTTTTATGAGTTCTTTATATATTTTGGAAATTAAACCTTTGTTGGAACTACTGTTTGCAAATATCTCCCATCTGGTTGGCTGCCTCTTTGTTTTGTTGTCAGTTTCTTTTGCTGTGCAGAAGCCTTTTAGCTTGATATAGTCCCATTCATTTATTTTTGCCTTTACTTCCCTTGCCTTTGGGGTCAAGTCATAAAATGTTCTCTACGACCAAGGTCCATAAGTCTGGTACCTTTGTTTTCTTCTACGTAACATTGTTTCAGGTCTCATGCTTAAGTCTTTCATCCATTTTGAGTTCATTTCTGTACATGGGAAAAAGCTATAATCAGTTTCATTCTTTTGCATGTGGCTTTCCAGTTTTCTCAGCACCATTTATTGAAGAGACTGTCTTTACTCTGTTGTGGGTTTCTTGCTCCTTTTTTGAAAATTATCTGCCCATATAGATGTGGTTTTATGTCTGGGCTCTCACTCCTGTTCCACTGATCTGTATGTCTGTTTCTGTGCCAATATCATACTATTTTGATTATCATAGCTCTGTAGTACAATTTGAAGTCAGGTAGTGTGATACCTCCAGCTTTGTTCTTTTTTCTCTGGATTGCTTTGGCTATTTGGGGTCATTTGTGGTTCCACACAAATCTGATTTCTCATCCTATTCTTTAAAAAATGACATCGGTGTCTTGATGGGGATTGCATTAAATCTGTATATTGCTTTGAGTAATATGGGATTTTTACTTTGTTGATTCTTCTAATCCATGAACACAGGATATTATTCCATTTTGTTGTGTCATTTTCAATCTCTTTTAATAATGCTTTGTAGTTTTCAGTATATAGGTCTTTCATGTTCTTTGTTAAGTTCATTCCTGGGTATTTTATTCTTTTGTTTGCAATTGCAAAATGAACTGTTTTTTGTTTTTTCCCCCATTCCTTTTTCTGAAGTTTTTTTGGTAGTATACAGGAAGGCAATGGATTTTTGTACATTGATTTTGTATCTTGCAACTTTACTGTATTTGTTTGTTGTTTCTAATCATTTTTAAATGGAATCTTCAGGATTTTCAATATACAGAATCATGTTGTCCACAAAAAGTGACAGTTTTACTTCTTCCTTCCCTATTTGGATGCTGTTTATTGCTTTCTCTTGCCTTATTGCTCTGGCTAGGACTTCCAGAACTATGTTGAATAAGAGTGGTGAGAGTGGACATCTTTGTCTTGTTCCTGATCTTAGCGGAAAAGCTTTCAGTTTTTCACCATTGACTATGATATTATCTGAGGGTTTATCATATATGGCCTTTATTATGTTATGATACTTTCCTTTTCTTCCTATTTTATTCAGTGTTTTAACCACAAATGGGTATTGTATCTTATCAAATGCTTTTTCTGCACCATATGTGGTTCAAGAAAGAATTTCACCATTTCCAAGTAGTTAATACTTATTTGAATACTCTATATTAAAAACACATGTTTAAGTACTGTAAATTATATTATTTCCTTTTTTTTTTAATTGTGATCATCTTTGTGACGTTAAAAATATACTATTGTACCATGGTCCAATTAAAAGATTGTGTATTTTTTATTATCAGAACAATAAAGTTGATTTCAGTGATATTAATACTTAATTTTTAAAGTCTTACATTTATTCTACATTGAGTGCTATAGCACTTTTAACTTCAATTTTTAAAAGTCACTCATGTAAAATTGTGATTTAGAATAATTCATCCATAATTAAAGACAAAAGAGTGATTATTTATTTATTTATTTATTAAATTATTATTTATTGTTGAAAGTATTACAGATGTCCCCTTTCATTCCCCTTAACCTATTCCACCCTGAACCTAACCCCACATCCCAGGCCTTCACCACACTTTTGTCTGTGTCCATAGGTCCTGCATATATACATATAAGTTCTTTGGTTAATTGCTCCTCCTCCCCTTCCACCCACTTTTGCTCTAGAATTTTTCAGTCTGTTCTAGGTTTCTATGTCTCTGAATCTATTTGGTTCATCAGTTTATTTGTTCATGAGATTCCACATATGAGTGAGATCATGTGATATTTATCTTTCTCTGACTGGCTTATTTTGCTTAGCATAATACTCTCCAGGTATCTCCATGCTATCTCAAAGGGTAAAGGTCCTTATTTTTTACAGCTGCATAGTATTCCATTGTATAAATGTACCACTGTCTTTTTAATCCACTCATCTACTGATGAACACTAGGGCTGATTCCAGGTCTTAGCTATTGTAACTTGTACTGCTATGAACATAGGGGTGCATAAATTCTGACTGGTGTTTCGGGTTTCTTAGAAAGTATTTCTAGAAGTGGGATCACTGGGTTAAATGGCAGGTCAATTTTTATTTTTTTGAGGAAACTCCATACTGTTTTCCATAGTGGCTGCACCATTCTGCATTCCCACCAGCAGTGTACTAGGGTTCCCTTTTCCCCGCAACCCACTAGCACTTGTCATTTGTTGATTTATTGATGGTAGACATTCTGACATGTGTGATGTGATACCACATTGTCAATTTAATTTGCATCTCTCTGATGATTAGTGACTTTGAGCATTTTTTCATATGTCTCTTGACCATCTATCTGTATGCCCACTTTGGAGAAGTGTCCTTTGCCCATTTTTAAAATGTCTTCCTTTTGTTAAGTTGTATGAGTTCCTTATATATGTTAGATACTAACCCCTTATCAGATTTATCACTGGCAAATATGTTCTCCCATACAGTGGGCTAGCTTTTCATTTTGATGTTGGTTTCTTTTGCTGTACAGAAGCTTTTTATTTTAATGTAGTCCCATTTGTTTATTTTCTCCTTTGTTTCTCTGGCCCTAGGAGATGTATTAGCAAACGTATTGTTGTGAGAGATGTCTGAAACTTTGCTGCCTATGGTTTCTTCTAGGATTTTTATGGTTTCATGACTTAAATTTAGTCTTTTATCCATTTTGAGTTTTTGTGTATGGTATAAGTTGGTAGTCTAGTTTTATTTTTTTTGCATTTATCTGTCCAATTTCCCCAGCACCATTTATTGAAGAGACTGCCTTTACTCCATTGTATGGTCTTGCCTCCTTTGTCAAATATTAATTGAGCGTAATGGCTTGGGTCAATTTATGGGTTCTCTGTTCCATTGATCTATATGCCTGCCCTTGTGCCAGAACCAGACTATTTTGATTACAGTGACTTTGTAGTACAACTTGATATTTGGTATTGTAATACCTCCAACTTTGATTTTCTGTCTCAAGATTGCTGCTGCTATTTGGGTTCTTACTTGGTTCAATATAAATTTTTGGAATATTTGCTTTAGATTTGTGAAATATGCTGTTGGCATTTTAATAGGAATTGCATTGAATTTATAGATTGCTTTGTGTAGTATGGAAATTCTTATGATGTTAATTCCACCAATCTATGAACATGGTATATTCTTCCAGTTGTTTATATTGTCCTCGAACTCTTTTTTCAACATCTTGTAGTTTTTCAGGTATAGATCTTTTACCTCCTTGGTTAAGTTTATTCCCAAGTATCTTAATTTTTTGTTGCAATGATAAATGAGATTGATTTTTTAGTTTCCTTTCCGTGAGTTCACTATTGGTGCATAAAAATGCCATCCATTTCTGAGTGATAATTTTGTATCCTGCTACATTGCTGAATTCATTTATTAAATCTAGTAATTTTGGGTGGAGTCTTTAGGATTTTCTATGTGCAGTATCATGTCATTTTCAAATAATGACAGTTTTATTTCCTCTTTTCCAATTTGAATGTCTTTTATTGTTTCTTCTTGTCTGATCACTTTGGCAAGGACTTCCAGTAGTATGTTGAATAAGAGTGGTGAAAGTGGACATCCCTGTCTTGTTCCTGTTCTTAGGGGAAATGGTTTTAGGTTTTAGTTTTTACCCATTGAGTATGATGTTGGCTGTAGGTTTGTGATATATGGCCTGTATTATGTTGAGGTATGATCCCTCTATTCCCACTTTGCTGAGAGTTTTTATCAAAAATCGGTGTTGGATTTTGTCGAATGCTTTTTCTGCATCTATTGATATGATCATATGTTTTTTGTCTTTCAATTTGTTTATGTGATGTATCACATTTATTGATTTGGCAATATTGTACCAGCCTTGCACCCCACTTGGTCATGGTGTATGATGTTTTAATATATTGCTGGATCGGATTTGTTAATATTTTGTTGAGTATTTTGTCATCTATGTTCATCAGGGATATTGGCCTGTAATTCTCCTTCTATGTAGTGTCTTTATCTGGTTTTGGAATTAGGCTAATGCTGGCCTTGGGAAAAGAGCTTGGAAGTGTTCTTTCCACTTGGAATTTTTGAAATAGTTTAAGGAGGATAGGTGTTAGTTCTTTGAATGTTTGGTAAAACTCCCTTGTGAACCCATTTGAGCCAGGGCTTTTGTTTGCTCAGAGTTTTTTGATTACTGCTTCAGTTTCATCAGTGGTTACAGGCCTATTCAGGTTTTCAGATTCTTCCTGATTCAGTTTGGAAATTTTGAATTTTTCTAGGATTTTGTCCATTTCATTCACATTTTCCAGCTTGTTGGCATATAGTTGTTCATTGTATTTTCTTATAATCCTTTGTATTTCTGTGATGTCAGTTGTTACTACACCTCTTTTGTTTCTGATTTAATTTTTTTGGTTCCTCTCTCTTTGTTTCTTGAAGAGTCTGGCTAACAGTTCATCAATCTGGTTTGTCTTTTCAAAGAATCAGTTCTTGGTTTCATTGATCTTTTATATATATATTTCTTCAGTCTCTATGTCATTTATTTCCCCTCTGATCTTTATTATTTCCTTCCTTCTGCTTACTCTGGGCTTTTCTTATTGTTCTCTTTCTAAGTCTTTATGTTGTAGGGTAGATAGTTTATTAAATTTTTTTCTTGTTTTTTTGAAATAGGCTTGTAATGCTATGAACCTCCCTCTCAGGATTGCTTTCACTGTGTCCCATAGATTTTTGGTTGTTGTGTGTTCATTTTCATTTGTTTACAGGAAGTTTTTTATTTCTCCCTTGATCCCGTTGGTAACCCATTCATTGTTTAATAACATGCTATTTAGCCTCCATGTGTTTGAATGTTTTTTAGTGTTTTTACTGTAGTTGATTTCTAATTTTATGCCACTGTGATCTGAGAAGATGCTTGATATGGTTCCAATCTTCTTGAACTTGTAGAGACTTGTTTTGTGTCCTAACATGTGGCCTGTCTTTGAGAATGTCCCATGTGCACTTAGAAGAATGTGTATTCTGCAGCTTTGGGGTGGAATGTTCTGAAATACCAATTAAATCAATCTGATCAAGTGTGTCATTTAGGGTCACTGTTTCCTTGTTGATTTTCTATTTGGAAGGCCTACCCCCTGAAGTGAGTCAGGTGTTGAAGTCCCCTACTATGTATGTATTGCTGTCAATCTCCCCCTTAAAGTCCTTTAGAAGGTTTTTTATATATTTAGGTGCTCCTGATTGGGTGCATATATGTTTACCAGGGTTATATCCTCTTGCTGGATTGATCCCTTTAATATTATGTAGTGACCTTTATGGTCTCTTGTTATGGCCTTTAATTTTACATCTACTATATCAGTATGAGTATTGCTACCCCAGCTTTTTTTATTTCCTATGCATATGTTCTTATCGATTCAGCTACCCTATGCCTTTTGATTGGAGCGTAATCTATTTACATTATTTTTTAAATTAAATCTTTATTGTTGAAAATATTACTAATGTCACCTTTTTACCCCCACTGATCCTCTCCACCCTGCACCCACCCCACCTCCAGGCCTTCCCCATACCAATGTCTGTGCCCTTGGATGTTGTTTATAAACATATAAGTTCTTTGATTAATCTCTCCTCACCAACTCCCCCATCTCCACCTTACCTCTGAGATCCCTCAGTCTGTTCCAAGCTTCTGTGTCTCTGGAACTATTTTGTTCATCAGTTTATTTTGTTTATTATATTCCAAATATAAGGAGATCATGTGGTACTTGCCTTTCTATGACTGGCTTATTTCACTTAGCATAATACTTTCCAGTTCCCTCCATGCTGTCCCAAAGGATAAGAGATTCTTCTTTTTTACAGCTGCATAGTGTTCCATGGTGTAAATGTTTAACAGCTTTTTTGTCCACTCATCTACTGATGGGCACTTGGGCTGTTTCCAGACCTTAGCTATTATAAATTTCACTGCTATGAACAAAGAAGTGCATTCATTCTTTCTAATTGGTGTTTGGGGTTTCTTAGGATATATTCCTAGAAGTGGGACCACTGGGTAAAATGGCAGTTCAATTTTTAATTTTTTGAGGAAACTCCATACTGCTTTCTATAGTGGCTGCACCAGTCTACACTCCCACCAATAGTGTATTAGGGTTCCCTTTTCTCCATACCCTCACCAGCACTTGTCATTCATTGATTTGTTGATGGTAGCCATACTGACAGGTGTGAAATGATACCTTATTGTGGTTTTAATTTGCATCTCCCTGATGATTAGTGACTTTGAGCATTTTTCATATGTCTCTTTGCCATCTGTATGTCCTCTTTGGAGAAGTGTCTATATAGGTCCTTTGCCCATTTATTAATTGGATTGTTTGTCTTCCTTTTATTAAGTTGCACTAGTTCCCTATATATTTTGGATATTAACCCTTTATCAGATGTGTCATTGGAAAATATGTTCTCCCATACAGTGGGCTCCCTTTTCATTTTGTTGATGGTTTCTTTTGCTGTACAGAAGCTTTTTATTTTGATGCAGTCCCATTTGTTTATTTTCTCCTTTGTTTCTCTTGCCCTAGGAGATGTATCAGCAAACATATTGCTACAAGAGATGTCTGAGATTTTGCTGCCTACGTTTTCTTCTAGGATTTTTATTGTTTCACATCTTACATTTAAGTCTTTTTTCCATTTTGAGTTTACTTTTGTGTATGGTGTAAGTTGGTAGTCTAGTTTCATTTTTTTGCATGTACCTGTCCAGTTTTCCCAACACCATTTATTAAAGAGACTGTCTTTACTCCACTGTATGTTTTTTCCTCCTTTGTCTAATATTAATTGAGTGTAATGGCATGGGTCCATTTCTGGTTCTCTGTTCTGTTCCACTGATCTATATGTCTGTTCTTGTGCCAGTACCAGCCTATTTTGATTACAGTGGCTTTGTAATATAACTTGATATCTGGTATTGTGATTCCTCCAACTTTGTTCTTCTTTCTCAAGATTGCCATGGCTATTTGGGGTCTTTTTTGGGTCCATGTAAATTTTTGAAGTCTGTGAAATATGCTGTTGGTATTTTAATAGGGATTGCTTGAATTTATAGAATGCTTTGGGCACTATGGACATTTTAATTATGTTAATTCTTCCAATCCAAGAACATGGTATATTCTTCCACTTGTTTATATCATCCTCTATCTCTTTTTGCCACGTCCTATAATTTTCCAAGTACAGGTCTTTTACCTTTTTGGTAAATTTATTCCTAAATATCTAAATGTTTTTGTTGTAATCGTAAATAAGATTTTTTTTTTTTAGTTTCTCTTTCTGAGAGTACATTATTGATGTATAAAAATGCCATCAATTTCTGGATGATAATTTTGTATCCTGTTACCTTGCTGAATTCATTTATTAAATCTAGTAGTTTTTTGGTGGAGTGCTTAGGATTTTCTATGTACAATATCATGTCATCTGCAAATAATGACAGTTTTGTTTCCTCCTTTCCAATTTGGATGCCTTTTATGTTTTCTTCTTGTCTAAATGTTGTAGCTGAGACTTCTAGTTCTATGTTGAATAAGAATGGTGATAGTGGACAGCCCTGTCTTGTTCCTGTTCTTAGGGGAAATGGTTTTAGTTTTTGCCCATTGAGTATGATTTTGGCAGTAGGTTTGTCACATATGGCCTTTATTATGTTGAGGTATGCTTCCTCTATTCCCACTTTGTTGAGAGTTATTATCAAAAATGGGTGTTGGATTTTTTTGAATGCTTTTTCTACATCTATTGATATGGTCATGTGACTTTTGTCTTTCAATATTTTTATGTGATGTATCATGTTTATTGATTTGGAAATATTGTACCAGCCTTGCATCCTTGGAATAAATCCCACTTGGTCATGATGTATGGTCTTTTCAATATATTGCTGGATTTTATTTGCTCATATTTTATTGAGTATTTTAGCATCTGTGTTCATCAGGGTTATTGGCCTGTAATTCTCTTTCTTTTTAGTGTCTTTATCTGGTTTTGGAATTAGTCTAATGCTAGCCTCATAAAAAGAGCTTGGAAGTGTTCTTTCCGCTTGGATTTTTTGGAATAGTTTAAGGAGGATAGGTGTTAGTTCTTCTTTAAATGTTTAGTAAAACTCCCCTGTGAAGTCATCTGGGCCACGGCTTCTGTGTACTGGGAGCCCTTTGATTACTGCTTCAACTTCATCAGCAGTTATTGGTTTATTCAGTTTTCTGTCTCTTCCTGATTGAGGTGTAGAAGGATGTATTTTTCTAGAAATTTGTCCTTTTCATCCAGGTTGTCCAGCTTGTTGGCATATAGTTGTTCATAATATTTTCTTAAGCTCCTTTGTATTTCTGTTGGGTCAGTTGTTCACCTTTTCATTCTTAATTTTGTTCATTTGGGTCCTCTCTCTTTCTTTCTTGATGAGTCTGGCTAAAGGTTCATCAATATCGTTTGTCTTTTCAAAGAACCAACTCTTACTTTCATTGAACTTTTGTATTTTTTTTTTTTATTATCTATGTTTATTTCTTCTCTGATCTTTATTATTTCCTTCCTTCTACTTACTGTGGGCTTTTCCTGTTGCTCTCTGTCTAAGTCTTTAAGATGTAGGGTTAGAGAGTCTATTAGAAGTTTTTCTTATTTTTTGAGACAGGCTTATAAAGGCTATGAACATCCCTCTGAGGACTGCTTTCATTGTGTCCCATAGCTTTGGAGTTGTTGTGTGTTCATTTTCATTTGTTTCCAGGAATTTTAAATTTTTTTTCTTGATCTCTTTGGTAACTCATTCATTGTTTAAAAACATGCTCTTTAACCTCCATGTGTTTGAATATTTTTTAGTGTTTTCATTGTAGTTGATTTCTAATTTCATGCTATTGTTGTCCAAGAAGATGCTTGATATGATTTCAATCTTCTTGAACTTGTAGAGACTGGTTTTGTGTCCTAACATGTGGTCTATCTTTGAGAATGTCCATTGTGCACTTGAGAAGAATGTATATTCTGCAGCTTTGGGGTAGAATCTTCTGTAAATATCAATTAAATCCATCTGATCTAGTGTGTCATTTAAGGTCACTGTTGCCTTGTTGATTTTTTGTCCTGAAGACCTATCCAGTGACATCAGTGGGGTGGAAAATCCCCTAGTTTGACTGTTTTGCTGTCGACCTCTCCTTCAAATTCCTCTAGAAGATTTTTTGGTAAATTTAGGTGCTCCTAAATTGGGTACATCTATGTTTATTAGGGTTATATCTCCTTGCTGGATTGATCCCTTTAGTATTATATAATGACCTTTCTTGTCTCTCATTATGGTCTTCATTTTGAAGTCTATTTTGTTCAATATGAGTTTTGCTACCCGAGCTTTTTTTTCATTCCATTTGCATAAATTTTTTTTTTCTCATCCCTTCACTCTCATCTTGTGTGAGTCTTTTGTTCTGAGGTGTGTCTTTTGTAGACAGCATGTATTTGGGTCATGTTTTGTTATCCATTCAGCCACCCTATTTTTTTTTTTTAATTGGGGCATTTGATCCATTTATATTTAAGGTTATTATTGATGGGTACTTATGTATTTCCAGTTTGGTTCTTTATACCTATGTTTTTTTCTCTCTCTCTTCTAATTCGGCAGTTCCTTTAACATCTCCTGCATTGCTGGTTTGGTGGTGATAAGCCCCTTTAGCTTTTTTCTTTATCTGGGAAGCTCTTTATTTCACCATCTATATTGAATGATAATCTTGCTGGAAAGAGTAGTCTTCGTTTCAGATCCTAGTTTTGCATTACCTTGAATACTTCATGCCATTCCCTTCTGGCCTATAGAGTTTCTAATGAGAAGTCTTCTGACAGCCTTATGGGGGCTCCTTTGCAGATAACGGATTGCTTTTTTCTATCTTCCTTTAAGATTCTCTATCTTGAATTCTTGGTACTTTAATTATGTTGTGTCTGAGAGTGGGCCTCTTGGAATTCTTCTTGCTTGGGACTCTCTGTGCCTCCTGAACTTGTGTGACTTTTCTGCCATTATTTCTTCAAATAGGTTCTCTAACCCTTGCTTATTTTGACCTCCTCTGGTTCTCCTATAATGCAAATATTTTTATATTTCTTGTTGTCCCGCAGCTCCCTTAGACTGTCCTGTTTGTTTTTTCCTTTTTGGATCTCTGATTGAGTGACATGTTTTTACCCTGTCTTCTAATTCACTGTTCCAATCCTTAGCTTCCTCTAATCTGCTGTTTATTCCTTCCAATGTATTCTTTATTTCTGCTATGTCATTCTTAATTTCTGACTGGTCATTTTTCATAGTTTCAATATCTTTTTTCATGCTGGTGAGCATCCTTACAAATCAGTATTCTGAACTCTATATCTGAAAGATTGCTTATATCCATTTCACTTAGCTCTTTTTCTGGAGACTTCTCTTGTTCTTTCATTTGGGACTTGTTTTTTTTTGTCTCCCTATTTTGGCTGCCTATTTGCATTTGTTTCTATGTTTTAGGTAGGTCTGCTAGGACTCAGTCTTTTTGGAGAGTCTCTGGTGCCGGCCAAAGTCAAATGCAGTTTGTGACTATCCCTGAGTACCCTGTTTGGAGCTATCAACAACCCTCAGCTTGAGGTCTCCTCTGCTGGGGTTGGGTCCATTTGGACTGTACCAAGATGCACACTAAAGTCTGCTTTTTCAAGGCCTGGGTCCAGAGGCGGATCAGGCAGAGCCTCAAAGCATTCTGAGGTCTGCCTCTGCCTTCAGGCTGATTAATGTGATTCTCTTAATGAGCCTCAGGCTGTAGAAACTCCACAGCATGGGGCAGCTGGTTGTTTTCAGTCTCTTAACAAGCGACAGGCTGTAGAAACTCCTCTGTGTAGGTCAAGAAGCCCTCCAGCAGAGTGCGCCAAATGCCTCTCCCCTCAGGCAAAAGCTGCAAACTGCCTGCCTGAATAAGATGTCCTCCTCAGTATGAGGGAATGACTTGGCACCGAAATTCAGATGCTCACCCTCCAGTTTTACTCTCCAGAGCTCACAGCCCCAGATTCTCCCTACACAGCTCCAGTTCAGTTCGCCCTCCCTCTGCTGGAGCCCCAGGTGAGTGCACACAAAACTTTGTGCATTGGTTCTTTAAGAGTGTGCCTGCAGTTCCAGCTGCCTCTCTCTGGCAGACAGAAACCCAGCCACTTTTCACAGCCAGATGTTATGTGGGCACCTTTCTCAGTTCTGGTGCTCTTGGCTTGGAAGCCCAGCTTGGTTGAGGTTTAGGCCTCAGAGTCCTAGTGGGAACCCCCCACAGCTGAGATATCCCTCTGGACCTTCAACTGCTGCCTGTTGCAGCCCAGCCAATCCTCTCATGCGTCTGCACTTCCTATCAGTCTCTAGGCAGTCTCCACTTTTCCTCCTTGGTTATGAGGGTGGTCTCCAGTGTGTCTTCAGTTGGTTTCCAGGCTGGTTTTTCTATATTTTAGTTGTAATTCCATTTTGGTCCCAGGAGAGTGTCAGTGTGGCTTCCACTAAGTCTGCTGTCATCTTTAATCTCTAAGGTTATTGATAGGTTCTGATCTACTGCCATTTTAATTCTTTATGCCTATGTTTCTCTTTCTCCATTTCTACCTATTGTTACAGCAGTCCTTTATTTCTTTCAATGCTGGTTTGATGCTGATAAACTTTTTTTTTTTTTTTTTGTATTAGAAGCTCTTTATTTCACCATTCATTTTGAATGACAGTCTTGCTGGATAGAGTAGTATTGGTTTCAGATCCTTGCTTTTCATTAATTGAATACTTCATGCCATTCCTTTGGCCTGTATTGTTTCTGATGAGAAATCAACTGACAGCCTTATGGAATGCCTTTGTATGTAACAAATGGCTTTTCTTTTCTTGCCTTTAATATTCTCTCTTTGTCTTACATATTTGACATTGTAATTATGATGTGTCTGAGCATGGGCCTCTTTGCTTTCTTCTTGCTTTGTCACTCCCTGTGCCTCCTGAACTTGTTTGACACTTTTCTTCACTAGGTTAGGGAAGTTTCTGCCATTATTTCTTCAAAAAGGTTCTTTACTCCTTGGTCACTTTCTTCAGCATCTGTGTTACCTATGATGTGGATATTGTTACATTTCTTATTGTCCTACAGCTCCTGTAAGCTGTTCTGTTTTTTAATTATTTTTTCTTTTTGGTTCTCTGATTGAATAATTTTTTTCTACCCTGTCTTCTAATTTACTGATCCAGTCCTCAGCTTCCTCTAATCTGTTGCTTATTCCTTCCAGTGTATTCTTTATATCTGCTATGTCATTTTCATTTCAGCCTGGTCATTTTTCATACTTTGTATATCTTTTTTCATGTTTTTGATCATCCTTAGAATCATTATTTTGAACTCCTTATCTGATAAATTATCTCCATTTTATTTAGCTCTGTTTCTGGAGAATTCCCTTGCTCTTTCATTTGGGTTTGCTTCCTGTTTGGGTTTGTTTCTATGCATTAGGTTGATCTGCTAGGCCTTCCAGTGTTTTTGTATGGTTCTCTAGTACAGGCCAATGTCATATACTGTTTGTGACTGGTCTTGAGTGCCCTATTTGTAGCTATCAGCAATCCACAGCTTCTGGATCTCTCTTCTGAGGCTTAGTGAGTTTGGAAAGGACCAAGATACATACCAAGATCTGCTTTCCTAGCCTTGTGTCCAGAAACAAATCAGGCAAAGACTCAAAGTATCCAGAGATCTACTTGTTTCTGGAGGATGATTTTTATTCTCAGTCTCTTAATGAACCTTAGACTGGAGGCCACAGCAAGGGGTAAACTCCATAGGTTGCATCATGAAGTTTTCCAATGGGTGGTGCTATTGCTTCCCCCCAAGGCAAAAGCCACTTGGATGGTAAAGGCCTGCCTGAGAATCATGTCCTCTGCTGTATGGGGAAATGATAGGAATCCAGGTGGCTGCCCTCCAAGCTTTATTCCCAGAGTAAGCTTCTCTGGATTCTTCTCACACTGCTCTAGTCCACTCTGCCCTCCTGCCAGAGCCCAAGGTGAGTGGCTGCACATGAAATTTTGTGCATTGGTCTTTTAAGAGAATGCCTTCATTTCCAGCTATCTCTTCCTGACAGACAGAAACCCTCCTGCTTTTCACAGCCAGATGTTATGTGGGCACCTTTCTCAGTTCTGATGCTTTGGGCTATGGAGTCCAGCTTGGGTTTAGATCCTGGAGTTCTCAGTAGGAACCTCCACAGCTGAGATATCCCTCTGCAACTTCAGCTGCTGCCTGTGGGAGCCCTGCCAGTCCTCTCATGCCTTCACACTTCCTACCAGTCTCTATGCCATCTCCACTTTATGTCCTTGGACAAAAACTCCAGCTAGTTTTCCATTGATTTTACAAAATTGCTTTTTCTATGTTTTAGTTGTAATTACAGTTGGTCCCAGGAGAGTGTCAGTGTAGCTTCCACTGCAGCCATCTTTGAATCTCCACATTAACTTTGTTGCTTAACTTCTCTAAACTTTAGTACCTTAACAAAGTGATTAAATCTATGGCGGAACATCACATCCAAGGTTGGGGTTGAAGAGCTGGGTTCTGCCAGCAGTTTCTG
This sequence comes from Miniopterus schreibersii, assembly GCF_964146895.1. Classification (NCBI taxonomy): domain Eukaryota; kingdom Metazoa; phylum Chordata; class Mammalia; order Chiroptera; family Miniopteridae; genus Miniopterus; species Miniopterus schreibersii. The sequence continues at coordinate 82,863,306 of NC_138102.1, forward strand.
AAGGTGCCATCCACAGAATACACTGCAGCATGGGCTGGTGGTGTGAAGCTGGCTACCTAGCCACCAGCTTCCACTGCCTTCCTAGGCTCTCAAGCCATTAGTTATTTAAACAATCTTTCAAATTCAAGAGGTAATCCATCAATAGCGAATCTGTTAAAACTATCTGTAATGCAGTGGTTCTGATTCTGGTAAAACAGCAACAACAAATTAATTCAGTAGATACAAACATACATACCCACAATCAGTGGTCAAAAGTGTGCTTTGTTCACAATGAAGTTGCTTCAAACTATCCAGCTGCAGCTCTGCTGCCTTTTGTTTTTCAACTTGGCTTAAGAGATTCTGAAATCATTCTTATCTGCCATTTCACCCTAAAGAACTTTTATGAGCCCAGGCTGGCTTTCAAATAAGCATCAAACTTATGTTTTATAATTAATTAAATGTTGTCCATCTTCTCTTTTTCCTGTTTAAAACTCATGCTGATTAATACACTAGACTAATTATGAATCTTAGTAGAGTTTTACACTGCTAACAAAACTTCTAATGGAGTGGTGAGAAATACAGAAAAAGACAATAAGAAATGTCTTCAGAAAATTGAGACAGGCTAGTAAGCCATCATAAGTGGAATTGGGAAACTGAGACAGATAGTTAAAAGGCCAAGTAGTTTACAGTCATCTAGTAAATAGCAAAATTCTATCTTCCCTAACCAAGAACACTTAATAGTAAATGGTTTACACTTCTCCTCAACTAGAGGGTAAATAGCTTAAATCACCCTACTCAGGGAGACAGATAGCAGAAATCCAGTTATTGCCATTTGTGCCAACCACACCACAGATGAAATTACGAAAATAAGTCTCATTTTGGTACATCAGCATAAAGCTGATGCATATTCTATTGAGATCCTCTCCTAAGACCTCCCCTAAACTCCCAGCCTTTAAAATCCTCAAGATGAAGGGCCCAGGGCCACTCTCCCTCCCTGGAGCATGTCCACTCCTTTCCCTTCCTGTTCTTCTTCCCCCACAGGCATGCATCTTCTAAACTCTAAGGGTCCCCAGCAGACTTGCAACTGGGGGGCAATGGGCAGCAGCAGTTTGGGCCAGGCTAAGCCCCTGAACCTGTCTCCAAGGCCCCTGTTCTCTGATTTTTCTGTGAGCCAATGGCAGCCCTGCCTTGGCTCATTTCTTTCCTTTAACATTTCTAGAGAGCCAAAGAAGCCCTGCCTAGGCTCTCTCCTATTGCTTCTTCTATCCTAGGCCCTACGCTGTTTCACTCTCCCCAGCTCTAATGAATATACTTTCAAAATCACCTGGACTCACATTGTGAAACCTTTCCTGCACAAAGACAAGAACTCACACACTACTGACTGGCCCAAGGCAGACACTCTCTGGGCCAGTTTCTGACTGGTAACAATAATACCACACACACACACACACACACACACACACACACACACACATATACATGTGAAAGAGAGAAAGAAAAAGAAAGAAAGAAAGAAGAAAGAAAGAAAGAAAGAAGAAAGAAAGAAAGAAAGAAAGAAAGAAGAAAGAAAGAAAGAAAGAAAGAAAGAAAGAAAGAAAGAAAGAAAGAAAGAAAGAAAGAAAGAAGAAAGAGAAAGAAAGAAGAGAAAGAAGAAAGAAAAATTTGGCTTCAGCTTCATCAGGAAGCATGATATTAGATAGTTAAAATATTTAATGATGTAACTATTTATGAAATTTAAAAAGCATCTAGCATGTAATTGGGGACATAAAACACACAGTAGTTATAATAATCCTGAGAAATAAAACTGAACTACAAGGTAAAGTGCTAGAGTAGATGGAAAATCACTCACTTTCAGAATGGTGAGAAATAGGTTAAGAGAATGTTTAGGAATGAAGTTTGTAGTACATTTTAAACAAAATTACTAATGCCAGATTAGTTTTTTCTCTCCTAATATGTTTAACAGAAAATAAAAGAGAGTTTGTGTGAGAAATCCTATTCAGCCACAGCATACTCTGTTTATTATAAAATTACATTTGAAAAAACTCTTTATTTTGAGATTTTAGACTTACAGAAGAATTGCAAAAATAGTACAGAGATTTCCCATATATCTGACATCCAGCTTCTTTATGTATAAACACCTTGCATAACAATAGAACAATTTTCAAAATTAAAATATTAACCTTGATAGAATACTATCAGATAAATTTCAGAAATTATTCAAAACATTTACTCTGTAGTGTATAGTGCTATGGATTTTAACAACTGCAAAGTAATCTATCCACCACCACAGCTCCATACAGTAGTTTTATCATCCTTAAAGTATCTTTGTACTGTCCCTTTGTATTCAACACCTCCCCTGCACTCTCCAGCGCTCAGAAACTACTGATATTTTTTCTCTCCATATTTTTTTTTGCATTTGCAAAAAAGTGTATAAATGTAATTATATAATATGCTATCTCTTGAGTCTTGTTTGTTTCACTTAGCAAACTGCATTTAAGACTTATCTATGTTGTGTGGATCAATAGTTTTCCTTTTCATTGTCTGGATGCACCACTGTTTATCCACAAGTTGAAGGAGATCTAGGTTGCTTTATTTAATTATTTATTTTTCAAATTATAAGAGAAATTTTATTTAGAGAGCTACAGAGGTAGTAGAAATGGACCAGCTGGCCTGTGTAGGCTCAGGAAACAAGTTACAGAAGCAAAGAAGGAGCCCTTGGAGCTTAGGATAAAGAAATCAGAGCTAATACTCCTTATAGGGAAGAAGAAGGGGAAGGTAAAGACTCGGGCATGCTTCCAAGAGAGAGCCCACCCTAGACTGTTTTAAATTTTGGCAATTATAAATGAAGCTGGTAAAAGTATAATGTACAAGTTCTTATTTGAACAAAAAATGTTTTATTTCTCTTGGGTAGGTATCTAGGTGTGGAATTTCTGAGTCATATGATAGATATTTTTAGTTTTATAAGAAATTTTCAAACCCTTTTCTAAAGAAGGTGTACCATTTTGCATTCCTCCCAGTAATATATGAGAGTTCTAGTTGCTCCACGCTGTAACTAGCATTTGGTATTGCCACTTTTAAATTTTAGCTATTCTGATAGGTATGTAGTGTTTTCTCACAGTGGTTTTAACTCTCAATTCCCAAATGATTAATGATGTTGAGCATCTTTTCATTTGCTTATTTGCTACCTGTCTACATTTTTGATGAAGTGTCTGTTCAGATCTTTTGCCCATTTTTAAATTAGTGTTTTGCTTTCTTATTGTTGAGTTTTCAGAATTCTTTGTAAGAAATATGATTTGGAAATAAATTCTTCTGGTCTGTGGCTTGTCTTTTTGTTCTCTTGTCAGTGTCTTTCTTTGAGGAAATATTTTAAATTTTAATATATTCCAATGCAGTAATTTTAAAAATGAATCATGCTTTTGATGTCCTATTTTAAAACTCTTTGATAAACCCAAGATCACACAGATTTTTCTCCTACGTTTTCTCCTAGTAGATTTATAGTTTTATACTTTACATTGAAATCAATGATCCAGCCTGGCTGGGCATGGCTCAGCAGTTGAGTATCGACCTAGGATCCATGCGATTGGGGTTCGATTGCCTGTCAAGGCACATGCCCAGTTGCGGGCTTGATCAATAACTCTCTCATCATTGATGTTTCTGTCTGTCTCTTTCCCTCTTCTTTCTTCTCTCTGAAATCAATAAAGATGTATTTTTAAAAAAATTAAAATAAATAAATCAATGATCCATTTTGGATTAAATATTGTGTATAGTGTGAGGTATAGATTAAGGTTTTGTTTTGTTTTGTTTTGCTTATAACCATCCAGTTATTTCAGAACAATTTATTGAAAAGGCTAGATTTTCTTCATTGAATTGTCCTTACAGCTTTGCTAAAAAAAAAAAAAAAAAAAAAAAAAAATCAGTTGACTCTATTTTGTGTGGGTCTATTTCTGGGCTCTCTATTATGTTCTGTTGACCCATGTCTCTATTATTTTGCCAATACCATACTATATTTATTACTGCAGCTTTATAATAAGTCTTGAAATCAGGTAGTATGAATCCTCCAACTTCATTTTTTTCCAGAATTATTTTGGCTACTCATTTGACTTTCCATACAAATTTTAGAAAAAGCTTGTTAAAATCTATAAAAAGCTTTCTGGGATTTTAATTAATATGTTGGCTCTGAAGATCTTATTTGTGAGATGACATTCTAGTGATATTAAATTTTTCAATCTTTAAACATAGTAGTATATATCTCTCTGTTTTGGTTCTCTTTGATGTGTTTTGTATTTATAAGAATAAATATTATTCACATATTTTGCTAAATTTATATCTAAGTATTTAATTTTGGGGTATTATTATAAATTATATTGTTTTCAACATTTTGAATTACAGTTGTTCACTAGTCTTTCATATTCAGGAAGAGCTAGACAGTGAGTGAGTCTTCTACCATCAGAGGGGCAGAGTGCCCCGAACAGATAAGGATTTAGGTCCTTAACAAGTGCACAGGCTAAGAGTCTGATGGAGAGCAGGAGTTTCCATGGAGACAGGGAGGAATAACAGCAGAGGTGGTCTGTGTGTGTCAGGGGCTGGGAAGGGGCCAGCATTCTGTGATTCTGCTGTTCTGGCATGGTGAGCTCCCTAGAGAGAGGCCAGAAACTTCGAGGTGCTGGGAAGGAACTGAACTTGTTATGCTCAGACTAAGGGTATGATCTCGAGGTTTGCACGGGACGTGGGTGAATAGCAAAGACCTCAGCAGGTAAAAGATAGATGATGTCTAATTGGTAAAAACTCAAAAGGTAAGAAGTAAAGGACCTTGGGGCACAGTGCACATGGGACACTGGCAAGAGAGGTTCTATGATCAGAGGTAGGAAATTGTCCAGCACTCCCCTGAATGCCTTAATGGTCTAACAGTTCATTTGGGGTCTCCAAGAGATTGGGCACACAATGGAATTCTCAATTTTTATATGTATTCTGCAGAGCTATTAGCAATAGCTCTTGATTAACTATCTCCCTCCAACCTAGTACTCTGCTAGCTTGGTAATCAAATCTCTATTTCACAAGCCAGGAGAATAAGAGTCAGAAAAGCTATGTCACTTTCCAAGTTTACATGCCTAAAATCAACCTCAAGAGTGTATGACTCTAAAGCTGTGTTCTTTTACAAGCTCATACGATTTCACTATTGTTTTCTGTTAATTAAATGTCTTTCTAAAAAAATAAATGCTATTTTAGTTTTCATAAGTTGGAAGCCCTGCCAACTTAAGTGTTAATAGCCTCTGTATATTAATTAGGCTTCTTGGGCCACAGGAATTGCCCATGGGAGGCTATGGGTCCTCCTTTAAAACAAATGTTGTTTCAATTGCTGGGGTTTTTTAAATTATGAAACAACATATATTTATTAAAGAAAAGTGGGTAAATACAGAAAAACAGTAAAAAATATCACCCATATTACCCATAATTCTAATTTATTCTTTTTCTGGAAAGAATAGAGGATTAAATAATTAAAGCAAGAGGCAGAAGCCTTGTTCTCCCCCTGGAGGTAACCTCTGTCAACAGCTGTTGAACATACTTCTAGACAGAAATTCTTTTGATTTGAGGACACGAATGTAGCTCAGCCACTGCTGTTGCTGCCTCTCTTGCACCTGCCTTTTTCACTACTGGCAAATACTGAATAGGGAAGGTAACTAACACACTAGTTTCTGCCAACGATGTTCTTTCTTCCCTATTCACTTAACCTGTGGTCAGTATCTTAAACACCTTGTTGACCGGTCACAAGATAACTTGTGCCTGCACTTATATTAATTTAAGTAATTTTAAACATATCGCTGACCAAAGTAGCTGGTCGCATGGGTGAGTTCTGGCTTGAAATAGCCAGTCAGCAAGGTGTTTTAGGTGCTACTTCTGTGTGATATTTAATATAGGAAACACGTTGCTGCTGCTTTATCTCACAAATGTATCTACGTGTGAAACTTTATGAAACAATTGTTTCTGACAGTCACTCCCTTTATTGGGAATGTCTCTGACACTGAGGGAGAGATTGCAAAATAACACTGTTCTCAAATGAGGCACCTAAGAAAAAGGTATCTTGTGCTGGAATTCGGATAGAAATTGTAGCATTTCCTCTTTAAAGGTCTAGCATGAAAAGAGGAACATGACTCAGAGATGAGAACATCAGGACAAGAGTCTGTAATAAGAACTCAAGAGACACTGAAATGTGTAGTGACAGTGAACTCCTTCCCTCGTCATTTCTATTCCAGTTCCATTACACAGGGCCCACTTTGCCAACCCACGTGATGAGACCTTCCAAATGTGCATCTGTGCGTGCGCACACACACACACACCACACACACCATCATCGCCCCTTCCCCATGCCACACACACCACACACAAAACTCACCATGCACACACAAATATACACCACATACACACACACACACTCCCTCACAAGGACACACACCACACACAGGCATACAACTTTAATTTTTTTTTAAAAAATGTGGCTATGTTATACTTTGCTGTATTGTTTAATAAGTTATTTTTGTACACTAAATATATCAGAATGCTAATGTGATATTCCCTTATTAGAGGATAGTTGTTTCCAATTATTTTGTTCTTGTAAATAACATCATAGTCGATATCTTTGCCAGTGTGTGCTAATGTTTCTTTAGGAAAGATTACAGAAGATTACTGGGTCAAATAATATGCATTTAAAATTTTATGGTAATGCCACATTACTTTAAAAAATATTGTACCAATTAATATTATTGGCAGGAATATATGAAAATGTACTGTTTTCTCCAAACTTCATGTTTGTCTCACATTGAATTTATCAATATTTTCAATACTTTTTGTCAATTAGATGAAAAACATTATCTTACTGTTTTAATTTGCATTTCTCATTAGATTATAAGTGAAGTTAGGTAGTTTTTCACATTTATTAGTGATTTGTATTTTGACTATTGTGATTTCCTTTCTTTTTCTGTTATTTAATATGTTTTGATTAATTTGGAACACTGATTTTTATAACATGTCTATTACATATGTTATTATGTATGTTATTATAACATGTCTATTATATATGTTGTCAATATTTTCTCCAAATCTCCTACTTGCATTTTAAACTTGACTGTGTTTGTATATGTTTATAACACATCAATGGATTATTATTAGTTTGTGGCATATTATTATTTATTTACAGACTCTTCTGATTTATTATTTTATTCTATTTTGTTTTATTGTGGTACATTTTTGCCTCATATATTTTATATGTTTTCCCTTATATCCTTATTTCTAATATTATCTATTCCCTTCCCCTAGTATCTACCACTGTGTACTAATGCAAAATGAAAAAGTTTGACATTTCCCCCCCCAGATCCAAATTTATGTTATGATTAGAGAAGCTTAACTTCACTAACTAGAGTATCCTTATTTTTAACAGCAATATCAAGTTATCAAACTACTTTCAGAGTACTGAGCTTACATTCAGGAGGGTTTTCAGCATTTGTATACCTTATAATATTAATATTTTTAGGGCAACTGTTTTTAAGGTATAAATAACTTCTTTACATGTGACAGTGCAGCAAATGTTTTTACATCGGGATAAATTATCCAATTCTGATTCAGAAGTGTACTAGCTCATTGCGTTTCTCAAGAGAGAAAAGGCAAGCATTTCCCTCCACCACACCTCTAAGTCTCAGGTCACTTAAATCCATTTTCCCATGTGGTCATGTGTCTTACTCAGGTCAGACTGCTATAAAAAATTACCACAGACTGGATGGCTTAACAACAAACATTTATAGCTCACAGTTCCAGAGGTTGGAAGTCCAAGATCAGGCTGCCACTAGCTGCCACCTTCTTGCTGTCTCCTCACATGGTGGGGATGGAGTGAGGAAAGAGGCAGAGAGTGAGGAAGTACATTTTCTTCTGTCTCTTATAAGGCCACTAATCCCATTATGAGGGCTCTACTCTCATGACCTACTCACTTCCCAAAGGTCCACCTTCAAATACCTCCACACTGGGGATTAAGGTTTCAACATATGAATTTGAAAGGACACAAGCATTCAGTTCATAACATTGTTTCATTCCTCTTTTACCTACAGGGTAGGGACCAAGCTTTCTTATGACTGTGTGTCATCTAACCTCTACACTGCTTCCAACCTGATTTCTTTGCAACTTTGAACTTTGTATTCCAATAGCATAAACCCTGATTTTGTTTAACAATGCACATCAGTGGCTAGCACAGTGCCCAGTACAATGAAGAACCTTTGTTGAACGGATAAGTGAATGAGTATGTGCATGAAATATTTAGTTTTCATATGTGTTGTCTTTCTACTCTTCTCAGTGCTGCTTCATCTATCTAACAGTACCTCCTGTGTGCCTATCCTTGCCCTCCTTCCTGCCTAATTCCATCCCATCCTTAAAATTCTTCCTTCATTTATAAATTGCTAGAGATGCAGAAGGAGGAGGGAATTTGTCATACACTGATGGTGGGATTATGACTGTACTTATCCATTCTAGTTCTGGGAATGTACCCTATGTGTGTGCAAGGGTCACTGACAAGGGCATCTGCCTCAGCGTTATTTGTGTGACAGACAAGGATATGATAGCATCATCCCTGCACTCAGTGAAGAAACTTGGAGATCAGAGGAAACATGGTTGTTGCTCATGGTGCCATTTGCCATGATTGCTCATGCAGAGGCAATCTCAGGTAATGTGGAAACACTGGTAACAGTAATCAGGCCAGGAGAGAGGTTGACACACCTTTGACATAGTTCAGCCAAGGTCGTTTATTTTGCAAAGAATAGGGTTTAAGAGACGGAAATAGAAGAAATAGTCTTGATCACAAATTCCTCATGTAGATTAGTGGTAAATTATGTTTCTTCAGGTACTTTAGGAGATTTATCAGCCTCAGATTTGCACATAGACACCAAGAGATGCCCATTTCTGTACCCTCTTCTTCCCAGATGAGGGCTAGACCATCTTTCCAGAAATGGAAGCAAGACACAGAAGAGAAAGAGGTGCTCAGCGGAGGTCTCATGTGTTGTCTTCCAGGATGGAGTTGACTTTCCTGAGGGGTGTTGCAGTGGATGACATAACTTAAAGTCAGACCTCAGCAGGAATGAGAGGTAAGGGGAGGCTTAGGGAAGCAGGGGTTTGTTCTCATTCTTTTCCCTCAAGTCTAGCTCAGAGCTGAGAGCCATCGGTAGTCAATGAAGTGTGACTTCAGTGGGTGAAACATGCCATTCGTTATTGTATGTGCTCTTAACAAGCCACACTCATCTTGCACGAGTGACCTTTTTAGGTAAAAAATAACCATAGTCCCATCAGTAAAATACTTCTTTTGGTAACATTGTCTCAGACTATGGTGAGAATGCTATAATGGCTCTTGGCAGTCTTTTATTTCATACTTAAGTGTGTGTGCCCAAGGGGAACAGTAGGCAGAGAAGTTGCACTGAGCAGAGCTGTTTATTTTTGTGAAGGAGAGCCCTTTCTTCTCAGCTTTCAAGCATCTCACTGTGTGGATGGACTGACCTTCCATGAGGCCCTGCTACAAGGTTATTTTCGTGTTTGGATAAGAGTCTATTGCTAATGAACCTAATTTTCCATTTTAATTAAATCTATTAGCCACAGTAAAAGTGTGAAAATTTATAATTCTGACAAAGAAGAAAAATTTCTAAAATTTGCTAATCATAGCTTTAGGAAAAAATTAAACTGAGACTGTCACACAGAGCCAGAAAGCATTGCATTTTTGGAAAGAAAAAGATATTGTCATATGATGGGAATCAGACCCCACTGTGGTGAAGACCTAGTTTTTAGTCTCTGCTAATTCATCAGGCTTATGCATTTTGGAGACATCATCCAGCCTCTCTGATGAGAGTGGTTACTTCAAGCTTGCTTCCGGTTCTTAAAATTCTGTGATTCTAAACTATGCATTCCTTGATTTAAAAAGATGCTACAGCTCTAGCCAATTTGGCTCAGTCAGTGGTTAGAGTGTCGGCTGGTTGACTGAAGGATCCTGGGTTCGATTCCGGCCAAGGGCAGGTACCTCAGTTGCAGGCTTGATCCCAGCCCTGGTTGGGGTGTGTGCAGGAGGCAACCAATCCATGTGTCTCTCTCATATCGATGGTTCTCTCTCTCTCTCTCTCTCTCTCCCTCCCTCCCTCCCTCCCCCTCTCTCTCCTCCTTCCACTCTTTCTGAAAAGCAATGGGAAAAATATCCTCAGTTGAGGATTAAAAAAATAAAAATAAAAAATAAATCAAAACTAGAAAGGTGCTACATACGGAACACATATAGCAATGTAACTATGCACATGCTTTCTTATTTATATATGTTTATATGACTTTGATATATAAATCATATTCTGCCTAAAAGTAGGTACAATGCCATTGATAAGACCTGTAAGGACATGGAAGAATTTGGATAACAGGTGGAAGAAAGTGGGGGTCAGTTAAGTATTAAATGATGGATAATAGAGGCAAGAAATACAGTAAGATACAGTGATTCACAAACAATGAAAGTTATTCATGGTTAGTCTCTGCAATGGACATAGTAGATGGAATGCTTCACAAAGTCTAATTTTGCAAAAACCACAATTATTATTTGTTGGAAATATTTTCTGATATTCTGGGTTCTTTCTATAGTTTTACCTTTACTGTTTCACATTATGTCATATCCAAGCAAGCAAAATAAGGACTTGCCTTCTTTGGTGTTAACACCTTTTAAATATTTGTAGACTCTTATCTAGTACCCAGGTATCTCCTTTCCACAATTACTTGGCCTGTTGACACACTGCCAGGTCTTTTGATCTTAATGCACAACTCATTCCTTTGATCATTTGGATACCTTGCTCTGGACCCTCTCAACTGTATCAACTTCTGTTAACAAATATTGCTCTGTGCAGTCCAATTGTAGTCTTTGGAGAAACAGATTCTAGAGAGAATATTCCTTTATTGTACCATGATGTGTATCCCTGGAGCATTTGACTCAACTCAAGACTTTCTTTATGACTATAACTAAAGTTATTTCAAGCTTACAGTTAAATAAGCTAGCCTTTCAAGTTCTTAGCAAAATAAAATGTAAGATAACTTTACCTGTGGGGTAACAAAAAGGGCTTTTTGTTGGCATCTTGTGCTGATGACTTTGTCTTCTCCTTCTTCTGATTTGTTTTATTGAAGCCAGTCAAGCATTTCAACTGAAATAGATAAGCTTTAAAATATAAATACTACTGGAAGAAATACATTGACCTAAATTCCCACTGAGATGTAACTACACTAACTATATATACTTCCTAGAATAAGTTTTTAATTCTGGTGCCTAGAATTAGAAAATTAAGTACAGAGAGAGGAAGGGGGCTGGGAGAAGGTTGCAAAAAGAGGAGTAGGAAAACTGAAGATAAATCTTATATTGTGCATTTCATATGTTAATCAATGCAGGGCATGTCCTGTCCTTAAGGCTCCTTTGGGGACTGGATCAATGCCTTATATAAATAAGTTGGTAGCCATTCTTAGCATCTCATATGGGGTGTGGTCCAGCAGATGACTAATAAAGACTGGTTAAATAAATTAATGACTAATTTCTGTTAGGAATGATCTGTTTCTTAAATTTTATCGCCTTGTTTGTTACTCTTTCAATGGGTATATTAGCATGTATTCTCTTTTCTAAAGTGTGACTTATTTCTAAAATTGATTTGTGAGAGAGAGAGAGGAAGGGAGAGAGAGAAACACCAACTTTGTTGTTCCATCCATTCATACATTCATTGTTTAACTCTTGTATGTGCCCTGACCAGGGATAGACCTGCAACCTTGGCATATCGGCGGGATGATGCTCCAACCAGCTGAGCTACCCGGCCAGAGCTAGCTATGCGTTATTTTGTAACATGTTATCTCTATTTTTCTTCTATAAATTCTTCAACATTCTCCAAATCTACTTTTTAATACTATTTCTCAATTTCATGGGAAATTTTCCCTAGCCTATTTAAACCTATTTTCTATCACCCAAACAAACAAACAAACACAAACTGGATATTATTCATAATTGTGCCTGCTTAATCTAATGTGAATTAATATGAGGATTACTAAGAAGAAACTATCTCTTCAAGACCAAATTTCATATTCCCTGAAATTAAAATCTTTGTATCATAAGCAGTAACAGAGCCAGGCGTCTTAATTACCATGTATAGTGTGCAAAGGAAAGTAGAAATCTCTAAGGAATTTTTACCTAGACAATAGAGCTTTGTAGATTAAAACCAGTCCTCCTGAGTTACCTTAAGAAGTAAAATAGAAACTTTCTGTTGGAGGCCAGATATTTCAGAATTCTTCATGACCAGCTTTCCAAAACAGACATTGCTACTTTCGGCAGTTGTTGAAGTTTGTGAGTGAGATGCAGAGAAATTCTACTGAAAACTACAGAGACAGACTGCTACAGTGGCATCTACAATCAGAGTTTGAAAAGACTTACACTTCAAAGAGTTTTTAAGTGGGATATCTGTTTTTCTTTCCTAGCATATTTATTCTGCAATGTCATATGCTGTACCTGGAAAAGGGAACATTTTCCAACAAGAATTGTGCCTTGTTCTTAAAGTGGTAAGAATTTTTATTTGCATGTGAAATGTTTAGGAAAAGACTTTTGTCTTGGTTTCCTAGGTAACCAGAGTTTTTATTAATGTTTTTTAACACAAGCAAAATACTATGGTAGACACAGAGAGCATAAAACATAGCCCTGACCTTAAAGAAGCTTATGTTGGTGATAGAGACAGAGGTGTACCTAGATAATGTGAACAAATGTAGAGTGTTGGTAGAAAGCAGGTACATGAAGGCTGAATATGGAATAAATTAAGGTTTCGATTCCAAACTAAAATGCTGAAGTCTAGCCATCTACTGGTGTGGCAGAGATTATAAGCAGCCATAGATATTATTTTCATCTTAGAAGGCATTTTCCCTATATTCATGAAGTAAAATTTTTAAAATTTATTATTTATTTATATTATTGCCAGTATTCCAGAAGTCCCCCCCTTACCACCCTTGCCCCCACTCCTCTTTGGATTGTAAATCTGGCTGAATGTGCAGCCATTAAATTCATCCACCATAAGCTCATTTCCTGCCTTTTCCTTCTGTGTAAGCAGTAGGCGTCTCAGCACACTGATCAAACAGGAGGCCTTCTTTTTCCTCCCATTGTTCTTCCTGAAGCTAATGAAGCAGAGTGGACTGAATTAGTCTTGACTAGGATCTGAACTGTTTACGTTAGAGCGTGAGTGTATCTAGGACTGCCCCATATCTGAAGCACATTTTCTCATTATGATCCAGGTGGACTTTTCAGGAACTCGATGAAGCAAGAGCCTCAGAAACCTTTGCCCCCTGCTTGTGCGGCTCATGCTCTGCTCCAACAGCACCTGCTTCTGGTGTGCTCCTTTCCCCCAGGCCCTGCCCCGACTCCCCTTCACACCTGTCACCAATCCCTGAGGGAAGGCCTGCCACACCGGCGTGGGAGACGTTGTCCAGAAGAATTGTACAGGAGAGCGTAGAAGTGAAGGAGAAAAGAGCCATGAAGAACAGGCTTAGGGGGTTGATCCTGCCAACTTAAAAGTTATCCTCCATGTTGCTCTTGGAGGTAGATACAATTTAATATAAATGTACAGAAACAAAAAAAAAAAAGAGAGAAAGAGGGAAAGAATAAAGAAAGAAAAAAGAAAAGTTGGAAGGAAGGAGAGAAGGAAGGCAGAAAGAAAGGCGGGAAGAGGAAGGAAGGAAGGAAGGAAGGAAGGAAGGAAGGAAGGAAGGAAGGGAGGGAGGGAGGGAGGGAGGGAGGGAGGGAGGGAGGGAGGGAGGGAGGGAGGGAGGAGGGAAGAGGGAGGGGGACGGAGGGGGAGGGAGGGAGGGGGAAGGAGGGAGGGAGGGAGGGAGGGAAGGAGGGAAGAGGGAGGGGGACGGAGGGGGAGGGAGGGAGGGAAGGAGGGAAGAGGGAGGGGGACGGAGGGGGAGGGAGGGAGGGAGGGAGGGAAGAGGGAGGAGGATGGAGGGGGAGGGAGGGAGGGAAGGAAGGAAGAGGGAGGGGGACGGAGGGGGAGGGAGGGAGGGAGGGAGGGAAGAGGGAGGAGGACGGAGGGGGAGGGAGGGAGGGGGGAAGGAGGGAGGGAGGGAGGGAGGGAAGGAGGGAAGAGGGAGGGGGACGGAGGGGGAGGGAGGGAGGGAGGGGGGAAGGAGGGAGGGAGGGAGGGAAGGAGGGAAGAGGGAGGGGGACGGAGGGGGAGGGAGGGAAGGAGGGAAGAGGGAGGGGGACGGAGGGGGAGGGAGGGAGGGAGGGAGGGAGGGAAGAGGGAGGAGGACGGAGGGGGAGGGAGGGAGGGAGGGGGGAAGGAGGGAGGGAGGGAGGGAGGGAAGGAGGGAAGAGGGAGGGGGACGGAGGGGGAGGGAGGGAGGGAGGGGGGAAGGAGGGAGGGAGGGAGGGAGGGAGGGAAGGAGGGAAGAGGGAGGGGGACGGAGGGGGAGGGAGGGAGGGAAGGAGGGAAGAGGGAGGGGGACGGAGGGGGAGGGAGGGAGGAGGGAGGGGGACAAAGGGGGAGGGGGGAAGGAGGGAGGGAGGGAGGGAGGGAGGGAGGGAGGGAGGGAGGGAAGGAGGGAAGAGGGAGGGGGACGGAGGGGGAGGGAGGGAGGAGGGAGGGGGATGGAGGGGGAGGGAGGGAAGAGGGAGGAGGGAGGGGGGAGGGAGGGAAAGGATTCTTCTCATCATATGTTCTGTCTAACTGATAGGGAAAGGGAAAAGCCCTTCTTTCTCTATCTTTTTTTAAATTAAAATGTAATTATATAATATTTTAAATATCCCAAAACATATAGGTGGCTCTCACCAAGATTTTAAATTTTGTTCACCAAAACATAGTTAAGAAAGTGAAAAACAAGCCATAAACTAGGAGAGAATATTCCCAATATGTGCACCTAAAGAAAAATTCTCCAGGACAGATGAATTCTTTCAAATGATAAGCAAAGGAAAACATCTTAATTTTTAAATTGGGCACTTCAGAAGGAGGACATCCAAATGGCCAACAAGTCAATGAAGGTCCTTCACATATTACCCATAAATTAAAACCTTAAATGAGGTACTGCCCCACCACCACTGGAATAACTAACATTTTAAGAGACTGACAGTAACACGTGTTGATGAGGATTACAGCAACTAAGACTCAGAAACTGGCCAGCATTAATGTGTGACCTTTAGAAAACTATTTTACAGTTTTTACGAAATCTAAGCATACTGTATACTTAACCTCAGATTCAGGAATTTTATCTAGTTCTAGGATATATGCAAGAGAAATGAGGGCATGTGTTCACAAACAAATATGTTCAAGAAATGTATAGCTGCATTATGCATTATGACCAAAAACTGGGAGGAAAAATCAAATGCCCACAGTGAGAGGTTAGATAAATAAATATTTTATAAATAAATAAAATATTCATAAAATGGACTATAGTTGTCCCACGGTATCCTTGAGGATTGGTTCCAAGACCCTGTGGATACCAAAATCTGCTGGCGTCCAAGTCTCTTATATAAAATGACGCAGTATTTGCATATAACCTATATTTGCATACAGGCTACAGCAGAGACTGCTTACACATCATGTCATTCATGGGTTCAGTGTAGTGCTCAGTGCATGGCAAATTCAAGTTTTACTTTTTGAAACTTTCTGGGATTTTTTTTTTTTATAAGACTGTTTCTGGTACTTTATCCTATTTTTTAGTGTCTCTGTTATTTTCAGAGAGAGAAAGGGAGAGGGAGAGAGAGAGAGAGAAACATCAGTGATGAGAGGGTTATTTGATCAGCTGCCTCCTGGACACCACCACCAGAGATTGAGCCCACAACCTGGGCATGTACCCTGAGAGGGAATAGTACCGAGATCTCCTGGATCATAGGTTGATGCTCATCTACTGAGCAACACTAGCTGGGCTGGGATTTTTTTTTTCCCCAGAATATTTTTGATGTGTGGTTGGTTGAATCTATAGATTTGAAACCCACAGATATGGAGCTCCTGCTATACTACATAGCATTTTAAATAAATGCATAACCCATGGACACAGACAATAGTGTAGTGAAGGCCTGGGGTGGGGATTGGGTATGGGGTAGAGGGGGTCAATGAGGAAAAAAAGGGGGCATCTGTAATCCTTTCAACAATAAAGATAAAATTTTTAAAAAGTGATCTACTGGTATATACAAGATGGATGAATTTCAGTGGTGTTATGTCAGGTAAAATAAGCCAGACACATAAGAGTATATATTATATGAGTTTTAAGAACAGACAAATTTAATTGATAATTGAAGTCAGAATAGTGATTATCAGGGATAGAAGTGATATAAACTGGGATGCAGCACAAGCAAAATTTACAGGGTACTGAACATTTTCTGAATATTAATTTAGCTAGTGGTCACATGGGTGTATATACATGTAAAAGTCATCAAGATGTACACTTAAGATTAACCTTTATTATATAGATATTATTCATCAATTTAAAGTAAAAGTATGAAAAATAATATAACAGACAGACAACATGTTACTTAATTTGTTTAATGCCAGCATTTGCTGTATTTGATTCAGCTTTTTGTTGTTGATTAAAATATAAAACAATACAAAATCTATCTGGAGCCATTCCCACACCCTACCCACATTTCTCGGTTTCCAGAGGCAATCACTATCCTGAAAGAGGTCTGCATCCTGACTATACAGGCACTATGGTGCCTGTATATGTCATTCTGGGCCTATTCTGCACCAGGCAATGTTCTAGTCCTTAGGGACTCAGCAGTGAATAAAACAGACAAATATCCCTGCCTGCCTGGAGCTGACCTTTGAAAGGATGCAGGTACGAACAGTGAGCAAATACTAAGTAAAATATATGGTATCTTAGCTGAGAAGATATGCTTTGGAGGAAAATAAAGCAGAGAAGGGGAATAAGGAGGTGTGTTGTTGGTGGTGGGGCCTGATAAGATGACAGGACAGTATTTGAGGAAGACCTGAAGAAGGTGGAGGAGCAAGGCCCATAGACATCAGGGGACTCATTCTAGGCCAGGGGAACATAGGTTTAACGAATAAGGAAAGGTTGGGGCAGCTCTGGAGGAATGAACAAGGTCAGAGGATCAAGGGCTGGGATGAGGAGGACCCCTGCAGTCTATCGTAAGGAGCTTTCAAGACAGGAGCAATTGGAGGGTTTTGAGCAGAGTGACATGACTGACATATTTAACAGGATCATCCCAGCTACTGCATGGAGAATAGATGCCAGATGGGGCACCGGCAGAAGAGGGAGACCAGTGAGGAGGGCACAGCAATAATCCAGGGCAGAGAGAGTGAAGGCTTGGCCTCACTGGTTGCATGGACATGGGCAGGAGTGGCTGAATCCCAGTTTTATTTGGAAGTGTACTTTACCTATGTTACATGTACATCAGCAACAAATAGCATTGTTTTGTGTATTTTGAAAGTTGACATACACAGATTTCTACTACACAATTTTTTTACAGGCCATTTTTCTTTGAGACTCATTGATATTGATGCTGTATGATATAATATGTTGCAAATGTACCAGAATTCATTTTTTAACATAGATAACAAGTAATTATTGAGCATCTGTTAAGAGCCAGGTATTGTTGTAGGTGTTGGAAAGGACAAAAGAGACAAACTTCTCTGCGCATGGATCTTACCATTTAGTATGTTTATTGCCCCGGTGATGAGTATTTAGGTTAGTTCCAGCTTTTCACTAATACAAAATGCTGCAAGGGACATCCATTAAAAATCTTGTATATGACACTAAGTGCACATATATGAGAATTTTACAAGGAAACCTAAACACAGAATTTAGGGATTTGCTAGCTACCATCAAATTGTTTTCCAAAGTAGTCATTCTGATTTTCTGTGCTAGAGTTCTCATTCCTCCATAGCCCCCAACCAATGCTTGGTTTTAAACTTTGGGGAGCTAATGATGCTGAAATAATATTTTATTATTTTTAGCTACATTTCCCTGATTACTCATGAGTTTAAATATCTTTTGAAATGCTTATTAGCCATTTATATTTCTTCTTTTTTGAACTACTCATTCATTTACTTTGCCAATTTTCTGCCTTGTTTTGTCCTTTACTTATTGATTTGCTGAATGTTACTTATTAATTCTGTTACTAATTTGTGGCTGGTTATATGTGTAGCAATTACCTAGACAGCTTTGTCTAAGATATCCTTTTTATACTTAAGCTAAATTATATTAATATAATAAAAATTATCAATTTTTTGATAAATTGATAAGGCATTTGCTTTTTCTGTCTTGTTTAAGTAATATTTTCCTATCCCAAAGTCATAAAGATATTATTTGATGCTTTCTCCTAGTTTTCAATATTTTACTTTCCACACTTAGATTTTAAATGCATTTGGAATTTATTTTTGTGTATAATATGAAATAAATGTATTTTTCCCCAAAAGGTACAGCCAGTTCTAGTATAAAATATAGCTATTGGCACACACAGATTGTATCTGAAATGTTATTAGTAAGAGATGAAGTATTTAGTCTTTTCATTTTCTATTAAAGTAGGTCAGACTTTCTATCAAAGTTTGCTAGGACTCTTAGATTATCACAAAAAACTCAAATTCCTTCCAGGTAGTAAAAGGAGCACAATTTGTTGAGCAGTTAAATACTTTTCTTATTAATTTGTAATGTTACCTCTATTGTATTGCATGTATATTATCATAAAACAAACTGTTCCTTGGGGTTTTTTTTATTCCATAGGTCTATTTAATGTTAGATTTTGGCACAACATTTTTCAAGTTAGAAAAGGCACTTCCATTTCTTGTTTGCTACATTTTTTTACATCATAAATTTATTTGAAATTATGTATCAAAACTATGATACATCTCCTAACAAGATCACAAAGTTTTCCTCCTTTATCCATTAATAAGATGAATTATATTACTAGATTTTTCTTAAGTTAAATTTCTTGGAAATAAACCCATCTTGGTCAATTACAAATTGATCTAAATAAATGTGGTCCTGTGTAACTTTTAGCTACTGTTTGGTAGAAAGCAGGAACCTCTGAAAAGTTTGAGGTGGAGGTTAGCTACTGCCCCACAACCTTCCTACCAGGTATAATGAAAACATAAATTAGACCTAATTCTAATTAGACCTAATTCTGTACATGTACTGACATTTACTAAATAAATATTGATAGAAAAGTAGGTATAAAACATCATATACCTGGCTCTGACTAGCACTTTGCATAAAATGCATGACAACATTTCATAGTTGGTGTCCGGAAAACAGGTATTTGCCTAGACCAATGGCTGGAGACAAGATCGTTTAATGATTAGGCCTTATAATATCACTAAGGTTTCAAACCATAGGCTCATTGAATTCTTATGTCCTATAAGGGTGAAGAATATTTCTGAAACATGTTAGTCTATCCCCATACACTAAATACCTTTTGATTTCACCTGTGAGAGCCTCTTTTTCATATATATTATGCTACTTAATAATGCCTCAAGAGCTGACTGATGTAACCTTAGCTAAATACTCCTAAATGTGGACTCATGATTATGGAAATTGTGCAACATCAAAACTTGAATTTATTGGAACAAATATAGTATCACTCTTCCTGGCTTAAGTACTTTAAATTATAGACAAAATAAGTAATTGATTCAATAATTTAACAAATATCTCTGGTATATTTTAGGCAATGGATGCACATTAGGAAGGAAACATACCAAAGTCCCTGACCTGACAGAACTTACATTCTAGTAGGAGAAACTGAAAACAGGGTGGGAGGGGAAAACAGTTATATAATACCACTTCCAATTATGTTGTAGTCATTGTTACTGACTTGTCCTCCTGCCACAGACAACTAGAAAAGTAGACAAAATATATGAAACAACTTCTTGAAGGCATTGGACCACAAAGAAAACAGGATTGTGAATCCTGAGGCAAGAAAGACAATGTGAGATGTACTATTGTCCTGCTTTAGACATGGAAGAACTTAAAATTGTGCTCAAGATTTAAGGGAAGACATGTACATAATAAGAATGGAAATATAAGATATATATGTGTATATATATGTAAGACATACATGTATATATAATGTAGAATATACATAGAAAAAATATGACTTTTAGAGTTGAAAAAGTATAATATCTGAAAAGAAAAATTCAGTGGGGTTAACAGCAGATTAAACAGATTAAGCACTGCAGAAGAAAAAAGTCAGTGAAATTGAAGACAGTAATAGAAACCATCTAAATTGAAGCACAAAGTGAAAAATACAAGACAAAAATGAACAGTGCTTTGCTGACATGTGGGAAAATATCAAATGGTTTAACTTATTTAAATGGGAAAAGAGCAGAAAAAATATTTGAAGAAATAATAGTAAAAATTTTTCAAAATCTGAACAAAAACTATAAACCTATAGATTCAAGAAGCTCAATGTATTCCAAACAGAAAAAACATGAAGAAAAACACACCAAGGCACATCATACCCAAATTACTGCAAACCAATGATAAGGAAACAATCTGAAACGCAGGCAGAGGGGAAAAGAAGACATTATGTACACAAGAACAAAATTAAGAATGTCCTACACTTCTCATCAAAATCACTGAAATCCGGAAAACAATGGTAAGACATCTTTAAATTGCTGAAAGAAAAGTGGGAACATAATGAAAATATTCCAGTGAAAATTTTTGAAAATTGAGACAAATTAGTCATTTTCAGACAAACAAAATCTAGAAAGATATCTTTCCTAGTAGGCCTAAATCATAAGAAATGTTAAACTAAACTACTCAGGTTAAATTAAAATCATACCAGTAACTTGGCTTTTTTGTTTGTTTGTTTGTTAATCCTTACCCAAGAATATTTTTTCCATTGATTTTTAGAGAGTGGAAAGGAGTGAGGGAGGGGGAGAGAGACACATCTATTGGATGCCTCCCGCATGTGCCCCAACTGAGCTGGGGACTGAACCTGCAACCCAGGCACATGCCCCTGACCAAGAATCGAACCCACAACCCTTTGGTGTGCAGGCCAACACTCTAACCACTGGCCAGGGCACAGTAACTTGGATTTTAAAAAGGAAAGAAGAGCACCAGAAATGGTAAATGTATAGGTAAATGCAAAAGACAGTTTAAAGAAGAAGTAATAGCAATTTCTTGTGGAGTTTGTAATAAATATAGAAGTAAATTATATGATAACAGCACATAGGATAAGGTTGAGTGAAAGGAAGTATACTGATATAGGCTTTTACATTACACATGAAACTATATATCATTTGAAGATAAGACATGTTAAATATACTTATTGTAAAATATAGAGCAGCTTATAAATACCAATACTATTAATAGATGAATAGCTAATAAGCCAATAATGGAGATAAGACAGAATACAGAAAAGTACTAAAAGAATCCAAAAGAGGCAAGAGTAGAATAATAAAGGAACAAAGAACAGATGAGTTCACTAGAAAATAGTTGGTAAGATGCTAGACTTAAACCCAAATGTATAAATTTGTAAATATAAATGAACTAAACAATTGAATGAATTAAAGGTTAGAGATTGCCAAATTCTAAATGAAACTATACACTGTCTATAAGAAATTCACTTTAAGTACCAAAACACAGATATGTTAAAATGTAAAAGCTAGAAAAAAATAAAATGGAAAAAAAAATTAATCAAAAGACAGAAAGCCAAGGCTTATATTAATATCAGATAAGGTAGCCTTTATGAAAGGAACTATTATCTGTGAACCCTGAGAAAGAAGACACCTACTAAATAGATCTTCTGGTAGCTAACTGCGCTCAAATCTAAAACAAAACAAAACAGCCTAGAAGCCATTTCCACACAGGTGCCTCTCATACAAACTGCACTTGAAGGAAAAGCCTGCACTAAACTGCTTGCTTCTGCACAGAACTGCCAGCCTGCCCTGTGTTTCTGTCATCTGAGCCAGCCCTTATGAAAGAGTTTCTGGAATCCTATTTCAACCAACAGGACTGAGGATTTCCCCATCCAACCAGAGTTGTGCAGCTCAGACCAACCAGAGCAGCTCTGACCAATCAAGACAATGCCTTTTGGACCAATCAAACTGCAAGGATTTGGAATTCTTATTTGCATAAGGACAGACCAATTAGGGACCAGGGTGGGGACTTCTGTCCATATAATCCTGCTCTGAAAGTGCACTTTTTCTTTCTACCAAATACTGAAGACTGTGTTCCCCTGGCTGAGCAGACCTGCACAGGCCAGAGTGGACTGGCACAGAACAGAGTAGCGCAGCGCAGCACAGACTGTCAAGGAGCAGAGCTATCTAGCTGGAGAGGGGCCTGACTCCAGGGATGCCTGGCCCCAGGGCTACCTCACAGCTGTACTGTATCACAATTGAGCTGTTTTGCATGGAATAAAATTTCCTTCTTCACTGCACCCCAAATTGGGGGTTCCTGTTGCTGCTGAATTGGCACCAAGGATCATCAGTTGATGCATCTGAGATTTAAAAAGATATTTCATAGTGATTAAATGGTTAATTCATCAAGAAGATTTAACAATTATAAATATGTATACACCTAATTATACAGTTTTAAAGCACATGAAGTAAAAACTGATGGAAATAGAAAAAATTAAAACTAAGCAAGGGATTTTCAAAGATGGTGTAGTAGGTGGAAACAGCACTCATTTCCTCCCATGACCACATCAAAATTACAACTAAATTATAGAACAAACAGCCTGGAGAACCATCTGAAGAGTAGCTAAATAGATGTCCTATAAGTAAGAATATACAGAAGCAGCCACACAGACTAGTAGAAGAGCTGGGGACTCAAATAAGGCTGGTTCCCACACACCTATGTGGTGTTTGAGACTCTGGAGGTATATCTCATGTGCACAGGTGCCCCCAAGGAACAAGGGATCTCAACCCCACATTGGGCTCTCCAGCCTGGAACACCAGTACTGGGAGGAGTCCACATACCATCTGGCTGTGAAAATCAGCGAGGATTCCACCCACCTGGATAAAAAGAAAGACTGCTGGAAACCCAGGTGTACTCTTAAAGGGACAGCATACAAAATCTCACTTGTAGGCACTCACCCTGGGCTCTGACAGAGGGATGGCAGCTTGGAGAGTGCAAGAGTCATAAAGGGAGAGATTGAGTTGTGTGGCTTCAAGGAGAGGGCTAGAGGGGCAGCTGCCAATGTCCCTGTGTTGATTCCCTCTTCTGCACTACCCACAGATGCAATATTTCCTGGGTAGAGCACTTCCCCACAAGGCATTAACCTGAGGAGCTATACTAGCCCCACCCTGACAGCTCCCAGAGACTCTGCCCACCCTACTCGCACATAGCTGTAAGTTCTGCCAGTGGCAACCAGCCTGGGTTCACATTGTAGTCTTTCTTAAAAAACTCTCAAGCAATTATAGGTAAGCTCAGGGGGTGACAAAGACACATAGGGAGAGACTAAATTGTGTGGCTTTAGGGCAAGAGCCATTTTTCTCGTGTGCCCCACAGGTGCCATCATTCCTGTATTGGACCCTCCTCCTACATGGCATTAGCCTGGGGAGCTGCACTAGGTCCATTCTGGTGACTCCCTGAGACCCCACTTTACCCAACTCATACATGGCAGTGGGCTCTGCCAGTGGTGGCCAGCCTGGGCCCACATTAAATCTTTCTTGAAAAACTTGTAAGGAATTCTGGGCAAGCTTAAGTGGTGCCAGAGACACACAGACTGAGTTGTTTGCTTTAGGGCAAAGGTAGTATTCCTGAATGCCTGACAGGCGCCACAGTTCCTTTGAGCCCTTTCCCCACATGGCCAAATCTTCATCTGCTTTAACCTGATGATCTCTACTGGCTCCACCTAGATGACTCTCTGAGATACTGCCCCACTACAAAGGTCCGCAGACCCTAGTCAGGTGGCAGTTGCCTTGAGACTTTTGCAGAGTCAGACCCAGCACTGGTGCTGAGTTTGAATGTGTACTAACCTGGTGAATGCCATTTGCCCTTACCTGGTGACTCCCTGAGAACCTGCTTCATGCAACTTATGTACTGCCCAAGGATTTTTTTAGTGGTGGAATCTAATGGGCAGTGGCAGGCAGCAGTGGGCTTCAGGGTGCCTTGGGCCTTTTGATGACCTGCCTCAGGCCCAGTGCTGGTAGAAGCCAGCCTCAGTATGCAGCTTGGCCCCTCTCACACTCACCCAGGCCCACCAGAGGCAGTTACCAACCAAGGATCATTTTGTAGCCCCTAACAGGTAGCCCAAGGCTTGTCACAGACAGCATCTGACATTGATTTGCACTGATGTCCCTCCCAAGATGCCCCAGCTACAACGTACCAGTAGCTGGGTTCAGAACACACCAAGAATGACCTGATTAGCCTTAGAAGTGCCACACCCAAAGGGAGGTCTTGGCAGGCACCAGACCCCACTGGGGTGAATTCTGCTTCATAGGGCCAGCCCCTGAAAAGCGGCTCATACCCTGTGGTCATGGCCAATTTTCACAGCTAGCCAGGCTGAGGGTCAGCCTCACACATGGATGTGCCAACAGCAATCCAGACTCAGTTACAAGAGAACACACATAATCCACACAAGAGACACTCCTAGAGCACCCAGCTCAAGAGACCAGGGAGACGGTGCCACTGGGCCCCACAGAAAAACCTACCACATAAGGGCACCCTACCAAGACTGGAAGACATAGCAGATATACCTAAAACAAAGAAACAAACACAGAGAAGCAAGCAAAATGGGAAGACAAAGAAACATTACCTAAATGAAAGAATAGGAGAAATCTCTAGAAACATAACTAAATGAAATGGAGGTAAGCAATCTTTCAGGTACAGGGTTCAAAACAATGGTTATAAGGATGTTCAAGAAACTCAGTGAGAACTTCAAGAGCATTAAAAATATTAGAAACCATAAAAAAGAACCATTCAGAAAGACTACAATAACTGAAATGAATAATACACTAGAAGGGATCAACAGCTAATTAGATGAAGCAGAGGATTGAATCACTGATGTGGAAAACAAGGCAGCACACAACACCCAATCACAGCAGCAAAACAAACAAACAAAACAAAACAAAAGATGAGGATAGTTTAAGGGACAGCCTCTGGGACAACATCAAACATAATAGCATTCCATCATAGGAGTACAATAAGAAGAAGAGAGAAAGCAAGGCATGGAGAACCTTAATGAATAAATAATAACTGAAAATATTGCTAAGGAAAAACACACATAAGTCCAGAAAGCACAGAGTCTCAAGCAGGATGAATCCAAAGAGCCACACACCAAGACATATCACAATTAAAATGCCAAAGATTAAACACAAAGAGAATCAGAACTTTGTAGGCCAGAAGAGATTGGCACAAAATATTCGAAGTGATGAAAAGCAAGGTCCTATAACCAAGACTAACA
Organism: Miniopterus schreibersii; assembly: GCF_964146895.1. Lineage (NCBI taxonomy): Eukaryota > Metazoa > Chordata > Mammalia > Chiroptera > Miniopteridae > Miniopterus > Miniopterus schreibersii. The sequence goes on from NC_138102.1 coordinate 82,888,651, forward strand.
CACCCATAAAGAAGGCTACCATTTAAAATTGAAGGAAAGAGGGGAGAGGAAAGATGGCAGCACTGTGAGAAGCAGCAGGGCGCCCCCGCTCCCAGCCATGGACTCGATTTACTCCTAAAATCCTACGTAACCAGCTTGAAAAAACCAGAGAAACATACCTGAGTGGATGGAGTGCAAGTGGGGAGCACTGAAGAAACATCACAGAGTCTGGTAAGAGAGGGGGAGGCATAGGAAGGGGGAGTCCCTTTGAAGCCTGTGCTGGGCTCTGAGCCTGGAGGCTTGGAGGCTGCAAAGCTCTCTCCCCTTGGGAGTGCTGACGACATCCAAAAGTGGGGATCCCACACCCTGAGTGATGAGAGGGGAAGGAGCGCCCCGTGCACAGGGCAGAGGGACCCAGGGGAGTGCTGAGTCCACAAGGAGGGGACGGCGCCTTCCTAGGAAACAGAGCCTCTAATGGTGGACGGCGCCTTCCTAGGAAATAAAGCCACTAGTGGCGGCTGCGACCGGTGTCTGGTGCTTGGGGTGCCAACCATAGGGAAGGCTGTCCTAAGGTCTGTGGCACCCAAGTGGTAATGGACCAGAGGACTGCACTGAGCATCCACACACAGGGACCCTCTGCCTCCCTGTGGGGCATTGTGCTGAGCCCCAGAAAGTGCTGAATCTGTGTGGCGTGGGGGAGGGGAGGAGCCCTCCGGCCCTGAGCTCCTGGTGCTGAGAGGCTGGGATGGGTGACCAGCCCTGAGGGGTGCCATGGTGGCTCATGGAGCCATCCAGCTTTCCTGAGACCAGTGGTGCAGGGAGCTGCGCGAAGCTGACTTTGGGTCCCCTCCCGCTGGGTGCCTTGGTGCGCAGGTAGTGGGACCTTGCAGGGCGGACTCTCTGCTTGTGTGTTGCTGTGTGCATTTGCAAGTTTGATCCCAGAACTGGTTCCTACCTTCCTGGAGTGCACTGGAGGACAGACCAGCAGAGGCTGGGATTGGGGTCTGCAGAGTAGAAGGTCTGAGGGGCAGGCCTGGTGTGGCCAGCCAACCAGAGCTGAGCAGGGAGGGGCGGAGCCCGCCTGCCTCTCGTGCAGCTGGGAGCACCACCCCCAATAGGAAAGGGGCGGGTCCAGCTCACTGAAGCCCCAGACACCCCCATAGGGCACAGTCCTAAGGGGAAAGGGAGAGCAACTCACACGAGGACTTTACAAAAATAAGACTCTCAAGGACTGTTGTTTGGGAACTGGAGGAAAAGCTGAAAACTCCTGCTGGGGGCTGGGCAGGCAGAGGGCTCACCAGAATGTGTTTTTAATCGAACCCACTGAGCCCAGGCTGCTGAGACGGCCCACACAGAAAAGGCAACAGGCTAAAATCAATCTGAAACTGCAGCAGGCCAGTGCCTGGGGAGCTAGAATCAGAGGACAGGGTAGGGACTGAGGAGCTGGCTGTGGAGCAGAGACTAACTCCCGCAGAGTGAGCACCTGACAGCGACACCTCTAAGGGGAGTGATTCCCTGGACTACACTAGCTACCCTGCACCCTAAAGACTCTACAGAAGACTCTGGAGTAATACCAGGCAACTACAAGGTTGCAAAATAGCTGACAAGAGGAGGTGATCCACGGAGAGCCTCAGATCAACCATCTACTAAGGACACCAGAGCCAAACCTAGACTGCTCCTCACATTGGCTGATACACAAGTACCTCCCAGGAGAACTGAAATCAGCACACAAAGCAGTGACCCTCAGACAACATAAGTTGCCCAGAAGAAACTCACCTGATTGACCTTTATTTCTTCTGTTTTTTTCTTTTGCTTGGTTTTGGTGTTTTTGGTTTTAGGGTTTTTATGTTTGTTTTTTATCTGTGGGTTTGTTTATTTTTTCTCTTTTTTCCTTAGGAAGAAGAGAAAGGGGAGACAATTTGTTTTTTCTTCTTTTTTAAATTTTATAATAATTTTTTTTTAATTGTTTTAACATTTTTTTAACTAAATTTTTTTTCCGCCTTTTTATAAAAGAATTTTGTCTTGCTTAGCTTCTTTTTAGTTTTGTTTTGGTTATTTGCTTTGTTTTGTTTTATCCTTGCTTCTAATATCAAGACTTTCGTGATATCCCTGCTTAACAACTGGGACTTTATCATTATAACCAAGTTTACTGCTTTCCTCTATAGGTTCCCCCAAATCTCTTACAGGACTCCCTCCCTGCCTAGGTTTTATCTCTCTCTCTCCTCTCAATCCATTGGCATACTTTTTTTTTTCTTTTACTTTTTTCTTTTTCTACATTTCTTTCATTCTTTCATTATCCTCCCTTCTGTCTTCCTGTCCAATTGTTAGTTTCTCTTATTCTCTTTATTGTATTTTTGTTTTCTAATTTTCAACTATTATTCTATTCCTATTCTCTCCCTTAATTTTTTACTGGCCCTTCTCTCAGAATCTTTTCTCTGCTTCTGTTATCTCCCAGTAGCTTCTCTATTTTTTATATTTTAGTTTATTATTATTTTCTAAATCTTCACCAGTATTAACAGCAATATACATCTCTCTCTCTAAGCGTTACTTTCCTTTCTCTCTTTCTTTCTTTTTTAAACATTTTTTTTGTGTGTGTGTTCTCCCTTCACTCTCCCAGTTCTATTTTCACATGGGTTGTTCACATTGTGACTCTCAAGATATTTTGTAAGATACCTCTCGTTTCCTGGAATTTTAGTTGTGTACTGTCCTGCCTTGCCAGCACCCATACAACAGCTTACACGGCGAGGTTGGGGCTGAGACACAGTTAGCCAACCTGAGGACTGATCCACCCAAGGACTGATCAATGGCAATCTAGACTCAACCACAACAGGAGAACATAAAGAAACCACAAAAGGGACACCCACAAGAGGGACATGCCTAGAGCAAAGAGCCCAGAAGTGTAAGGAAAACACACCTCTGGGCACAACTGGACCCACAAGACAAAATCCCATCCCACAAGACTGGGGTTCAGCAAATATATCTAATATATAGATACAAACACTAAGGCCTACCAAAATGGGGAGACAAAGAAACAACCCCCAAATTAAAGAAAAGGAAACATTGCCAGAAAAAGACTTTGATGAGATGGAGTTAAGCAAGCTATCAGAAATGGAGTTCAGAGCATGGATGATGAAGGTGTTCAAGGAACTTAAGAAGACTATAGATGATAAGATCGAGAACCTTAGTGAAAACATGAAAAAAGAGATACATACCATAAATGAAACTCAGACAGAGATAAAGAATGCTGTATCTGATACCAAGAATGCACTGGAAGGAATTAAAAGCAGGCTCAATGAAGCAGAAGATAGAATAAGGGACTTAGAAGACAAGGTAGAAAAAATCGCACAGTCAGAGCAGCAAAAAAAACCCAACACTTAACAAGCATGAGGACAGTTTAAGGGAGCTTTGGGACAACATGAAGCAAAATAACATTCGCATTAGTTGTGCCAAAGGGGGAGGAAAGAGAGCAAGGGATAGAGAATTTGGTGGAGGAAATAATTATAGAAAACTTCCCTAGGCTGGCGAAGGAGAAAGCCACACAAGTTCAGGAAGCACAGAGGGTTCCAAACAAGAGAGACTCAAAGAGACCCACTCCAAGACACATCATAATTAAAATGGCAAATTTCAAGGACAAAGAGAAATTATTAAGGGCTGCAAGAGAGAGACAAGCAGTGGCCTACAAGGGAACCCCCATAAGGCTGAGAGTGGATTTCTCAACAGAGACCCTTCACCCCAGAAGGGAGTGGCATGAAGTTCTGCAAGTAATGAAAAGCAAGAACATGCAACCAGGATTGCTTTGTCCAGCAAGGCTATCACTTAAAATTGAAGGTGAAGTAAAAAACTTCCCAGACAAAAAAAGGCTAAAGGAGTTCAGTACCACTAAACCAGCACTGCAAGAAATGCCAAAAGAACTGCTTTAAGAAAAAGAAGGAATAGTGAGAGAAAGGTACATCAGCATAAAGGGGAAAAATGGCATTAAATAAGTTGATATCAATAGTAAGCTTAAATGTAAATGGAATAAATTGTCCAATCAAAAGACAAAGGGTAGCTGAATGGATAAGAAAACACGACTCAAAGATATGCTGTCTACAAGAGACCCACCTGAGAGCAAAGGACTCACACAGGCTAAAAGTGAAGGGATGGAGTAAAATATTCCATGCAAATGGAAAGGAAAAGAAAGCTGGAGTAGCAATTCTTACTTCTGACAAAACAGACTTCAAAATAAATACCATAAAAAGTTACAAAGATGGTCACTACATATTACTAAAGGGATCAATCCAACAGGAGGAAATAACCCTTATGAACATTTATGCACCCAATACAGGAGCACCTAAAGATATAAAAAATTTCTTGAGGGACTTTAAAGGGGAGATTGACAGCAACACAATCATTGTGGGGGACTTTAACACCCCACTGTCAGCATTGGACAGATCAAGACAAAAAATCAACAGGGAAACAGAGGCCTTAAATGAATCACTAGACCTAATGGATTTAATAGACATTTACAGAACATTTCACCCCAAAGCAGCAGAATACACATTCTTCTCAAGTACACATGGAACATTCTCAAAAATAGACCACATGTTAGGGCACAAGGCAAGTCTCTACAAATATAAGAAGATTGAAATCATATCAAGTATCTTCTCGGATCACAATGCCATGAAACCAGAAATCAACCAGTATAAAAAATAACTCAAAAATATTCAAACACATGGAGGCTAAATAGCATGTTATTAAACAATGAATGGGTTACAAATGAGATCAAGGAAGAAATCAAACACTTCATGGAAAGTAATGAAAATGAACAGACAACAATCCAAAACCTATGGGACACAGTGAAAGCAGTCTTGAGAGGAAAATTCATATCATTACAGGCCTATCTAAAAGAACAAGAAAAAGATCTAATGAACCATCTAACACAACAACTAAAAGAACTAGAACGAGAACAGCAAGAAAAGCCCCAAGAAAGTAGAAAGAAGGAAATAATAAAAATCAGAGCAGAGATTAATGACATAGAGACTAAAAAAAAAATACAAAAAAATCAATGAAACCAAGAGCTGGTTCTTTGAAAAGGTAAATAAGATTGATGCACCTTTAGCCAGACAAAGAAACAAAGGGAGAGGACCCAAATAAATAAAATCAGAAATGAAAGAGGAGATATAACAACTGACCCAACAGAAATATAAAAGATTGTGAGAAAATATTATGAGCAACTATATGCCAACAAATTGGACAACACAGGGGAAATGGACAAATTCCTAGAAGCATACAACCTTCCAAAGTTGAATCAAGAAGAGGCAGAAAACCTGAATAGGCCAATAACAGCTAATGAAATTGAAGCAGTAATCAAAAAACTCCCAGCAAACAAAAGTCCTGGACCAGATGGATTTACAGGAGAATTTTACCAAACATTCAAAGAAGAATTAACACCTATTCTATTCAAACTATTCCAGAAAATTCAAGAGGAGGGAAAAGTCCCAAACTCTTTTTATAAGGTCAGCATCATCCTAATCCCAAAACCAGATAAAGATACTACAAAGAAAGAAAATTACAGGCCAATATCCCTGATGAACATAGATGCTAAAATCCTCACTAAAATACTAGCAAACCAGATCCAACAATACATTAAAAAGATCATACATTATGACCAAGTGGGATTTATTCCAGGGATGCAAGGCTGGTACAATATCTGCAAATCAATAAATGTGATATACCACATAAACAAAATGAAGAGCAAAAATCATATGATCATATCAATAGACGCAGAAAAAGCATTTGACAAAATCCAGCACCCATTTCTGATAAAAACTCTCAGCAAAGCGGGAATAGAGGGATCATACATCAACATAATAAAGGCCATATATGACAGACCTACAGCCACCATCAAACTCAATGGGCAAAAACTAAAACCATTTCCATTAAAAACAGGAACAAGACAGGGATGTCCACTTTCACCACTCTTATTCTACATAGTACTGGAAGTCTTAGCCACAGTGATCAGATAAGAAGAAAACGTAAAAGGCATCCAAATTGGAAAAGAAGAAATAAAACTGTCATTATTTGCAGATGACATGATATTGTATATAGAAAATCCTAAAGACTCCATCAAAGTACTACTAGATTTGATAAATGAATTTGGCAAGGTAGCTAGATAAAAATCAACATCCAGAAATGAATGGCATTCTTACACACCAAAAATGAACTTTCAGAGAGAGAAACTAAAAAAGCAATACCAGTTATCATTGCAACTAAAAAAATAAGATGCCTAGAAATAAACTTAACCAAGGATGTAAAACACTTGTACTCAGAAAACTACGTGACACTGAAAAAAGAAAGAGGAAGACTTAAACAAGTGGAAGAATATAACAAGCTCATGGATTGGAAGAATTAATATCATTAAAATGTACATACTACCCAAAGCAATTTATAAACTCAATGCAATTTCTATTCAAATACCAACAGCATATTTCAGAGACCTAGAACAAACATTTCAAAATTTTATCTGGAATGAAAAAAGACCCTGAATAGCTACAACCGTCTTGAGAAAAAAGAACGGAGTGGGAGGGATCACATTACCAGACTTCAAACTATATTCCAAAGCCACTGTAATCAAAACCGCCTGGTATTGGTACAACAGGCATATAGATCAATGGAACAGAACAGAGACCCCAGAAATAGACCCACGCCATTATGGTCAGTTAATATTTGACAAAGGAGGCAAGAGTATCCAATGGAGTAAAGACAGTCTCTTCAATAAGTGGTGCTGGGAAAATTGGACAGGTACATGCAGAAGAATAAAACTATACCACCGTCTTTCACCATACACTAAAACAAACTCAAAATGGATAAAAGATGTAAATGTAAGTCACAAAACCATAAAAATCCTGGAAGAGAACATAGGCAGTAAAGTCACAGACATCCCACATAGTGGACTTTTCACTGATATATCTCCTAGGGCAAGAGAAACAAAAGAAAAAATAAACATATGGGACTACATCAAACTAAAAACTTCTGCACAGTAAAAGAAAATAGCCTCAAAATACAAAGGAACCCCATGATCTGGGAAAACATATTTGCCAAGGATGTATCTGATAAGGGGCTAATTTCCAAAGTATACAAAGAACTCATACTACTCAGCAAGAGGAAGACAAATGACCCAATTAAGAAATGGGCAAAGGACTTAAATAGACACTTCTCCAAAGAGGACATACAGATGGCCAAGAAACACATGAGAAAATGTTCAACGTCGCTAATCATCAGAGAGATGCAAATTAAAACCACAATGAGGTATCACTTCACACCTGTCAGAATGGCTACCATCAACAAATCAACAAAGAACATGTGTTGGCGAGGGTGTGGAGAAAGGGGAACCCTAGTACACTGCTGGTGGGAATGCAGACTAGTGTAACCACTATGGAAAACAGAATGGAGGTTCCTCAAAAAATTAAAAATGGAGCTGCCCTTTGACCCAATGATTCCACTCCTAGGAATGTATCCTAAGAATCCCGAAACATTCATCAGAAAGGATATATGTACCCCGATGTTCATAGCAGCACAGTTTACAATAGCCAAGATCTGGAAACAGCCCAAGTGCCCATCAGTAGATGTGTGGACAAAAAAGCTGTGGGACATTTACACCATGGAATACTATGCAGCTGTAAAGAAGAAGAATCTCATACCCTTTGGGACAGTATGGATGGACCTGGGGAATATTATGCTAAGTGAAATAAGCCAGGCAGCAAAAGACAAACATCACATGATCTCGCTTATATGTGGAATCTAAAGATCTTAATAAACTGATGAAGAGAATAGATTCAAAGACATGGAAGCATAGATGAAACTGATGAATGTCAGAGGGATGGAGGAGGGTGGGTGGGTGGAGGGGGATAGAGTAACCAAAGAATTTATATTCATATATGCACAACCCAAGGACAGGGACAATGGTTGGGAGAGGGACTGGGGAGGGGGAAGAAGAGGTGGAACGGGTCATTGGGGAGAAAAAGGGACATCTGTAACACTTTAAACAAAAATAAAATTTAAAAAAAAATAAAATTAAAATTAAAAATAAATAAATATGATTTAAAGATTTTTAAAAATAAAATTGAAGGAAATATAAAGAGATTTTCAAACCAAAAAATAATAAAATAAAATAAATGAAATGAAATAAAATAAAGCTAAAGGAGTTCATCACCACCAAACCAGTGTTACAAGAATACCTTAATATCAATAATACAATGGCAATAACTACTAAGCTACTAATAATCACCTTAAATGTAAATGGATTAAATGCTGCAATCAAAGCATGTAAGGTTAGAAGAATGGATAAGAAAACAAGACACATATGTATACTGTGTACAAGAGATGCACTTCAGAAAGAAAGACACACAGAGACTAAAAATGAAAGGATGGAAAAAGACATTTCATTCAACTAGAGAGGAGAAAAAAGATGGGGTAGCAATGCTTACACCAGATGAAATAGACTTTAAAACAAAGGCTATAATAAGAGACAAAGAAAGACATTGACAAAGAAAGACATTAAATAACAATAAAAGGAATCAATCCAACAAGAGGATGGAACCACTGTAAACATTTATGCACCCAACATAGAAGCACCTAACTATATAAAGCAAAACTTGATGGACATAAAAGGAGAGATCAAAAATAATACAGTCATAAAAAAATACAGTCATAAAAGGAGATTTTAAGACCTCATTGACATCAGTGGATAGATCTTCCAGGCAGAAAATAAATAAGGAAACAGCAGCTTTGAATGACACACTACATTAGATGGATTTAATTGATATTTTCAAAACATTTCATCCCAAAGCAGCAGAATATACATTCTTTTCAAGTGCACATAGAACATTTTCTGGTAATGACTACATTAGGTCACAAAGCAAGTCTCAAAAAAGTTAAAAGGATTAGAATCATATTATGCATTTTCTCTGACCACAATAGTATGAAACTAGAAATCAATTTCAAGGAAAAAAAAAACAACCCTGAAAAAAACACAAACACATGGAGGCTAAATAACATATTACTAAACAACATATGGGTTAACAAGAAAAATCAAGGGGAAAAAAAAAGATACATTGAGACAAGTGAAAATTAAAACACAACAAAATATCTATGGGACACAGCAAAAGTATTCCTAAGAGGGAAATTCATAGCATCACAGGCCTACCTCAAGAAACAAGAAAAAATCTCAAATAAACAATCTCACCTTACACCTAAAGAAACTAGAAAAAACAAATAAACAAACAAAAACAAAGCCCAAAGTGAACAGAAGAAAAAATAATAAATATCAGAGTGGAAATAAACAAAATAGGGTCCAAAAAAAAAAAAAAAACCCATAAAAAATCAATGAAACAAGAGATGTGTTTTTTTAAAGATAAACAAAATTGATAAAATTTTAAACAAACTTAAGAAAAAAAGTGAGGGAGCCCAAATAAATAAAATCAGAAACAATAAAGAAGAAGTGTCAACTGACACCACAGAAATACATAGCTACCAAACACATAGCTACCATAGTTATCAACATTATGAGAAAATACTATGAACAATTATATGCCAACAAATTGAACAATCTGGAAGAAATGGATAAATTCCTAGAAACATAGAATCTTCTAAAACTGAATCAAGTAGAAAACCTAAACAGACTGATTATAACCAATGAAATCAAAGCAGTGATAAAAACAAAAACCAAAACAAAACCCCCCAACAAACAAAAGTCCTGGACTGGATGGCATCACAGGTGAATTTTGTCAAATATTCAAAGAAGAATTAGCACATAATCTTCTCAAACTATTCCAAAAAATTCTAAAGGACGGAAGACTTCCAAGCTCATTTTATGTCAGAATTGTCCTGAATCTAAAACCAGATTAAAACATTACAAAAAATATATATATAAGCCAATATTCGTGACGAACATAGTTGCAAATCCTCTAAAAATATTAGCAAACCAAATTCAGCAATACATTAAAAATATATATTTTTTTATGTATTTCAAGATGGATTTATTCCTGGAATGCAAGATTGGTTCAATATCTGCAAATCAAGTAATGTGATACACCATAGAAACAAACTGAAGGACAAAAGTTATATGATCATATCAATAGATGCAGAGAAAGCATTCGACAAAATCTAGCACTAGTATATGATAAAAACTCTCAGCAATGTGAGAATAAAGAGAATATACCTCAACATAATAAAGGTCATATATGACAAGCTCACAGCTGACATTGCACTTAATGTAAAAAAGCTAAAAGCATTTTCCTTAAGATTAGAAATAAGACAGGAATATCTAATTCCACCACTCTTATTCAACATAGTATGGAAGTCCTACCCACAGCAATCAAACAAGAAGAAATAAAAGGCATACAAATTGGAAAGGAGGAGGTAAAACTGTCATTATTTGCAGACGACCTGACACTAAATATAGAGAACTCTAAAGATATTCCGAAATACTACTAGAACTGATAAATGAATTTAGATAAGTAGCAGGATACAAAATAAATATTCAGAAATTGTTTGGATTTTTTTACACCAATAATGAACTTTCAGAAAGAGAAACTACAAAAACAATCCCATTTACAGTTGCATAAAAAAACAAACCCTTATGAATAAATTTAACCAAAGTAGTAAAAGATCTGTACTTAGAAAACTGTAAGACATTGAAGAAAGAAACTGAAGAAGATACAAATAAATGAAAGCATAAAGCATGCTTATGAATAGGAAGAATTAACTTTATTAAAGTGTCCATACTACCCAAAGCAATCTATAGATTCAGTGCAATTCCTAACAAAATTCCAATGTCATTTTTCACAGAAATAGAATAATCCAAAAGTTTATATGGAACCACAAAAAACCCTGAATAGCCACTGCAATCTTGATGGAGAACAAAGTCGAAGGTATCATGCTATCTGATATCAAAGTATACTACAAAGCTATAGTAATCAAAACAGCATAGTACTGGCATAAAAACAGACACATAGATCAATGGGATAGAATAAGGAACCCAGAAATAATCCCACATTTATATGGTCAATTAATATATTACAAAGGAAACAAGAACATGCAATAGGTTAAAGAGAGTGTATTCAATGAATGGTGTTGGGAAAATTGGACAGATACATGCAAAAAAAAAAGAAATTAGACCATCTTCTTACACCATATAAAAGAATAAACTCAAAATGGATTAAAGACTTAAAAATGTAAGACTAAAAACCATGAAACTTCTAGGAGAAAACATAGGCACTAAAATCTCTGACATTTCTCTTAACAATATATTTTTTTCTGATACATCTCCTTGTGCAAAGAAAACAAACAAACAAAAATAAACAAATGGGACTACATCAAACAAAAACATTTTTTGCACAGCAAAGGAAACCATCAACAAAACAGCCTACTGAATGGGAAAACCTATTCAGCAGTGATATATCTTATAAGAGGTTAATATCCAAAATTTATATTTAAAAAATCATACAACTCAACACCAAAAAACCTCCAAACAATCCAATTAAAAATGGGCAAGGAACCCGAATAAACACTGCTACAAAGAGGACATACAGATGGATATTAGGCATATGAAAAAATGCTTAAGGTCACTAATCATCAGAGAGATGCAAATTTAAACCGAAATGAGATATCACCTCACATCTGTTAGAATCACTATCATCAATAAATCAACAAATAACAAGTGTTGGTGAAGATGTGGTGAAAAGGGAACACTTGTGCCCTGTTGGTGGGACTGCGGATTGGTGTAGCCACTGTGGAAAGCAGTATGGAGTTACCTCAAAAAATTCAAAATGAAACTGTGTTTTGACCTAGTAATTCTACTTCTGGAAATATATCTGCAGAAACTCCAAACACTGATTTGAAAGAATATATGCACCACTATGTTCATTGCAGTGTTATTTACAAAAGCCAAGATATGGAAAAAACCCAAGCGCCCAATAATAGACAAGTGGATATAAAAGTAGTAGTACATAGCCCTAGCCAGTTTGGCTCAGTGGTTAGAGTGCCGGCCAGAAGACTAATGAGTCTTGGGTTTGATTCCGTCAAGGGCACGTACCTGGGTTATAGGCTCAATCACTGGCCCTAGTCAGGGTGCATAAGGGAAGCAACCAATTGATGTGTCTGTCTCACATCGATGTTTCTCCTCTCTCTCTCTCTCTCTCTCTCTCTCTCTCTCTCTCTCTCTCCCTCCCACTCCCTGAAAAGCAATGAAAAAAATATCCTTGGGAGAGGATTTAAAAAAAAGTAGTGGTACATATATGCAGCCATAGAAAAGGATGAAATCTTACCATTTGCAACAGCATGGCTGGACCAAGACGATATTATGCTAAGTGAAATAAGTCAGACAGGAAAAGACAAATACCATATGATTCCACTTACATATGGAGTCTAAATAACAAAATAAATGCATAAACAAATGAACAGACTCATACAGAGAACAAATTAATGGTTGTCAGAGATGAATGGGTTGAGGTGCTGGGTGAAAGCACCTCAACCTATAAAGTGCAAATTGGAAGTTATAGGGATATAAAATATAGCATAGGGAACATAGTCAATAATATTGTAATAACTACATATGGTGCCAGGTGGGTACTTGAAATATTGAGGGGGGAACACTTTGTAAAGTATATCGTTGTCTAACCACTTTGCTGTATGCCTGAAATATATATAAAATACTATTGAATGTCAAAAAATAAATCAGCAAAGTTATTTGGGGAATTAAACACTCTTTCAGTAATTAATAAAACAAATACACAGAATATCAGTAATATTGAACACACTATCAACCAACTCAACTTAATTGAAAGTTATAAAACACTACATGGAACATCTCCAAAATATATATTTTTTCAACTGTATATAGAGCACTCACCAAAATAGACTATGTTCTGAGCCATAAAAGAAGTCTCAATAAATGTAGAAGGATGGAAATACTACAAGTATTTTCTCTGACCAAAATGCAATTAGATTAGAAATCAGCAACAAAAAGATTACTGAAAAATTCCCAAGTATTTGGAAATAAAATAATGTAGTACTAAATAGCCCATGATACAAAGAAGAAATCACAGTGGAAATTGGAAACTATTCTAAACTGATTGATAATGAAACAATATATAAAATTTATAAGGTGCAGCTTAGGTAGTATTTAGAGGTAAATATATAGCTTCCAATGCTTATATTAGGAAAGAATAAGATCTAGAATTAATTATCTAAAAGTTGTTTTATGTAAATATCAATACAATGTAAAAACCTCTAGATAGGATGGTTAGGAAAAGAGACAAATTATGTGTATTAGGAATGCTAATGGGTCATCATTACTGATCATACAGATATTAAAATAATAATGTGGCCCGAGTGATGTGGCTCAGTGGTTGAGCATCAACCTATGATCCAGGAGACTGAGGTTCAATTACTGGTCAGGGCACACGCCCGGGTTGTGGGCTCCATCCCCAGTGGGGGGCATGCAGGAGACAGCTGATCAATGGCTCTCTCATCATTGATGTTCCTATCTCTCTCCCTCTCCTTTCCTCTCTCTGAAATCAGTAAAAACATATTTAAAAAATAATAATGTGATATTCTGAACAACTTTATGTCAATACATTTTTAAAAATTAGATTAAATCAATAAGTTATTTAAAAGACACAAACTACCAGTATAATTCAATAGGAACTAGAGAATATAAATAGGCTTACATTAATCAAATATTTTAATCTGTGACTGACTGAGTCTCTCTTGATAAAGAAAATTCCATACTCTGACAGTTTTGAACTGGTAAATTCTACACAGTGTTTCTAGAAAAGAAGTGAACACTTTTTAATTTTATAATGTGAGTATTACCCAGATATGAAATCCAGAAAAAGACATTACAAGAAAACTATTTACAAATATATATTGTGTAGGTAGAGGCAAAATTTTTTATCAAAATTTTAGCCAGTCAAATTCATCAGTATATAAAGAAGTTTGCATCATATTCAAGTGGGTTTTACACTGGTAATTTAAGGATTGCTTAACATTTAAAAGCCATCAAGATACTTGATGATTAACAGAATACTCTTCACCAGCAGATAATCTCAATACATACCAGGAAGAGTATTTAACAAAATCCAACACCCACTAATAATAAATACTCTAAGCAATCTACAAACAGAGGGAAATTCCTCAGTTTGATAAAAAGTGTCTGTGAAAAACCTAGAGCTCACGACACATTTAATGAAGAAAGACTGAACATTTTCTGAGATTGTTCCCAATCTCAGAAACAGTAAGATGTCTGCTCTCTCCACTTGAGTTCAACATTGCCGAAAAAGAAAGAAAAGAAAGAAGGAAAGAAGAAAGGAAAGAAGGGGGAAAGGGAGGAAGAGAGGAAGGGAGGGAGGGAGGAAGGTAAATTGAAAAGGATATAGTAAAATTGTCTTTAAAAAGTGTCATTTACAATGGCATCAAAAACACGAATTCAACAAAATGTAGTACAATCTGGTCAGTAAAAATGACAAAACTTTTCTGAGAGAAATATCTAAACAAATAGAGAGATATATTGTATTTATAGATTGGAAGACTCAGTATATATTTAAATTTTTTAATTGTGGTAAAATACCCATAACATAAATTTTACCACTGTAACTATTCCTAGGTGCACAGCTCAGTGGTGTTGAGTACATTCACATTGCTCAACCAATCTTCAGAACACTTCTCATCTTGCAAAACTGAAACTCTCCACCCATTGAACAGTCTCCTCCTACTGTCTCCACCAGCCCCTGGTACCCAACATTCTATATTCTCTTTCAGTGAATTTGACTACTCTAGATCCCTCATGCAAATGAAATCATACAGTATTTGTCTTTTTTGTGATTAGCTTATTTCACTTAGCATAAAGTCCTCAAGGTTGTAGCGTACATCAGAACTACCTGGCTTCTGATTTAGTGGGTCTGGGTGGGACCAAAAAATATGCATTTCTAGTAAGTTCTCAGGTAATGCTTTTGCTATTGGTTTGTGGACCACACTGGTTTAATTAATGTAATTCTGACAAATACCTATGAGGGAGGTACTATTATTTTCCCCATTGTAAACACAAGGAAACGGAGACATAGACTGAGTAATGTGGGTACACCCTCCTCTTCCCCCAAAGGAAGTGGTAAGGTTGGATTTGAACCCAGGCAGTCTGACTCTGGTTCTGGATTTTAAATGCTACACCACACAATTTCCTATATAATTAGTTCCACCAGAGAAATCTTACACACTTAGACAGCAGCCTGGTAGACTTATTGCCATCTGATATAATTTTAAAGATATTATCCCCAAAAGACAATAAACATTTGAGAGTTAGTGAAATAAGCTACATATATTGGCAAAATCTTGGTTAAAAAAAGAACAGTCATTGTGATCATTGTCTTTCAAGTTAAGTTAGAAACTAAAAAAGGCAGAAGTTAACATAATAGGTGGATAAACCTTATAAAACCTTCAAACCTTTCTGGAATTTTAAGGTTTAACCCTAAATGTGGATTACTGTTTGCACTGAATTGAAAAGCTTTTAAAATCTACAGTTTTCTTTTCTGGCTTTCTCCTGGGCTGAGCAGGTCAAAACGTGTTATATAAACTCAACAGAAAACATTTCCAAGTTAAATTTAGTTATCTGGAGTCTACAATTTCAGGCATAGTGGACAGACAGAACACATCCCAGATCTAATGATGACTGTGATTTTTAACTTATATGACACCTAATATGCTCTAAATGGCTATAGTCACTTTTAAGGCCTTAAAGCCAAAGTAAAGATGTTAATTCATAGTGGAGTCAGTTCAAAAAATGAAGAGGAAAAAATATATTCCAATCAGTGTCTAAAGTTAGGTGGGTCTTCAGAAAATCCTCTACAAGTCTGTTTTCCCCAACATCTTGTCAAAGGAAAGAGCATACTGTGAAGGGATCAATGTATGTGCAAGCATGAAGTAAAGATATCTCTGTTAGTTCGTAATTATTTCACAGCATCAGCAACTGGTGACACAAGAATTGGAATAATCATCACTACATATACCCATTTCTCTACACCAAAAGATTGGGGAAACTCCCCTACTTGTGTTGTTCAGAGTCTAGTAAGTGGTGATCAGGAAACTACTACTTCAACCTAATTGAAGTCCCTTCAGGTGTTAGTCTCACACTACTGGCATTTTTTGTTATGGTAGTTGTTGTTTTGGTGGGAGGCTGCCCCCTGTATCGTAGGATACAGCAACACCCCTGGCCTCTATTCTACATTAGAGTAGCAGCTGCTCCCAAGCCCCAGTTGAGATCATGAGAAATATCTCCAGACATTACAAATGTCCCCTGGGGGACAAGAGCACTCTTGAGAACCACTGATTTGGACCCATTCATCTTCTTCTATCTTAAATCATTGCCACCAAGGCCAAGGCCATGCTTTACAGTTCTTGGAAATAATTATTAAGTGATTAATAATTAATTAATCTCTTGGGGTTTTCCCCCCCTCTAGATAAAACAACCTCAAATCATAAGAGGTATGTTCACCTACCTGCTAGCTGTAATCTTGAAAGTTAGAAGAATTGTTTGAGGGCCCGCACACTAAACTCCTCATATTTCAGTTTAGGCTCATGAAATAATATATTTGATCCAGTTCAAAAAAAGAATAGATATAAAATAATGGTTCAAAAGTCTTTGAAAAGGGAAATAAATTATAGAATAAAGATTGTTGCTCCTAATACCACTAGGAAAAGCAACATTGTAATTAGGTAACTGTATGGACATGCACTAGCAGGAGCTCAGGAGACATGCTTTGGTTTTTTTTGTTTTGTTTTTGTTTTGTTTGTTTGTTTTAATTTATCTTTATTGTTGAAAGTATTACAGATGTCCTATTTTTTCCCCATTGACCCTTTCTACCCCTCACCTGCCCTTCACCCCCATCCCAGGCCTTCACCACACTATTTTCTTTGTCCATGGGTCATGCATATACGCACATAAGTTTTGGTTAATCTCTTTCCACTCCCACCTTCCCTCTGAGAATCCTCAGTCTGTTCCATGTTTCTATGTCTCTGAATCTATTTTGTTCATCAGTTTATTTTGTTCTTTAGATTCCACATATAAGTGAGATCATGTGATACTTGTCTTTCTCTGGCTTATTTCTCTTAGTGTAATACTCTCCAGGTCTCTCCGTGCTGAGGAGACATTCTTTGAAGATGTGCAGTTGACTAGCTGACACTCACCTGGTACCTCCATTTGCTAATTTTTTTTTTCTAGTTTTGTGAGTAAACGGGCAGTTTGCCTTTCAAGAAGCAACTTAGTAAAGAATCAAATCAGCAGTATTGTAGGGGCATTGAACTGAGGCAAATACATTAGAGAAAAAGACACAGTGATGAGAGATTTCAGGGACACACAAGAGCTTCAAAATGATGCACACAGCTTACTAGAGAGGATTTCTGTACTGTATAAGAAGGAAATAAGTAAAAAGAAGGAAAATATACTACATTTGTGCACATTTTGTTTAGTGACAGTGATGTATGCCTATTGTTTAATATTTTAAATGAATCAAATGGTAATCAGTGTTTAGTAAGAGATAAATAAAATGTTTTAACAAGCATCCAATAAAAGTATACTTGCCAGGAGCTGTGCTGAGTGCTGAGGTTCCATGGTTTGCAAAGAACTACATTGCCAAAGCCAGAGAAAACTGCAGCAGTTTCATGAGCTCTGTTCCCAGGACTGATGTTTTCAGGTCTGTATGACACAGAGCAGTATTATAGCAAGTTCTTTTTAGTACTTCAAGTATACTGAATGCTATTAACATTTTAAATGATTCTATTATTATATGCAAGCTTCCAGCACAATTAATGTAGTTTTTTAGAGTTACATGGAAGTGGGTAAGACATTTAACCTGTCTCTAACTACTGTGTAATAGGAGCCATTCCACATTTTGATGAAGGGTAATGGTGTGAGGTAGGAAAGAATGGTCTTTAGAAAGTCAGAGGAATGATGACTCTGGCACTTGCTCAGTGTAACCTTCTCTGAACCTCAGTATCTGTAGCTGAGATAAGCATATAATAATACTTGTCTTCTTACCTCAGTTCTGGACTTGAATGAGCTAGACTGTAGGAAAATACTTCTGTATACTACTAAGAACTATACTATTTCATACTAATGACAACATAATGATATTGTAGAGGTCATTTTTCCTTGTATTTTAGAATCATGTACACACTAAGCATTAAGTCATATCATTGTTTTAATTATGAAAAATCGTGATTAAGAGAAAGCTGAATGAGTGTCTCTACTTTTAGCATTGTCTTAATCAGTTCAGGCTGCTATAACAAAATACCACAGACTGGGTGGCTTATAAACAACACAAATTTATTTCTCACCTTTCTGGTGGCTGGAAAGTTCAAGATCAAGGCACCAATAGGCAGACCTGATGCCTGGTAAGAGCCTGCTTCTTGGTTCATAGTATTTTCACTGTTTGTGTCATATGGTGAAAGGTGTCTTTTTTATAAGGGCACAAATCCCTATGATGAGGGCTCCATCTTCATGACCTAATCACCTCTCAAATGCCCACCTCCTAATACTATCATCTTGGAGGTTAGAATTTCAACACATGAATTTTAGGGGGACACAAGCATTCAGTTTATAGCAAGCATTTTAATGCAAAATGAGAAATGTGTAAAATTTCCAAGGAGCTAACCTCACCAGCTTGTCCATATGCCTTCTTACCCAGCTTCCCCTCACTAGAGCTGAGTTGCTGAAGGCATTCCCTTGCTTTGAAATGGACAAACTGGTGCACGCAAAGGTCAACAATAGTGTTCTAAGAGCAGAACAGTTTTGCTATGAGCAAACATGTCAGTTCAAATTTCTCTGAAGCCTGCAAGAATATTTCTTTATATGTGGGAGACCAACACGGTGTGGTGTTGCCTCTGGCCCTTACCTAGCTCCTTGCCCCAGGGTAGAATTATCAACAGGAGACAGATCTCTCCAGGGCCACCTAAAGCCCTGGATTTGCCACCAGCAGCACTAGCTAGAGGAAAGAGTGCTTTGAACACACAAGCCTTGCATTTGAATGAACTTGCATCTGCATTCTATCCAATGCATCTATTCTCTATTTAGTATATATTTAAATTGATTCTACTATATTCCTAGATATTCCTTGCATGTGTGTGGTATTTTAATCCCATTATTGTCTTCTGGCAGCATGGTCCTAGTGATTGTCTGTGACAGGTAGTTTTTAAAATCCCAAGGATTGCAAGAATGGGCACAGAAGTCAAATAATCATAGAGTCTTTAAACAGAAATGATTACAAAATAAACAAATTCATACTTTAAAGCAATGGGAAAGATTAAACATTAAATGAACCAATTGTACATTAAGAGAGGACTTCAGAAACCTTAAATTGTACTTAGTGTTCATGAAAATGAAAATTATTACTATTGGTTAAAGTATGTCCACACTGTTTTGGCAACATTATTTAGCTTCAACACACAGCTACTAAATTACCCTTTGTTGCTTTTGAGTGAAGCAGAATTTCCTCCACCATTTTGAATAATTTTAAAGTAACTTTCCAGAATGCTCAGTGAAATAAGATATGCTTACTAGAGTTTTCCAATAAGAAACTTCATAACCTTTAAATAGCACTGTCTTTGAACTGAAACAATTAGGAATGTCTCCAATGAGATGAAGAATGTGGTTGTAAAAGCTCATTGAATGTGTGTTTTATGACATCTGTCTATTTTGTGATCTGGAAATAATGGACTAAAAAAGAGGAAAAAATTCTCAGTTTTTAATTTTCCCCCCACTTGTGCTAGAAGCTCTCCATTAAACGCACACACACACACACACACACACACACACATTTATTAAGTACTGAATTTTATGTTGTACTATGATAAATGCAGAAAACCTCCTGGACCAGGTCTTAGATATGTTATCATTGTTTCTACTTTATAAATGGAATAGCCAAATTCTAGAAGAGATAAACAACTTCCCATAGTTACTCTGTCTTCAGTGGGAACTAACGCTCAGGTGTCCTGACGAAGCAAAGCCCTCTGAAAGGCAAGATTAACCTCACTGAACAAATTCAGCCAAGAGTCCTTTCATTGTATTTGCTAAGCGATGGCAGTGACCCAGCCTATACATTGTGCTCAGTCTCCCAGGGTTCTCATTTTGGTGTCCCAGCCAGCAACAGCTCAAACAAAATAACTTCAGCGTTTGAAAGAATCTGCCTGGACCACGTAGAACTTCAAAAGAAGCCATGGACCACAGTAGCACTAATGGATGCTAATGGAGCTGACCTTCGTGATTAAATCTAGTCTCCCCTCTCCAGCCCCTAAAGGTATTATATATAGTAAGGCTTTTAGAGAGACAATAACTTTTATTTTCCCTCTGCCCTGAGTTTTGTATAAAGGAGTAAATGGAACTACCAGTGCTATTCTCAGCAAGTGAGTTCTGTTGTTTGTCCTCGAAGCAGGCTCTCCCCAAGATGATCTTCTTCAGGGTTTAGGAAATCAAGAGACCGGCAAGGGAGCATGGTTTTTCATGCGTGTGCCTATTTCCTTCACACTCCACTGACTGCTTAGCAATGTGTAATGTCACTTTTGTGCTATCTTGTCTCGATGATCATTAATCACTTAGTACCATTTCTAGCTTCTATTCTTTCCAACCTCATCACTCTCAAATTTGTTTGACTCAAGCAGTATTGGCCATAATATTTGTATTTTTTAACTTGAGTTAGTTGCTAAGGTTAATATTTACATGTTTATCTGCATTCTGGCTTTCCTTGAACACCCAGAAGATTTGGATCTACTGAGCCAACATTCCCTCATAGCTGAGGACTGCTGGCCCCTAAAGGTGATGCCTCAGTCCTTACTTTTCCTCTTGTATTTCACCCAGCCAACTTCAGACATCTTAGAGCCACAGGCATTTCTGAGAGTTTTCCATCCCTGCCTCTCTCAACATATGATACCACGTACCTCTCTGTTTTGAAAACTCTTCTTTTGGCTTCTCTTAAGTAGCACTATTCGCTCTCCAGCTACCTTTCTTTTCTCTCTCTGTGCCCTCCTTCAATGACTTTTTCCACCTCCTATCTTTGTTTTTTCTTCTAATATGTCTTTATTGATTTCAGAGAGAGGAAGGGAAAGGGAGAGAGATAGAAACATCAATGATGAGAGTAATTGATTGGCTGCCTCCTGCCCGCCCCCTACTGGGGATGGAGCCTGTGACCTGGGCATCTGCCCTGACCAGCAATTGAACCTTGATCTCCTGGATCCTAGGTTGATGCTCAACTGCTGAACCATGCCAGTGTCCTCTTTACTCTCTCTCTTACTCTCCCTCAGAACTTCATCTATCTCCATGACTTAAATTAGTAATACTCTAAAGATGATGTTTATACCCCTTTACCAGTTCAACCAAATACAATTGCATGTAAGTGCAAAAATGAAAACAAAGCACTGTTATTTTTCTTAAGGATCCCAGTAAGATACAGTGGTACATCTCTGTTGACGAACATTTCGGTTTACGCCTAAACCTGGAAGTAAATGCTTCGGTTTTCGAACCCGCCTCAGAAGTCAAACATGCCACACGGCTTCTGCTGAGGGCAAGATCCTGAGGCCTAGCTGTCAGCTGTTGATCCCTTGGTTTTTGAACGTTTCAGAACTTGAACAGTCTTCCAAACAGATTACATTAAAAAACCAAGGTACTACTATATATGTTTAAAAAAATATAGTGCAATTTGGTAAATGCTATAATAGTGGTATAATACAACAGTCCCCACAGAGGTCATCTTGATGACTGAGTGTCAGTTTACCATTGGAATAATGGTAAAGGATATATTTTATAGATTTTTTTTTTCCTGTGTCTTAGGAAGCATTTCAAACTGCTTGCTATACACCTATACTTGGATATTCCACTAGTGATCAAATTAAACAAGTCCAAATCTGATCACTTATCTTCTTAACCACCTACCATACATGCCTTCCTCCACACACTAGTTTTTTCTTTGGGCTTTCTTGTACCAGCTGCTACCATCCCAATTCTCCTGATAATCTAACCTTAAAAATGTCATCCTTGACTCTTCTTTCTGATACCCAACCATGTCAGACTCTGATTCTCCCTTTAAGTGTCTTAAATCCACACCCTCCTGGTTTAAGTCATCAGTATGGCATCTCGACTGATGATGTCAGTAGCCCTGTGAAGGCTCCACCAGTCCTGGCCTTCCCTTTTCTGTACCTGCTGTACAACATGCTTGGAGCCCTGAAAATAGAGCTGTGAGTTCAGCATGTCCTGGGCCCTGTTTGAAATGCTTTACATGTATTAACTTATTTAATCCTCATGTCAACTTGGCTAGATAGGACTATTATTATTCATCCAGTAATTGGTCCAAGTTGACACATTCAGTACATAACAGAACAGGGATGCAAGCCACACAGTTTGAGCCCAGAGCCCACCAACCTATCACTTACTAGCCAGCATTGTCCAAGCACAGTCTTGCTTGAAAACCACTGGGGGACTCCAGAATACTATATCATTTTTTAGACCCTCGAAGACTTTTGAAAAGTTGGCCCTCAAACAGCTCTTTAATTTCCCTCTCTGTTCCTCAGTATTTTGCATTGAGTTTGTCCTAAGTTCTAAGGAGTGGGAAATTGGGAGGGGGGGTAAAGAGGAGGAAATGGGGGACATCTGTAAAACTCTCAACAATAAAATAAATTTTAAAAGAAAGTTAACACACATGACACTTTTAAAACAGTGCCTAGGGCACTGTTGACTCTTACTCTCTTACCCAATCACTTGTGGAATTGTGACTATTCTCATTTAAATATCTCTTGAATCTACACCCTCCTTTTCAATTAGTGGCTATTGTTATTCTATGTGTCTGTTTTCCCTCACCAAATGGTTTCAGTAAAAAGTTAATTGTGGTACATATATCCTTTCTGATGAATGTTTCAGGATTCTTAGGATACATGTTCATAGCAGCACAGTTTACAATGGCTAAGATCTGGAAACAGCCCAAGTGCCCATCAGTAGATGAATGGATAAAAAAGCTGTGGGACATTTACACCATGGAATACTACGCAGCTGTAAAGAAGAATAATCTCGTACCCTTTGGGACAGTATGGATGGACCTGGAGAATATTATGCTAAGTGAAATAACCCAGGCAGTGAAAGGCAAATATCACATGATCTCGCTTATACGTGGAATCTAAAGAACTTAATAAACTGATGAATAGAATAGATTCAATGACATGGAAGCATAGATGAGACTGATGAATGTCAGAGGGATGGAGGAGGGCGGGTGGGTGGAGGGGGAGAGAGTAACTAAAGAATTTATGTCCATATATACACAACCCAAGGACATGGACAATGGTGGGGAGAGGGACTGGGGGGCGGGGAAGGAACGGGGTGGAACGGGTCATTGGGGAGAAAAAGGGACATCTGTAATATTTTAAACAATAATAAAATTTAAAAAAAAAATTAATTGTGGCTCCCTGACGTGCTGGGTCCTCTCTTTTTTTATTTGGCCAGGCTGTTGCCCTGCCTGGAGTGCTCGTCCCCCTGTTCATTTTGGCGGATGCAAACGCATTATCCTCAAATGGCACAGATTTCTCCCACCTTCTTTCTGATTCACTTTCTGATCTCTAGCCTGCACTTTAACAGAATCATCTCTCCCTCCTCTGTTTCTAGACCACTCTGCTCATGCCTCTGGGATAGTCTTACACCATTCTGCTTTTGAGCATAAGTGTGCATACACTTGTAATCTTTTCCCTTTTTGAGATAATAAACTCCTGGAGATTCAAGAGCATCACTTTTTCATTTTTTTCTTTCCTGGGGCTAAGCTCAGTGACTTGTATTATTTTATATTTAATAAATACTGAATAATATTGGTAATATAAAAAATGATAGGTGAACTCTGCAACAACTTGGATCATTCATTTGATAACTTAATGCAAAAGTTGAATAGAAAAATTAGGCACAAGTAAATATATTAGGATCAAAATGTGTCTTAAGGTATGACATCTGCAAATAAAATGAGAGTCAATGGGATAATGTATGTCAGTATAACATATGCTATCTAATACAAGTTTATAGGATTATATAAAAAGATGTATATTCACACTACAGGTAAATAAAAAACCCCGGCATTTATGGAGCATATAAAGTTCTGTGTTTGGTTATAATTGGATTGGAAAAAGTAACTTTGGGGATAAATCTGAGCTGCCCTAAATCCTTTGTTAATTGCACATAAACACAACCATAACTAAATAAAGTGGGGCTTTGAGAACCTAGGAGTCTTAGATCCTGGAGGAGGGAGACTGTTCTGGTCCCAGAGTGGATCCTATAAACGCGTGGTGGTGAGAGCAGAGGAAGGGAGGAGGGCAGGTTGAACGAGGTTGCCAGGAGCCAGCCACCTGTGTACACCGGAATGCCGGTGCCCGTAAGAGAAATGAGCTACTGAGGAACCAAACCTCAGCTTTGAAGCTCAAACGGCAGATCTTGGAAGTGGTCCAGGTGACAGTGAGATCATTGAAGGCCTATGTAGGTTACCCAAAGATATCTTTGACTATCACAGAGGAGTGGGAAATGAGGAAAATTTTGTCTGCTCTTCTACTTGAGTTTAAATACTTAGCCCTACTGATGTCAGAGAAATTAATGGGCCAGATTTCCCAGACAAGACTGGGAGTGAGGGTCTTGTTATATCTTCAGAAAAGTGAATTTTCTAAGACTTGCATGAGAGAATGGAATGTGGAAGAAGGCTTTGTTTGCATAAAGCTACACTTTAGATTCCAAAGTCCCCTGCCCCTTAAGCCAGTCCTGGAAAGGTGCAGCTGGGAGTTCAGTAAAGCCAGAGGTAAGGTCAGTGTCCAGAGTTTCCGTCCCATCTTGCAGCCTGGTGTGGTTCAGCATTCAGGCCAGATTAAAGATCATTAGTCCATGTGTGGAGCCCAACACGGCCATGTGCCTTGTGGGCACAAGGGAGCACAGCACCTTGCAGCAGGAGTCCCAAGAGGGCCCTGCACCCTGGAGCCAAGAGAGCCGAGAGAGCAAACTTCCTTTGTTTGGAAGGTTTTATATTTAGATTTCACTCCCTTGCAGTGGCCATGCCCATCCTGGCCAGTTACCTGTTTCCAGGCAAGCATTTTCCCACATCATTCAGACCTTACTAAGCATGCATCTAAATTGCCTTTGTCTAGCTCCCTCTACCAATCAACGGGGAATAGACTTGGAGAATGTTAAACGTAGTTTTTTGGCAAAGCTGTGTAAATGGCATGCCTATATCTTGTCTTCCCTTTCACTCCTTTTCCGTTTAATAACCAGGTTATTACAATGGTATCAATATGTTGATACAAGCCGAAAGGAAACAGATCATCAATTATCAGATAGTCAGGTGTCTGTATGACATAGGACATAATGTCTAGTCTTTCTTTGATCATTCTATCATTTGTAAAATTAGAGTGCATTTTAAAGGCTGTGTGTGTGTGTCTGGGAGGGGGATCTTCTCTGATCAGCATTCCTTTAACAGTGGCCTCAGTAGCTAAGGAGGATCATAGACAGCATTTAGTGACACTTTCAACCCGTGGACTTTCTTGGATCTAAATAGTAGAGCCTTTAACCTAGGACTGAATTAGCATTTATGGGCCTGCCTATGAAGAGAGACACATTGGGAGACCCAAGACTTGGATTTGAATCCAGGAACTCTCTCTTAGTAAATGTTTTACCAAAGTTTGTGAAACTCTGCACCACAGTGCCTGGCACAGAATTAAATTTGGGTCTTACTTATTCTTTTTTCTTCAGTTTTATAAAATCATTAGACTTTCCCTATGTCTTCCCTTGTCAGCTGGCAAAAATAAGTGATTAGAGAAATAAATTGAGGCACAGAAGAGTTAGGAATTTGAAAATTTGAAGGAGATCATATAGAAAATAAGCAGATTTTAAACGAGTCAAAACTTCTATGATCATTTTAATGTATAAAGTGTTTTACATTTTTTTGTGTTCAAAATACTACAGATGTCCATTTTTCTCCCCATTGACCCATCCCACCCCCTCTTCAGACCCTCTCCACACCATTGTCTATGTCCTTGGGTTGTGCATATATGCATATAAATTCTTTGGTTAATCTCTCCCCCTTCACCCACCCTCCCTCCTCCATCCCTCTGAGATTCATCAGTCTGATCCATGCTTCCATGTCATTGAATTATTTCTGTTTGTTTATTAAATTCATTAGATTCCACATATAAGTGAGATCATGTGATGTTTGTCTTTCTCTGCCTGGCTTGTTTCACTTAGCATAATATTCTCCAGGTCCATCCACACTGTCCCAGATGGTGCAAGATCCTTCTTTACAGCTGCATAGTATTCCATGGTGTAAATGTCCCTCAGCTTTTTTATCCACTCATCTCCTGATGGGCATTTGGACGGTTTCCAGATCTTAGCCATTGTAAATTGTGCTGCTATGAACATAGGGGTGCATATATTCTTTCTGATTAGTGTTTCAGGGTTCTTAGGATATATTCCTAGAAGTGGGATCACTGGGCCAAAAGGCAGCTCCATTTTGCATTTTTGAATTGATTTTGTTTATTCTCCACAACACATCTCATGGTTCATTATTTCTATCATTAAATAATAGCAATAATAAATTGGTTTGAATCAGTCTTGATTATACGAGATCTCATCCCTGACTGGAAACAGAGAGTGAGGCAGAAAAAGGGATACAGAAGCCTAGTAGACAGGGTCCACTAGATCTGGGGATCCTGATTTGGTCCCGAGCTCTACCAGGTAGGGTGAGAAGAAGAGTGTGAAGTTCATGGAGTCACATTGCAAATAACTTATCTCTCTTGGGAATGGCTAATGATCTTGAATAGATCTGGAGTCAACTTCTTGAATCTGGGGAAAGCATAAAAAATGAGATGAGAGCTAACAAATATGAAATTTGTCAAAACACAACTGTATGTCCAAACAAATGTGTGGAATTAGTAAGGTGGTTGGGGTGGGAAGGGGGCAATGCATTATGGAGGTAGCATAAGTTGATATAAATAAGGAGCCTGACTATCACTTCTTCCAAAAGCAATGCCCATGTGTACCATGGATACCCAGCTTAAAATATCCTATTGTTTTTTCTGTGGACATTTTCTCCAATATGTTTTTTGCACCACCTGCTGGCAAAGAACAGTGATCTTACCTCTCATTTATGGAAAGACACATATTTCAACTGCTGGAGAGAAAGGACTGGGGAGCTAAAGACCAACTTTGTTTATTGTAAACATATAGCCACCACTGCCAAACAGCATCCAATTCCTTGTCACCACCTTGTTAACAAGTTTTAAAATGTGCCAGGTGATATACACAGGTGTTTTCTTTCTGAAAGCGTCATAATAATATGAAAAGGTTATTCTGGATTAAGTTAGTGGAAAAGAGAATGTTATTTTCAGTGATTAAGAGAGACTGTCTACCTAGTACACCTGTCTAATATCCAGACTAATTTTGGGGGTTTTTTTTGGAAAGCATTTCTAGGCTACCATTATTTAAAAATGCTGACATAACATTTTTTATGTGTTTATTTGTTTATTGCCAAAATACCACTTAGATTTTGGAGACTGAACAACACTTTTGGAGCAGTCCAAAAGTAAAATGTTCTACCCTGAGTGTTTGAAGTGACTTTCCTGAGTGAGATTTTGGAGAACATACTGAGATACTTTCATCATGCTCTTTTTGCCACTTTGGAAGATATTTAGCTTTGCTTTTCTTTTTTTGTCAGTAGGAATGAAATTTCCAAGCTAAATTAATAAGGGTCAAAGAGACTGAAGATTTCATCCATTATCCCTACCTCTGATTTTTTTATATTCTGCATCTGGAAACCTGGGTTGGGGAACAGGAATAGAATGGAGTTCCAAGTGCACAGAAGAGGGAGAAGTGGCTTATGAGTAGATGTGGTGGAACTCAAATACTTTTCTTTAAATAGTCATTCCATTCCCTATTTGGTTGCACTAAGTAATTGGAACACATTTCTTGATTCTCTGAACACATTTTTGTGATATTTTTTGGACTTTGAATAAATGTCTCAGACCTCCTTTATCCTCATTGTTTAGTCTCTCTTTTATCCATTCCATCCATTCTATTCTATTTCATGACACTGCATTTCAGCTCAACATTTATCACCAGTTACCATGTAAAGGATCTGTATTTGGAAGACACTAGGGGAGACACAAATATGAAGATGTGGTTCAGATGCTCAAAGAACCTAGTGCTTACTTTGGGAGAGAAGACAAGTACCCAAATCTCCTTAGTACAATGACATCATTCTTCTTCCAGAGGAACACCTAAATAAAATATCATGGAAATGTTGAGGAAAGGCAGACTACTTGGACTGGGGAACTAGAGAAGAGCCTAGAAAAAGAACCAAGCAGAAATATTTAAAAGTAAACCAATACCTCAAATCCTCATTCTTTCTTTTAACTGGAAAAGTTCATTTTCCAGACTCAGATTCTTATTTGTTTGTGTCACTTGTTTCCTGCTCCTAAAGTACAGATTCAGGACCTTAGTAGAGGGTCAAAAGAGGGCAGGCATTTAATAAACTCTGGTAAGCTCTCTTTTGATAGGTTCAAAATATTTCAGTAGCCTTTAAAAAAAAGAGCACATTAATGTTTTTAATCAGCAGAAGCTGGATCTGTTAATGATAAGCATTGTTCCAAATGTTGACTCCATTGGGAAGTAAACTCTAAAGCTCTGTTTGTTATTTTAAAGTGGCATCTGGAAAAATACTTTTGATCTAATATTGAAGTCCTCTTGAAATGTGTAAGCTGCTCCACATGGAACCAGATGCATAGAATGTGTCTTGGGAAGCTATTTCAAAGACTGAGGAATTGAATTCATGTTTGGTGGCAACATCAGTGTCTTCCAGGCTCTCATAACCCGTTTGTTTTCCAAATAAATCCATAAAACAGATGTGACTAAAGGATATTGAAGAGATGCCAAGGTGACGTGAACTAGCCACGTTAAAAGCACAAGTGGCTTCCTTTAGAAATGATGCCTTGATTTGTAGTTTTCCATCTTGTTTAGATTAATTGCATTTCTGTTATAAGTACATGAAGTCATACTTAGTGCCTTTTAGAACAAAGGAACTAATACAAAAGGTGTGATGGTATTTGAAATAGCTTATACAAAACTGAAAAATGCAAGGTGATGGAAAAGTCTCAATAGTTTTCTGACATAGTAGTTAAATAATTGCAATAAGCAAATTCTCTCTCAAAATATATTTTATATTTCTAGTCAATTAGACATTCTCTGATCAAATAAAATCTTAAATAATTTTAAATGAATGAAAACAATGTTTGAGAGAAGGCATATAAGATTTTAATTAAAAAATATCTAGGTTCTAAATAACTCATCATTAAAAAATAAACATATAGTCAATTAATTGATAAGGGCTAGTTTGCATAAGAAATTACCCTGATCTGTTATAAATGCTTAAAGAAAGCTAATATCCTGTCTAAAAGTTGTAGGTATAGTTTGGTTTTTGTTAAAGTACCTATCCATTCAGAATTTTCTTCTTCTAAATTAGTGTTTCTTATCTAACAAACGACTGGCCTGTCCTTTCAGTTTAGATATGGAACGGTCATTCTCCTCTTCTCTGGAGAAAGGTTTGGTCAAGCTGGCTTCTGGAAACACATACTTACTCTGCCATTTTTAATTGCAAAAGAAAACTTGCAAAGCTGGGCCCGCAAGAAAGTCAGACAGACTTTTGCTCTGTTCCACTACTATAAAGTCATAATTCAAAGTGAGTGATTTTTCTATCAGACAGGATCACTCCCATGCTGCTCTTTTGGAATAATCCTACTCCCCCAAATTGGGCACAGGGCTACCCTTTTGGAAGATCCCCTAGGGAAATCCTGACTGTAGGAGCAGGCCCACCCCAACCATTCTCACTGCAAGTCTATCTTCAGCTGGCCCAGGGTCTCTGGCCATAATACTCAATTAAAAATGTATGTGCTCCCTGTTTGGTGGTGTGGGATTTGTGATACCAGAATTTAAGGCTTTGATTATAAACATTAGACTTCTGGTATTTGTAATTTAAACTAAAAAATTGCTTCAGAAAAAATTGTAGCATGTGGCCCTATAACAGAGTAACTGTATTTATAACTTTTTATTAAGAAAAAAACAGTCATCTGCCATTATTTAAACTTAAGACTACTTGTTTCAAAACTTTAAACAATATAATTTCTTGGTACAGTCTTCAAACAACTTAATGAGAACTGGTGTTCATCTAACTGCTGCTGTATGGAAGTTCAAATGTACGTTTTGCCTACTTTCTCCAGACCTGATAAGACACCAACCAGAAACATTAACTATACAAGGACAATTTAACAGAAAAAAATAAAGAAAATAAGAAAGCTAATTATTAGTCAAGATATTATTTTTTTAAATTGAATTTATTAGTGTGACATTGGTTTGCAAAGCCATACAGGTTTTAAGTGTACAGTTCAATAAAACATCATGTGCACATGTCCCAAAGCAAATTGTCTTTCTGTCCCCATTTTCCCTTCCTTTGCCCTCTTACACCTACCACCACCTCCTTTCTGTTTGGCTATCATCACACAGTTGTCTGTGTCTATGTGAGATATATATATATGCTTAATCCCTTCATCTTCTTTCATCTAATCCCCAACCCCCTTCCACTGACAGCTATCAGTCTGTTCCATGTATTCATGCTTCTTTCTATTTTATTTGTCAGTTTATTTTTAGACTATTTTTTAAATTGATTTTAGAAAGGGAGAGAAAAACATAGATGACATTGCCTCCCGTATGTGCCATGACTGGGGATTGAACCCAAAATCTAGGTATGTGCCCTGACCAGGAATTGAACTTGTGACCTTCTGGTGCACAGGATAGCACTCTAACCAACTGAGCCACCAGGCCACTGCTGTCAGTTTATTTTGTTCATTAGATTCCACATATAAGTGAAATCATAGGCTATTTTATTTTTCTCTGACTAGCTTATTTCGCTTAGCATAATAATCTACAGGTATATCCAGGCTGCTGCAAAAGGTAAGATTTTCTTCTTTTTTATGGTTGCTTATTATTCCATTGTATAAATGTACCACAGTTTTTTTATCCACTCATCTACTGATGAGCACTTGGGCTGTTTCCAGATCTTAGCTACTGTAAATAATGCTGCGATGAACATAGAGGTGAATATATTTTCTTTTGAATTAGTGTTTCAGGTTTCTTAGGATATATTCCCAGAAGTGGGATCACTGTGTGAAAATGTAGTTTCATTTTTAATTTTTTGAGGAAACTCCATGCTGTTTTCCACAGTGGTTGCACCAGTCTGCATTCCCACTAACAGTACACTAGGGTTCCCTTTTCCCCAAGTCCTCGCCAGCACTAGTTGTTTGTTGATTTATTGGTAGTAGCCATTCTGGTGTGAGGTGATATCTCATTGTAGTTTTGATGATTAGTGACACTGAGCATTTTTTCATATGTCTATTAGCCATCTGTATGTCCTCTTTGGAGAAGTGTCTATTCAGGTCTTTTGCCCATTTTTTAATTTGGTTATTTATCTTCCTGGTGTTGAGTTGTATAAGTGCTTTATATTTTTTGGAAATTAATCCCTTATCAGATGTATCATTGACAAATATGTTCTCCCATACAGTGGGTTTCCTTTTCATTTTAATGGTTTCTCTTTTTTTTTTAATTTTAGTATTGTTTAAAATATTACAGATGTCCCTTTTTCTCCCCAATGACCCGTTCCAACCCGTTCCTTCCCCTCCCCAGTCCCTCTCCCCACCATTGTCCATGTCCTTGGGTTGTGTATATATGCATATAAATTCTTTGGTTACTCTCTCCCCCTCCACCCACCTGCCCTCCTCCATCCCTCTGACATTCATCAGTCTCACCTATGCTTCCATGTCATTGAATCTATTCTATTCATCAGTTTATTAAGTTCTTTAAATTCCACAAATAAGCGAGATCATGTGATATTTGTCTTTTGATGCCTGGCTTATTTCACTTAGCATAATATTCTCCAGGTCCATCCATACTGTCCCAAAGGGTACGAGATTATTCTTCTTTACAGCTGCGTAGTATTCCATGGTGTAAATGTCCCACAGCTTTTTTATCTATTCATCTACTGATGGGCACTTGGACTGTTTCCAGATCTTAGCTATTGTAAATTGTGCTGCTATGAACATCGGGGTACATATATCCTTTCTGATGAATGTTTCAGGATTCTTAGGATACATTCCTAGGAGTGGAATAACCGGGTCAAATGGCAGCTCCATTTTTAATTTTTTGAGGAACCTCCATACTGTTTTCCATAGTGGCTGCACCAGTCTGCATTCCCACGAGCAGTGTACTAGGGCTCCCCTGTCTCCACACCCTCCCCAGCACAATTTGTTTGTTGATTTGGTGATGGCAGCCATTCTGACAGGTGTGAAGTGATACCTCATTGTGGTTTTAATTTGCATCTCTCTGATGATTAGTGACATTGAGCATTTTCTCATGTGTTTCTTGGCCATCTGTATGTCCTCTTTGGAGAAGTGTCTATTTAAGTCCTTTGCCCATTTCTTAATTGGGTCATTTGTCTTCCTCTTGCTGAGTGCTCTGAGTTCTTTGTACACTTTGGAAATTAGCCCCTTATCAGATACATCCTTGGAAAATATGTTTTCCCAGAGCGTGGGGTTCCTTTGTATTTTGAGGCTGTTTTCTTTTGCTGTGCAGAAGCTTTTTAGTTTGATGTAGTCCCGTATGTTTATTTTTTCCTTTGTTTCTCTTGCCCTAGGAGATGTATCAGTGAAAAGTCCACTACGTGGGATGTCTGTGACTTTACTGCCTATGTTTTGTTCCAGGATTTTTATGGTTTTGTGACTTACATTTAAGTCTTTTATCCATTTTGAGTTTATTTTTGTGTATGGTGAAAATTGGTGGTCTAGTTTCATTCTTCTGCATGTATCTGTTCAATTTTCCCAGCACCACTTATTGAAAAAACTGCCCTTACTCCATTGGATACTCTTGCCTCCTTTGCCAAATATTAACTGACCATAATGGCATGGGTCTATTTCTGGGGTCTCTGTTCTGTTCCATTGATCTATATGCCTGTTGTTGTACCAATACCAGGCCGTTTTGATTACAGTGGCGTTGTAATATAGTTTGACGTCTGGTAATGTGATCCCTCCCACTCTGTTCTTTTTTCTCAAGATGGTTGCAGCTATTCGGGGTCTTTTTTGGTTCCATATAAATTTTCGAAATGTTTGTTCTAGGTCTGTGAAATATGCTGTTGGTATTTTCATAGGAATTGCATTAAATTTATAAATTGCTTTGGGTAGTATAGACATTTTAATGATATTAATTCTTCCAATCCATGAGCATGGTATCTTCTTCCACTTGTTTATATCTTCCTCTATTTCTTTTTTCAGTGTCACGTAGTTTTCTGAGTACAGGTCTTTTACATCCTTGGTTAAGTTTATTCCTAGGTATCTTATTTTTTTAGTTGCAATGGTAAATGGTATTTTTTTTTAGATTCTCTCTCTGAAAGTTCATTGTTGGTGTATAAGAATGCCATTGATTTCCGGATGTTGATTTTGTATCCAGCTACCTTGCCAAATTCGTTTATCAAATCTAGTAGTTCTTTGATGGAGTCTTTAGGGTTTTCTATGTACAATATCATGTTTTCTGCAAATAATGACAGTTTTACTTCCTCCTTTACAATTTGGATACCTTTTATGTTATCCTCCTGTCTGATGGCTATGGCGAGGACTTCCAGTACTATGTAGAATAAGAGTGGTGAAAGTGGACATCCCTGTCTTGTTCCTGTTTTTAATGGAAATGGTTTTAGTTTTTGCCCATTGAGTATGATGGTGGCTGTAGGTCTGTCGTATATGGCCTTTGTTATGTTGAGGTATGATCCCTCTATTCCCACTTTGCTGAGAGTTTTTATCAGAAATGGGTGCTGGATTTTGTCGAATGCTTTTTCTGCGTCTATTGATATGATCATATGATTTTTGTCCTTCATTTTGTTTATGTGATGTATCACATTTATTGATTTGCAGATGTTGTACCAGCCTTGCATCCCTGGAATAAATCCCACTTGGTCATGATGTATATCTTTTTAATGCATTGCTGGATCCGGTTTGCTAGTATTTTAGTGAGGATTTTAGCATCTATGTTCATCAGGGATATTGGCCTGTAGTTTTCTTTCTTTGTAGTATCTTTATCTGGTTTTGGGATTAGGATGATGCTGACCTTATAAAAAGAGTTTGGGACTTTTCCCTCTTCTTGAATTTTCTGGAATAGTTTGAATAGAATAGGTGTTAATTCTTCTTTGAATGTTTGGTAAAACTTGCTTGTAAATCCATCTGGTCCAGGAATTTTGTTTGCTGGGAGTTTTTTGATTACTGCTTCAATTTCATTAGTTGTTATTGGCCTATTCAGGTTTTCTGCCTCTTCTTGATTCAACTTTGGAAGGTTGTATGCTTCTAGGAATTTGTCCATTTCCCCTGTGTTGTCCAATTTGTTGGCATACAGTTGCTCATAATATTTTCTTACAATCCTTTGTATTTCTGTTGGATCAGTTGTTATATCTCCTCTCTCATTTCTGATTTTATTTATTTGGGTCCTCTCTCTTTGTTTCTTAGTGAGTCTGGCGAAAGGTGCATCAATCTTATTTACCTTTTCAAAGAACCAGCTCTTGGTTTCATTGATTTTTTGTATTGTTTCTTTAGTCTCTATGTCATTAATCTCTGCTCTGATTTTTATTATTTCCTTCTTTCTACTTTCTCGGGGCTTTTCTTGCTGTTCTCGTTCTAGTTCTTTTAGTTGTTGTGTTCGATGCTTCATTAGATCTTTTTCTTGTTCCTTTAGATAGGCCTGTAATGATATGAATTTTCCTCTCAAGACTGCTTTCACCATGTCCCATAGGTTTTGGGTTGCTGTCTGTTCATTTTCGTTACTTTCCATGAAGTGTTTGATTTCTTCCTTGATCTCATTGGTAACCCAGTCATTATTTAATAACATGCTATTTAGCCTCCATGTGTTTGAATATTTTTCAGTATTTTTATACTGGTTGATTTCTAGTTTCATGGCATTGTGATCCAAGAAGATGCTTGATATGATTTCAATCTTCTTATATTTGTAGAGACTTGCCTTGTGCCCTAACATGTGGTCTATTTTTGAGAATGTTCCATGTGCACTTGAGAAGGTGTATTCTGCTGCTTTGGGGTGAAATGTTCTATAAATGTCAATTAAATCCATTAGTTCTAGTGAGTCATTTAAGGTCTGCATTTCCCTGTTGATTTTTTGCCTTGATGATCTGTCCAATGTTGACAGTGGGATGTTAAAGTCCCCCACTATGATTGTGTTGCTGTCAATCTCCCCTTTGAAGTCTCCCAAGAGATTTTTTATATCTTTAGGTGCTCCTGTATTGGGTGCATAAATGTTCATAAGGGTTATTTCCTCCTGTTGGATTGATTCCTTTAGTAATATGTAGTGACCATCTTTGTCTCTCGTTATGGTCTTTATTTTGAAGTCTGTTTTGTCAGAAATAAGAATTGCTACTCCAGCTTTCTTTTCCTTTCCATTTGCATGGAATACTTTACTCCACCCCTTCACTTTTAGCCTGTGTGAGTCTTTTGCTCTCAGGTGGGTCTCTTGTAGACAGCATATATTTGGGTCCTGTTTTCTTATCCATTCAGCTACCCTTTGTCTTTTGATTGGCCCATTTATTCCATTTACATTTAAGCTTACTATTGATATCAACTTATTTAAAACCATTTTGCCCCTTTATGCTGATGTACCTTTCTTTCACTATTCCTTCTTTTTCTTAAAGCAGTCCTTTTAGCATTTCTTGCAATGCTGGTTTGGTGGTACTGAACTCTTTTAGCCTTTTTTTGTCTGGGAAGCTTTTTATTTCACCTTAAAATTTAAATGATAGCCTTGCTGGATAAAGCAATCTTGGTTGCATGTTCTTGCTTTTCATTACTTGCAGAACTTCATGCCACTCCCTTCTGCCCTGAAGAGTCTGTGTTGAGAAATTAGCTGTCAGCTTTATGGGGGTTCCCTTGTAGGTCACTGCTTGTCTCTCTCTTGCAGCCCTTAATAATTTCTCTTTGTCCTTGAAATTTGCCATTTTAATTATGATGTGTCTTAGAGTGGGTCTCTTTGTGTCCCTCTTGTTTGGAACCCTCTGTGCTTCCTGAACTTGTGTGGCTTTCTCCTTTGCCAGCCTAGGGAAGTTTTCTATAATTATTTCTTCCACCAAGCTCTCTATACCTTGCTCTCTTTCCTCCCCCCCTGGCACTCCTATAATGAGAATGTTGTTTTGCTTCATGTGGTCCCAAAGCTCCCTTAGACTGTCCTCATGCTTTTTAAGTGTTTTTTCTTTTTGCTGCTCTGATTGTGTGATTTTCTCTACTTTGTCTTCTAAGACACTTATTCTGTCCTCTGCTTCATTAAGCCTGCTTTTAATTCCTTCCAGTGCATTCTTGGTATCAGATACAGCATTCTTTATCTCTGTCTGAGTTGTATTTATAGTATGTATCTCTTTTTTCAACTTTTCACTAAGGTTCTCGATCTTATCATCTATAGTCTTCTTAAGTTTCTTGAACATCTTCATCATCAATACTCTGAACTCTGTTTCTGATAACTTGCTCAACTCCATCTCATCAACGTCTTTTTCTGGCGATGTTTCCTTTTCTTTAATTTTGGGGTTGTTTCTTTATCTCCCCATTTTGGTAGGTCTTAGTGCTTATATCTATATATTAGATATATTTGCTGTGTTCCAGTCTTGTGGGGTGGGATTTTGTCTTGTGGTTCCAGTGGAGCCCAGAGGTATATATTGTTAATACTGGTGAAAATTTAGAAAATAATAATAAACTAAAAGATAAAAAATAGAGAAGGTACTGGGAGATAACAGAAGCAGAGAAAAGATTCTGAAAGAAGGGCCAGCACAAAATTAAGGGAGAGAATAGGAATAGGATAACAGCTGAAAATGAGAAAACAGAAATACAATAAAGAGAATAAGAGAAACTAACAATCAGACAGGAAAACAGAAGGGGGACAAATGAAAGAATGAAAGAAAAGTAGAAAAAGGAAGAAGAAAAAGAAGAAAAAAATTATGCCAATGGATTGAGAGGAGAGAGAGAGATAAAGCCCAGGTAGGCAGGGAGTCTGGTAAGAGATTTGGGGGAAACTATAGAGGAAAGCAGTTAACTTGGTTATAATGATAAAGTCCCAGTCGTTAAGCAGGGATATCAAGAAAGTCTTGATAGTAGAAGCAAGGATAAAACAAAACAAAGCAAATAATGAAAACAAAACCAAAAACAAGCCAAGCAAGACAAAACTCTTTTATAAAAAAAAAAAAAAAAATTTAACTAAAAATGTTTTAAAAAAAAAAATTAAAACAGAAAAAAAAAGGAAAAAGATTTTTATAAAATTTAAAAAAGAAGAAAAAACAAATTGTCTCCCCTTTCTCTTCTTCCTAAGGAAAAAAGAGAAAAAATAAACAAACCCACAAACCAAAAAAACCCCAAGACCCAAAAAAACCCAAAACCAAACCAAACAAAAAAACAGCAGAGAAGAAGGTAGTCAATCAGGTGCGTTTCTTCTGGGCAACTTATGTTGTCTGAGGATCACTGCTTTGTGTGCTGATTTCAGTTCTCCTGGGAGGTACTTGTGTATCACCCAATGTTAGGAGCCGTCTAGGTTTGGCTCTGGTGTCCTTAGGTAGATGGTTGATCTGAGGCTCTCTGTGGGCCACCTCCTCTTGTCAGCTATTTTGCAACCTTGTAGTTGCCTGGTCTTGTTCCAGGGTCTTCTCTAGAGTCTTTAGGGTGCAGGGTGGCTAGTGTAGCCCAGGGTATCACTCCCGTTAAAGGTGTCATTGTCAGGCGCTCACTCTGTGGGAGTTAGTCTCTGCTCCACAGCTAGCTCCTCAGTCCCTCCCCTGTCCTCTGATTCTAGCTCCCCAGGCTCTGTCCTGCTGCAGTTTCAGATTGATTTTGGCCTGTTGCCTTTTCTCTATGGGCCGTTTCAGCAGCCAGGGCCCAGTGGGTTCAACTAAGAACACATTCAGGTGGGCCCTTTGCCTGCCCAGCCCCCAGCAGGGGTTTTCAGCTTTTCCTCCAGTTCCCAAACAACAGTACCTGAGAGTCTTATTCTTGCAGAGTCCTCCTATGAGCTGCTCTCCCTTCCCCCTCAGGACTGTGCCCTGCGGGTCTGTCTGGAGTCTCAGTGAGCGGGACCTGCCCCTTTCCTATTGGGGGTGGTGCTCCCGGCTGCAGGAGAGGCTGGCCAGCTCCGCCCCTCCCTGCTCAGCTCTGGTTGGCTGGTTGCACCAGTCCTGCCCCTCAGACTGTCTACTGTGCAGACCCCAATGGCAGCCTCCGCTGGTCTGTCCTTGCAGAGCACACTGGGAAGGAGGGAACCAGCTCTGCAATCAAACTAGCAAAAGCACAAAGCAACACACAGGCAGAGAGTCCACCCTGCAAGATTCGGCCGCCCTCGCTCCAAGGCACCCAGCGGGAGGGGACCCAAAGTCAGCTCCACGCAGCTCTCCACACCCCTGTTCTGAGCAAAGCTGGAGCGGCTTCACGCACCACCATGGGGTTCCTCAGGGCCGGTGACAGATCCCAGCCTCTAGGCACCCGGGAGCTCAGGGCGGGAGGACACCCTCAGGGCTGGTTGCAGAACCCAGCCTCCCGGCACCAAGAGCTCAGGGCGGGAGGGCTCCTCCCCTCCCCCACACCATGTAGATTCAGCGCTTTCTGGAGCTCAACACAGTGCCCCACAGGGAGGCAGATGGTCCCCGTGTGTGGGTGCTCAGCGCAGTCCTCTGGTCCCTCATTACTTGGGTGCCACAGGCCTTGGGACAGCCTTCCCTATGGTCGGCACCCCGAGCACCAGACTCCTGGTCGCAGCTGCCCCTAGAGGCTTTGTTTCCTAGGAAGGCGCTGTCTCCTCCTGGACTCACCACTCCCCTGGGTCCCTCTACCCTGTGTGCAGGGCGCTCCTTCCCCTCTCTGCTCCGGGTGTGGGATCCCCGCTTTTGGATGCCTTCCATGGGGCTTTGCAGCCTCCAAGCCTTCAGGCTCGTAGCCCAGCACAGGCTTCAGGGAGACTCCTCCTTCCAAGGGCCCCCCCTCTTACCAGACTCCGTGATGGTTCCTCAGTGCTCCCCACTCACACTTCGTCCACTCAGGTATGTTTCTCTGTTTTTTTTCAAGCTGGTTACATAGGATTTTAGGAGGAAATCAAGTCCATGGCTGGAGCGGGGGTGCTACTGCTTCTCATGGGGCCGCCATCTTCCTCTCTCTCCCAAAGTCAATGGTTCCTTTTGTCATACAAGAGCTTTTTATTTTAATGTAGCCTCACTTATTTTTTTCCCCCCTTGTTTCCCTTTCCCAAGGAGATATATAGGCAAAAATATTGCTACAAGAGATGTCTGAGATTTTGTTACCCACATTTTTTTTCTAGGATTTTTATAGTTTCATGACTTACATTGAAGTCTTTTATCCATTTTGAGTTTATTTTTGTGTATGGTGTAAGTTGGTGGTCTATTTCGTATTTTTGCATGTAACTGTACAGTTTTCCCAACACCATTTATTGAAGAAACTGTCTTTACTCCATTGCATTCTCTTGCCTCCTTTTTCAAATATTAATTGACCATAAAGGTGTGGGTTTATTTCTGGGCTCTCTGTTATGTTCCATTGATCTATATGCCTATTCTTATGCCAGGCATCCAAATTGGGAAGGAGGAAGTAAAATCATTATTATTTGCAGATGACATGATATTGTACATAGAAAACCCTAAAGACACCACCAAAAAACTACTAGATATAATAAATGAATTTGGCAAAGTAGCAGGATACAAAATTAATTTTCAGAAATCAGTGGCATTCTTTTGCACCAATAATAAACTATCATAAAGAGAAATTAAGAAAATCTCGTTTACTATTGCAACAAAAATAAAAATAAGATATCTAGGAATAAATTTAACCAAGGAGGTAAAAGACCTGTATTCAGAAAATTATAAGATACTAAAGAAAGAAATGGGGGGAAATACAATTAAGTGGAAGCATATACTGTGTTCATTGATTGGAAGAATTAACATTAAAATGTCCACATTGCCCAAAGAAATCTATAGATTCAACATAATTCCTATTAAAATACCAATGACATATTTCACAGATCTAGAACAAATATTCCAAAAATGTATAAGGAACCAAGAAAGACCCCAAATAGCCTCAGCGATCTTGAGAAAGAAGAACAAAGTTGGAAGCATCACAATACCAGATATCAAACTATACTACGAGGCTACTGTAATCAAAACAGCCTGGCACTGGCATAAGTCAAGATAGTTTTATAATGGC
The DNA here is from genome assembly GCF_964146895.1 of Miniopterus schreibersii. NCBI lineage: Eukaryota > Metazoa > Chordata > Mammalia > Chiroptera > Miniopteridae > Miniopterus > Miniopterus schreibersii. The sequence continues at coordinate 82,928,971 of NC_138102.1, forward strand.
CTCCACAGTTTGAAAAAATAAAATAACTTTCAGAAGGTACCAAACCTTCATTTTTCCATATAGACTTCATCATATATTTTCCTGAATCAATAAAGCTCAAGAAAAAGTATAAATCTCTTAAATACTGATTCACACCAACCAAGCTTATGGTAAATTTAGAAAGCTAATATCATGGAGCCTAAAATTATTTGGATTGATTGTGTTGATCAAATTATTAGATGTTCCTGGCCCACCTCCTTGACAGGGCACTTATGGCTTGCCTGCTGTGCCACCTTGATGCAGTGCGAATGGCCTGCCTGCTTACCTGGCCAACAGCCTTGATGTACTGCACCTACCTGGTCTTGCCATTGTGACCCAATGCCTCCCAGACACAAAACCCTGCCATCAGGATGTGGTTGCCTAACCCATTGCCCCAGGACTACTGGAAACAAGGCCCTGTTCACACCTTTCAGCCTTGACCTGGTACCTATCCCCAGACAACTGGAAAAATAAAATGCGGAGACAAAGAAACAACATCCAAATGAAAAAAAAAGAGAATCACCAGAAAAAGAACTAGATGAAATGGAGACAACCAATTTATCAGATATAGAGTTCAAAATAATGGTTATAAGGATGCTCAAAGCAACTTAAAGAGAACTTCATAATATTGAATAAGAATCAGTTGGAGCCCTGCCGGGCGTGGCTCATCTGTTGAGCATCCACCTAGGGTCCAGGCGATCAGGGTTCGATTACTGGTCAGGGCACATGCCCAGGGTTGCACGCTCGATCAATGACTCTCTCATCATTGATGTTTCTGTCTCTCTCTCTCCCTCTCCTTTCCTCTCTCTGCAATCATTAAAGATATATTTTTTAAAAAAATCAATTGGAAATGAAGAATGACATAGCTGAAATAAAGAATACACTGGAAGGAATCAACAGTAGATTAGAAGAAGCTAAGGACCAAATCAGGGAATTAGAAGACAAGGTAGAAAAAACACCCAATCAGAGTAGCAATTAGAAAAAAAATTAAAAAGTAGAAAGACAGTTTAAGGGAGCTTTGGGACAACATGAAATGTAACATCTGCATCACAGGGGTGCCAGAAGGAAAAGAATCCAAGCAAGAATTACAGAACATATTTGAAGAAATAGTGATAGAAAAATTCCCTAACCTGGTGAAAGAAAAAGTCACTCAAATTCAGGAAACACAGAGAGTCCCAATCAAAATAAAACCAAAAAGACCCACACCCAGACACATCATAATTAAAATGGCAAACAAAAGATAAAGAAAGAATCTTAAAAGCAGCAAGCGAGAAAAAGAAAGTTACCTGCAAGGGAGCTCCCATTAGACTGACAGCTGATTTCTCAATAGAAACACTTAGGGCCAAAAGGGAGTGGCATGAAGTATTCAAAATAATGAAAAATAAGGGACTGAATCCAAGAATACTCTATCCAGCAAGGCTATCATTCAAAACTGAAGTTGAAACAAAGAGCTTCACAGATTTAAAAAAGGCTAACGGAGTTTATTACTACGAAGCTAGCACTATAAGAAATGCTAAAGGGGTTGGTGTAAGAAGGAGAAAAAGAAATAAAGAGGAAGAGAGGAACACAGACATAAATAAAGAATGGCAACAAATAAGTACCTATCAATAATAACCTTAAATTTAAATGATTTAAATGCTCCAATCAAAAGACATAGGGTAGCTGAATAGATAAGAAAACATGACCCATATATATGCTGTCTGCAAGAGACCCAACACAGAACAAAGTACTCACACAGGATAACAGTGAAGGGATGGAAAAAAATGTTCCATGCAAATGGAAATGAAAAAAAGAAAAAAAGAAAGCTGTGGTAGCAATACTAATATCTAACAAATTGGACTTCAAAATGAAGGCTATAACAAGAGACAATGAAGGTCACTATAAAATACTAAAGGGGTTGATCCAACAAGAGGATATAGCCCTGGTAAACATATATGCATACAATATAGGAGCACCCAAATATATTTTAAAAACTTCTGGAAGAATTTAAGGGAGAGATTGACAGTAATAAAATCATAGTAGAAGACTTTAACACCCCACTGACATCACTGGGTAAAACTTCTAGACAAAATTAAATAAGGACACAGTGATCCTAAATGACACACTAGATCAGATAAATTAATTGGGATTTACAGAACATTTCACCCCATTCTGTAGACTGTAAAGCTACGAAATGTGCATCCTTCTCAAGTGCACACAAGACATTCTCAAAAATAAACCACATGTGAAGACACAAAATAAGTCTCTACAAGTTCAAGAAGATTGAAATTATATCAAGCATCTTCTCGGATCACAATGGCATGAAATTAAAAATCAACTACAATAAAAACACTAAAAAACATTTATACGCATTGAAGCTAAATAACATGATATTAAACAATGAATGGGTTACCAAAGAGATCAAGGAAGAAATCAAAAACTTCTTGGAAACACAGGAAAATGTATACACAACAACTCAAAATCTATGGGACACAATGAAAGCAGACCTAAGAGGGAAATTCATAGCACTATAGCGTAACTCAAAAAAAAAAAAAAGGAAAACTTTTAATAAACTATCTAACCCTACAACTTAAAGACTTAAGAGGAAAAAAGAAGAGTCCAGAGTATACTGAAGGAAAGAAATAATAAAGATTAGAGCAGAAATAAATGGCATAGAGACTAAAAAAACAAAAGATCAATGAAACTAAGAGTTGGTTCTTTGAAAAGATAAACAAGATTGATGAACCTTTAGCCAGACTCATCAGGAAACAAAGAAAGAGGGCCCAAGTAAACAAAATCAGAAACAAAAGAGGTGAAGTAACAATTGACCCCCCAAAAATACAAAGGATTGTAAGAAAGTACTATGAACAACTATATGCCATTATGCTGGACAACCTGGATGAAATGGATAAATTCCTAGAAAACTACAACCTTTCAAAACTCAATCAGGCAGAATCAGAAAACCTGAATACTTTTTCTGCTGGTGAATTTGAAGCAGTAATAAAAAAACTCCCAGAACACGAAAGTCCTAGTCTGGATGGCTTCACAGGGGAGTTTTACCAAACATTCAAAGAAGGCTTAACACTTATCCTCCTCAAACTATTCCAAAAAATCCAAGAGGAGAGAACACTTCCAAGCTTTTTTTATGAGGCCAGCAGTAGCCTAATTCCAAAACCAGATAAAGACATTAAAAAGAAAGAGAATTACAGGCTCTGATGAACACAGATTCTAAAACACTCAATAAAATATGAGCAAATCGAATCCAGCAATACATTGAAAAGATCATAAACCATGACCAAGCAGGATTTATTCCAGGGATGCAAGGTTGGTACAATATTCCCAAATCAATAAGTGTGATATATCACATAAACATATTGAAAGACAAAAATCTCATGATCATATCAATAGACACAGGAAAAGCATTTGACAAAACCCAACACTCATTTTTGATAAAAACTCTCAGCAAAGTGAGAACAGAGGAAGCATACCTCAACATAATAAAGACCATATATGGCAAATCTATAGCCAACATTATACTCAATGGGGAAAAAATAAAATTATTTCCTCTAAGAACAGGAACAAGACAGGGGTGTGCACTTTCACAATTCTTATTCAAAATAGTACTGTAAGTCCTTGTCACAATAAGCAGACAATAAGAAACAAAAAAAAGACATTCAAATTGGAAAGGAGGAGGTAAAACTGTCATTATTTGCAGATGACATGATATTGTACACAGAAAACCTTAGAGATTCCACTAAAAAAACCTACTAGATTTAATAAATGAATTTGGCAAGGTAGCAGGATACAAAATTAAAACCCAGAAATGGATGGCATTTTTAGACACCAATAGTGAACTCACAGAAAGGAAAAGTAAAAAATCAATCACATTTACCATTGTAACAAAAAAAAAATTGAGATATTTAGGAATATACTTAACCAAGGAGGTAAAAGACCTGTAACCGGAAAACTATAGGACGTTGAGAAAAGAGATAGAGGAAGATATAAACAACTGGAAGAATATACCATGTTCATGGATTGGTAGAATTATGATCATTAAAATGTCCATACTACCCAAAACAATCTATAAATTCAATGCCAACCTTTTTAAAATACCAACAACATATTTCACAGATCTAGAACAAACATTCCAAAAATTTATATGGAACCAAAAAAGACCCTGAATAGCCATGGAAATCTTGAGAAAGAAGAACAAAGTTGGAGGAATCACAATACCAGATATCAAGTTACACTACAAAGCTATTGTCACCAAACCAGCCTGGTCCTGGCACAATAACAAGCATATAAATCAGTAAAACAGAACAGAGAACCCAGAAGTGAACCCAAGCCATTATACTCATTAACATTTGACAAAGGAAGCAAAAGCATGTAATGGAGTAAAGACAGTCTCTTCAATAAATAGTGTTAAGAAAATTGGACAGGTATGTGCAAAAAAATGAAACTAGACCACCAACTTACACCATACACAAAAGTAAACTCAAAATGGATAGAAGACTTAAATGTAAGTCGTGAAACCATAAAAATCCTAGAAGAAAATGTAGGCAGCAATATCTCAGACATCTCTTGTAGCAATATGTTTGCTGGTACATCTCCTAGGGCAAGGGAAACAAAGGAGAAAATAAACAAATGGGACTGCATCAAAATAAAAAGCTTCTGCACAGCAAAGGAAACCATCAACAAAATGAAAAGGGAGCCCACTGTATTGGAAAACATATTTGCCAATGACTCATCTGACAAGGGGTTAATATCCAAAATATATAAGGAAACAAAAGGAAAACAAACAATTCAATTAAAAATGGGCAAAGGGCCTGAATAGACACTTCTCCAAAGTGGAAATACAGATGGCCAAGAGACATATGAAAAAATGCTCAACATTACTAATCATCAGAGAGATGCAAATTAAAACCACAATAAGTTATCACTTCATACCTGTCAGAATGGCTACTATCAACAAATCATCAAATGAGAAGTCCTGGTGAGGATGTGGAGAAAAGGCAACCCCAGTACACTGCTGGTGGGAATGCAGACTGATGCAACCACTATGGAAAACAGTATGGAGTTTCTTTAAAAAATTAAAAATTGACCTGCCATTTGACCCAGTGATCCCACTTCTAGGAATATATCCTAAGGATCCTGAAACACCAATTAGAAAAAATTTATGTACCCCTGTGTTCATAGCAGTGCAATTTACAATAGCTAAGATCTGGAAACAGCCCAAGTGCCCATCAGTAGATGAGTGATTAACAAAACTTTGGTATATTTGCACCATTGAATACTATGCAGCTGTGAAGAAGAAGGATTTCTTACCCTTTAGGACAGTATGGATGGACCTGGAGAGTATTATGCTGAGTGAAATAAACCAGCCAGAGAAAGACAAGTATCACATGATCTCACTCATATGTGGAATCTAATGAACAAAATAAACTGATGAACAAAACAGATCCAGAGACTAGAACCATGGAGCAATCTGATGATTTCAGAGGGAACATGGGGGTGGGGAGGAGTGGGGGGAGATTAACCAAAGAACTTATATGCATATATGCATAACCCATGGACACAGACAGTAGGGCTGAGAAGGCCTGGGGAGGGGGTGGATGCTGGGTGGAGAGGATCAATGGGCAGGAAAAAGAGGGCATCTGTAATACTTTATTATAAAGATAAATTAAAAAAAACTTTTCCTATCTGTCATAATCTTTTGACCTTATTTGTAAATGTAGATGCTACTATTACAAATCTTTTAGTACTTCTGAAAGCAAATGTGTCATTCAGCTCTCTAAAATAAATAGTAAGATATATTTTAAAAATATTATTAGATGTTAATTACTGAAAGAATTCATCTCTAATTCTCTTTACACTGTATAGGCCTTGTACATTGGTTTTCAAAGGTCCTAATTTTATAAGATTTAGCAAAAATACCATGCTGATGTGAAGTGATAATTGTGTAGGATGCTCCCATTCTCAACCCTCATCCTGAATTCTGATTTAACATCAGGTTGTGGCTGGTTGTCCAGGTGCTGTGAGCATGGTACTAATAAAAGCCAGGTCCTGGGTTTGATTGGTATGTCAGCCCTGGCAAAGGATCAGATCCCCACCCTGTGGTTTCCAATGCTACTGGATACAAGAAAGGCAAGGGATGGAATGGGAACCATGAATCTATAGCTGAGAGGGTATTAGAAAAGCAATCAATGTGCATATCCTAATGATAGTCCTAAACTTCACCTTAGGTGTGTTCTGCTTCCACTTAGGATAAAGAACCCTGCAAAAGAAGCTCAGTCTCAATGACAAGAATCTGGATCATATACAAAATAATCACTTTTCTGGAGCCCATCAGAGAACTGTAGTTATAAGACCACCAGGCAAGCAAAATTTCCAAGTGGGTCCAGTACCTCCAGAAGGGCCAGGATCCACCAACTGCTGTACCTCTGGCAGCACAGATTGGGAGGCAGACACCATACAAGCAAGAAGAAACCAGTGAGAACGTTATCAAATTCCTTAAGGCCAGGGTGGACACACATTTTACTTTGCAGTAGCTGGGAACCCAGACATGAAGGGAGTTCTCACTCACAAGCTACTCACCCAGGAGAAAGAGCAGATCTGAAGACTGTGGAGAGGCCCACTCAGTGATGGGTGGCAGAGGTGAGCAGATGCTCCTGGGGATGGCACAAAGCCTGCCCACCCATGTACCATTCCTCTTACCAAGTAAAGGCCTTAGTGGTTAAGGGAAGGGAGCAAACCCTCCAGCCATGGCCCAGGCAAAACCCTTTACTTCTGGAGGGGTAAAAGGAAAACCCAGTGCCTTGGGGGAGAAATGGAAAACTCTCTGGCCCCAGGACATAGACATTACTTCTTGGTTTCTCAGGGAGAGGAAGAAACTAAGTTGCCATGCTCCTGGAGGAGGAACACCTTCTTGAAATCATGGCTCAGTTAACTCATGTCTCCATGTTTTCATTTATTCATTTAATGATTATTATCTTTCCAAATCTGAGGCATCTTAGAATAAAATATAGTTAAATGATATATTTAATAGACCAAAATCAGTAAAGGAAATACTCTGGCTATAACGGTTAGTCCAGTTACTATGACTGAACATGGTATTTAGTTCTGATTTGCCAGCCAGGGCAAAAAGTGAAGTTTAGTGGGTTAAAGAATTCTAATGTAGGATGTTTGTAAACACCTTAAAAGAGACAACATTTCTTGGTGACACATTCTGAAGGTAACATATTAAACTTCACACAAGGAAACTTGGCTGGTAAAATAGTGTTGTTTTTTCATTCATGCCATGAATGTTTATTGTTCATGAGGCTAGGTCTGTGCTAGATATGGAAATCAAAATGTTAGGAACATCCAATGAATTCATTAAGAGGATCAGTATGTTTTGGTTATCAAATGAGAAGAGTGACCCCCTGTTACAAATATTGAGAAATCTTGCCAGGGTTCTTGCTGGGAGAAAAGTCCAAACAATAAGGGATGTTGCAGGCAGAGTTGGGATTTCCCTCAAAGTTAAGCTTTGAATTAATACAAATTTCTTAGCAAGGATTCATTTGAGACTGGACTTTCTGCTCTGATGCATGTTAAATGTAGTCTTCACCTAGAAATTTTTCCTTGTTCATGTCACCAGTCAATTATGTGGGTAAAAAAGCACTTAAGAGTCCTCTAGCTGAATGCCTGATGCTGCACTCCAGGTTGCCTGATAGGAACAATTAGCTGTGCATGTTTCCATATAAATTGTGTTGTCGACATGAGAGATGCGGACAGCACTTTAGAGTATCACACTTGTGGTCCGAGGATTCAGCAATTCATATTGGAGAAAATGTTAAAACAGAACAAACTGAAATTAGTATTTTAGCTAGGATAAAATTTAAAAGTCTGTATTTTGATGAGAATGAAATAAAACTAAGATGTACAGGATGCCCTATATCACAGTTACTAAAGCATTTTGGCTTCTTGATGGTGAAATCGTACTTTTGGAACATTAGGTCCACCTACTCCTCCCTTCCTCCTTCCCTCTTTCTCTCTCTTTCCCTTTCTGTCCTTTAACACTTCTGAAGTCATTGGATAGAGAAACAGCTGTTGTGACGGGAGCTTACTGGTCTGGTCATTATGTGGGACTTGATACCCATGAAATAGAAGTGTCCTCTCTCCCCATAAACCATTTTCCAATCCATGAGATATATCCAGAAAATATTTTGCTTAGCAAATCTCCTTTAAACTGGAACTGCAGAGAATTATTAGGATTCAGTATTCTAGGGGGGAAAAAGACTTGTAGCCAAGAATTTATCCCTTGATAAATTATCTCTAGCTGAAACTTTTCTGAATCAGTTGATTGTCCCCAGGCAGAGGTATCTAAAGAAGTGTACAACTTGTTACCACTACTATGTGTTAAGAATTTTGAGACTCATCATGAAAAAAAGCATGTTTGAGCATATAGTTATCATTCACCAACATATGAACTTAGTATCCATTTTAATACCTAATTTTTTCATAGTACCTCATATTATCTAAATAACTGCTTCCTATTTAAACTTTGAAAGAGAATTTTTTGCATTAATCAAAACCTTTTTTTTTTTTTTTTTTACTTCAGAGAGGGAAATTTCCCATGGGCTAACTATATAAAATTTATTGTGAAAGCAGATGATTATCTATAGAGCTTCTGGAATGTCTCCCAGGGTGAATTTATCAGTGATCTAGTCATCAATAACTCACTGTGCTTATTTTTAGTTCAAGGAAAATTTCAGAAATTTTACATGCACTTTATTCAACTTTTGGCATAAATAAGGGAACTCATATAGAAGTTATTTCTTGCTTCCTGGAGGATGAGCTGGTTTTAATTCAGTAAATAAATGGAAACATCCAGATTTTTACTGTGCTTAAAATGAAGCAGAAAGGTCCATATATTTTTTTGTAACATTAATTAAAAAAAAGGTTTGTAATTCAATTAAGTTATAACTCAAGCCAGTGTTTTTAAAATGTTGCTTTAGATATTATAGAAAGTATCAATGGTTATTATAGATACTTGATCCTTTATTTTAACTTGTAATTTTAAAATTCCTCAAATTTAACATTGTTACATTACCATTAACTAAACTCCAGGCTTTATTCAAATTTCAACATGTTTGCCCATTAATATCTTTTTCCAGTTTCATGAACCCACCCCAAACACCACAGTGCTCTTTCGTTGTCATGTCTCCTTGGTTCATCTGGTCTGGGACAATTTCTTAGTCTTTCCTTATTTTTCATAACCTTGACAGTTTTGAGAAGAACTGGTGAGGTATTTTGTAGAAGGTCTCTTAATAATTTTCTGAAATGATTTAGAGGGGACTGGCTGATATTAGCCTATTCCAATGGATGGTTCTCAGAATTTTATGTGCAATGAATCAATAACCGAGCTCTTGAAAATACAAACACCTGGGCCCCTTATTTCATATTGAATGTGAGTCTTGTGGGGCAGGGAGGAATGCTACAACATCCATAATTTTATAACCTAAAGTGTTGTGTGTCTTCATGACTATCTTGCAAACTGAGTTCACTTTAGAGATACAAAGATTATTAGTGTATGTGTGTGTGTATGGTATATCCATTTCTCTATTTTCCATAAACAAAAATTATCATGAAATATACATACTTTTCGAGCTTCTGAAAAATCACTCAGGTGGGGCCTAAGTCAATGATTTTGGATCAAATACCAGGTGTGCTGATTATTCACTATTTTCTCCTTTCCTCTCCCCTTCCCCACCCATTCTTTACTCTTCTGTCTGAATCATGGGAAACTGACCCCTATAAACTTCGTTTTTCAGCTTCTTCTCAGCTAGCTTCGAGGCATGGCAAGAGGATGGAGAGCAGAAGGAGAAAGAAGTTTGGATCTTTCTCCCCTTGCCCTCCTTGTGTCAGCCCCACAGTTCAGGTAGTCACTGTCCTCCAAGATTGTAGCTACTGAGTCTGGTCACCCTCTTTCTTCTCCCGCTCCGTGAAGCCCAGGCACCACATTCGCTTCCTAATGCTGCTAACCTCTGGGTGTCTCAGCATTGTTGGGGGCTCCCTGAAAGTGGCACATAGCTCTTGAAATTGTGTAAAGTGGCCTTCTGAGTGAACCTGTTTTTCACTGGGACTCTGACTGATACACAAAGCATTAGGGTTGCTCGTTTTATCTGTGAAGGCTTCATGGCATGTGTGGTCAAAAGAAGCAGCATTATGATTTGTGAAAGACTAACAAGTCCATGCTTTTACTGAAGAACTCCGCTTGCCGCTCCCCATCCTGCCTACACACACACCACCTTTTTTTTTTTTTTTTTTTTTGGTGTTCAAGGGGCAGGAATAAGGTTTAGTATCCAGTTTTATAGTTGCAGTTAACTTCATATCAGACTTATAATTAAATCGACCAAGAATTTAGCCTAACATTTTTAATGGCATTATTTTAGGATAACTTTCTGTAGAGTTTTGGAGATTAGGAAATTGTCCCAGAACACTATTTCCAGAGGCTTTTTGAATTGGGATGTTTTGGAGAAAGTGGGGGAGGAGACATGCTGTCTTGGGAAACTCAGCAATATTTTACTGAAGTCAACCCTGGCTCAGATGTGTTGGCTTTGGATTTTTACAGAATACGCCCCTACCATTTGCATGAATTGGTTTATTATTTTTGCTTTCTGATTACCCTGCCTTCCTGAGATGGCCTGGAATTATTTTCCTGCATTTCCCCAACTTTGCTGGCAAAGACCATTTCAGTAAACCCAAACAGATGGAAGCAGGGTGCACTGTCAGTCACTGGAAGGTCAGCTCTTGTTTGTATCATTGTTTCTTGTTTCTACTGACTTATTATAAAGCTCTATAAATCTGATCTTTTATTTTGGATTCCAGTTTCTAAATGGTAGACATTTTCTTTGTAGCCACCAGGTAATGGCATCTCCCAGATATTTCTTCTTAAGCCTTCTTCGTAGTCTATGACTCCGTCCAGACTGTGTCCTCACTGCATCTTTTTCTTGAAAACTGAGATCAAGAACTCCTGGATATCCCCAGAATTTAGGTAATCTCCAATCCTTTTTAGAAATACAGTGGAGAATGACTAAATTTAGTCCAAGTCCCAACATCATCCCTTATTATGTGGGTGAGGGTCATTGTTTACCATGGATAGAAGTAACCTAGAGCATAGTTTGCCTTGTGTGAAAACACTTATGCTTGGATAGCAAAGCCATAAACCTAAAATTACAATGAATATTTTCACAAAATAATCTAAGCTCTGTAAAGTCAACTCTCTGTTTCATGATGTGAGCCACTCTATTTTTTACTTTTAATATCCTTCTTGTTTTTTATTAATTCCAGAATTTTGTAATTCCAGTAATTTCTAACTACAATGACTTCAAGTATATATGTCTAAAGTCTTTTTTTTCCCAATTGAAGCCAAATTGGAGTATTAGTTTTTTAAGCTCCAAGTTTCCACGGTTTTATGGTATCAAAAGCAAGTCTTCTCGGTGCCAACCTCTTTGTTGATTAGATTATTTGTGTATATATTTGTCTTAGCTTCAATTTTTATCATTTATGCATGCCCATAGTTTAAGCCAACAAGCTGGTTTTGAAAACAACACATTCCATCCACTTCTCCCCTCATTTTCTACCCCTGAGACAACCACTTTTACTTCTTTTAGCAATTATTTATTTATTTATTTGCTTTACCTCCATTTCCCTATTGTCATGCTTGTATTTTAAATTTTAGGTTATCTTCCTACTTTAAAAGATGGTTACTTAATCATGTTTCCTCTTATTAACTGTTTCTTCCTATCCTATTCTTTCAACTACCAAATAGTTATGATGTAAAATACTCAGTATTCAATATTTACATTATTATGACTAGGTAAATGTGATTCATAGCTGACCAAGGAGCAAATGATTATGGCTTTTTCTTTTGTGTGCAAAGTTTTGTTTTTTCCTCTGAAGTTAATAATCTTTTCTCCCTTGATTTTCTGTCTTTTTGCTAATTCAACCACAAATTCTTCACAGATTATCTAAGTCTTCTCTCAAGATTTTCAGATCCATCAGACATTCTGTTAATGTCACTTTTCTGGAGGAGTGTCTTTCCCAAACTTCCTGTTTAATCTACACTGCTTATCATCTATGCCTGGTACACAGCTATGATTTGGGTATTTCTCTTAACCATTAATTTGTCTCCTTCTGTGCTGATTTCTTATTTCTTTTATTCCATATCTTCTTTATTGGTGGAACTCATCTTCTTGTAGCTTTGTGTGAAAGGCTATAAGGGACAGAACCTGTCCATTTAAAAATAGCATTATTATGTGCTTTCATTGGATTTGTAGTTGCCTTGGTATATAATTCTAAGATGAAAACATTTTCCTTTAGATTTTCAAAGCATTGTTCATTCCCTCAGGCTTTCATTGCTTGTGATGAGATGTCTAAAGGTATGTCGTATTTTCTTTTTAAAATTTTAAAATTTAATTAATTAATTTACTAATTTGTTTATTTTTTATATAGCTTTATTGATTTCAGAGAGAGGAAGGGAGAGGGAGAGAGAGAGATAGAAACATCAATGATGAGAGAACCATTGATCTGCTGCAGCCGCAACCCAGGCATGTGCCCTGACCACAAATCGAACCCTGATCGCCTGGATCCTAGGTCGATGCTCAACCGCTGAGCTACGCCCAGCTGGGCAAATTTAATTTAATAATTTAATTTAATAATTTATTTTTATTTTTATTTTATTTTATTATTTTATTTTATTTTGTTTTGTTTAAAATACTACAAACGTCCATTTTTCTCCCCATTGACCCATTCCACTCTGTCCCATCCCCCTCCCCAGTCCCTCTCCCCACCATTGTCCGTGTCCTTGGGTTGTGTATATATGCATATAAATTCTTTGGTTACTCTATCCCCCTCCACCCACCCGACCTCCTTCATCACTTTGACATTCATCATTCTCATCTATGCTTCCATGTCATTGAATCTATTCCGTTCATCTGTTTACTAAGTTCTTTAGATTCCACATATAAGCGAGATCATGTGATGTTTGTCTTTCACTGCCTGGCTTATTTCTCTTAGCATAATTTTCTCCAAGTCCATCCATACTGTCCCAAAGGGTATGAGATCCATCTTCTTTACAGCTGCATAGTATTCCATGGTGTATATGTCCCAAAGCATTTTTATCCACTCATCTACTGATGGACACTTGGGCTGTTTCCAGATCTTAGCTATTGTAAACTGTGCTGCTATGAATATCGGGGTGCATATATTCTTTCTGATGAATGTTTCAGGATTCTTAGGATACATTCCTAGGAGTGGAATCACTGGCTAAAAGGGCAGATCCATTTTTAATTTATTTGAGGGACCTCCATACTGTTCTCCATAGTGGTTGCACCAGTCTGCATTCCCAACAGCAGTGTTCTAGGGTTCCCCTTTCTCCACACCCTCTCCAGCACATGTAGTTTGTTGATTTGTTGATGGCAGCCATTCTTACAGGTGTGAAGTGATACCTCATTGTGGTTTTAATTTGCATCTCTCTGATGATTAGCGATGTTGAGCATTTTCTCATGTGTCTCTTGGCCATCTGTATGTCCTCTTTGGAGAAGTGTCTATTCAAGTCCTTTGCCCATTTTTTAATTGGATTGTTTGTCTTCCTCTTGCTGAGTCCTATGAGTTCTTTGTACACTTTGGAAATTAGCCCCTTATCAGATACATCCTTGGCAAATATGTTTTCCCAGACAGTGGGGTTCCTTTGTATTTTGAGGCTGTTTTCTTTTGCTGTGCAGAAGCTTTTTAATTTGATGTAGTCCCATATGTTTATTTTTTCTTTTGTTTCTCTTGCCCTAGGAGATATATCAGTGAAAATTCCACTACGTGGGATGTCTGTGATGTTACTGCCTATGTTTTCTTCCAGGATTTTAACAGTTTTGCAACTTACATTTAAGTCTTTTATCCATTTTGAGTTTATTCTTCTGTATGGTGAAAGTTGGTGGTCTAGTTTCATTCTTTTGCATGTACCTGTCCAGTTTTCCCAGCACCACTTACTGAAGAGACTGTCTTTACTCCATTGTATGCTCTTGCATCCTTTGTCAAATATTAACTGACTATAATGGTGTGGTCTATTTCTGGGGTCTCTGTTCTGTTCCATTGATCTATATATCTGTGTTGTACCAATACCAGGCTGTTTTGATTACAATGGCTTTGTAGTACAATTTGATATCCAGTAAAGTGATCCCTCCCATTCTGTTCCTTTTTCTCAAGATGGCTGCAGCTATTCGGGGTCTTTTTTGGTTCCAGATGAAAATGTTTGTTCTAGATCTGTGAAATATGCTGTTGGTATTTTCATAGGAATTGCATTGAATTCATAAATTGCTTTGGGTAGTATGGACATTTTAATGATATTAATTCTTCCAATCCATGAGCATGGTATATTCTTCCATTTGTTTAAGTCTTCCTCTTTCTTTTTTCAGTGTCACATAGTTTTCTGAGTACAGGTCTTTTACATCCTTGGTTAAGTTGATTCCTAGGTATCTTATTTTTTTAGTTGCAATGGTAAATGATATTGTTTCTTAGTTTCTCTCCCTGAAAGTTCATTGTTGGTGTATAAGAATGCCATTGATTTCTGGATGTTGATTTTGTATCCAGCTACCTTGCCAAATTCGTTTATCAAATCTAGTAGTACTTTGATGGAGTCTTTAGGGTTTTCTATGTACAATATCATGTCATCTGCAAATAATGACAGTTTTACTTCCTCCTTTCCAATTTGGATATGTTTTATGTTTTCTTCCTGTCTGATGGCTGTGGCAAGGACTTCCAGTACTATGTTGAATGAGAGTGGTGAAAGTGGACATCCCTGTCTTTTTCCTGGTTTTAAGGGAAGTGGTTTTAGTTTTTGATCATTGAGTATGATATTGGCTGTAGGTTTGTCATATATGGCCTTTATTATGTTGAGGTATGATCCCTCTATTCCCACTTTGTTGACAGTTTTTATCAAAAATCCACGGTGGATTTTGTCCAATTCCTTTTTTGCATCTATTGATATGATCATATGATTTTTGTCCTTCATTTTATGTGATGCATCACATTTATTGATTTGCAGATGTTATCCCCAGAATAAATCCCTGTTGGTCACTGTGTATGACCTTTTTAATGTATTGCTGGATCTGGTTTGCTGGTATTTTAGTGAGGATTTTAGCATCTGTGTTCATTAAGGCTATTGGCCTGTAATTTTCTTTCATTGTAGTGCCTTTATCTGTTTTGGGGATTAGGATGATGCTGGCCTCATAAAAAGAGCTTGGCAGTTTTCCCTCATCTTGAATTTTCTGGAACAGTTTGAATAGAATAGCTGTTAATTCTTCTTTTAATGTTTGTTGAAACTCAACTGTAAATCCATCTGGTCCTGGACTTTTGTGTGCTGGGAGTTTTTTGATTACTGCCTCAATTTCATTAGTTGTTATCAGCCTATTCAGGTTTTCTGCCTCTTCTTGATTCAGCTTTGGAAGACTGTATGCTTCTAGGAACTTGTCCATTTCACCCATGGTATCCAGTTTGTTTGCCTATATTTACTCATAGTATTTTCTCACGATCCTTTGTATTTCTGATGGGTAGGTTGTTATATTGCTTCTTTCATTTCTGCTTTTATTTATTTGAGTCATCTCTCTTTGTTTCTTGATGAGTCTGGGTAAAGGTGCATCAATCTTGTTTATCTTTTCACAGAACCAGCTCTTGGTTTCATTGATTTTTAAAATTTTTCTTTTAGCCTCTATGTCATTAATTTCTGCTTATCTTTTTTTTTTTAAATATATTTTTTATTGATTTCAGAGAGGAAAGGGGAGAGATAGAGATAGAGACATCAATAATGAGAGAGTCATTGATTGGCTGCCTCCTGCATGCCCCCAACTGGGGGCCGAGTCTGCAACCCGGGCATGTGCCCTGACCGGGAATTGAATCCCGATTGCCTGGATCCTAGGTCGATGCTCAACTGCTGAGCCATGCCTGTCTGGGCTCCTCTGATCTTTATTATTTTCTTCCTTCTACTTTCTCAGGGCTTTTCTTGCTTCTCTCATTCTAGTTTTTTTAGTTGTTGTGTTAGATGGTTTAGTAGAGCTTTTCTTGTTTCTCGAGGTATGCTTGTACTGCTATGAACTTTCTTCTCAGGACTGCTTTTGCTGTGTCCCATAGATTTTGGATTGTTGTCGGTTGATTTTTGTTTTTTTCCAGAAAGTATTTTTCTTCCTTGATCTCATTTGTAACCCATTCATTGTTTAATAACATGCTATTTAGCCTCCATGTGTTTGAATACTTTTGAATGTTTATATAGTGGTTGATTTCTAGTTTCATGGCATTGTGATCCAAGAAGGTCCTTGATATGATTTCAACCTTCTTGAATTTGTAGAGACTTGCTTTTTGCCCTAACATGTGGTCTATTTTTGAGAATGTTCCATATGCACTTGAGAAGAATGTGTATTCTGCTGCTTTGGGAAGAAATGTTTTGTAAATGTGCATTAAATCCATTAGATCTAGTGTGTCATTTAAGGTCTGTGTTTCCCTGATGATTTTTTTGTCTTGATGATCTGTCCAATGCTGACAGTGGGGTGTTAAAGTCTCCCACTGTGATTGTGTTGCTGTCAATCTCCCCCTTACAGTCCATCAATAAATTTTTTATATATTTATGTGCTCCTATATTGGGTACATATATATTTATAAGGGTTATTTCTTTCTGTTGGATTGATCCCTTTTGCATTATGTAGTGACCATCTTTGTCTCTTGTTCTGGTCTTTATTTTGAAGTTCATGTTGTCAGAAATAAGAATTGTTACTCCAGCTTGTTTTCCCTTTCTATTTGCATGGAATATTTTATTCCATCCTTTCATGGTTAGCCTGTGTGAATCTTTTGCTCTCGGGTGGGTCTCTTGTAGATAGCATATATTTGGGTCCTGTTTTCTTATCCATTCAGCTACCCTGTGCCTTTTGACTGGACCATTTATTCCATTTACATTTAAAGTTACTATTGATATAAATTTATTTATTGCAATTTTTCCCCTTTATGCTGATGTACCTTTCTGTCACTATTCTTTCCTCTTTTTTAGAGCAATCCTTTTAGCATTTCTTGCAGTGTTAGTTTGGTGGTATTGAACTCCTTTAGCCTTTTTTTGTGTGTTAAGTTCTTTATTTCATCTTCAATTTTAAATGATAATCTTGCTGGATAAAGCAATCTTGGTTGCCTGGTCTTGCTTTTCATTACTTTGAGAACTTCATGCCACTCACTTCTAGCCTGAAGAGTTACTGTTTAGAGATCTAATGTCAGCTTTATGGGGGTTACCTTGTAGATCGCTGCTTGTCTCTGTGTTGTCAGCTCTTAATATTCTCTCTTTGTCCTTGCCATTTTCCATTTTAATTATTATGTGACTTGGAGTGGGTCTCTTTGGGTCCCTCTTGTTTGGAACCCTCTGTGCTTCCTGAACTTGTGTGGCTTTCTCCCTCTCCAGTCTAGGGAAGTTTTCTGTCATTATTTCCTCCACCAAGTTCTCTATCCCTTGTTCTCTTTCCTTCCCCTCTCGTACTCTTACAATGCAAATGTTGTTTTGCTTCATGTTGTTCCAAAGCTCCCTTAGACTGTCCTCTTGCTTTTTAAGTGTTTTTTCTTTTTGATACCCTGACTGACTTTTTTCTACCTTGTCTTCTAAGTCACTTATTCTATCCTCTGCTTCATTGAGCCTGCTTTTAATTTTTTCCAGTGTATTCTTGATATCAGATACAGCATTCTTTATTTCTGTCTGATTTTTGTTTATGTTATGTATCTCTTTTTTCATGTTTTCACTAAGTTCCTCTACATTACCATCTAGTGCCTTGTTCTTCTCATTAATTTCCTTGAGCATCTTTATAATCATTACTCTGAACTCTGTTTCTAATAACTTGTTAAATCCATCTCATCAAAGTCTTTTTCTGGTGAGTTTTCCTTTTCTTTAATTCTAGGATTGTTTCTTCGTCTCCCCATTTTGGTGGCTCTTAGTGTTTGTATCTACATATTAGATATATTTGTTGTCTCCCAGTCTTATGGTTAAGGATTTTGTATTGTGAGTCCAGTGGAGTCCAGAGGTGTGTTTTCCTTAATCTTCTGAATTCTTTGCTCTAGGCATGTTCCTTTTGTGGGTGTCCTTTTTGTGGGTTCTTTATGTTCTGTTGTGGTTGGGGCTAGAGTGTTGTTGATCAGTCCTTGGGAGGACTCACCTCTCAGGTTGGCTAACTGTGTCTCAGCCCCAACTTGTCATATAAGCTGTTGTATGGGTGCTGGCAAGGCAGGACAATACAGAACTAAACTTCCAGGAAACAAGGGGTATCTTACAAAATATCTTCAGTCACAATGAAAACAACCCAAGTAAAAATAGAACTGGGAATGTGAATGGAGATCACAAATTCTAGAGGGGGAAAAATAGGTAAAAAAAGAGAGAGAAAGAAAAGTAAAGCTTAGAGAGAGAAAAGTATATTGTTGTTAATAGTGACAAAAATTTAGAAAATAATAAAAATAAACTAAACTAAAATGTAAAAAATAGAGAAGCTACTGGGAGATAAAAGAGGCAGAGAAGATTCTGAAAGAAGATCCAGCAGGAAATTAAGGGAGAGAATAGGAATAGGATAATAGTTGAAAATGAAAAAATAAAAATACAGTAAAGAGAATAACAGAAACTAACAATTGAACAAAAAGACAAGAAGACAGTAGGGAGAAAAACAAAAGAGAGAAAGAAAAGAAGAAGAAGAAAGTTGTGCTAATTGATTGAGAGGAGAGAGAGAAATAGAGCCAGGGCAGGGAGGGGGTCCAATAAAAGATTTGGGGGAAACTATAGAGAAAAGCAGTAAACTTGTTGGTTATGATGATAAAGTCCCAGCAATTAAGCAGAGAATATCAAGAAAATGTTGATAGTAGAAGCAAAGATGAAACAAAACAAAGCAAAGAAACAAAACCAAAAACAAGCTAAGCAAAACAAAATTCTTTGAAAAAAAGTTAATTAAAAATTTTTAAAAATTAAAAAAAAACACTAAAGAATTTAAAAAGAAGAAAAAAATTTTATTTCCTTTTCTCAGAAAAAAAAAAAAGTCAATCAGATGAGTTTCTCTGGGCAGCTTATGATGTCTGCAGATGCAGTTCACTGTTTTGTGTGCTGATTTCCGTTCTCCTGGGAGTTACTTGTGTATCAGCCAATGTGAGGAGCCGTCTAGGTTTGGCTCTGGTGTCCTTAGGTAGTTGGTTGATCTGAGGCTCTCTGTGGGCCACCTCCTCTTGTCAACTATTTTGCAACCTTGTAGTTGCCTGGTCTTACTCCAGAGTCTTCTGTAGAGTCTTTAGGGTGCAGGATGGCTAGTGTAGCTCAGGGTATCACTCCCCTTACTTAGAGATTTTGCTGTCAAGCACTCACTGTGAGGGAATTAGTCTCTGCTCTACAGCCAGTTCCTTAGGCTCTACCCTATTCTCCCATTTTAGTTCCCCTTGCACTCACCTGCTGCTGTTTCAGATTGATTTCAGCCTGTTGCCTTTTCTGTATGGGCCATTTCAGCAGCCTGGTCTCAGTGGTTTTGATTAAAAAACATTCCAGTGAGCCCTTTGCCTGCCCAGCCCCCAGGAGGGGTTTTCAGCTTTTCTTCCAGTTCCCAAACAATAGCCCCTTAGTGTCTTATTCTTATAATATCCTCCTGTGAGTTGTTCTCCCTTCCCCTTCAGGACTGTGCCCTGTGGGTGTGTCTGGGGCCTCAGTGAGCTGGAACAGCCCCTTTCCTGTTGTGGGTGGTGCTCCCAGGCTTCAGGAGAGGTAGGCATGCTCCACCTTCCCCCTTCCCAGGTCTGGTTGGCTGGTAACAATAGGCGCTTCTTACTTCAGTTTACTGTACTGACACAAATCCCAGCTTCAGTTGGTCTGTCCACCCCAGTGCACGCCAAGCAGGTGGGAGCCAGTTCAGTGATTGAAAACTTAAAAATGCACAAAGCAACACACAAGCAGAGAGTCTGTCCTGCAAGGTTTCACTGCCCATGAGCCAAGTCCCCCAGCAGGAGGGGACCCAAAGTCAGCTCCCCACAGTTCCCCGCACCTTTGCTCTCAGTAGAGTTGGGGCGGTGCCCTTCAGGGCTGTTACAAAATCCCAGACTCTCCTCACCGGGAGCTTGGGGCAGGAGGGCTCTTTTCCCCTTTCCCACACCACACAGATTAAAATGCTTTCTAGGGTCAACACAATGCCTTACAGGAAGGCAGGGGGTCCCTGTATGGGGCTGCTCAGTGCAGCCCTCTGGTTCCTTACTACTTGGGTGCCACAGGCTTTGGGACAGCCTTTCTTATGGTTAGCACCCTAGCATTAGATGGGGATGTGTCCACCATTAGAAGCTTTGTTTCCTAGGAAGGCGCCAACTCCTCCTCACGGGCACTGCTCCCCTGGGTCCCTCTGCGCAGGGCATTCCCTCTCCTCTCCTCCACTCCAGGTGTGAGATTCCCGCTTTTGGAGGCCCGTCTGCACTCCCAAGGGGAGGGATTTTTGCAGCCTCCAAGACTCGGGGCTCAGAGCCCACCACAGGCTTCAGGGTGTCTCCCCCTCTTACCAGACTCTATGATGTTTCTTCAGTGCTTCCTATTC
Organism: Miniopterus schreibersii; assembly: GCF_964146895.1. NCBI lineage: Eukaryota > Metazoa > Chordata > Mammalia > Chiroptera > Miniopteridae > Miniopterus > Miniopterus schreibersii. The sequence goes on from NC_138102.1 coordinate 82,949,565, forward strand.
ACAATATGTCCACTCAGGTATGTTTCTCTGATTTTTCCAAGCTGGCTACGTAGTATTTTAGGAGTAAATCAAGTTTGTGGCTGGGAGCAGAGGCGCTCTGCTGCTTCTCACAGTGCTGCCATCTTCCCTCCCTGGCCTTCACTATCTTTATCCAGTCCAATGTTTTCTTTTTTTCATCTTCAGAAGTTTTTAGGATTTTTTCCTTATCCTGGGATTCTGAAAATTTTTGGTAATGTGCTCTGATATGATTGTGCTTCTTAGTTACTTGGTTACTTGGTTTACCCTTTCAATAAGAAAAACTAGTGACTCCTAGTTCTGAGGAAGTTTCTTGCATTACTTCTTTGATGAGTCTCCTTCCTCATTTTCTCTGTTGACTTTTATGAAACTCCAACTTTTAATTTTTAGAGAAAAGAAGAAAATAATTAGATGTGTTATCTACTCTGGGTAATTAGATATCCAAAGAAAAAGAAATAATAAGATAGAAGAAGTATGTCCAATGAAAGTCAACAAAAGAAAATAGAATCCAGGGGAAATCATGATAATTCTTCCAATTATTTTCCATTTTTGAAGAATAAAGTGATTGGGCAGGAATAAAGGTAAAGAGGGGTTTTGAGTATCTTTCTATAACTTTCTATTGGGAGTAAAGTTGAAAGGGAATAAGACCATCTCCTTCATCTACATTTGGGGCTTTATAACCAGATGATGTGTCCCAATAGGGAATTTGGATGGTGCTAGGTTAGGTAAATTGTCAGGGAGTACAACTCTTCTCTGGTAAACTTGTTAAATCTTTGAGTTCAATAATCATCTTGACCTGGGACTTTACATGAAAAGACATATCAGTAGCTAGGGCTGGGAAAAGGAGGATAAATTGTGAGAAGAGAGCAGTACTAATAATTTATTCTTATTCTTATTTTCCTAAGTCAATGTTTAAGATGTTCAATGTTATCAGCATCTTCACTCACATATCCAAATGCTCCTTCACATCCACGGATAGGCTCACATAGCCAACCTCAAAGTGAAACTAAACAAAACTCAGTATCCACACATCATTTGATGATTTATGTGCTAGTCTTTATTGATATTTATTATTTTATTAATGTGCCCTGTGTAACTAAGCCATTGAGAGTAAAGTCATTGTTTTATGCTCCATAAAATGCATTTCCTGGTCTATTCCATTAATGTGCCCATAAACATTTATAGTTGGTGATGATTTATACACATTTCCTGTAAGTCTGAGAGGAAAACAAAAGTGTCTAATAATGCCCAATTTGTCTATCAACCAGATTTCCTAATAGTCAGTCATGAGGAACATTACCTGATAACTCAAGATAAATGAAAATGTGCTTTCTAGCTGGACAAATGTTGTTAAGAAAATCTTAATATAGATTTTTCTCATGCAATTCTTCATAGTGTTCTATTAAATTCTCTCCTCCTGCATTTTCTACTAGACTTTCACCAACTAGTCAATTTATGAGTTCAGTAAACAATGATGAGAGAATGATTATGTAAAGAATTTCCTTTGGAAAGTTAAATAAAGATAAAAAGTGACCCAAGCAGTTGAAGGAGTAATTGAGGTGAGAAAAGGTCAACAGGGGAGTGTGAGTTTAGCAACAGCAGCAGATGTTCAAATCCTGTATTCCAGTGCTGCCTGAAACCAAGAGAGTCCTTGTGTATATAACTCCCCCCTGAAAAAAAGGGACATGAATGCAAGCACCACAGTGTTCATGAATAGACCCCAGAGAAGACAGGCCCCAACTTCTCTGGTTCAAAATTGTCTTTCTCCTATAATTCAATTTCTTCTTCTTCTTTTTTTTTTTTTCTTTTTTTTTATTGTTGACACTATTACAGATGTCCCTATTCCTGCCACCACCACCTCTTGCCTACTTCCACCCAGTCCCCAACCCCTCCTCCCTCTGGCCATCACCACACTGTTGTTGTCTGTGTCTATGAGCTATACATATATGTTCTTTGGCTAATCCTTTATCTTCTTTCATCTAGTCCCCCCTACCCTCACCTGTATGACAACTGTTAGTCTGTTCTATGTATCCATGCCTCTGTTTTTATTTTGTTCATCACCTTACTTTGTTTATTAGATTCTACATTTAAGTGAAATCATATGGTATTTGTCTTTATCTGACTGGTTCATTTCACTTAGCATAATACTCTCCAGGTCCATCCATGCAAAGGTAAGATTTCTTTCTATTTTACTGTCATGTAATAGTATTCCATTGTATAAACCAGGGGTGGGAATCTGCCAAGGGCCATTTGGATATTTATAACGTCATTGGCAGGCCATACAAATTATCAATTTAACAGTTAGCTATCAAAAAAGCTTCTAGATTGAGAGATTAAACATGGTGGCAGACTGAGTGGAAACTACACTGACACATTTCCAGGACCAAACTGGAAGTACAACTAAAATATAGAAAAAACATCCTGAATAATCAACTGCAACTGAAGACTAGCTGGAGAGCATCCTCACAAGCAAGGACAAAAAGTAGAGACAGCATAGAGACTGGTAGGAAGTCCAGAGGCACCAGAGATCTGGCTGGGCTCCCATAGGCAGAGCTGAAGGTCCAGAGGGATATCTCAGCTGTGGAGGACCCCCACTGATGACTCTGGGGCTTAAAACTTGGGCTGGGATTCCCAGAAAAAAGCACCAGGACTGAGAAAGGTAAAAGCAGCAGCGTTTCTGTCTGTCAGGGAGAGATGACTGGAAATGCAGGCACCCCCTTAAAGAGCCAAAGCACAAAGTTTCATGTGCAGCCACTCACCTTGGGCTCCAGCAAAGGGAGCACAGAGTGGACTGGAGCTGTAGGGTTGTGGGCTCTGGAGATAGAGCTCAGAGGGCACCCCTCAGGATTCTTGGGCCAAGCCATTACCCTGTAGAGCAGAGGCAAACATTTACCTTCCAAGCATCTTCTGCCTGAGGGGAAAGCAATTACCCCACTTGGCTGGAAAACCTGTCCCCCTACCCCAAGGAGTTTCACACTCTGAGGCTCTTAAGACACTGATAACAATCAGCTGCCCCACCTTGTAGAGTTTCTACAGCCTGAGGCTCATGAAGAGAATCAGATTAATCAGCAGAGGCAGACTTCAGAGTGCTTTGAATCTTTGCCTAATCTGCTTCTGGACACAGGCCTTGGAAAAGCAGACTTCAGTGTGCATCTTGGTCCTGTCCAAATGCACCAAGCCCCAACAGAGGGGACCTCAAGCCGTAGGTTGTTGATAGCTCAAAACAGGGTACTCAAGGCCAGTCACAAATAGTGTCTGACACTGGCCTGCACCAGAGACCTTCCAAAAAGATTGAGAGTCCTAACAGATCTACCTGATACTTACAAACAAACCCAAATAGGCAGCCTAAATGGGGAGACAAAAAATAAACCCTAAGTGAAAAAACTAAATGAAATGGAGATAAGCAATTTCTCAGATATAGAGTTCAGAATACTGATTTTAAGGATGCTTAACCGTATGAAAAAAGATATGGAAACTATGAAGGAAATTAAGAATGACATAGCAGAAATAAAGAATACATTGGAAAGAATAAACAGCAGATTAGAGGAAGCTGAGGATTGGATCAGTGAATTAGAAGACAGGGTAGAAAAAAATCACTCAATCAGAGACCCAAAAAGAAAAAAACAATTAAAAAACAGGACAGTCTAAGAGAGCTGTGGGACAACATGAAATATAACAATATTTGCGTCATAAGAGTGCCAGAAGAAGTCAAAACTAAGCAAGGTTTAGAGAACATGTTTGAAGAACTCATGGAAGAAAACTTTCCTAACCTGGTCAAGGAAAAAGTCACACAAGGTCAGGAGGCACAGAGAGTCCCAAGCAAGAAGAATCCAAAGAGGCCCATGCCCAGATACTTCATAATTAAGATGCCAAAAATTCAAAGCAAGGAGAGAATCTTAAAGGCAGCAAGAGAAAAGCAATCTTTTACCTACAAAGCAGCTCCCAGAAGGCTGTCAGCTGACTTCTCATCAGAAATTCTACAGGCCAGAAGGGAATGGCATAAAGTATTCAAGGTAATGCAAAACAAGGATCTGAAACCAAGACTACTCCATCCAGCAAGGCTATCATTCAAAATAGATGGTGAAATAAAGAGCTTCCCAGGCAAAAAAAAAAAGGCTAATGGAGTTTATCACCACCAAACCAGCATTGCAGGAAATGTTAAAGGGACTTCTGTAATTAGAAGTAGAAATAGAAGCATTGCAAGAAATGTTAAAGGGACTGCTATAATAACAAGGAGAAACAGAGAGAGATACATAGGCATAAAGAATTAAAATGGCAATAAATAAGGACCTATCAATAATAACCTTAAGGAGGTTAAGGGAGAGATCAACAACAATACAGTAATAGTCATGAACTTTAACACCCCACTGACTTCACTGGATAGATCTTCCAGACAGAAAGTCAACAGAGAAACCGTGACTAAATGGCACACTAGATTAGATGCATTTAATTGATATTTACAGAACATTTAACCCCAAAGCTGTAGAATATACATTCCTCACAAGTGCACATGGGTCATTATCAAGATAGACCACATTTAGGACAGAAAACAAGTCTGTAGAAGTTCAAGAAGACTGAAATCTATAACAAGCATCTCAGATCACAAGGGCATGAAATTAGAAATCAATGACAGTAAAAACACTCAAAACATTCTAACACATAGAGGCTAAATAGCATGTTATTACATGATGGATGGGTTGCCAATAAAATCAAGAAAGAGATCAAAAACTTCCTGGAAACAAATGAATATGAACACACAGCAACCCCAAATCTATGGGACACAGTGAAAGCAGCCCTAAGAGGGCAGTTCATAGCACTATAAGCCTACCACAAAAAGCAAGAAAAATTTTAAGTAAACTATCTAACCCTACAATTGAAAGAATTAGAAAGCTCCCATGTGAAGCCATCCAGACCAGGGTTTTTGTTTGCTGGGAGATTTTTTTATTACTGCTTCGATTTCATCAGTTGTTATTAGCCTATTCAGGTTTTCTGATTCTTCCTGACTCAGTTTTACATGATCTCACTCATATGTGGAATCTAATAAACAAAACAGACTGAGGAACCAAATAGATCCAGAGACACAGAAGCATGGAACTGACTGAGGAATCTCAGTGGGAAGGCAGGGGTAGGGGAGTTGGTGGGGAGAAATTAATCAAAGAACTTATATGCATATATGCATAACCCATGGACACAGACAATAGTGTGGTGAAGGCCTGGGTGGGAGGATGGATGCAGAGTGGAGGGGATCAATGGGAAAAAAAGGGGGGGATATCTGTAATACTTTCAACAATAAAGATTAAAAAAAAAATCCTAGATTTATTGAATTTCGAGTCCTTCCTGCGGTTGCCTTGGCAGGGCCAGACCAAATGATTTCCCGGGCTATATAAGGTCCACAGCTTTTTTATTCAATCCTCTACTGATGGGCACTTGGACTGTTTCCAGATCTTGGCTATCTCCTAGGGCAAGGGGAAAAAAAGGTAAAAAATAAACAAATGGGACAACACCAAACTAAAAAGCTCTGCAGAGCAAAAAATACCATCAACAAAATGAAAAGAGAGCCCACTGAATATGGGAGAACATATTTGCCAATGATACATCTGATAAGGGATGAATTTCCAAAATACATAAAAAACTTATATAACTCAACACCAGGAAGACAAACAATCCAATTAAAATATGGGCAGCCCTGCTGGTGATGCTCAGTGGATTGAGCATTGTCCCATGCACCAAAAGTCACCAGTTCAATTCCTGGCCAGGGCACATGCCCAGGTTTCGGGCTCAATCCCCAGTAGGAGGCATGCAGAAGGCAGCCAATTGTTGTTTCTATCTCTCATTCTCCCTTCCTCTCTCTCTAAAATCAATAAAAACATATTTTTTAACAAATGGGCAAAGGACCTGAATTGACACGTCTCCAAAGAGGTCATACAGATGGGTAATAGACATGTGAAAAAAGGCTCAACATTACTAATCATCAGAGAGATGCAAATTAAAACCACAATGAAATATCACCTCATACCTGCCAGAATGGCTATCATCAAAATTAACAAACAACAAGCGCTGGCGGGGATGTGGAGGAAAGGGAACCATCGTGCACTATTGGTGGGAATGCAGACTGGTGCATCTACTGTGGAAAACAGTATGGAGTTTCCTCAAAAAATTAAAAATGGAAGCCTGGCCATTGTGGCTCCATAGCTCAGTGCTGACCCGTGGACCAGGCAGTCAGTGTTCGGTTCCTGGTCAGGACACGTGCCTGGGCTGCTGGCTCAGTCCTCAGTAGGGAGAGGGCAGGAGGCAGCCTACCAATGATTCTCATCATGGATATTTCTCTCTTTCCCCCTCCCTCTCTCTGAAATCAATAAAAACATATTTTTAAAAATGGAACTGCCTTTTGACCCAATGATCCCCCTTCTGGGAATATATCCTAAGAATCCTGAAACACCAGTCAGAAATAATACATATTCCCCTATGTTCATAGCAGCATTATTTACTATAATTAAATTTCAAACTGGTTAAAGGACCATTTTAAATAGAAATAGGATTCTGAAAAAATAAACAAAGACTGTTATTAGGCAAAACTGTGTATCATAATGGAATACTATTTTTTAAATCTAATGGTTTCTTTATCAAACAAAGTTCTGGTATTTCATTTGAATGACATTGAAATGGTCTTTTTCTAAGAAAAGAAGCACTTTCAAAAGTAGCTTAAAATAAACAATTACCATTTTAATGTGAACTGCTCTGTTTCAGAAAGATTATAGCATTATGTTCCAAATTTTAGTTCAAAGGAAACAGAGATAATGGAGCTGGGATGCTTCCACTCCGTTGCCAGCTCTTATAAGCTGATAGGTCATGGGCACCTGTCAGGGTTAGAGTTTGAGCCCAGGGGCCACCTCCTACCACTGGAATTAGTTGAGGTCTCTGTAGCCTCTTTCAGGTTTCTTTTTATATTCCTCATCATGGTCACATCTTTGCAAATGTAATTGTTAAGGTGCATACTAGTAAAGAGCATATTAATAGGCAATAGTCAATAGGTAGTAGGCACTTTTAAATGTTATCTCATATTATCTAATTTAACCCTCACCCAAATTTAGGAGGTCAATACTATCATTAACCTCAGTATCACAGATGAGGAAACTTGCACAAAGCCCCAAAGCATAATGACTGTCAAAGCTGGGATCAAACTCAGGCAAGACTGCCTCATTATTGATTTGCTCCTTATAACCCCTAAAATTCAGCAGGGAACAGCATCATTTGTGTCCCTGCTGCAGCGAAAGAGAGCGGAAAGGAATTCCTGTCCTTCTCATACCCAGTTCCACAGTGTTCTTTCCTTTCAGCATTTATGTAAACCTTGACGTCAACATTTAAAATGTAAACCTTGTTCTTTCTATTTTTCTTTATTTCCATACATCATTTCTTCTTTGTTACAAAGTACATAAATTGGATACTTTTGCAACTACAAAAGGATGGGCAGCTCAGAAGCTAATAATCACCATCAAGTTTTATAAGAACCATTTAGTCAGCAACTAGAATGCCCAAGAAGCTTGTAAGGATTTAAATCTGTTCCTTCACTAGCAGCCTTACCCACTTAAAGTTATCTTTATATCTATGTTACTACTATATGGCATCTACTTCACACCCTGCTGAAAATACAGCTTTTCCAAAATCTGGGTCAAAGACATATAATAAGTTCA